>NW_006921532.1:10329763-10929763 GCF_000340215.1 Pseudocercospora fijiensis CIRAD86
GTAGCAAAGGTGCATTTAGAAGGCTTGCAATATAGGCTATAGGCCTGCAGGCGGTCGAGCACCTTACGCACTATAGCCTAGTGCTCTGCAATGTTAGGTAAATGGGTATAGACTAGGATATTATCTAGGTAAACTATACAGAGATAGTCTAATAGGCCCGAAAGGGCCCGATTGATATAGGACTAGAATATTGTAGGGGCGTTTGCTAGCCTAAATGGCATAACTAAGTACTCGAAATAGCTATAGCGAGTGCGAAAGGCTGTCTTCTATTCATCGCCCTTACGAATACGAATGCGGTAATAGGCGTCCTTAATGTCTAATGTAGTATAGTAGTAGGCACCGGAAAGGCGATCGAGGGTCTTATTAATAAGAGGGAGTAGACAGCGATCTTTAATAGTAATAGCATTAAGCCTACGATAATCGATATAGAGGCGCAGGCTACTATCCTTCTTTAGTACGAATAGGATAGGTGCACCGGCAGGGCTATTACTATACCGAATGCGACTATTGGCTAGGTTTTCCTCTAGGTACTTACGCAATACAGCAAGCTCTCGTTTACTAAGGTTGTAGAGGGGGCCAAAAGGAACCTCTTTGCCCTCTATAATATCAATCTTATAATCTGTCTCCTTAAATATAGGCAATGTCGATGCTAAGTAGTGTTTAAACATATTAATATAGGTCTCTCGGATGGGCTCTAGTATGCGAGCAAGCTAATTAGGATCATTAGGGGGCATAGGTTCATCGTTATTACTACCGAGCAAGTCGGTCGGCAGTCGGATTAGCTAGGGTCAGATTACTAATAAATAGGACCCTAATATCGTTAGGGCACTCGCTAACATCAATATGTTCAATGTCCTCTTTCCTAGCGATTCTAAATCGCTACTATTAGCTGCCTAGGTCTATAACTATAGCATAGTACTTAAGAATAGGGTTGCTAATAACAATATCGGATAGGAGGCTGTCTATGTCTACCGCGTAGGCAGTAAAGTTTAGTAGGCGTTCATTTCCGAGGTCGTCTTTTAGAACTATAGGAATATAGTAGGCTCTATAGGTTAAGTGCCGAGCGTTATTAAACCAAGCAAGGGTTAGTAGGTTAGTCTTCGGTAGTTGTCGAAGGTCTAATTGCTTAGCTAGGTAATAGCTAATAAGGGCGCTAACTGAATTTCCGGGGTCTAGTATAACCTTTGCCTTATAGTTAGTGTCGGGCCTAGATATAAGACAGGTACGTATAATAGCTGGTACAATGTCGATAGTCTTACGCCGTACGAGGCTAACAGTTAGTGCGGCGCTTACTCTTTTTTCGAAGGTTGGCCTATAGGGGTAGCGTTAGCTGCTAAAAGGTACTTTCGGTACTTAGCGGTAGTACGGTCGACTCGGGCCTAATCCCTAGGTTTGTCGTATTAGCCTAGCAGATAGCTAGTGCTATCGCAATTGAAGCACTTCAATCCAGTTAGTAGACTGCCGTAGCTGTTATTGTTAGTTAAGCGGTTAGCGTTATAAGGATACGAGCCCCTTCTACGGCCCCTATCGCGGCCTCCTCTATATAGCCGGCGGCTACGGCCTCTTCTACGGTTATTGTTACTATTCCTATTATTAGTATTATTGTTATAGTAGGAACCTTAGTTTCCTCCGCGGCTACTACAATTGCCGCGGTTGGTACTAGCTAGTCGGATCCTCGATTCTAGTCGTTATTAGAGCTAAATAGCCCGTTCGGCTGTTTCTACTTCGACTATGAATTAAATGCGTGTTAGGTTGGCCTGTTCGAATACACGACGGCGGTCCAATTTAAGGACCAATTCCTATCGCAATTTAGGGCGTATTTCGGAAATCTAGATAGAGTCGGTCTTGGCTAGCAAATCGTCCTTAAGGGTCTTTAAATAGGCCTTAAATAAGCGAGCCGATTAATCAGTCTTTTGTTTGGCTCGAAGGTATTAGTCCTAAGCGTATTATTGCCTTAGTATAGGGTTTCTAAGGGTGTCTAATATAATGGTCTTATAGTCTTGCTACTAAACAGCGGTCTAATTAGTAAGGGAGTCGAAATGGTTATCCTAGGTACGTTTTAGGTCTCTATTAATGTATTGCATAGCATAGACGACTAGCGAATAGTCGTCTAGCAGGGCCCTTAGTGCATTCCGCTAGTTCAATTTACAATCACGTATATAATTATTATACTGCTTGCGGCTAGAGCTATCAAATACGGTATAGTCTTTAAGCTTAGCGTCCTTCTTTTAAATAGAAGGTACTGCTACTGGCTCTAATCTAGCAGTGGTTGTTAGGGCTTCCTATAGGCGGCGAATCTCGAGGAGATTATCCTTTAGCTATTGTTTTTAACGTAGGGTAGTAAGCCTGTTTTAGGTAGCTTCTTAGAGTCTCCCTACTAGTTAGGGGCTAAAGGCTGGTTAGCTATATCGACGGTTAACAATATTGTTAAGAATGTCGTCGATAGGCAATTCTAGGTCGTCACCTAGAACTATAGGTTCTTCGGTAGGCCTAGTAGTAGGCTCTTTAGCAGGTACCTTAGCAGGTGCTTTAGTAGGCACTTTAGTAGGTACTATGCTACTAGTATTGTTATTGCTAGCGCTGCTAGCGGCAGCACGGTTGTTGTTGCTTCGTGATAAGCCGGCTATTGTAATAGGGGGTAACACTAATAATGTATTATTAGCCCCTAAGATGCGGATGTAGCGGAATTAGTAAATATCGGTCTAGTGTGCTTGACTTAGTATAATAGGCCGTATAGAAGGCCTTGCTTAATAATTAGTACGGTTGTTTTAGTAGAATGGTACGTATAGGTCCCGTTCTTCGGGCGTAATATAGTTAAATCGATAGTTTTCGTAGCTATACCGCTAAAAGCTTAAAATAAGGACTATCTAGCTACTGCCCTTAAAGGGTAGATCGAATACTATATAAGAAGGGTTATATCAGCAGGTAGATAGGGTAGTAGTAGGTACAAGTAGTATTCGATAAGGAGCTAGGAGGAGAGGGAGGAAGGTAGGAGAGTTAGCCTAACGCTAAGCGCTAAGCCCTGCCTAAGGCACTAAGACCCTAGCTTTACTCGGCCTAGTCACATGCCAATCACGTGTAGCCTCTTTGGCCCTAACAGCTAGCCTTCGAGGACTGCTTTAAATACGGTATAAGTAAGATAAACTAGCGGATTAAGGCATAGTAGCGTTAGTAAGCACCTACACTAAATAGCTAGAGGGGCTATTTCTACGAGTTACTACGCGAGTTACTACACGATGCTAAACTACTAGCGGATCGGATTGCCTTCCTTGCAATCTATATACTAATTATACGTTATAAAGTCCTCGAATTTGTTTACCTCTAGAATAGCTATCGTATCCGGAAGTAGGCTAATCGACTATACGTTATACTAGGTATTCCGCATATTCTATACTATTATCTAGAGCTTAGCGGGCATTCTTATTAAGGTATTCCTATACCTAACGGCGCACTTAATAATATAGAGCAAGACCTTTAAGGATTCGGTATATATTAGATTCTATAGTATAGACTCGCTATAGACTCGCTAATAGACTCGCTAATTCCTAGATCTTAAAGCCTACCTACCCGAGGCTACGCTTTCTTAGTATAAGATAGCATTGTAGATTTATAGCTTCTCGTATCTAGTAAGTAGTAGCGAGAATAGCGATAATGTAGAGCGCCTTTACCGCTCTGCCTACTTGCTTCTTCGAGGGCTAGCTAGGGAGTATATAGCTATAGGGTTAGAGCCGGAACTAATAGAGTTAGATAAGCTATTAGTAGCACGTAGTTAGTTAGCGGCGGCTCGGAATTAGAAAGCTAGGTTAATTAAGTTTGCAAATAATGTATACTAATCTCCGATCTACGAGCCGGCCGCGAGTATATAGCGAGTCGCTTTTTCTAGTTCGATTTTATCTATAACCTTCTTAAACCTCTACTATTTCTACCTCTATTTATCTAATAATGCCTACTAATTAGGGCACCTATTGCACTAAATTAGGCGTCGACTATGCAAAGATATATAGTAAATACCGATACTGTTTACAATGCGGCCTTCTTAATCCCGATCTACTAAGCGAGCAATTTGTTCGCGAGCAATTAGTAGCCGCCGCTACGAGTAGCTCCGCGAGTACGGTACGAGGCTTTAATACGTTCCCCTCTATACCTAAGGCGGCTAATGCTATACGCAATGCTGCTAGTTAGTTTTACAAGCTAACAACTCGAATACTAAATGCTAGATCTCGGAGCCTCTCGCAACGTCTACTAATACCTGCTTTAGCTTTAGCTTTAGCTTTATTAGACCTTAAAGCATAGGCATACTATTACCGCTATTTGATCTATACTTAGTATATAGAAGTTAAGCTTACGAGTACAACTAAGACATAGTTCTATAGTAAACCTAACCTATATACTACTATTACGGATGCCTAGTCTAACTAAGAATTCCTCGAAGCCGAGATAACGTTTATAGACTAGATTGTCGACCGGATTGACGCCTACGAGCTACTAGATAGTAGTATCGATCGGACCTAGGACTATTATAACTACTTCCTCTATACAGACTTTAATAAAGCAACTAATTAACTAAAGAAGCTAGCAAGCAAGGCGCTTCGATTACTTAGATAGGCTTTAATAGTCTATAAACTAGTAACAAAGTTATTATTAGTCTACGAGATTAAGCTCTATATCTAGACTAAGTAGGAGAAGTAGTAATAACAAAAGCGGAAACATCGGTTAAGTACTATTACTACGAGTACTAGTGCGAGTAATATAGCGAGTTAGCAAAAGGTAGTTAATAGCATTGAGATTAAGAAAGAAAAGCTATAGACTAAGAAGGTTATCGATACGAATTAGCCGCCTAAGATAATTAACTTAAGCGGCGATACTACCGCGAGTATACCGCAAGGTACGCCTACTCCGAAAGGGTCGCGCGAATCGAAGGATTAGTAACCTACTAATAGATAGGCTGCTAATAGCGGTAGACAGGCTAATAGCGGTAGATAGGCTAATAGCGGTAGAAAGGCTAATAGCGGTAGACAGGCTAATAGCGGCGGAGAGGCTAATAGCGGCGGAGAGGCTAAGAAGACAAAGCGCAGTTAACGACTAAAGAAGAAGAGATAGAATAGCAGACTCGTAGTAGACTCGCTATAAACTCGCTCCTTAAATATTATCTACTAGTAGCTCGCGATCGCTATTTAGCTATAGCTCCTTCTATATCGTATATATATCCTTAGACTTAATAATGGCCTTATTCTTAAGCTATTTGAACTACGAGAGGCAATATCCTTCTAACTTATCGAACCTAGCTTCTAATACCTTAATCTTTGCCTCTAGTTTAGTATTCTTTGCCTCTACGGCCTCGACTCGCGCCTATATCGCGGCTAGCTCGCTATTTCTATCGTCTTCTTTAACCTCTTCTATACTAGCCGTATAGCTAGACTTGCCCTTGCACTTATAATAAGCGTAGATACGCTCGCCCTTAGTATTAAGTATACGATACTTAAAGTTATTAGAGCGTATATAGTAGTAGCATAGCGCTAGTATAAGCTTGCTAGAGTCCGTTTCTATAATAATTCTAGTAGCCTTATATTTCCGTAGTCTGTTTAATACCGCCTTCTTCTTATCCGGTATCGCTATCTAATCGAGTAGCTCTTGCTATATCTATACGCTATAGTACTAGAAATCGTAGGTATTTATAGTCGTAGGGCGTCGAAGTCTAGAGCGAGTTAGTAGCGAGTCTATAGCGATACGCCTCGCGACTTACGATAAATATTCTCCTCCTTCTACTAGTAAGTACGCTGCTAAAGCTAAAGCTAAAGCTAAAGCTAAAGCTAAAGCTAATGCTGAAGCTAATGCTACTAAAGCTACGCTAAGAATAAGGTCGCGCGGAATACTAGTTATAGCGGCTGCTACTATCGCTGTCGCTATCGGTATCGGTATCGGTATCGATAGAAGAAGAACATTACGAGGCAAGGCGCGGAAGTGTAGCGAGTCTGAGTAAGGTTTGTCGCGACAATAGGCATAGTAAGGTTAGTGAGGAAGGTACAGGAAGAATAGGAAGCGACAATAGGCTCAAGTGAAGCTATTGAGCCTCTGGTATGTATGGAGCTCCGTCTCAGGGTCCGTTTCGCTCAGTCGCGTCTTCACTTTGGACAGGAGAGAATACGGTAGCATCAAATGACACCTGTCTGCAACATCACCCTCTCCTTACCTCTACGCTGAGCAAAGATGGCCGCCAACACTTTGGTACGCGCAAATGACTTCGCTTGGAATTGCTAATTGGCACGTATAGCAGGATGCTGACTTCTTCACAGCTCGATCGCCTAGTCGGACTCGCAATGCTCATTCTCGCTTCAACCGTTTTCCTTTACTACACCATCTGGACACTTTTGATGGTAATATGCGCACGAAGAACACTCGCAAATATCACGTGCCATGCTGAGACTATGTTTGCTACAGCCATTCGTCGACGACTCGCATCCCGTTCAAGCGCTCTTTCCCCCACGAGTCTGGGCCATTCGCATCCCGGTGATTCTTCTACTTGTAGGTGGCGCAGTAGTCGGAAGTTTCCTCAGCGTAGTCATGATCAGGAGCAACAGGAAGAAGGCACTCAAGGCGAAGCAGAAGGCAGCAGCAGCCAAGAGCAAATAGAGTCCCAGTTTCATGACGAAGAAAGGAGTTGGAATTTGGAATGACACATGCTCTGCTGCGACCAGAGGGACATACAGTCTGTATACAGATGTTACCGATGATAGCAGAACATGTTCACTGCGTCGCGCAGTTCTCACCCAGTACCAGGCCCTGAGCTCCGTCCATTGCAGCATTCTCGCCCCTCTCCGCGCGATGCTGTCGAATCATTTCTGCCAGGTGTGCAAGTGTTGCGCGCTGTGAGCTTCTGGTCAGCGCCTTCATCTTCGCAGGGCTTTTGCTAGGATAGTCGATCTGTCTCAACGCTCGTCTACAGCCGACGAGCGCTGCTCATTCGAACGTCGGGACGATGCCAACATTTCCCAGCTGTCCGAACAACAACTGGAGGAGCTGTGCGTGAGGAAGCTGCAGAACTGTGAGACTCGACTCGGAATGATACCCGACCTAATTATCGTGGCACCGAAAAATGGGAAATGTTAGAACTTACTGTAATGACCGCTTCTTGATTCCCTCCCTCACGCTCCATGTTGTTGCTTTGCATGATCCGATACGCATCGTGCATCCGCTTCCGACTATTAAGCCCATTCGGAGCCACGTAATCGTCATCGTCGTCAATCTCGCGCTGACGCTCGGCAGGAAGAGCAGGCTCTGAAGTTGTCTCGCCGTTGCTCGCTCGATGCCGCTGTGTTCGGTGTCCAATACGCATCGGCCACGCAATTGAACTGAAAGACGAGGCGTCATGCGCTGAAATGCCTTGGCCAAGACGTGCGACCTGGCGTGCCCGAGCATCTGGGGAGAAAATCTTGATGGTATGGTCGATGCCACTGACTGCAAGCATAGTCTCGTATGGGTGGCCCTGAATCACGTTGACGACTTCACCATCGCCTTCTAGGACATTGACAAGCTCCGAAGTCTTGCGGTCCCAGATGAAGAAGTTGCCATCGTCACTTCCGGAGACCACGAAGTCGTCATCGGGGCCCCAATAGTTGACATCTTTAACAGTTCGCACGTTGCAATGGCCACGATACCTGCGTATAGGCTTTGAGCAGGGGACATCTGGTTCCACACTTGGTCGCAGTCGTCTCCTTTCAAATGCCGTTCGGTAGATGTAGCGCGGTGCACCCAAGTTGGGCACGCCGTCTTCCTCGTCTGGTTCTGAGCTTGATTCAGGGTCAATCTCTTCGCTTTCGTCGTCATCATCGTCGTCATAATCATCATCTTCTTCTTCATCATCGTCTTCTTCTTCTGCATCTTCATCCTCGCCCTCCTCAGCAGCTTCGTCCCAATCTTCGAGGACGACGTCGACCTCTTCCCCATCATCTTCGTCCAGCTCGAAAGTCGCACGGGGAGTACTTCGCTCTCGCCGCGCCTCTTGCGCAGCTGCTGTGATGTCTTCGGCGTTGGCACCATCGACCACCTGGCCATTTGGTGCGACGGTTTCGATCGCTCGCACCGCTGGTTCCTCTTCTCCTTCGTCATCGCTGGCGGTGTCGCGAAGAAGTTCCAGCCGTGCCTCTTCAGTAGTTACCTCGCGAACGACACGTCCGAGCCCACCAAACGCGCGGTCTACGTAAATGAAGTTGACACCCTCGCCCGCGTTCAGAAGTACGCCTCGCGCTACCCTCTGTGCCCAATACTTATGTGCTGTTTTGCGATCTTGTGCTTGGATTCGCCCTTCGCCATCATTGTCCGCTAGCACCGTTGCTGAAGACAGATCCGCAAATGGTATGCGAACGGCGGCGGCAAAAGCCAAGACAGCTTGCTTCTCGGTTTGGAATAGAGTTCTGTTCTCGCTCCTTTCAAACCGATTGGCCTCCACATCAACAATGCGCTGATCAGATGCCAGCTGGAGGAGATATGGTATGATGTCTTCATCAAGTGCCTCTGGCGTCGCATCCGCTTCCGACACAGGTAGACGCGAGGCCGCTTTGCTTGATGATGGCATATCGCTGGGTCGTGTAAAGCCCTCGATCAATTGGCCAACACCAGAATCCAACCAAAGAAGTATTGCCTTGAGAAAATCATAGCAGAAGTGTTCCCGAGTCGGGAACTCCAAATCATTACGCCTCACCTCAATTTTTGTAAATTGTGCGATCATCGGATTTACTCCAGAGACTGAACGCAGCTTGCCACCAAGAACACGAGCAAGCGTGCCTGATGCCTGCACAAAACGTCGACTGCTTTCCCGTCTGCGTCGCAGGGTCTGTTGCAGGTACACTTGCTCAGGCTCCGGCTCCATAGGGTATCGCCAGTTTGTCATGATCTCGTCCATGTCGAGCAGCGTCGCACCACATATTCCAAGGGCTTCAGAAAATGGTGCAACGGAGCCTGCTTCCGGTGAGCTGAAAAGTTTCGATCGAATGTTGACTGTCTGTTTTGCGATCTTCTGAGCGGACCTCTGGAGCTCGGTCAGAGGGGTGTACTGGTTGATATGATTCGGTAGCGGTATCTCTTCGCTCTGGCCATTCTGATATCTTATTCGCAGGGCAGAATCTGTAGGGTCTGCAGAGGCATTCTCTGTACGCGGACGCGTGGACGCGGTGGCTTCTTTAGCCAGTGACGCATCACTACCTTCGACCTTACGCTTTCGCTTGCGATCTCTGCCTTCCTTCGACTTTCGCTCACGTAGTGGACTGATGCCTTCAAGATCAGGAACTTCGGAGTCGCGGACGAGGTCGAATGAATATATGTGATCTCCACTCCAGCTTACAATCATTTCATCAGGACGTGCATCGCTGATCTTGATTGCAGTGATGTGGCCATTATCCGCGCGCTTCATTCGCTTCTGACCTTGAGGTGCGAACTTTCGAACACATTGAGTAGCCTGAATTCTCAGTGTCAGCATGTTGCCCTTTTTGTGCGTAGTAACGATATAGATTTTCAGGGGCGTCAACTCGTGCGCGAAAGGCCTTCTCCCGCTAAGTCGAAGAGCACGCTTCGCGATTCACATACCTGTGCCATCAACTCCTGTTCTCCTGCTGACATCTGATCTATGGGTGACAATGGCCTTCCCATCTCTTGAAGCTTGTCTCGGCCCGTCATGCGACGATCGTGTAATAGAGCATGCAGATGAGCGCCTCCCAATGCTATGTAATGCGGCTGGCTGGCGGAGCACGAGATGGTGTTCAGATCAAGGCTATATCGTTTGTATGAGATAAGTGGAGGTGGTACTGGGTTCTCTGGCCCAAATCGTGAGTTCCGAGGCGGAGGATATGCAGAGCTTGGCTGGCGGGTATCGAACTGCCTCACCTCACCGTCCTCGCTGCAAGTCAAGAACAGATACGGACTTGACTCTGTGACGATCCTCTTTACTCGATCTCCATGCGACCTGTAGACTCTGGCGTTTGTGTCTCCATCGCTCAGATACCTCACGCCATTGTAGATAGTGTTTCGTCCTCTTCTTCGTCCCTCAGTTGCCAACGCCGATGCTCTTGATGCCGTGCCCGCTGCTCCTGCATACTCAATATCGAAGACGCGCACTTCACCATCGCCGGCGGCTGTGACCAGTGTTCGGTCTTGCGAATGCGGCATGAACTTCACGCTGAAGATATTCTGTGTGTGGCCAGTGGCCACGGTCGTGCTGAGCCTGAACTGCGCACTGCCATCCTCAGGCTGGTACGTGTGTATATTCAGATGCTGATCATCACTGCCAGATGCAAGCAGGTTGCCACTCTTTGACCACGCGAGCGCGTTCACGCATCCTGAGTGTCCGTCGAGCTCATTCACGATATCGAGATGGCTCACCAGGCGGCGGTCACTGTATAGCTTCCGATAGCTTTTCGATCGTGCGCCCGGATCGTAGATCTCCCTGAGATGCAAATTGATGGCGAAGGAGTCCTTCATGCTGTCCACTGGTGTTGGCAGAGGAGCAGCAGGTGACAAGGCTGTCGATTCGAGATCAATTCAAGTTGAAGCTACCTCCTACACTCTCATGTCTCTCGGTCGGTGACTTAGTCTGGCGCTTGCGGATAGCTCAGCATCGAACGTAGCTGCAGCGGTGGCATAGCAATCTAGTGAGCTGTTACGATGCTGTACATGCGTGTCGATGGTGTCCAAGCTTGTCACCTCTGACTAGTGTTTATATAGCTCGAAGAGCTATACGAGAAGCCTAAGGCGACGAGTGGCTAAAGTCCTATCTAGGACGCCTATAGTAGGCCTAATCTAAAACGCGTATAGTAAGTTATATCTAAAACGCTAATAGCAATATTAATCTATAGTAAGTAGTTCTTTCCGAGTTAGAACGCTTATAGTAAGTACTATTTATAAGGCGTATAGTAAGTCTAATCTAAAACGCATATAGCAATTTTAATCTAAAACTCTTATAGGAATTCTTACTTAGAACGCTTATAATACTAAGTACTATTTAGAACGCGTATAGGAAGTCTAATCTAGAGCGCTAATAGTTAGTACTACTATCTATAATACCTATACTAAGTTTTATTTAGAGCGCGCTATATAGTAATTCTAATCCAAAACGCCTACACCAAGTCTTATCTAGAACGCGTATAGTAAGTACTATCCGCGGTAGAACGCGTATAGTAAGTCTACTAGTAATTCGGAACGCTAATAGTAAGTACTATTAAGAACGCTTATAGCAAGTAGTACTATCTAAAATACCTATAGTATAAGAAGGGTTATGTTAGTAGGCAGATAGGGTAGTAGTAAATTAGTATAGTATTCGATAGAGATCTAAAAGAAGAGGGAGGAAGGTAGACTAGTTAGCCTAACGCTAAGCGCTAAGCCCTACCTAAGGCATTAGGACCCTAGCATTACTTAGTCTAGTTATATACTAATTACGTATAACCTCTAATATACGCTTCTCTTCTAAAGGCCGCGCCCTCGTAGCCTATCTATATTCTAACCTAATCTCCGTTACCGCTAACTTAGTAGATTAACTAAGCTATTTAGCCGCGCTAAATTAAACGCTTAACTACCTAATTATGTAACTATATCAAACCTCACCTCCGACAATATCTAACTTCTAACTACGCTATTACTGCTACTATAGTAATAATAAGGGGTTATATAGCTATATAAATTAAAGGCTAGTAACTAATTATAATACGAGCGTACCTTCCCTGCTATAATAGGTAGATATACGGGGTATTGTAGTACTGCCCCTATTCTAAGTAAGGTTATCTAAGTTCTTTACGTCTACTCTAAAAGGCCTAGAAATGTCCGCTCCGAGGGATTGTTCTTATTATTACGAGGGCTATTATTTACTATTATAGTTTCGCTAGCCCTAATTAGTTAGGTTTAGTAGCATTTAATTGTTAATCTTATCTTATTTTTTTAAAAAACACAGTTCGTCTAGTTTCTATAAATAAAGGCTATTATAAGTATAATAGTTAAGGTTTGCCTCGCTTAAAGGGTCGGAAAGATCGAGGAGTAACCTATTATTCGCAAGATCGACCCCGGCTAGCTTAGCTCTATAGTTTTGCCCTTAGTTAGTCTATTAGTCGCTTAATCTTTTAAGCGGCTTAAAGTTTTAATTAAACCCTTAGTAGGTTCAATCTTTTAACTTAGTTAGTATAGTGCTTTAGGCTCGTAGTATAGGTAAGGTTATATCTGCGACGTAGTAATAATAGTAAGTAATATTAATAATAGCGGCGAGTAGGTAATATTAATAATAGCGGCGCGAGCCGTCTTAGCGCTAACTTTACCTTATCCTTTATTTCCTTCTCTAACTAGCAACGCTTTAACTAGCAATATACTCCGTAATACTATTACTAATATAGCCGCGCGCGCCGTCTTCTAATATACTATTAGCTCGTACTGCGACGCTATTATTACTATTACTATTCGCGCGCGTACGCCGCCCTCGTTAATCGCCTAGGCCTCGAGGCCTTATAGAATAAATAAATAAGAGGTAGAGTCCTTAAAAGAGCAGTAACTAATCGACGCGTCGTAGCGCGCTAGGTATAGTCTTATTGTCCTAGTTTGCTAGTCTCTAATTAGTTAGCGAATGTTACCCTAGGGGTAGTATTAATTCTAGGTCTCTCTTAGTAATATTATAAGCTTTTAGCCTTCTTCTTGTCCTTTACGCTAGTCTAATACTTATCTAACAACTCGGCTATATCCTCGAAGGAGTCTTTAGCCTCCTACGAGTCCTATTTAGGTAAATAGCCTTACTATCTTAAGAGGTATTCCTTCTTGCCTTACCTAGTTCGATGCTTTAGGATACGTTCTATAGACTATAGCTCTTTACCGTCTACTAGTACCTCTTTATATTTAGTAGGGGCTTCTTTATTAGTATTAGAGGCTATACGTAATTAGTATATAACTAGCTAGAGTAAAGCTAGGGTCCTAATGCCTTAGGTAGGGCTTAGCGCTTAGCGTTAGGCTAACTAGCCTACCTTCCTCCCTCTCCTCTTAGATCTCTATCGAATACTATACTAATTTACTACTACCCTATCTACCTGCTAATATAACCCTTTCTATATAGTATTCGATCTACCCTTCGAGGGCAGTAGCTAGATAGTCCTTATTTTAAGCTTTTAGCGGTATAGCTACGAAAACCGTTAATCTAACTATATTACGCCCGAAGAACGGGACCTATACGTACTATTCTATTAAAAACAACCGTACTAATTATTAAGCAAGGCCTTCTATACGGCCTATTATACTAAGTTAACCGCACTAAGCCGGTACCTACTAATTCCGCTATATCCGTACTATAGGGGCCTATAATATATTATTAGTATTACCCCTTATTATAATAGCCGGCTTATTACGAAGCAATAACAACAACCGTAGAGCTACTAGCAGCGCTAGCAACGATAACACTAGTACCGAAGTGCCTACTAAAGAGCCTACTAGAGGGCCTACTAAAGAACCTATAGTTCTAGGTAATAATCTAGAATTGCCTATTAACGACATTCTTAACAATATTATTAATCGACGATATAGCTAACTAGCCTTTAGGCCCTAGCCGATAGCGAGACTTTAAGAAGCTACTTAGAATAGGCTTACTACCTTACGTTAAGAACAATAGCTAAAGGATAACCTCCTCGAGATTTATCGCCTATAGGAAGCCCTAGCAACTAATACTAAACTAATAGTAGGGCCTTCCTCCCTATCTATTTTAGTCTAAAAAAAGGATGCTAAACTTAAGGACTATACTATATTTAATAGCTCTAGTCGAAAACAATATAACGACTATATCCGTAACTGCGAGCTTAATATAAGAAGGGTATATTAGCAGGTAGATAGGGTAGTAGTAGGTACAGGTAGTATTCGATAGAGATCTAAGAGGAGAGGAAGGAAGGTAGGCTAGTTAGCCTAACGCTAAGCGCCAAGCCCTGCCTAAGGCATCGAGACCCTAGCTTTACTCGAGCCTAGTTATATACCAATTACGCGTAACCTCTTTAGTCCTAACACACGCTTCCCTTCTAAAGGCCGCGCCCTCGTAGCCGGTCTATATTCTATTCTTAACCTCTGCCGCTACTAACTTAGCAGGTCTAGTAAGCTTCTTAGTCCGCGCTAAATTAAACACGCAATTACCGATTATATAACTATATCAAACCTTACCTCTAATACAATACAATGTCTAACTCTAACCGCGCTATCCTTATATATAATAAAGTAATATATAACTATAAGAATTAGAGACTATCGACTAATTATAATATAAGCGCGTCTTCCCTGCTATAATAGGTAGACGTACGAGGTATTATAGCCCTGCCTCCGTTCTAAGTAATGTCGTACCGAGTTCTTTGCGTCTACTCCTAAAAGACCTAGTAATATCCGCTTCCGAGGGTTTGTCCGCTTCCGAGGGTTACTGTTCTTATTGTTACGAGGGCTATTATTTACTGTCGTAGTTTCACTAGCCCTAATTAGTTAGGTTTGGCAGCCTTTAAGTATCAACTAATTATATCTTTTTAAAAAACTTAGTTCTTCTAGTTTCTATAGGTAAAGGCTATTATAAGTGCAGTAGTAGAGGTTCGCCTCGCTTAAAGGGTTAGATAGATCGAGGAGTAACCTATTGTCCGTAAGATCGACCCCGGCTAGCTTAGCTCTATAGTTTTGCCCTTAGTTAGTCTATTAGTCGCTTAATCTTTTAACTTAGTTAAAGTTTTAACTTGGCCTTAAAGTTTTAATTAAACCTTTAATAGGCTTAAAGCTTTGATTAAAGTTTTAATTAAAGGTGCCTTAGGCTCGTAGTATAGGTAAGGTTATGTCTATAGGCGCAGCGATAATAGTAAGTAATGTTAACAATAGCGGCGCTAGTCGTCTTAGTGCTAACTTTACCTTCTTCTAATTTCCTTCTTTAACTAATAACAACTCGGTAACACCGTTACTAATATAGCTATGTCCTTCCTTTCTTAAACAGCAATACACTCCGCAACACTGTTACTAATATAGCTACGCCGGCCGTCGGCATACTGCTAGCTCGTAGCGCGACACTATTATCCTCGATAGGATAAAGGAATAAGAGGGGGACCTAATACTAGAAGAAGGCCCTATAGGGCGCATTAGTAAAGAGATAGAGCCCTTAAAAGAGTATACGATTAGTTAACGCGTTATAGCGCGCTTGTTAATACTCGGTACGCGTTTACTATAGTAGTGTAGTCTTATTGTCCTTCGTTGCTAACAATTGCTTACTTCTAATTAGTTAGCTAATAGCACCCCGGGGGTAGTATTATTCTTAGGCGACATTATAGCCCTTAGCCTTCTTCTTGTTCTTTATACTAGTCTAATACTTATCTAACAACTTAGTTATGTCTTTAAAAGAGTCTTTAGCTTCCTACGAGTCCTATTTAGGTAAATAGCCTTGCTATCTTAGGAGGTACTCCTTCTTGCCTTGCCTAGTGCGATACTATAGGATACATTCTATAGACTATAGCTCTTTACTATCCGCTAGTATGTCTTCGTGTTCTGTAGGGGCTTTATCCCCTTCGCGTAGGCAGTACGGCTTAAGGAGGGATACGTAGAAGGTGTTATAGATAGTGTAATAAGGTAGGAGCTACAACTAATAGGCCTATATACGCTTAGCCTCTCGAATGCGGAATAGGCTAATGTATCTTAGTGCGAGCTTAGGCCTTGTTTTACTATTAGGTAATAGGTGTTTGCGGATGCGGAGGTTCTTTATACTAAGTATAACTATATCGCCTTGTTTAAAGGTTATAGGTATATAGCGCTTATCGTAGTAGGCCTTTTAATACTCTTAAGCCTTTGTTAGCTTCTTAGCTATCTTAGCGTAGATTTCTCGCATCTTCTAGATACGTTCTATCGCCGCTAGTATTTCTAGTACTTAATACGCTTCCCTTTCCTTACGCTCGGCCTCGAGCGATAGTAGGTCTTATAGTATAGCAGCGTTCTAGCCTATTATAGCTATATATAGTAATACCTTAGTTAATAAATGTACACTATTGTTGTATACGAATTCTATAGGCTATAGGAGGTTAACCTAATCCTCGGGGTTCTTATTAATACAGCTACGCAGGTACTACTATAGGGTAGCATTCTGCCTCTCTGTTTGACTATTAGTCTATAGATAGAAGGCTATTAATAGCCGATGCTTTAGTCTTAGCTATAGGCATATTTCGCTCTAATAGTACGATATTAGTATCGATCTACGATTAGATACTATCCCCTTAGGGGTTCCCTAATAGGTATAGAAGATATTGCTCTATAGCGCTTCTGCTATATTAATAGTAGTCTAGTCTTTCCGCGCCGGGATATATCGAGCGCCTTTAGTAAATCGATCTACTATAACAAGGATAGCATTATATACGTCCTTGCTACCCCTACGCCTAGCAGGTAGAAGGCCTATAATAAAGTCTATTATTAGCTTAGCAAATAGCTTCTTTAGAACAGGGAGCGAAGACAACTCGCCGAACGGCAAGTGCTTTAGTGCTTTAACTCGCTAGTATACTATATAGGTCTGTATATACTCCTTTATATACCGCTTACTATTTAGCTAGTAGTATGTACGCGATAGTAACTCGTGCGACCTCTCTATGCTATAGTAACTAGCGAGCTTACTATTATAGTGCCTCTTTAAAAGCTCTTATCTAATCGATTGTTTAGCGGGGATATAGTATCTGCCCTTAAACTTTAAGTAACATTTGTCGTCGATCGACTAATTGTTGTTACTCTTACTAGATCGAGTCGTTCGCCTACTTACAAGCTTATTAATACGTTCGATAGTAAAGGCGTCCCTCTGCTAAGCCCGTAATAGCTTATCTATAAACGATTAACTATCCCTATTTACAAGGTTATTTAATAGCACCCTCGCTATTAAACGAGGTACGTATTATATGCATCTAATAGTACTAGCAGCCGGAACTACTACAACCTCTTCTATAGTGCTATCGCTATAGATAGCAATATCTTTAATCGAGTCGTTATAGCTCGAGCAATCTACGTCCTTTCTAACGCGTACTAGAAGAACGACAACTCCGCTATAGTATTTATTACCGCCGCGGGGTCCGGAAGTCCGCTTATCCTACGCTTACTTATTAACAATACGGGCTATAGCAATCTTATGCTGCAGGGTTAGAAACAATAAATTAATATACTAAGTCTCGCTGTCGTAATTAGGCCGTCTCGATAGGCTATTAGTAGGGTTGCTTACGCCTAGCCGATATAATATATTAAAATCGAACCTAGCGAGGTAGACGGCCTATCTAGCCTATCGACCTATAACCCTTATAACCTTAGTAATACTACGCAGGTTGTTATAGTCCGTATAGACCTAAATCGTATACTAAGCACTATCGAGATAGTAGCGCTAATGCTTAAAGGCTTCTACGATTACTAAGAGCTTTTGCTCGTAGGTCTTATATCGACGTTCTATATCGATTATCTTTCGTAAAAAGAAGGCAATCGGGTGCTAGTAATAGTTATTATCTAAGTGCTATAATATAATAGCCGATATAGCGAACTGTAAAGCGTTAGTCTTAATTCGGATCTGCTTGCTTAGTACGAAATAGTGCAATAAGGGGACTTTAGTAAAGCGTTGCTTTAGACCGTTAAAAGCGGCTTGTGTTTTGTTAGTCTATTTAAACTCTCTAGACGGGTTAGCCTTAGTTTTAGTAAGCTTAGTTAGTAGCATTATATGCCGTAAATAGCCCTTAATAAACCGACGGTAGAAGTTAGCGAAGCCGAGGAACGACTATAGCTCCTTAATTAACGTAGGAACAGGCTATTTAGTAATGGTTTTAATCCGATTAGGATTAGCCTTAACACCCTCGGTTGAAACGAGGAAGCCGAGGAATAACACCTCTTTAGTAGCAAAGGTGCATTTAGAAGGTTTGCAATATAGTCTATAGGCTCGTAGGCGGTCGAGGACCTTACGTACTACGGCCTAGTGTTCTGCAATATTAGGTAAATGTGTATAAACTAGGATGTTATCTAGGTAAACTATATAGAGATAGTCTAATAGGCCCGAAAGGGCCCGATTAATATAGGACTAGAATGTAGTAGGGGCATTAGCTAGCCTAAATAGTATAACTAAGTACTCGAAATAGCTATAACGAGTACGAAAGGCTATCTTCTATTTATCGCCCTTGCGAATACGGATACGATAGTACGCATCCTTAATGTCTAGTATAGTATAGAAGTAGGTACTAGAAAGGCGATCGAGAGTCTTATTAATAAGCGGAAGTAGATAGCGGTCTTTAATAGTAATAGCATTAAGTCCGCGGTAATTAATACATAGGCGTAGGCTACTATCCTTCTTTAGTACGAATAGGATAGGGGTGCTAGCAGGGCTATTACTATACTGTATCCGGCTATTAGCTAGGTTTTCCTCTAGATACTTACGCAACATAGCAAGCTCTCGTTTACTAAGGTTATAGAGGGGGCTAAAAGGAACCTCCTTGCCCTCTATAATATTAATCTTATAATCCGTCTCTTTAAATATAGGCAATGTCGATGCTAAGTAGTGTTTAAATACATTAATGTAAGTCTCTCGAATAGGTTCTAGTATACGCTTAAGTTGTTTAGGATCTATACTATTAGGGGGCACTAGTTTATCGTTATTACTACCGAGTAGGTCGGCAGTCGGATTAGCTAAGGCAGGTGTTAGGTTGCTAATAAACAGGACCCTAATATTATTAGGACACTCGCTAATGTCGATATATTTAATGTCCTCTCTCCTAGCGATTCTAAATCGCTATTATTAACTGCCTAAGTCTATAACTACAGCATAGTGTTTAAGAACAGGGTTGCTAATAATAATAGTAGCTCCCCTATATAGGTTGTCTATATCTACTGCGTAGGCAGTAAAGTCTAGTAGGCGTTCATTTCCGAGGTCGTCCTTTAGAGCTATAGGAATATAGTAGGCCCTATAGGTTAAGTGCCGAGCGTTATTAAACTAAGCAAGGGTCGGCAGGTTAGTCCTAGGCAATTGTCGAAGGTCTAATTACTTAGCTAGGCAATAGCTAATAAGGGCACTAACTGAATTTCCTAGATCTAGTATAACCTTAGTTTAATAGCTAGTGCCCTTCGTGTCCTATATAAGGCAGGAGCGTGTTATAGCTAGTATAATATCGATAGTCTTACGCCGTACAAGGCTAACAGTTAGTGCGGCGCTTACTCTTTTTTCGAAGGTTAGCCTATAGGGGTAGCGTTAGCCGCTAAGAGGTGCTTTCGGTATTTAGCGGAAGTACGATCGATTCGGGCCTAGTCCTTAGGTTTGTCGTATTAGCCTAGTAGATAGCTAGTGCTATTACAATTGAAGCACTTCAATCCGGTTAGTAGACTGCCGTAGCTATTGTTATTGTTAGTAGAGCGGTTAGTATTGTAGGGATACAAGCCCCTTCTACGGCCCCTATCGCGGCCTCCTCTATATAGCCGCCGGCTACGGCCTCTTCTACGGTCGTTACTGTTCCTATTATTAGTATTATTATCTTAGTAAGAACCTTAGTTTCCTCCGCGGCTACTACGGTTGCTACGGTTAGTACTAGCTAGTCGGATCCTTAATTCTAGTCGTTATTAGAGCTAGACAGCTCGTTCGGCTGTTTCTACTTCGACTATAAATTAAATACGTATTAGGTTAGCTTATTCGAATATACGGCGACGGTCTAATTCGAGGATAAGTTCCTATCTAAGTTTTAGGCGTATTTCCGAGATCTATATAGAATTAGTCTTAGGCGGAAGGTCGTCTTTAAGGGTTTTTAAATAGGCCTTAAATAAGCGAGCCGATTAATTAGTCTTCTATTTAGCTCGAAGATACAGGTCCTAACTATATTATTGCCTTAGTATAGGGTTTCTAAGGGTATCTAGCATAATGGTTTTATAGGTCTGCTACTAAACAGCGGTCTAATCGTTAAGGGAGTCAAAATAGTTATCCTATATACGCTTTAGGTCGCTATTAATATACTATATAGCGTATACGACTAAGGAATAGTCGTCTAGTAGCGCTCTTAGTACGTTGCGCTAGTTAAGTTTATAGTTACGAATGTAGTCGTTGTACTGCTTCCGACTAGAGCTATTAAATACGGTATAGTCCTTGAGTTTAGTATCCTTCTTTTAGATAGGTAGTAAAGAAGGTCCCGCTATTAGTTTTACTATCGAGGCTTCCTAAAGGCGACGGAGCTCGAGGAGATTATCCTTTAGCTATTGTTCTTAACGTAGGGCAGTAAGCCTGTTTTAAGTAGCTTCTTAAAGTCTCCCTAATAGTTGAGGGCTAAAGGCTAGTTAGCTATATCGTCGATTGATAATGTTGTTAAGAATGTCGCTAATAGGCAATTCCGGATTATTACCTAGAATTACAGGTTCTTCTTTAGCAGGCTCTCCGGTAGGCTCTCTAGCAGGAGGCACTTTAGTAGGTGCTCTAGTAGGCACTTTAGTAGGCACTATGCTACTAGCGTTGTCGTTGCTAGCGCTACTAGCGGTAGTACGGTTATTGTTTCGTAATAAGCCGGCTATTGTAATAGGGGGTAACAGATTAACTTAGTGTAATAGGCCGTATAGAAGGCCTTGCTTAATAATTGGTACGGTTGTTTCGATAGAATAGTACGTATAGGTCCCGTTCTTCGGGCGTAATATAGTTAAATCGATAGTTTTCGTAGCTATACCGCTAAAAGCTTAAAATAAGGACTATCTAGCTACTACCCTTAAAGGGTAGATCGAATACTATATAAGAAGGGTATATTAGCAGGTAGATAGGGTAGTAGTAGGTATAGGTAGTATTCGATAGAGATCTAAGAGGAGAGGGAGGAAGGTAGGCTAGTTAGCCTAACGCTAAGCGCTAAGCCCTACCTAAGGCATCGAGACCCTAGCTTTACTCGAGCCTAGTTACATACCAATTACGCGTAACCTCTTTGGTCCTAACACTTAACTAGCGTAATATACTAAGAGCGCTACTAGATAACTACTTATTAGTCGTCTACGCTATATAATATATTAATAGCGACCTAAAGCGTACCTAGGATAACTATTTTAAATCCCTTAACGATTAGACCGCTATTTAGTAGTAGGACTATAAGACTATTATACTAAACACCCTTAGTAACCCTATATTGCGACAGCAATATATATAGGACTAATACCTGCGTACTAAACAAAAGGCCGACTAATCCTTACGATCCTTCGATGCCTATTTAAGGACCCTCGAGGACGATTTACTAGCTAAGACCGACTCTATCTAGATTTCCGAAATACGCCCTAAATTGCGATAGGAATTAGTCCTTAAATTAGACCGCCGCCGTGTATTCGAACAGGCTAATCTAATACGCATTTAATTTATAGTTAAGGTAGAAATAGCTAAACGAGCTATCTAGCTCTAGTAACGACTAGAATCGAGGATTCGACTAGCTAGTACTAGCCGCGGCAACCGTAGTGCCTACGGAGGAAATTAAGGTTCCTACTAAAACAATAGTGCTAATAATAGGAATAGTAACAATAACCGTAGAAGAGGCCGTAGCCGGCGGCTATATAGAGGAGGCCGCGATAGGGGCCGTAGAAGGGGCTCGTATCCCTATAGTACTAATCGCTTAACTAATAATAGTAGTAATAGCGGCTATAGCAATCCCCTAACCGGATTAAAGTGCTTTAACTATAATAGCACTAGCTATTTACTAGGCTAATGCGACAAACCTAAGGATTAGGCCCGAATCGACCGCGCTACTACTAAATACCGAAAGCACCTTTTAGCCGCTAACGCTACCCCTATCGGTCCTTCTAATTAGTCGAAAAAAGATTAGGCGTCGCACTAACTATTAGCCTTATACGGCGTAAAACTATCGACATTGTACTAGCTATTATACGTACCTACCTTATATAGATAGATAGATATTTCATTTGCCTATTGTAGTGCCTTTCGGCCTATACAGGTCTGTTTCTATATATTGTTTTAGGTAGGAAACTAACTTAGTTAGTAAAAACCTCCCTCCTGTCCTATTTATAAGTGTTAATCTTCCTCGTTTCCTTATTTTCCTTCCTCTAGGGTATACTAGTGTTATAGTTGTTACCCTCTAACTACCTTGCCTACTGCCTTGCCCTTCTTTCCCCCTCTTCTTCCCTCCTTCTTATCTACTCCTTAGTTTCCCTTGCTAGTACGAATTGTTATATAAATCCCTGTTTAATAATCTACTTTACTATTCTCTTTAGGTCTTCTTTGCTCTAGATTAGTTTGTCGTATTCCCTTTCTATTGCTTTTAGTCTCTAATCACTTCTGCCTTCTAACTATTAAGGGCAGACTAGCAGTATATACTTAGGGTTCTAAGATTAGTAGCTATATTAGTAAGCTCTACTTTCAATTCCTAGGACGTTTCTTCTAAATAGGTAAGATCTAAGTCTAATGTGTTTAGATCTGATTTAGATAGCTAGGCTTGCCTCGGCCCTGTTTAGGTCCTTATAGAGCTAGTAGTTATATTGACCAAATTTAATTAGTGCCTTTAGGGTTCCTAGTCTAACTTATATTTTGTTCTATTCCTGCTCCTATAGGTGTCTAGCAATTGATTCTACTAGGCTTTGTTTCTCTCCCTTTAGCTTGTCTTCCTTTAGCCTTATATTTAGTCCCTAAAGCTCTTTCTCTAGTATTTCTCCTATTAAGACTCTATATTGCTCTAGGTCTTTGACTTTCTAGGGAGTTATTTATAGTCTGTCTCGCCTCCTAGTCCTAATATACTAGGCTTTTATCTTGTCTAGTGCCTTTTAGATAGTCTATTAGGCTAGGTATTCTATTATCTTTGCTATATATTAGTGTCTTAGTCCCTTAAAGTATTGTTTGACTAGTAGGATCCCTAATTCCATTTCTACTACCTTTGTTAGTATAGTTTTGTATGCTCCTAGGATTTTCTTTAGGCTTTAGGTTTAGGACCTACTAACTAGTTGCTCAATCCTCTTTAGTGTTTTCTCCTAGGCTGTCTATATCTGTACTCTATATAGCATTACTAGCTTAACAATTGCTTTGTATATAACTTTAGCTTTCTCGAATATAGCCCCCTATATAGAGGCTATAAGCCTATTAATAGATTGTATATTAGCATCTGCCCTCTGCTTTGCCTTCTTTACTTATAGTCCCTAATTTAGTTTTAGATCTAGCTAGATCCCTAGTACCCTAAGCTCTGCTAATAGTTAGGTTTTAAAGCCTTAGATAGTAATCGATTGCTTTATGTTATAGGTTAATTTAGCCTTGCTAAAGTAGATAAGCTAGTACTTTTCTAGGGCGAATTTTGCTCTATACCTCCTTGCCTATTTTTTATACTCCTAGTGCTTCTCTTCTAGGATCTTACAGTTGGTTTCTGTTGTCTTAGACTAGGCTAGGATGTTTGTGTTATCTATAAACCCTAATGCTAATGTGTTTTTTGATTCTAGGAGTAGGAGTAGGTCTACTATAAAGATAAGGAAGAGGATTAGGGAGAGTGTTGATCCTTAGGGGATTCCCTTTTTAGTTAGTATTAGGTCTGATTTGAATTTGCCTAGAATAAGCTGTGTTAATCTTTCCTATAGGAAGGACTAGATAAATTGGACTATCTAGTTTGGTATAGCTTTCTGTTTAAGTATATATAGGAGCCTTTTATAGGAGATATTATTAAAAGCTCCTAAGATATTAAGGGAGAGGAGGGTTGCTACCTAGTTTTGACTATAGTGCTAGATATGCTTAATCTGTTCTATAATTAGTTCTATAGCTATTAGTATTAACCTCTTCTTTCTTCCTCCTATCTAGCCTTTAGGAAGGATGTTCCTTTCCTCGGCAACGGTTGTTAGCCTTTTAGCGACAATTTTTTCTAGTACCTTGCCTATTATATTAAGTAGGGCTATTAGTCTATAGGCCTTAAGCTATATATAGTCTTCCTTCTAGGGCTTCCTTAGCACTACTGTTAGGGACTTCCTAAATAGTCTTAGGTAGTGTCCTAGTGCTAGGCTTTATAAAAAGATATTAGCTAGTGCTAGGGCTAGCCCCTTCCTATATGCTTTTAGAAGTTTGTTATAGATCTTGTCTTCTCCTAGTGCCTTATTGCCTAGAATTTTCTTTAGGATCCTTTTAATGGTTTCGGGTTTAACCTAGGTGTCTCTTAGTATGCCTAGTAGTAGAGTCTCTTGTTCTTTCTCCTTTATATCTAATAGGTCTACTTATACTTTTCTATAGAAGAAGTGTTAGCCTAGGGCTCTTACTTTCCCTTCTATTGTAGTCTGCATTTGTCCTTATTAGTCTATAATGTCCGGGAATTGTAGTAGTATATCCTTATCCTGTTTAGGTCTCTTTGCCTATTTAGCTATCCTCTACATCTCCTCTAGTTTCTTTGTAATTATTCCTATTATAGATCTCTATTCTTGTATCTTATCTTTCTTAATCTGGATCTTCTTTTCCTAGTAGGCTTTATTGTAGTTGTCCTATGCTTCCTAGGTATAGGTTTGTGTCTACTACCTCCTAGCCTTCCTTGCTACTTTAACCTTCCTTATATACTCGCTAGTCTAGTATAGTTGCTAGTATAGTAAATGTTTCTTTACTAGGGTATACTTCCTAGCTACCTATTTTAGGATTCCTATTAGTTCTTCTACTGCCTTATTAATATCCTCTAGCCTTAGTAGGTGCTTTATTAAGAGTTCCTCTAGTTTTAGGTCCCTTTTTAGTTCCTCCCTAATCCTGCCCTATTAGGCACCTTTCTAGTTAAGCTTCTCCTCTAGTTCCCTTTCCTAATTAGCTTAGATATTTAGCTTAATCTGTACCGGGAAGTAGTCTAATAATTCTTCTAGTTCCTAGTTAACCCTGCATCTTGTAATCCTGTTCCTAATCTAATGTAATACAAAGTATAGGTCTAGTATGCTGCTGCTTCCTCTTGCCTCCTAAGTAATTAGTCCCTTTAGGGTAACAATTTCTATTCCTTCCCTCTCTAATATATCAATTAGTCTTCCTGCTAGGAAGTAGTAAGCTAGGGTAAAGTCTAAGCCCTAGAGGGGGTAGTAGAGGTTGAAATCCCTAAGTAGGATTTAGTAGGTATTCCCCTAGATAACTCTAGGTAGTCTTTCTAGGGTTTTTAGTTAGGTGCTACTTCTTAAGTCTAGTAGTAGGTTGTATATACAGTAGATTTAGAGTATACCTTAGGATGTCTCTACTTAAACTAATATTAGGTCCCTATCCTCCTATAGTATAGCCTACTAGGTTTCTGTATCTATCTCCTTGCTAATATAGATGTATATCCTTAGGGCTCCCTAGTTGTGGATAATTAGGTAGTATCTTAGGTCTTTAACTATTGCTAGTCTCTTTATATATAGGTTGAGCTAGGGCTCTTAGATTGCAATAATGTAATGTTCTTTTAGGTTTAGTGCTTGAAGGAAGCTTCTCTATACCTTGTCTTTACTCTTATTAACATTGTACTATATAATGTTTAATAATGTTGCAATGTTTATTAGGTTTTATCTATATTATTTCCCTATAAGTTTTCCTTTAGTCTTCCCTTACTTTAGACTAACATTTAACTAAGCTTTGTCTGCCCTACTTCCTTTCCTATAATATTAAGGTATCTTAGTCTTCCTAGTTGCTAGTAACTCTCTTGTGCTAGTAAGGCCCTAAATGTAAACCCATTATCTTGTCTAGACCTCTTTTATAGTACTTAGCTAGGTTGCTTCTATACCTAGCTGCCCTAGCTTATTGTATATCTTTTTAGTATGTTAATTCTAGCTTCCTTTGCCTTCCTAGCTACCTGTATTCTTATAGGGTATTCCTTCGCCTAAGAGGGGTGTCTTTTAGTGTAGTATGTATATCTTGCTTCTCCCTTGTATGCTTTGCATTCTTTGACCTAGTAATCCCCTATATAATAGGAGCAGGTGTTAGTTGTCTTTATATACTTAGCTGCTGAGTGTCTATAGTGTTAATATTTGAAGCACTACATTATCCTATAGTTGCTTCTATGTATCTCTGTTTCTAATCTTTTAAAGTCCTAGAACAACCCCTAGTCTAGTACTATATTAGCTTGCTCTGCACTCCCTACCTAGATAATTAGGGAAGACTGCTTCTTAGTCTCTTCGATTTTCCTTTTAATCTATACTACTTTTGTGATCTTTAGGCCTAGGCATATAGCTTAGTTTTGTCTCTATAGGCTCTTAATATCCTGTTCTTCCTTAAAGCTTCTTATTATACTATAGGCTATAATTATAAATTGCTATTAGGAGACCTTTGCTGTTTTCCCTATCTTAGTTGTCTATTCTTTTTGTGTTTCTAGCTTCTTTTTATCCTGCTCTTATGCTATAAATAGCTTGATTACCCCTTTCCCTTCGTTCCTAGCCCTAATTACCTCTTTAACTGCAATTCTTTCTATAATCTCTTTCCCTATAAGTCCTTAGATTTCCTTTTGCTCCTATAGGTCCGTAATATAGACTCTAACTACTGTCCTCGGGGGTTTTAGCGCCTCCTAGCTAGCTACTGCCGCCTAGGTGCGGTAGTTTAGGCTTGTCTCCTATTGTTTCTTCGTAATCTTTACTACGACTGTATTAGCTACCTTTGTAATTACGTAGCTCGCTTAGTTGTAGATTGCTTTCAGTCCTCTAAGGAGTTCTAAGATTATTATCCTATATGCCCTCTTAGGGGTTCTTCTATCTTCCGCCTTTAGTACCTCCTCTGCCCTAGTATATAGTGCTTTCTATTCGTCCTCCCTTCCTTCTTAACTGTCTTCCCTTCGTCTCTAATTGTTCGCTGCCATTTTTTCCCTTTCTATGCTATACCTACCTTATATAGGACACGTATAGAACTAACTATAAGACTAAGGTTATACTAGACCTAGGAAATTCAGTTAGTGCCCTTATTAGCTATCGCCTAGCTAAGCAACTAGACCTTCGACAATTAAATAGGGCTAACCTACTAACCCTTACTTAGTTTAATAACGCTCGGTACTTAACCTATAGGGCCTACTATATTTCTATAGTTCTAAAGGACGACCTCGGAAATAAACGCCTACTAGACTTTACTGCCTATATAGTAGATATAGACAACCTATATAGGGGAGCTACTATTGTTATTAGCAACCCTATTCTTAAGTACTACGCTATAACTATAGACTTAGGCCTCTAATAGTAGCGATTTAGAATCGCTAGAAAGGAGGATATTAAGTATATCGACGTTAGCGAGTGCCCTAACGATATTAGGGTCCTATTTATTAGCAACCTAACTCTAGCTAATCCGACTACCGACCTACTCGGTAGTAATAACGATAAACCTATGCCCCCTAATAGTATAGACCCTAATTAGCTTGCTCGTATACTATAGCCTATTCGAGAGACCTATATTAATGTGTTTAAGTACTACCTAGCGTCGATATTGCCTATATTTAAAGAGACGGACTATAAGATCGATATTATATAGAGTAAGGAGGTCCCTTTTAGGCTGCTCTATAACCTTAGTAAACGAGAGCTTGCTATATTGCGTAAGTACCTAGATAAGAACCTAGCTAATAGTCGAATTTAGTATAGCAATAGCCCTACTAGTATACTAATCCTATTTGTACCTAAGAAGGATAGTAGCTAACGCCTATATATTAATTACTATAGACTTAATGCTATTACTATTAAAGACTGCTATCTACTTCCGCTTATTAATAAGACCCTCGATCGCCTTTCTAGTACCTACTACTATACTATATTAGACATTAAGGACGCCTATTACCGTATCTATATTCGTAAGGGCGACGAATAGAAAACAGCCTTAGCCCTTCTATACTCGCTATAGCTATTTATAAGAACCTAAGCAAGTAAAGTCTCCTATTATACCTTAGTAAGCCTATATAACAATTATGTAATGTTATTACGTACACTACGGTACTGTCTCGCTAGCGCAAAGCCTGCTTAGCGTATACGTAGAAAAGCTCGGTCGCTCGTACGGATATACTCGGTTACCGGCTCGGCATATATGCTATCCGTACGTAGCCTAGTTAATAGTAAACGCTCTGCCCTATTCTAAGAAAGGCACAGTTTAATTCTACTTTCTACTATAGCGATTAGTAGAGGGTATTCTATACGTTGCTATATACCTATTTTCTTATAGTTCTAAACCGTCTACCCTTTATAGCGGCCTATAGAACCCCGAAAGATAAACGCAGGCGATCCGAATACGTCGGGCGCGGGAAACGCGTAGAATAATACCCTAGGAGCGCCGACGGTATTAGAAAACGACGCGGCGATATAATAAAACGAAGCCGAATATTAGACGCGTCGAGAAGTAACCCGCCTATAGCTCAAACGATTTCTAGCTAAGTAAGAAGTACTTAGGCTAGAAGTGTAGGCTTAAGAAGCTAAGCGAGAGAATGCGCGTCTTCGTGCTTTTAGGGACGCCGGCGATACGCTAGCTCCGAGTAGCGGTACTACTAGCGAGGGTCCTACGAGGACCCTATCCCTAGGCGACGACGAGGACAAGGACGAGAAAGAATTAGCTAATAAGTCGATTTAGAGGCCTAAATCCTAGAGAGCTAAATCTATCTCGTATCGACTACCTCTTTCTAGAAGTGCGCTAAGCGTAGCTACTATACCTAGTATAAGCTACGTAGTCGCTAGTCTTACGGCTATTAAGCCTCGCCTAAAGGAACCTAAGCCCTTTAAAGGCGATATAATTAAGGAGTCGAGGCGATTCCTTCGAGAACTTTCTATTATCTTTATACTATCCGGAGCTACCTATTATACGGACGAAAGCAAGGTGCTTTATAGTATTATATACCTCGTAGGCGATACGTAAGAGCGATAGCATAATAAAAACAGCCTTAAGGACCTATAAAATTATACCTACTAGGACTTTAAAACCTTCTATCGGGACTGCGTTAGGGACCCTATAAACCGTATACTAGACGTAACCCTCGAGTATAAGGCGGCCCGTTAGCGTAAGGGATAGTTAGTCTAAAGCTTTGCCCTTAAGCTCGTAGTGCTCGAAGATTAACTTAGCGACTATAGCGAGGAGTATAGGATCCGCTATCTCCTCGTTAAACTCTAGCCGGCGATTCGTAGCGCGATTATTAAATACTATACGGTGCTAACGACGCGTTACGAACTCGTAGAGCTTACGACGCGTATCGAGACCCCTAACAAGCCGTCTAGTAAACGCAAGGATCGTAACTACGATAAAACCGGAGGTAGTAAAGGTAAGAAGCGTCGATCTAATAGTTAGGCCTGTAAGCAGTAGTTAAATCGCGACTGTAGCGTAGGCGGAAAGTATATAAAAGGCGATAACTCGTAAGGCGGGTATAATATTAGCAAGGTCGAATATTATAGCTATCGCTAGAAAGGTTATTATAAGAACGCGTACCCGAACCGCTATCTCTAGAAAGACGACAACCCTACGGTACGTAAGGTAGCCGCTAACGCTAAAGAAAAGAAAAACGACTCGAAGGCTAAGGGAAAAGATAAGGCATCTCCTAAAAGCTAGGGATAGGTGCGGAATCTTAACTAAGTAGCTTAGTAGTAGTAGTACCTATAGGACGCGTACGAGGAGCAATCGTTATATAAGAAGGGGAAGTGTCCGTCGAATACTTATTAGATAATACTACTAATATTAATATAGTATCTTAAGAATTCGTTCTACGACACTAGCCTTAGCGGATTGTTAACACTATACTACCTAGTGCCGATAGTTTCTAGAGCGACCGAGGATACTACTATAGAGCGCATTATTTGCGCTTACGGATTGCCGACTCTATAGGCTAAGAACGTATTACTACCGGAGTGTTCTATACTTTCGAGATACCCCTCTCTAATATTATTCTTAGTAGGCCTTAGAGGCGCGATTAAAAGGTAATCGTCGATAGCTCGACGGATGCCTAGACCTATAGGAACGAAGCCGTAGCGCGTACGATACGCGTACGGGAACTATAGGAATTCTAGAAGGATATACGTAACGCTCTATACGTATATACGATTAGCGTTCGCTAACTTCGCGATATCGCTAAGAGTTCCTCCTTACTAGAAGAATTTAAAGACTTCGAAGACGTCTTTACTATAACGCCCGAAGCGCGACGCAAGCTCCCCGAAGACGTAAAGTATACGATTAACCTAATCCCCGGAACGAAGCCGCCTTATAAACCTCTCTACTATTCTTTAGGAAGAGAGCTTAGCGACCTTCGTAATTACCTAAGCTTAGCCTTAGAGAATAATTAGATCTAGCTTAGTATAAGCGAGGCGGGTACGCCGATCCTATTCGTACTAAAGAAGAATAGTAGTCTAAGACTCTACGTCGATTATAGGGGGCTAAACGAGATTACTATTAAAAATCGTTACCCCCTACCTCTTATTAGCAAAACGCTTAATAGGCTTAAGGACGCCGAATAGTATACGTCCTTAGACCTTTAGGATATATATTACCGTATCTATATTAAGCGAGGCGACGAGTAGAAGACTACGTTCTATACGCGATACAGGTACTTCGAGTATAAGGTAATGCCTTTTAGGCTTACTAATGCCCCTACTACGTTCTAAGGATACATTAATAGGGCATTAGCTAGCCTTGTTAACATTTGCTATATTATCTACCTTAACGATATTCTTATCTATAGCAAAACGCGAGAGGACTACGTACGAGACGTACGCGCTATTCTTACGCGGCTCCGGAAGTTCGCCTTATATACGAATAGAAAGAAATGTTCCTTCTAGAAGAAAGAAGTCGAATTCCTCGGGTTTATCGTTAGTACCGAAGGCGTATCGATAGATTAGCGTAAGGTAAACGCTATTACTAAGTAGCCTCGCCTATTAACGCTAAAGGAGGTTTAATCCTTCCTTAGATTCTATAACTTCTATTAGAGGTTTATCCTAAATTACTCCCGAATCGTTATACCGCTAACTGCCCTATTAAAAGGCGCCGTAAATAGCCGGAAGCCAGATTAGGTCTAGTAGGGCGAAAGCGAGGAGCAAGCGTTCCGCTAGCTAAAGGCTGCCTTTAGCTCGGCCTCGATATTGCGATACTATAATCCTACGAAGCCCCTACGTATCGAAACCGATGCCTCTATATTCGCCTTAGTAGGGATTATATTATAATAGAGCGAGGATAGGAATTAGCACCCTATTGCTTTCTAGTTACGGAAAATAGTCCTAGCTAAGATAAATTATAAGACCTATAATTAGGAGCTCTTAGCGGTTGTCGAGTCCTTTAAGTATTAGCGCCTATACCTCGATAGCGCCTAGTATACGATTCGCGTAGTTGTCGATTACGCTAATCTTAAGGGCTTTATAAAAATAAAGTAGCTTATCGGAAGGCAGGTAAGACAGGCAACCTTCCTTATACCTTTCGACTTTACTATTAAACATCGGGCTAGTAAACGAAATCTAGCCGATATATCTTCGCGACGTAGCGACTACGAAAGCGAGTCGCAGGCACCGAACAACCTTCTCCCTATATTATAGTCGAAACTAGCTCTATAGTTAAATCTACCCGAGGATATCGAGCCGATTGTAAAACGTATCTCTATTATATATATAGGGATACGAGACGCTAGTATAGCGCTAGCGGAACGTAAGAGTTTTATTAGCAGTTCCGTAAGAGTAGCGGCTACTATCGTTAGGAATAACGGGCCCTACTACGAGACGCCTAATATAATCCTTAGTTTCGTACGTACTTTATAATAGCTAGAGTAAGCGAGAGGAGGAGGCTTATATAAGATAAGCTTACCGTCGGATAGCTTAGGCTCTTTAAGTAGTTCTAACCTCCCGGCTAGCTATTTACGTCGTAGTAACCTTATCTATTATAGCGATGCGCTATATGTCCCTAAGGACTACGTATTGCGTATGTAGCTAATACGTATATACTACGACGACCCTTTAGCTAGACACTTTAGTATAGCTAAGACTATAGACCTAATACGCCGAAAGTACGTCTAGCCGAAAATAGCCGAGGATATTACAGCCTATATCCGTACCTATAGAATCTGTTAATAGTCGAAGGCGAAACGCTATCGCCTATATAGCGAGCTCGCTACTCTACCTATACCGACCCGACCTTAGTAAGAATTAACGATAGACTTTATTACCGATCTCCCGCCGAGTAAGCTCGGTACCTACGTATATACTACGATCCTCGTAATAGTCGACCGCTATATAAAGATAAGCCTCTTTATTCTAACGACGAAGAAGTATATAGTAGTAGAACTCGCGGATATCCTTTAAAGGGAGGTAATTAGGCGTTTTAGAGTACTATTAGGCATTGTTAGCGATCGTAGATCGCTTTTTACTAGCTAGTTTTAGAGCGACTTCTGCTTCGAAGCGTATATAAAGCGTAGGCTTAGTATAGCCTTCTACCCTTAGACCGACGGGCAAACCGAACGCGCGAATTAGACCCTCGAGCAATACCTTCGATACTATTACTCTGAGAATTAGGATAATTAGGCTAAACTATTGCCTTAGGCGGAGTTTGCCTATAATAATAGCGTTTATCCTACGTTACGTATAAGCCCCTTTAAGATGCTCTACGGCTTTAACCCTAATTTAATGCTAAGCGTAAATAAGCTGCTAGCTCGGGACGAGCTAACTAAGGGAAGAGTACTAGTAGCTATCGACGCTACGGAGCGACTGCGACAAGTATATAAAACGCTTACGGAACGCTAGTAGAAAGTAGTAGAATACTAGGCTAAGCAATATAATACATACTATACTACTAAGATATATAGTATAGGTAACTTAGTCTTACTATCGATAAAGAATATTAGCTTAGATATCCTAAAGAAGAAACTTAGCCTAAAGTATATAGGGCCTTTCCGTATTATTAACGTAGTCGGAGCGTAGGCGTACCGCCTAGCACTACCGTTAAGCACGAAGATCTATAATGTTTTCTATGTTTCCCTTCTCGAGCCTTAGTATAGGCGCGATAGCGAGGAGTATAAGATAAGTATGCCCGTCGCTAAAGGTAATAAGTAGCAGGTAGAAGCGGTCGTAGCAAAGAAGATAAAGAAGCGGAAGGCGTACTACCTTATTAGATAGCGAGGGTAGCCTAAAGAATATAACACTTAGGAGCTAGCTGTTTATATTAAAAATTCTATAGCGTTAGACGAGTTCGAAGCTTAAGCGAAGCGTAAGCGTAGGCAGTAATTAAAACAAAAGAAAATAAAACTTGAGAAAAATAGTAGATACGTACTCGTTTCGCTACTAAAAAAGGCCTATTAGCCTAGTATATATAAAGAAGGCGCCGCGTAGGCGCGCTAACGGCGGACCGCCTACCCTACTTATCCTTAGAATCCTTAGCCTCCTCCTCCTCTTCGATGCCTATAGCGGTATCGATAGTAGCGACGGCCTTAGCGCCGACGCGCTAGGCGAGGTTCTAGTACGATTAGTATACGAAGCGTAAGTAGAACGAGGCTATAGGAAAAACTATACCTAACGACTAATCTCTACTAAACTAGCTAGATTGGTACCGATATACTCGAGGGTACCGAGTAGGTTAACGTCCGTAAGGGATCTGCCGGCGGCCCCCTTATAGGCTAGGGCTTTACTGCTAGGGGTTACCTTATTCTTATTAGTATAAAAGACGTATAGCGCAGATAGGATAACTAACGTCGAGGTTAGTATACGAAGCGCAATTAGAGCGTATAAGGAATATACGTACGACTATAGAGTCTAGCTCGGCCTAGAGTGCCTCTAAGGCCTCGTTAGACTCCTCGATAGAGTCGTAGCCGTCTAGGTCGTATAGGTCGCGCGCCGCGCGTATAGCGCGAATGCGCGCTAGTAGCGACACTAGTAAGCGGGCTGTAAGCGGAGTATAGGTATAATAGCTACCGTAGTAGCGATCGTAGTTACGCTTAGTAGTAGGGTCTATATTGCCGCCTATATAAACCTTAGTTAGGTCTACTAAAGCGAGTTAGTTACGAAGCGTAAGCGCGTAGCAAGTAGCGAGAACACGTACCGTTAGCCGTTATATACTTAAAGTAACAGGTATAGCCCTCTAGGACTTTTAGTAGGCGCTAGGTAGGCGTAGTAGGTATCGAGGGCGGTACGCCTATAGCGCGCTTGCCTAAGGCACGCGAAGGAGTAGCTATACTAGTAATGTTTTTTTAGATAGATAATTAAAGAAGAAAAACTTTTAAGTAATACTAGGGGGGCGTAAGATACGAGTAGGTAGGGGGCAGGCGGGTAGTATTCGGAGCGCTTAGAAAAAGAAGAAGTTTTTAAGCGGGCTTCGAATGCTTTAAATACTCGCCTCGCTTTCGGATAGCTTGCGTTCTCGCGTAGCTACCGCGTTCTTAGAAATTTAGGCAACCTCTAGTTAGTACTAGAAGTAGCCGCGCTTTAAATCTATAAACAAACAAGCAACTACGAGGCAAATTATAACGTGCCTAGCAACTATAGCCTAGCGACAGGTACGTATAAGACGCGTAAGTATAGCGCAGAGTGTAAGAAATAGTATAATTTACTATATTGCCCTATAGCTAGGATAGCTATACCGGGGGAAGGAGATAATTATAAGAACCTAAGCAAGTAAAGTCTCCTATTATGCCTTAGCAAGCCTATATAACAATTATGTAATGTTATTACGTATACTGCGGTACTGTCTCGCTAGCGCAAAGCCTACTTAGCGTATACGCGGAAAAGCTCGGTCGCTCGTATAGACATACTCGGTTGCTAGCTCGGTATATATGCTATCCGTACGTAGCCTAGTTAATAGTAAACGCTCTGCCCTATTCTAAGAAAGGCACGGTTTAGTTCTACTTTCTACTACGGCGATTAGTAGAGGGTGTTCTATACGTTGCTATATACCTATTTTCTTATACTATTTTAAGTACCTAGTTATGCTATTTAGGCTAGTAAACGCCCCTACTATATTCTAGTCCTATATTAATCGAGCCTTATCTAGCCTATTAGACTACCTCTGTATAGTTTACCTAGATAACATCCTAGTTTATACCTATTTACCTAATATTGCGGAGTACTAGGCTATAGTTCGCAAGGTACTCGATCGCCTAAGGGCCTATAGACTATATTACAAGCCTTCTAAATGCACCTTTGCTACTAAGGAGGTAGCCTTCCTTAGCTTCTTCGTGTTAACTAAGGGTATTAAGGCTAATCCTAATCGGATTAAGACTATTACTAAATAGCTAACACCTACTAGTATTAAAGAACTTTAGTTATTCCTCGGCTTCGCTAATTTCTATTGTCGCTTTATTAAGGGCTATTTACGGTATGTAATGCTACTAACTAAGCTTACTAAAACTAAGGCTAACCCTACTAGAGAGTTCAAATAGACTAATAGAGTATAAGCCTCTTTTAACGGTCTAAAGCAACGCTTTACTAAAGTCCCCTTAAGGGCCCTTATTATACTATTTCGTACTAAGCAAACAGATCTGTATTAAGACTAACGCTTTACAGTTTGCTATATTAGCTATTATATTACAACAATCGGATAAGGACTATTATTAGCACCCGATTGCCTTCTTCTCGAGGAAGATAATTAATACTAAGCGTCGCTACGAGACCTACGAGTAAGAGCTCTTAGCTATTATCGAGGCCTTTAAGTATTAGAGGCACTACCTCGATAGGGCTTAATATACAATATAGGTCTATATAGACTATAACAACTTCCGTAGTATTACTAAGGTTACTAGAGTTATAGGTTAATAGGCTAGATAGGCCGTCTACCTCGCCGGGTTCGATTTTAATATATTATACCGGCTAGGCGTAAGTAACCCTACCGATAGCCTATCGAGGTAACCTAATTACGACAGCGAGACCTAACACATTAATTCTTTGTTTCTAACCCTATAGTATAAGATTGCTATAGCCCGTATTGTTAATAAGTAAGCGTAGGATAAGCGGCTTACCGGACTCCGCGACGGCTTAAAGTATATTAATGCTCTTACTATATTAATAGTACGTATTAAGGCAAGGGCTAAGGGCATAGATAGGAGAAGTTATAATAACTCCCTAGTCGATATTGCTATATATAGTAACAGCGATTAAAGCACTACTATAGTTAATCCGGCTGCTAGTACTATTAGATATATATAATACGTACCTCGTTTAATAGCACGGATACTATTAAATAACCTTGTAAATAGGGATAGTTAATCGTTTATAGACGAGCTATTACGTACTTAGTAGAGGAACGCCTTTGCTGCTAAACGTATCGATAAGCTTGTAAGTAGGCGAACGACTCGATTTAGTAAGAGTAATAATTAGTCGATCGACGACAAAGGTTACTTAAAGTTTAAGGGCAGATACTATATCCCCGCTAAACAATCGATTAGACAAGAGCTTTTAAAAAGGCACTATAATAGTAAGCTCGCTAGTTACTATAGTATAGAGAGGTCGTACGAGTTACTATTGCGTATATACTACTAGCTAAATAGTAAGCGGTATATAAAGGAGTATATATAGACCTATATAGTATGCTAGCGAGTTAAAGCACTAAAACACTTACTATTTAGCGAGTTGTCTTTACTCCCTATTCTAAAGAAGCTATTTGCTAAGCTTATAATAGATTTTATTATAGGCCTTCTACCTACTAAGCGTAGAGGCAGCAAGGATATATATAATTATTAATACTATCCTAGTTGTCGTAGACCGGTTTACTAAGGGCGCTCGTTACATTCCTACCCGGAAGGATTAGACGGCTATTAATATAGCTAAAGCACTATAGAACAACATCTTCTATAGCTATTAGGGGACCCCTAAGGGGATAGTCTCTAATAGAGGGTCGACATTTATATCTTATTATTAGAGTAAGATATGCCTATAGCTAAGACTTAAGCATCGGCTATCTATAGCCTTCTATCTACAAACAGATAGCTAGACCGAGAGGCAAAATACTACGCTATAGCAGTACCTGCGTACCTATATTAATAAGAACCCTAATAACTAGGTTAACCTCTTATAACTAGCTAAATTTATATATAATAATAGTATCTACTTATCTACTAAGGTGTTACCTTATTTCGCTATAATAGGCTAGAACGCTGCTATGCTATAAGACCCCTTATCGCTCGAGGCTGAGCGCAAGGAAAGGGAAGCGTGTTAAGTACTAACCCCTAAGACACTAGCGGCTATTAAGAGGGTTTAAAAGATACGAGAAATTTACGCTAAAATAGCTAACAAACTAGCAAAGGCCTAGGCCTATTAGAAGGCCTACTATAATAAATACTACCTTCTAATAACCTTCCGGAAGGGCGATATAGTTATACTTAGCACGAAGAACCTACGTATCCGTAAACACCCCTCGCCCGATAGCAAAATAAGGCCTAAACTCGTACTAAGGTATATTAGCCCTTTCCGTGTCCGAGAACCTAGGGGCACCTAGGCCTATTAACTATAGCTTCTACCTTATTACACTATCTATAACACCTTCTATATATCCCTCCTTAAGCCGTACTACCTACGCGAAGGGGATAAAGCGCCTACTAAATCCGAGGACATACTAGCTAATAGCGAAGAGCTATAGTCTATAGAACGTATTCTAAAGCACCGGACTAAGTAAGGCAAGAAAGAATACCTCTTAAGATAGCAGGGCCACTTACCCAAACAGGACTCGTAGGAGGCTAAAGACTCCTTCGAGGATATAGCCGAGTTGTTAGATAAGTATTAGACTAGCGTAAAGAACAAGAAGAAGGCTAAAAGCTCGTAATGTTACTAAGGCTTAGGATTAATAGTACCCCTAGGGTGCTACTAGCTAACTAATTAGGGGCCGGCAAACCAGGACAACAAGACTATACTAGGCGCGCTACGACGCGTTAATTAGTCGCTGCTCTTTTAAGGGCTCTACCTCTTGTTTATTTATTTGTAGGGCCTCGAAGCCTAGGCAATTAGCGATACGCGCGCGCGTGCGAATAACAGTAATAAAGATAATAGTGTCGCGCTACGAGCTAGCAGTATATTAGCAGCCGGCATAGCTATATTAGTAACGATATTGCGGAGTATATTGCTATTTAAGAGAGGAAAGATATAGCTATATTAGTAACGGTGTTACTAAGTTGTTAGTTAAAGAAGGAAATTAGAAGCAAGGTAAAGTTAGCGCTAAGACGGCTAGCGCCGCTATTATTAATATTACTTGCTATTATCGCTACGCCTATAGACACAACCTTACCTATACTACGAGCCGGAACGCGCTATACCGGTTAAGTTAAAAGGATAGCTATATTAAAGGGCTAATTAAAACTTTAAGGCCAAGTTAAAATACTAAGAGCCGCTTAAAAGATTAAGCGACTAATAGACTAACTAAGGGCAAAAACTATAGAGCTAAGCTAGCCGGGGTCGATCTTGCGGATAATAGGTTACTCCTCGATCTTTCCGACCCTTTAAGCGAGGCAAACCTTAACTATTATACTTATAATAGCCTTTACCTATAGAAACTAGACGAACTGTGTTTTTTAAAAAGATAAGATAAGATTAACAATTAAAGGCTACTAAACCTAACTAATTAGGGCTAGTAAAACTACGACAGTAAATAATAGCCCTCGTAATAATAAGAACAAACCCTCGGGAGCGGACATTTCTAGGTTTTTTAAGAGTAGACGCAAAGAACTCGGACAACCTTACTTAGAACGGGGGCAGTACTACAATACCCCGTATACCTACCTATTATAGTAGGGAAGGTGCGCTCGTATTGTAATTAGTTGCTAGCCTTTAATTTATATAGCTATATAACCCCTTATTGTTACGAGTAGCAGTAATAGCGTAGTTAGAAGTTAGACATTATCGGAGATAAGGTTTAATATAGTTATATAATTAGGTAGTTAAGCGTTTAATCTAGCGCGGCTAAACAGCTTAGTTAATCTGCTAAGTTAGCGGTAAAGGAGATTAGGTTAGAATATAGACAGGCTACGAGGGCGCGGCCTTTAGAAGGGAAGCGTATATTAGAGGCTATATGTAATTAGCATGTAACTAGCTCGAGTAAAGCTAGGGTCCTAGTGCCTTAGGTAGGGCTTAGCGCTTAGCGTTAGGCTAACTAGCCTGCCTTCCTCCCTCTCCTCTTAGATCTCTATCGAATACTATACTAATTTACTACTACTCTATCTACCTGCTAATATAACCCTTTCTATAATTAGGGTCTCCGCGGTAGTAATATAGTTTAAGGAGGGAGATATAGAAGGTATTATAGATAGTGTAGTATACTATAACTAATAGGCCTATACGGAAGAGCCCTTAACTTTTCGAATACGGAATAGGCTAATGTATCTTAGTGCGAGCTTAGGCCTTGTTTTACTATTAGGGGATAGGTGTTTGCGGATACGGAGGTTCTTCGTACTAAGGATAACTATATCGCCTTACTTAAAGGTTATTAGCGTATAGTGTTTGTTATAATAGGCCTTCTAATAGGCCTAGGCCTTTGCTAGTTTATTAGCTATCTTAGCGTAAATTTCTCGCATCCTTTAAACCCTCTTAATAGCCGCTAGTGTCTTAGGGGTTAATACTTAATACGCTTCCCTCTCCTTGCGCTCGACCTCGAGCGAGGTAAATAGTTCTTATAGCAAAGCAGGGTTCTAGCCTATTATAGCTATATATAGTAAGACCTTAGTTAATAAGTAGACACCGTTATTATATACGAATTTAGCAGGTTGTAGGAGGTTAACCTAGTTATTAGGGTTCTTCTTAATATAGCTACGTAGGTACTACTACAAAGTGGCATTCTGTCTCTCGGTTTAGCTATCTATCTATAGATAGAAGGCTATAGATAGCCGATGCTTAAGTCTTAGCTATAGGCATATCTTACTCTAATAGTAAGATATAAATATCGAGCCTCGGTTAGAAACTATCCCCTTAGGGGTTCCCTAATAGCTATAGAAGATATTATTCTATAGTAACTTAGCTATATTAATAGCTGTCTAATCCTTCCGAGCGGGGATATAGCGAGCGCTCTTAGTAAACTAGTCTACGACGACTAGGATAGCGTTAAAGATGTCCTTACTTCCTCTTCGCTTAGTAGGGGGAAGACCTATAATAAAGTCTATTATAAGCTCTATAAATAGCTTATAAGGGATTAGTAATAAGGACAACTCGCTAAAAGGCTAATACTTTAGTGCCTTAATACGTTAGTATACGGTATACGTATTAACGTATTCCTTTATATCCCGCTTACTATTTAGCTAGTAGTATATACGCAATAGTAGCTCGTACGACCTCTCTATACTATAGTAACCGGCAAGCTTACTATTATAGTGTCGCTTAAGAAGTTCTTATCGGATCGAATATTTAGTAGAAATATAGTATCTGCCCTTAAACTTTAAGTAACCCTTATTATTGATCGACTAGTTACTCTTACTAGATCGAGTCGTTCGCCTACTTATAAGCTTATCGATACGTTTAGTAGCAAAGGCGTCCCTCTACTAAGTACGTAATAGCTTATCTATAAACGATTAACTATCCCTATTTATAAGGTTATTTAGTAGCACCCTTGCTATTAAACGAGGTACGTATTATATATATCTAATAGCACTAGCAGCCGGATTAACTGCAGCAGTGCTTTAATCGCTATTACTATATATAGCGATATCGACTAGGGAGTTATTATAACTTCTCCTATCTATGTCCTTAATATATACTATTAATATAGCAAGGGCATTAATATACTTTAAGCCGTCGCGGAGTCTAGTAAGCCGCTTATCCTGCGCTTGCTTATTAACAATACGGGCTATAGCAATCTTATACTATAGGGTTAGAAACAAAGAATTAATATGTTAGGTCTCGCTATTATAATTAGGTCGCCTCGATAGGCTATTAGTAGGGTTGCTTACGCCTAGCCGATATAATATATTAAAATCAAACCTAGCGAGGTAGACGGCCTATCTAGCCTATCGACTTATAACCTATATAACCTTAGTAATCCTACGTAGGTTGTTATAGTCTATATAGACCTAAATAGGGTACTAAGCACTATTAAGATAATAGCGCTAATACTTAAAGGCCTCTACGATTACTAAGAGCTCTTACTCGTAGGTCTCGTAGCGACGCTTAGTATCGATTATTTTTTGCAAGAAGAAGGCGATTAGGTGCTAATAGGTATTATTAGCCTGCTATAATATAATAGCTAATATAGCGAACTATAAAGCGTTAGTCTTAATCCGGATCTGTTTGCTTAGTACGAAATAGTATAACAAAGGGACTTTAGTAAAGCGTTACTTTAAACCGTTAAAAGCGGCTTATGCTCTATTAGTCTATTTAAACTCTCTAGATAGGTTAGCCTTAGTTTTAGTAAGCTTAGTTAGTAGTATTACATGCCGCGAATAACCCTCGATAAATCGACGATAGAAGTTAGTAAAACCTAGGAATAATTAAAGCTCTTTAATACTAGTAGGTATTACCTATTTAGTAATAGTCTTAATCCGATTAGGATTAGCCTTAATACCCTTAGTTAATACGAGGAAGCTAAGGAAGGCTACCTCTTTAGTAGTAAAGGTATATTTAGAAGGCTTGCAATATAGTCTATAGGCTCGTAGGCGGTCGAGGACCTTACGTACTACGGCCTAGTATTCTATAATATTAGGTAAATAGGTGTAAACTAGGATGTTATCTAGGTAAACTATATAGAGATAGTCTAATAGGCCCGAAAGGGCCCGATTAATATAGGACTAGAATGTTATAGGGGCATTAGCTAAGCCGAATAGTATAACTAAGTACTCGAAATAGCTATAGCGAGTATAGAAGGCTGTCTTCTATTCGTCGCTCTTACGAATACAGATGCGGTAATAGGCGTCCTTAATATCTAATATAGTATAGTAGTAAGCGCTAGAAAGGCGATCGAGGGTCTCGTTAATAAGTAGAAGTAGATAGCGGTCCTTAATAGTAATAGTATTAAGCCTACGATAATCGATATACAGGCGTAGGCTACTATCCTTCTTTAGGACAAATAGGATAGGCGTACTAGTAGGGCTGTTACTATATCGAATTCGACTATTAGCTAGGTTCTTATCTAGGTATTTACGTAATATAGCAAGCTCTCGTTTACTAAGGTTATAGAGTAGCCTAAAAGGAACCTCCTTGCCCTATATAATATCGATCTTATAGTCCGTCTCTTTAAATATAGGCAGTATCGATACTAGGTAGTATTTAAACACATTAATATAGGTCTCTCGAATAGGCTATAGTATACGAGCAAGCTAATTAGGGTCTATACTATTAGGGGGCATAGGCTTATCGTTATTACCTAATAGGTCGACTATTAGGTTAGCTACGGCAGGTATCAGGTTGCCGATAAATAGGACCCTAATATCGTTAGGGCACTCGCTAACGTCGATATACTTAATATCCTCTTTCCTAGCGATTCTAAATCGCTACTATTAAAGGCCTAAGTCTATAGTTATAGCGTAGTGCTTAAGAAAAGAGTTACTAATAACAATAGTAGCTCCCCTATATAGGTTGTCTATATCTACTACGTAGGTAGTAAAGTCTAGTAGGCGCTTATTGCCGAGGTCGTCTTTTAGAACTATAGGAATATAGTAGGCCCTATAAGTTAAGTACTAAGCGTTATTAAACTAAGCAAGGGTTAGTAGGTTAGTTCTAGGCAATTGTCGAAGGTCTAATTGCTTAGCTAGGCAATAGCTAATAAGGGCACTAACCGAATTTCCTAGATCTAGCGTAACCTTAGTCTTATAGTTAGTTCTATATATATCCTATATAAGACAGGTGCGTATAATAGCTAGCACAATGTCGATAGTTTTACGCCGTACGAGGCTAACGGTTAGTGCGGCGCTTATTCCTTTTTCGACTAATTAGAAGGACCGATAGGGGTAGCATTAGCGGCTAAAAGGTTCTTTCGGTACTTAGCGGTAGTACGGTCGACTCGGGCCTAATCCCTAGGTTTATCGCATTAGCCTAGTAGATAGCTAGTGCTATTATAGTTAAAGCATTTCAATCCGGTTAGGAGGTTGCTATAGCTATTGTTATTAGCAGAGCGGTTAGTAGTACTATAGGGATACGAGCCCCTTCTACGGCCCCTATTACGGCCTCCTCTATATAGCCGCCGGCTACGGCCTCTTCTACGGTTATTATTACTATTCCTATTATTGTTAGTATTATTATTTTAGTAGGAACCTTAGTTTCCTCCGTAGGCACTATAGTTACTACGGTTAGTACTAGTTAGTCGGATCCTCGACTCTAGCTATTACTAAAGCTAAATAGCTCGTTTAGCTGTTTCTACTTCGACTATAAATTAAATACGTATTAGATTAGCCTATTCGAATACATAGCGGCGGTCTAATTTAAGGACTAATTCCTATCGCAATTTAGGGCGTATTTCCGAGATCTATATAGAATCGGTCTTAGCCGGAAGATTATCTTCGAGGGTCTTTAAGTAGGCCTCGAATAAGCGAGCCGTTTAATTAGTCTTTTACTTAGCTCGAAGGTACTAGTCCTAAGTATGCTATTGTCTTAGTATCGGGTTTCCGAGGGTGTCTAGTATAATTGTCTTATAGGTTTGCTACTAAACAGTAGTTTGGTTATTAAGGGAGTTAAAATAGTTATCCTAGGTGCGCTTCGGGTCGCTATTAATATATTATATAGTATAGACGACTAATAAGTAGTCGTTTAGGAGAGCCCTTAGTATATTGCGCTAGTTAAGCTTATAATTATATATATAATTATTATACTACTTGCGACTAGAGCCGTTAAACACGGTGTAGTCCTTAAGCTTAGTATCCTTCTTTTAGACGGGTAGTAAGGAAGGCCCTACTACTAGTTTAGTATTAGTTATTAGGGACTCCTATAGGCGGCGAATCTCGAGGAGATTATCCTTTAGCTGTTATTCTTAACGTAAGGCAGTAAGCCTATTCTAAGTAGCTTCTTAAAGTCTCGCTACTAGCTAGGGGCCGAAGGCTAGTTAGTTATATCGACGGTTAATAATATTGTTAAGAATGTCGTTAATAGGCAACGATAGGTTATCCCCTTCGACTATAGGTTCTTTAGTAGGCCCTCCGGTAGGCTCTTTAGTAGGCACTTTAGTAGGAACTATGCTACTAGCGTTGTTATTACTAGCGCTGCTAGCGGCGCTACGGTTGTTATTATTGCTTCGTAATAAGCCGGCTATTATAATAAGAGGTAACACTAATAATGTATTATAGGCCTCTATAGTACGGATATAGCGGAATTAGCGAGTATCGGTCTAGTGTAATTAACTTAGTATAATAGGCCGTATAGAAGGCCTTGCTTAATAATTAGTACAGTTATTCTAATAGAATAGTACGTATAGGTTCCGCTCTTCGGGCGTAATATAGTTAAATCGATAGTTTTCGTAGCTATACCGCTAAAAGCTTAAAATAAGGACTATCTAGCTACTGCCCTAAAGGGGTAGATCGAATACTATATAAGAAGGGTTATATTAGCAGGTAGATAGGGTAGTAGTAAATTAGTATAGTATTCGATAGAGATCTAAGAGGAGAGGGAGGAAGGCAGGCTAGTTAGCCTAACGCTAAGCGCTAAGCCCTGCCTAAGGCATTAGGACCCTAGCTTTACTTAGTCTAGTTATATACTAATTACGTATAACCTCTAATATATAGCAAGTACTATCTAGAATAATTATAGCAAGTTATATCCGAAACGCCTATAGTAAATACTACTAAAACCGCTTATAGCGAGTAGTAATACTCGAAACGCTTATAGTAGTAACTATCCGAGATATCTATAGCGAGTAGTACTACCTAGAACGCTTATAGCAAATACTATCTAAAATGCCTATAGTAAATAGTATTTAAACTACTTATAGCGGATACCCTATATAACGCCTACTATGAGTACCTTATAAAACGCCTATAGCGAGTACTCTATAGAATACCTGTAGCGAGTAGTACTATCTAGAATGCGTAAAATAAGCCTTTCGAGTATACTATCTCGAGTAAATACTATCGGATTAGAAGTAAACGACAGATATAGTATCGGAAATACTACTATCGCAACCTTACGATATATAATACGACTCCTACGACCTCCGAACTGCTCGCGAACTAAGAAATTTTAAAGTTCCTCGGCTATAACTAATTAGAGTCGGCTTTTAGCTCGTTTTGAGCCGCAGTAAGCCCAAAGAGGCCCTATTTTTGTTGAGTCATTATATTTTAGAAGTTATTATATTTTAGATAAGGGATAAGATAAGAATGATGGAGCTCTGGCTAGCAGCCTTAGGAGTGGGGAAAGGCAGATCGTTATCGCATGTGAAAGCAACTTCAAATTTCACCACCCCACTCCTCCATCATCGTCGACACGACATATCGGAATGGCAGACGAACACAAGGCGCCTGTGCAGCTGCCGAGGGTGGCCATCACATTCTGTACGCAGTGCAAATGGATGCTCAGAGCAGCCTATTTTGGACAAGAACTCCTGTCCACCTTCGGAACAAGCATTGGGGAGGTGGCATTGATACCAACGACTGGAGGACTATTCCAAGTCAATTTGACCTACAAGCCTGTGACTTCTGAATCGGAAGGTGAAGTCCAAGCCAGCGAGGTTTTGATATGGGACCGTAAGACGGAAGGTGGCTTCCCAGAGACCAAGATTCTGAAGCAAAAGATCCGCAACTTCATTGAACCACAGAAGAATCTTGGCCATTCAGATACACCATCAGCGAAGAAGAAGTCGGATCACACTTCAACACAGGAAAAGGCCACGAATGGAGTAAACACTGGAGAAGCTGCACACGAATGCCTGGACTGCAAATGAGACTTTCATGTCGCACAATTCAGCTTAGATGTCTTGGAGACGGTTTGGTACTGTCTGCACATGCAATTCGATATCCTAATCAACCTAAGAGCAACCCTTCTTAATTGGTCTAGGCCACACTGTTTATCCCGGAGTGCTTTTGAAAATTGCACGCAACTCCTCTCTCACCTTGCTACCGAACTCTTCCACCGCCTTTTGCTCTTCCACAGTGGCTCCCTCAACAGCGCCAAACTCCAGCATCTTCAGTACAGGTCTCATGTTCAGACCTTTGCGATCTGTCCTCATCGACAGCGCCCATTCCTTCATATTCTCTGTCACGTCCTTGACAGATATCGTCTCGATCCTCCTATGCGAAATTTCCAGCTTCAGACGATCGAGATACTTCGCATTCGCAAGCTTCTTCCAATCACGCCTCGCAATCCGGTCGATCATACCCAGCTGGATCGTCAAGTGGCTAATATGCTGCGCAGTGAACTTGCTTGGAATCCATTTCGCAAATGCCTGGCCTACGAGGCGGAAATTACCGCTGTAGATGATTCTCCCAACTTCTTCGCGAATAGGCCGACATGTTCGCATGAGGTTCTGGACATGAGAGCGTTGACGCGAACTTTTGCGGAAGACCGCGCTTTGATCGTTACCCTGCTGAGCAATTGAGCCAACGTGAATGGTTTCTTCGGGACTCTCTCGCAGGATGCCGATAAGCCCGTAGATCTTATTGCGGATCTCGGTTGGGAGTTTCATGAAGAGATTGGTCGGAGGCGGAGCAGATTTTTTTGTGATTCTTTTTTGCTGCGGCTTTGCTGTCGCATTTTGGTTGGCAGGCGCTTTGGCAGTCCCTGCGGCCGAATCACATACTTTAACAGATGATGGTGCCATGGCGGACGGAGTCTTCTTCTGCGCAGGCGCTGTGAGAGTCGCTGCGTTCGAGGCATGTATAATTGGAGCTATAATGCGGGTCTGCTTCTTTTTGCTTTCGGGCGCCGCCAGACCAGCTTCGGTCGAAGTCCTCTTCTTGCTCGCCGATGGTATGACTGTGGTGTTCGCTAGCTGCTTTGCGGAGAAGCGCGCGGTAGTGGGAGCTGTGGAGGCCGGATTCCTGATTTTTGCCGGTGTGGACAATGTTGGACCAGTCTTTGCTGGTATAATTCTTCTGGCCGCCGACTCGGAGACAGGAAGTGCCATCCATTTTCCGTCAGCATGTGGCGGAGGTCTCGCGACGCCTACCGTACGCCTCTTGCTGGTCGGCATAATTGTGTTTGGCACTAGATTGGTCTTTCTGGCGCTCATGTTGGTCGCCATGGCGTCGACAAGATTTTTGAAGATAGACGAGGTGGCTGATATGGAGTTGGTTTGATATGGCGATGCGACGTGGTGCGACTCAATATGTGGAAGTTGGAGAAAAGATGATCGAGGTGCGCGTGACTGAGATAGATATATTGTCAAGTGTCACCTGGAGCCTGAAGGCGCATGTGTGAATATAGGTAAGAATCAACCCGTGGTCCGAGCTTGTGAGGACACAAACCATAAATTGTCCTCAGGCATGTGACTTCCATACGTAGCTTTCCAACTCGTTCATTCGACCCAGCAGAGGTCCCATTCTTCGCCTTCTGATCGGGAGAAGGACAAACTGTTTGCATCTTGATGTAGTTGCGTCGCTTTCCGCATAGATCTTCTGAATTTTTGGAGTCGCCATTAGGGTCGGGAAGACTCTGCATTCACTCCTCGCATTTTGCTCAAGAACATTGCTCCATCGTTTTTGCTCATGTGTGGAATGCAGAAGTTCCATACATCTTCTAGTTGAAATATCTTCTGTTGGTGCCATTTGCTCGGTTCAGGAGCTTATACAGGCATTCTGGACTGTTTCGCTCGTACGTCGGCTGGGTATCAATCAGTTTGAGCAAAATATCTTGACCAACTTGCCGTTGGTCGCATTTTGCATCAAGGATCGTTCCGAACGATCCGACATCCTGCTGACCGACAGGTGTAAGAGGCACCAGTCGCACGTCTGATGTGTTTGTCCTTGAACGATTTTCAGTTTCTCTATGGGATGATCCCTCAATTTGATCTAGTCTTCCCACTCTTCATTGAGCTCGTCAATCAATCTGTTTTCGGCATCGCTGCTGTCTCCTCGAGCACGACCTCGACCGTTTCTATTACCGTAGCCATTGCTCACTCTGCTGTATCCTCTCCTCGAGGGCATGAATCGCGCACAAGACGAAGTCAAGATAATGAAGAGATCCTAGAAGATAGTATCAGCGCAAGGTATTCTAGCCAAGCTCAAGCACAACGTTCTTACCTTGAAGAATCCAAATATGCCTGCCCACATATTGTAGTTCGGCACTTGTTGCCATCCTCTCTGCTGCAGTACAGCACGATTATACACACAACCTCCCACAAAGTATACGATGATTGCAATTGTTGCAATCACACCAAACACGCCCGAGGGATTCAGCGAGCCGCTCTTAGTCGTGTTCGCCGTAGCACAGGCTGCGTTCGATCTTCCTTCAAAGAAATACGTGCATTCATCCATCGTTCCGACAAAGCTGAGCTGAAGTGTAGGTGCCAGTGGATCCTTGTCGCATAGCATACTGATCACAGTACTCTTCGTCCGTCCCGAAGACTTCTTCGAGTCCTTCTTATCGCCATCGTTCTCCTTTTTCTTGTCACCATCATCGATAATTTCTCGTGCCATGAGATCCTCCACCAAATGCGAACCCCTACTACCCGGCGAATCGCAAGGCGACCCATCAGTATAATTCAAAACCAACTTCCGTCCTCTCATCACCAATGCCGAGTTCTGCATGCTACACACTTCTGTCAGCTAGCCGCCCATGCCTCTTCCATAGCGAACAGCTCTCACCCTATAGAATACACCTTCCCACTGTGCTTGTAGTACGCACTCACATTCCTCCACAGATTCTTCTCAACGCCCACAACATCGTCCACAGGCTCAACAACTGGCCCGCAGAAGTTGATGGTGAAGTTATAGCCAAGATCATAGCCTGTGGCATTCCAACTGTAATCGCGCGGATGTTTGGCTTTACTTTGCGCGGGATCTGGGATCTGTAGTGCGGTGAGATCGAAGAACGAGCCGGTGGTTGGAGAGGTAATTGTGCATGGTTTGTTGTCTTCTTTCGCGGAGTCTTTGGATGATGAGGCGGCGGCGGCTGTCGCTGCGGAGAGGTAGATGGCGAGGGAGTAGTAGAGGAGGGGATTCATGGCGGCGACGGCAGTGGTGGACCGGGTAGGGGGATTGTGCGGTGGAAGCTATCGAGGGAAAGACATTCTTGTGAAAAGCATGCCAGGTGTACGCTGCGAGATGCGACGCGATTTCTCCAGCTACCTAAGTTAGGCTCGGTGATGGTGATGGTGGCCTGCATGGTGCCGGTGCCGGTGCCCGAGAGGGTGTGGCTGGGTTCCGCGAGCTTAAAACGTGGCACTTTTGATCCTCCCGTCCTTGGCCTACCGCATGTCTCCATTTCTGCTATCTTCTATCTGCTATAACGCTTCGTTGAGAGGAATTCGATGCTATCGTATTGTTGCCGCCTCATTGTGAAAGGGCAGCAGGATGGACGACGATTCATCTGCACAAGATGACGTCCGTCGAACTTCTACTTCCCTCACCGAAGCAGTCCAGCCAGACACCACGACTCTTTTAGTCGAGCTCAATTGTTCGAGCTGAACGAAGCCATGTGTACTGAGAAAAGCATCATGTCGTACTCGCCTCGACAGCTTCCTTGCCACTCTCATCATCCATCCTCATCTCTGCTAACATTTCGTTCACACTCTTCTTGCCAGGCTGATGCTGGTCGGCTTCCGTGTCCGGGACCTTCTCGATCTTTGGAGTGCCTAGAGCGATGGACATCACGGTCAGCACGGCTTTTGGATTCTTCAGCACTGGACATCGCTTACCGCGCTCCTTCTCGGTGGCTTCATCCTTGCGGAGTTTCAGCACTGCCCAGCGCATGCCCAAGCTCTCATTCCACTTGATAGCATCGCGTTGCTTCTGTCGAACGTTGCCTCTCGAGTCCGTGAAGGACCACTTCTGCTCGAGCATTCGCACTAGCTCCGGTGACTTCGGCTCGAGAAGTTGTACGCGCTCAATCTGGTACCAGCCATCGAACTCGTACACACGGGCAACTTGCGGACCACGGCCCTGTTTGAATACTGCGATCGGTGCGGCGGCATTCTTCTCGTCCTTCGAGTCGTCAACTGCTTCGGGCTCTGCGCTGCCTTCCGCACTGCCCTCCATGTCATTCGGAGCTGGCAAAAGGTCGAGACTCGATTTGGTGAAGATGATATGGTCATCATCCCATCTTGGATTTGCACCGGCGAACAGCACGATGTAGCTCGGCCGACCAGGAGTCGCGGCGGAATCATTCAGCGTGCCTCTGAGACCTTGAGCGAATCTGCCTGGCTGCGCATCGTTGTCGACCGGCCAGAAGTAGTTGCGGATGTCTTCCAAGGATAGCAAATGGTCGTCTAGCTTTTCACCGACAGCCGCACTTGACTCGCTCTGCCGGCGTCGTCCAGGCGGCACGTACTTGCTCATGTCGCCGACCTCATTCAATGATGATGCATGGAACTCATTATGTTTATGAACAAACGACAGTGAAGCAGGACCCACTTGCAGCAAGAACACAGCTTTCAGAAAGTCCTGGCACTGTTACACACACTTCGCAGAGTGTCAATTGTGATGTTCAAAGGCAAGTCATTCAAATTGAAGCATACAGTCAATTAATGAATATTCCTCAGCAATGAGCGCTTCTCGTGCCATAGAAAGGGGATGCTGCTCACAGAACAGACGATAGCATGAAATGCCTATCATAACCCCGATAGGGCAAGGGTGAGAACGTCAAAGACCTGGCACAATCATCCATCAACTCTTGTCGAACATCTATCGGACAACTCATATGAACAATGCCATCACAGGAAGAAAGCGTGCTCATAGTAGGAGCTGGGGTCTTCGGTGCTTCAACAGCTTTTCACTTGGCCAAAACATATCAGGATGCTTCGAAAATCACAGTAATCGACCGCACTCCAGCGCCACCAGAGCCTGCAGCGAGCACAGATATCAACAAGATCATTCGAGCCGATTATAGCAGTGCATTTTATGCCGACCTCGCCTATGAAGCCATGGATGCTTGGCAACACTGGCCGGAGCTGAAGGATTACTACCATCGAACGGGCTGGATCATGCTCGACGAGAACGACAGTGACCTAGCATCTCGAATACGTCAAGTATTCAAAGATAGAGGTACTGACCCGACTAGCGATGTAGCACTCGAGGATCTGTCAAAGCATTGGAAAAGCATCCTCAAAGGCACAAACACATCAGGTTTTAAAAACGCCTACTTCAACCCCGAAGCAGGATGGTGCGTTGCCGCAGCCGCTACAGCAAGTATCATGAAAGCCGCCATTTCTCAAGGCGTCAACTACATCGTAGGCGACATCTCATCCCTGATACACGAAAACAACAAGATCTCCGCCGTGCGCACCAAATCCGGAGAGGAATACACCGCCTCAAAAATCGTCCTAGCAACAGGAGCCTGGACTTCCCAACTCCTCAACCCAATCGAAGACGACCTCTCCATCCCCCATTCCGATCGAATCGAACGCCAAGTCACAGCCGCAGGCGTAGCAGTCGTCCACTACCGAATGACCGACAGCGAAATGTCAAAACTCTCAGAAATGCCCGTCGTGGTGTATGGCAAGAATGGAGAAATCATCCCACCACCTCAAGAAAACCATCTCCTAAAATACACCAACGCAAACACATTCACAAATCTCACAACCACAAAATCCGGACACAAAATTTCCATACCTCCTGAAAATATAGATCAACGCATCGTCCCCGAGATTTTAAAAAACGAAATGCATGCGAATATGACTCGGAATGTCATGACCAAATTTTCATCGAGGGAACCTGAGTATTGGCGTATATGTTGGGATTCCATCACTCCGACGCAAGATTGGTTACTCACGCAACATCCTGATCAAAGATTAGAGAATTTATTTCTTGCTGTTGGCGGGAGTTTTCATTCGTATAAGTTTTTGCCGATTCTGGGGAAGTACATGTGTCGAGTTCTCAGTGGGGAAGGGAATGGGATGGAAAAGGATAGGGCTTGGGGTTGGAAGAGGGATTTTGAGATTGGGAGGAGAGAGCATGGTGCGCATGAGAATACGTTGCCGAAGAGGGATTTAGGTGACATTTGGCATGGCGTGGAAGCGAAGGTGTAGGTGCGAATGGATCTGTCTAGATACTGTCGAAATTTGTGTTAAGGAAGTCTTCCATGAACGCCCATTCTTGATTATCAAAGACATTCTGCCACGTCGTTGGATCGGCGAAAATGTCGAGCTCTGGCTGCTGCTGCTGCTGCTGTTCTTGCTCGAAACTCTGCATGGCATAAGGTATTTGTGAATCTGTGGTGGAAGAGCGAGGGTCGATTTCTTGCGCATCCGTTTGTGAGAAAACAGCCTTCAGCAGTTTACCCGCTCGTACGCCGGTGCTGCTCTCCTCCCTCTTCTCGTGGCAAACTTTCTCCGCTTGCGTCAATAGATCAATCATACTCCTCTTATCCTCCGAGCTGATTGACAAGGCAGGAGTCTTTCGGTCTTGACATAAAATGAGACAGAGAGTCGTTACTCCCATAAGGAAGTCGTGCCAAGTGACAGAGCTGAGTAACCACCGATCGTTATAGAATTGTCCACCAGGTTTCCATTCCGGGTACATGTCTAGAAAAGAGGTGACGATGGCTCGAGCTGCGTCAAAAGCTATGCGGATACTGGACTCTCGACCAGAAGTGATGTGCTTGCGATGCAGTACGCAGCGACACTTTTCGTACATGAGCTCGATACATCGTCTTGTGACGATCAACATGATCGGGCCTGCGATAGATCTCGAGACGTTCTTCCAGCGAAGGACCTCAAGAAGTGATTCGTAAGTTGCTCGAAGCTGTTCGTCGAGAGTGACGAGCTCAGGCTGCTGAACCATTTCATTCGTACGCGTAGCGTGCTGCAAGATCTTTTCAAAGTCGCCCATTAGCTTGTGCTTGGAATTGTAGAACATGATCTTCGTCACTTCCGAGCCTGGTTTCGGCTGTGGTAGGCTTTTCATTTCTGGGTCTAGGTCGAAATCGTGGTAGTTGCCTGGTATCCGAGTGTCCCAACTGGTACGACGATGCACACAGTTTGGTAGACCGAGTTGGAAAGAGTTCAAGAGATCAATCTGCATGAGGGCAGACCATGCTCGGCGTCGCATTTCGCCTTCGAACGGCGTGATGTTGGGGAAATGATCTGGATCTCGATGGTAGCCCATGCAGAATGCAACCTGGGCCAGTGTGCCCATCAGCATGCCCAAGCTCCAACACAAGTACAGTCCTTCTACAAGCTTGACTTGGTTATAGGTAGTCAGAGCTTCGACGGCAAATCTCCGAGGTCTATTATATCTTCCTATTGCTAGGCAGTGCGCAGCTGCAAGACCGAATTCGAGAGGCTTGTCCTCCTCAGAGGGTACGAACGGTCCGCTTCGCACGGACAGATGGAAGATCGAGAAGAGCAAAGATATCCAAAGTGGGGATATAGCGTACTGAACCTGCCAGAAGGCTTCATACTGCTTATGAAACTGCCCGACATGGACGAAGGGCGATGCGATGCCTTCAGCTCGGAAGTAGATGGCGAGCCGCCGATCAGACTCTGTTCTTGAGGGCAAATACCGAGACAAGATGACTGGTAGAGGGAGGGCCTGTACGCCCCCGAAGAGTACATCAGAATCGTAGTATCCGTATGAATGAAAATCGACATCTTGCTCGCCGATGACATTTCGAAGCTCGGCAATGTCCTCTAACATGGCGGCATGGTGAGTCGGCCCCGTGTAAATCGAGGTGCCGTCGTCGACATTGCTCCTTTCAAGACGTGCGGAGGCATCCGAGGAATTGGTTTCCGGGCCTCGTGATGATGTGTTGACGAGATCTTGCAGCGCCTGTTCGAGGTGCTGAAGTCTGCTTTCGGCTCGTGATGCGCGGCTGCTTTCTGCAGTCTCCTTTCTCCCGGGCGTCCTGTTATAGGAGCAACTGGATGGATCGCCTCTCTTTGTGCAAGAACTACATGGCAGCTGTCTGTCACACTTGAGCTTGCGTGTCCGGCATTCAACACATGTCAAAGATTCCCGATTTCGCGTGATCGGTTTGCTGCATTTCTTCCTGACACCGCCAGTCGGAGGAGGCCTTGTTTTTCATTCAAGTACCCGTAGTATTACATCTCATCATTCACTCATGGCCGTCTCGTCGTTGCAGTGCGTTCAAGCTTGTGTCTCCCGCGATGACGAGCTGAGGTTGGCGTGTAGAATGTCTCCGAGGCGCTCCTTCAAAAGCTTCAAGATTTACACCATAAAGCGGGCAGGACCACGGGCATTGTCCGCAACGAAGATTGAGTACTCGTGCATCTTGTTTTCGTACATCGTGACTATTTAGGCTCATCTATCGACCCATGCTCCTTGCATCTACACTCGTCTACAATTTCTGCCGTTTCCTTGGGTTGTCGCTGTGGGAAGCAGTCCATCAGCCTGCGCTCAAACGCAGCTGCGATTTCGAGGAAATTCCACTCACTACGCAAGCAGGTACTTAGCGGCGTGCTCCACATGATCGTTTGCGAATGTTGAGATGAAGAAGTAGCTGTGGTCATAGCCGTCTCGGTAGTTGACAGTCACCTTCTTGCCTGCGCTCTTCGCTGCTTTCTCGAGGTTCTCCGGCAGTAACTGGCCTTGCTTGTAGAAGTTATCGCCAGTGCCGACATCGATATAGATGTCTGTGTCGTTCGGGTACTTTGCAATGAGCTCAGTCGCGTCATGTTCCGCCCACTTCGACTTGTCGCTGTCACCCAAGTACCCACTAAAAGCCTTCTCGCCCCATGGACACTTCGATGGGTTCGAGATTGGCGCGAACGCCGAGACCGACTTGTACTTTCCTGGGTTCTTCAGGAAAAGTGTGAGTGCTCCGTGACCTCCCATACTGTGTCCAAAGATCGAGACTCTGTTCCCATCGAGCTCCTTAAAGTGGCTGAAGAGTGCCTCTGGCAGCTCCTTAGTGATGTAGCTGTACATCTTGTAGCCTTTTGCGTATGGCTCCTTTGTGGCGTCCACGTAGAAGCCTGCACCTGAGCCGAAGTCGTAGGCATCATCCTCGCCTGCAATGCCCAATCCTCGTGGGCTTGTGTCAGGGTATACCACTGCAATGCCCTTTTGTGAAGCCTTGTTCTGGAAGAATCCTTTCTCTGCGCCATTGTCGCCGGTACATGTCAAGCCCGCGAGGTAGAAGAGTGCGGGTGCCGGTTTTGAGGAGCTTGCGGTAGGTGGAAGATAGAGGTTGAGCTTCATGTCACAGCCAAGTACTTGCGACTGTCAAGAGGATTCGGTCAGTGATTGTCGCAACGCAAATATCCAATGCCATGATATACCTTGTGTTGAAGCTTGAGCAGCTTGCCGCCGAAGCTGTTGATGGTTGATTGCGTTTCGAATGCCATTATGCTGTAGTATCGAAGAGTGAGTCGGGTGGGAGAGACAAAAGTTTTTCGATAGAAAGAGGAAGAGACTTGTCTGGATAATAGTTGCATACAAGTGTTTTGCTAGAAATTCTGTGACTGAATGGTCAGTAGTGAGGGGTGATTCGTGGTGGGGAACTGGTGTGACGTCCCCGGCTCGCATGGAGGGAAGGTACATCGAGAAAAGGCAGTAGTTCCCGAGCACGCTACATGGACCAGAACTCTTCTTCAGTCAAGAACCAAACCGCACGAATTCCGCATTACTCGTCCCGCGCCTCCTCTCTAGCTTCGACATGACTAGGAGTTTGCGTGAAGAGTCCAGCGCTATATTCTGGACCATAGTCTCCAGAGACGTCTGAATGCCACGCCGCTGCTGATCGGAGAATCGCGGAGTGCTGCACGAACTTGTCATGTATCGTGACGAGGCCACATGCAAGGTTTCCGGAAGAGCATCCCTTTGAAAACTCGTGGACAGACGCAGCTAGAGCATTAGCGGCGGGACATGGGAAGTCTGATCGAGCTACCCACCTAAATTGGGTGTGGAGCCCGACTTCCCGCCCGCTCCTTAGCTATTAGAATCCAGGGTCGTCCGATCTCGGTTTCTACGCCGCTGTCTACTATAGAATCTATATTTATCGGTATAGACCGTTATTTAAGTCGTTAAGGTATTGTTAATCGCTATAGATATTGCGGACCTTCTTAATAGCGAGACGTACGATTATAACGAGCTAATTGCTACTGCTAAGGACCTATTTAACGCATACGATATCGACCCTAATGCTATATTTCTAGCTACTAACGACAGCATTATAGACGCCGAGTTCCTATCGTCTCGTAAGCTACGTAAGGCTATAGCGAAGTCGTTATTCGAGGCTTTAACCTACGAAGAGCCTATAGTAGACAAGCGCTCCGAGCCTCTAATTATAGCTAATAACCTTAATAGCTAGAGGCGCACTTGCTATATAGCAGAGTCTAAGCCGGATACTATCTAACCTAAGTCTTAAAAAGCTAGCTTTTACTATCTATTAGAAGGTATTAAATACGAGAGGTAGGTGCGGCTACTAGTTAAAGAGATATTCGAAGGCGTAGATAGCGATAATCTATAGTCGGACTATAACCCTCGAAAGCTGTCGACTCGTAACTCTAGAGGCTAGCGACTGCTACTAAAGTAGTTTAATATTATATAGCCGGCTATTATCTATAGGATAATAGTATTGTATACTAACTAGTATGCTAAATAGAAACCTAAGTTTAAGAAGGTCGTAAACAGTAGTAAGGAGGTATAGGTTTCGAAGCAGAAATAGAAGCTAGTTACGACTAGAGAGCTACGAGTTTTTATCGGTCTAATAATATATATATTAGCTATACAAATGGACGATAAAGCCGATTACTAGCGCTCTAATAGGTATTAGCCCTCTTATAATATCGCTAGATATATAAGTAAGTATCGATTTCGATAGATTAAAGCCGCTATATAGTTTAGTAAACCTATCGAGAAGAATAGTAGCTTTCTACTATAGAAATAGGTCGTAAACCTTGCTAGCATACTAAGGAAGGCCTTTAAGCAGTATATAGTGCTAGCGAGTAGAATTAGTATAGATAAGGTAATAGTGCGCTTCTATAGGCGCTCTTTCTATACTATAATAATAAAGGGCAAACTAATACTAATTAGGTTCTATATTCTCGCTCTCTACGAGCGTAGATATCTATATAACTTCTTATTCTCGTCGCCGAAGAAGCAATAGGGGTTTAAGGTTGTTAACGGTGCGGAAGAGTAGAAGAATCTAGTCGAGGTGCTAATTAAGTTAACTAAGGCAGAGAAGAAGGCCGCTACGAAGGCGAGGAAGGGTATAGAAACTCGGGCTCGTAATAGAGGTAGAAATAGTAGTATAGACACTAGCAAAAATGGTAACGACGGTCTACCTACTAAACGACGACGGACAAAGTAGATAGCGTAAACTAATAATGTTAGTAATAGTAATAAAATAAGAGAAAGTAGGTAGCTTCTAAATCTAGCAGCTTCTTATATATAGAAGGCTAACCGCAGGGTCTAATAGCGACTAATCTTATTAGCTCGCTTAGCTCGCTTAGCTAGGCTGTTCTTCGGTTGTTACTATAGCTCCTATATTCGACTTACTTCTTCTATTGTTATATAGACAATTTATTTAATAACGTACTACTATTTCGGGTCCTACGACACTATAGAATCGCGGCGACAGGTACGGTGCGTACTAGCTCCAAATCTTGGCTATAGTAGGGCGCTGTATTCTATAAGGTATAGCTCTATAAGGATTAGGCGGTAAAACTAAAGCGGGACGAGCATCTACCCCCGAAGACTGTCTAGGAAGCGATAACACTCAATCGGAAGTCTATACGTTTCCCCTTCGACATACTAATAGCTAGGTATTACTATAATGTTGCCGCGATACTATAGCAAGACCGAAACCTCGTTTAAGTCCTTATAACTAGTTACCGGCTATTCTAGCGAGTCTAGCGATAAAGACGCTAACCTAAGGCTACTAACGACTTTATTACTAAGCACGTACGCCCTTACTAGATTGTTCCTTAATAGCTATGCTATATACCTGTATAGGCAGCTCTATATAACGATAAGATAGGCAGAGTCGACATCTACGACTAATTAAGAAGCTATTATGCTATATAACACCGTTCTATAAAGCTATAGCATCCGCTGTTCTACTTCTTGCTTAATACGGCCGTAATTAACGCCTACATTCTATGCCAAGACTTTACTACTTCTAAGGACAAATACCTTACTATATAGCGCTCCTTCCGCTTTCGACTCGGCTAGAGTTTAGTAATAGAAGGCAGTAAAGAGATAGAAGCAGAATTAGGAGATACTAGCTTAATACCTCGTAACCGCGGTAGGTTTATATTAGGCTATATATATAACTAGTACTACGGTCGTCCTTCTCGGCGCTTCTAGTAGAAACGAGGCGACGTTATTCGAGCGCAAATAGATACCTTTAGGCTTAGTAAGGACTATAAGCATTATATAGACGGTAGACTACTACAGAAACAGCGCTGCGACATCTATAACTTTACTAATACCGCACTTAATATTAAGTCGTAGACATACTATTAAACAAGGCGATATTGTATTAATTGTAGACCTAGTTAGGCTTTATATAAAGACTGCGAGTATACCTAGCACAACTACCGAGATTTAATCGCCTCTCTTAACTACCGGCGTACTATACCGTAACGTTAACCTATAGTTTATATAGCTCCCTTATCTTTAGTATATCTCTATAGTTGTTATAGCTAAAATTCTTTAAGAACGCGTAGATAGCGTCTATATAAGTCTCTAAATACATTATCCGCAACTGTAGCTATATAAACTCTCGAAAGTTAACCTCTTCCGGCCTCTTAACTTCTATAAGGCTCGGAGGACTCGAGGCTAGGTCTAGCGTCGACTTAGACCTCTTTAGCTTCTTCTTTAGTAGTGTTATAGTACTGTTTTAAGACCTTATTGTCTTAACTCGCGCCGGCAGTAGTAATTAAGCCTCTAGCCTTAGTAGCGAGGATTTAGGTTCTATAGTCGTAGCATCTCTATATTCCTTTATTTAGTTAGTTAGCAACGACTACTAGCGGCTACTAGCGGCTTCAATACAGCTATATATACAGGTGTTATAGCTATTGCTAGCTATTGCTATATTGCTAGCTATTCTATAGAAGAAGTAATATTTAAACTACTCTTAGAAGCGCCTCTGTCCGCTATCTAGATAGGCTCTCGAAGAGGCAGCCGCTTAACTATTATCGTTACTACCAGCGAATTCGGTCGGCGGAGGGCACTAATTAGTGATCTGCGGCTGTTCGTCGACCTACCCATTTTGCTAGGCTAATGGAACTCTCTGAGACCGGAAGCATGGGTTTAGCGCCAACCTACACCCACCGGGCTGGCAAAGGGATGGAGCTGGCTCCGCTCAGGAGCCGCTTGCGAGCTTCTTGCGCGGCTGAAGATACCGTAGCGCGTTGTTATGGTTGTGCCAGCAGCATTTGGAGTAGTTGAGAAGCCTTCTGTGAGACACCTGCCAAATACCCTTGGCGTTTTGAACCGTCTTCTAAAGCAACTCTTCGCAGGTCCAGTCTTCGTAGTAACCATCCGGAAGATATCGCCTCACCACCAGCGGAATCTTCTTCTCTCGGAGCTCCTTCAAAGCGATCTGGAGCGGATCGGTCTCAGATTCAACGTCAACTAGTACTGGAGCACCCAGACTGTAAAGGCAGGTCAGCATGCTCTATTCGAGCCACGGCCTCCTGACCAACATACCTGATCTGCAATGCCCGTGTTCCCAGTACTCTTGCACGCTCATACTTGGTCATGTATGGCGTTGTAGTTCTCTTCTCATTGGCAATCTTTTTGCTTTTCACACCTTTGACCGTATTCGCGCCTGGTTGCTCACCGCTGGGCACTATGTTGTTGGCATTCGCATCGGCGTAGTCAGTGCTGTTCAACTGCTGCTGCTGTGGCTCGCCGTCTTCGCCTGCTGCCGGTCAGAAATGCCCCAGCGACAATCATGCGCGCGAGAGGCAATCAGCACGCATTTTGATACCACTGAGAGCGCATACCATTGTCCCAGTTTTCCTCGTACTCTTGCTCTTCGATCAAGTTGTCCTCGACATCTCTGTGGCGGCATCAGCATCCTGCGATCACATCGACGCTCTGGAAGCGCATACTCGAGGTTGCCATATTCGACCATATCATCGTCGCCGCCTTCGTACTCCATCTTGTCTGCTGTTGCGTAGGAAGGATGTGAAATGGAGCTCCTCTTCGGCGTGTCGGATGAATGTGCACGAGATGTTGAACAGCGGCAGAGTGGTGATTTTGATGCTTGCGATCAAAGAAAGAACAGCAAGACAAGGATCGCGTTTTCGATGCAGGGATCTTCAGACGCGGCCCAGCCCTACCGACCTCCACAAAACTCTAAATTTATCTTTGAAATCGCGGGCTGAGTCTTGCTTACTTTCCTCACTGTCTTCACATGCCCACCACCACTGCTTAACGGCCAGAATGGCACACAGCCCAGCAAAGCGGAAGCGTGGTGCTCCTATTAGCACTCCGCTGGGCGAGTTGTACGTTGACATCTCGCCCCGCAAGAAGCGAGTACGATACGACGACGACGTCGACGACGCTTCGTCTTTTGCCGCATCGCACGTCCCTTCTTCCTTTGCAGAGAGCGACACTGCTGCTACTGCTACGATTGCCGACACTGAAACACCTCTGACGGAAGCATCGAGTGTGCGCAGCAAGAGCCAGCCACGCGCGAAACGTTATCAATGCTCCTTTGAGGGCTGCACCAAGGCTTTCGATCGGCCCATTCGCCTCCAGGCTCACTTCAATACTCACACTGGCGAGAGGCCCTACGCGTGCTCTGAAGACGGCTGTGACAAGAGCTTCTACAAAATAGAACACCTCAACCGGCATGTCAAGGACAAGCATGGCTCGAGCACTTTTATCTGCGAGTTCGAAGTCTACAATGATCAGACCCAGTCACGCGCGCCGTGTGGCCTGGCATTTCCTTCTGCTTCGAAGCTGAAGCGACACATCGCAAGGCATCAAGGGAAAGAGGAAACTACATGTAGCTGGGATGGTTGTGGGAAGGTGTTCCGCAGGCAAGAGACCCTCCAGCGTCACATCAAGAAAGATCATTTGGGAGAAGAATCGTATCTGTGCAAGCGTGAGCTGCCAGATGGAGAGATCTGCGGCCAGGCTTTCGCGACTCCCGGTCAGCTTCGTGGACACGAAGCAAGAGTGCATGAAGCTCCGAAGTACTGGTGTGAGGTCTGCACAATGGCAGGGCAGCCGACCATCGACGAGCTCATGCCGATCGGCAACGATCTGGACGCTGATTTCCTGCCGACGGAAGAAGATCTTCTGATTGCCCGTCAAGATGTCGATCAGGACATGTTCGACTCCCTCACGCTGAGCGAACCCACACCAGCTCAAACGCCTAGCGTCCACATCGTCAGCTTCCCAACATATCACGACTTGCAGCGCCACAACACCCTAGTCCACCCACCTAAATGCGCGCAGTGTGGTAAGAAATGCAGGAGTGCTAAGGACCTTTCTGCACATATGGATATTGTGCATTCAGGAGATCCAGATGTAGCAGCAGCAGCTAAGCCGCCGAAGAGATTTGTATGCCCGTACGAAGGCTGCACCCGATCTTCACTAGACTTCGGCTTCTCGAAGAAGGGTAACGTGGATCAGCACATCAAGAGCGCTCACACCAAGGAGAGGAAATTTGTCTGCGGCGAGTTCGATCTCAGTGGCTGCAGCAAGACCGAAGGTTGGAATGGCATTGGGTGCGGTTTGGCTGTCGTCACGAAACAGGCACTGATCGGTCACGTCCGAACTCAGCACATGGGCTTGAAGCCAACCAATCTGAAGAGTAAAGGCGCGAAGAAGGATTCGAAGAAGATTGCACCAAAGACCGATCTTGAGATCGACATTGAGATGGACGACGTCCCTCCTGCGACTGAGCACAATAAGACACTCTCCTTGATAACAGGATATGGATACGAACAACAACGTCCCTTTGCCTGCCTGCTTGCACCATCACGCGGATGCCAGATGCGTTTTACCAAGGAACATGAGCTCGGCTATCACATGGAGATGACCCACGGCTGGCATGTCGACGATGTTGAGGAAGCACTCAACGATCCGGACATCCATGCCGAAGACACAGATATCGCTGACCAGATTTTGAAGAGGAGACTGGAAACTGAGATGAATGCTGTTGGGGCAGCGTTCCTGGATCCGCAGTTCCAGCCAATGCAGGCATAGGTTGCTTAGAAGTCACGAAAGACTGTTGTAACTGAAAGCGAGATTATTATGGCAGTGCTATGGAATCGCTTGAGATGGACGACTAATGAAGAAGAGCATGGATGTACGGCATAGCATCGAAGCGTTAAGTGAGCGGTTTCTTTGATTGTTTTCTTGTTTTGTGTTCGAGATACCCATATGGCAGGCACAGCTTATTAGAGCATTGTACAAAAAATGATATTCAGCACGGAAGCTCTGTTAATTGCAACGACACATCACAGGACAGGAGAAGGTTGTCATTCCCTCATACTTTACAAACTATACATACTGATACTTCTGGTGACGTCGTCATGATCATGTACTTCTCCCAGCGCCAGCGCCCTTCACCAACCCGAGTAGCGCCGTAGACTGTACAAACTGGATATCATTTCAATGCCTATGACTTCTCTCCATGCAATCTAGTGCTGCGACCACTCAATAGTGTTCAAATCCACGCCTTCCTGCACCAGCTCCCACAGCGGACTCAGCTCTCGCAAGAAAGTAACTCTGTTCTTCACGGCGTCGAGAACATAGTCGATTTCTGCGTCGGTTGTGAAGCGGCCGATCCCGAATCGGATAGAGCTGTGTGCAGATTCGTCAGAGTTACCCAATGCTCGAAGCACGTATGAGGGCTCCAGTGAAGCCGATGTGCATGCCGAGCCAGAGCTGAGTGCGATATCCTTCAGTGCCATCAGCAGAGATTCACCTTCTACATAGGCGAATGAGACGTTGACGCAGCCTGGGTAATGTCGGCGGGGGTCACCGTTGAGAGATGTGTGTTCCATGGCGAGTAAGCCGTCAGTGAGCTTCTTTGAGAGAGCTGCGATGCGTCTACTGTCGTACTGCGAATGTGTTAGCATAAGCTCTACGTGGCAATATCGATGATTGAGAGCAAGTGCAAAACAAGAAGATCATAACCCCTGCTACGTTCAGCAAGCTATGCGCCGGTCAAAGCGCGCTCAGAAAGCCATGCATGTGTAAAGCGAATAATCATTTCAATGCGCGAAAAGCAATGCCGTATGTGTTCAGGGTGCTGGATTCTTACCTCCATCTCTTCTTTGCATAGTCTAGCAGCTTCACCCATGCCGATGATGAGCGGAGGTGCTAGAGTGCCGGATCGAAGTCCTCGTTCCTGACCACCGCCAGAGATGATGGGATCAATTCTGACACGCGGCCGTCTTCGCACGTAACATGCGCCGATACCCTTTGGTCCGTAGATTTTGTGGCCAGAGATGGACATGAGGTCAATATTCATCTTGTTGACATCGAGAGGAATCTTTCCAACAGCTTGTGCTGCGTCGGTGTGGAAATATATCTTTTTGCTTCGGCAAAGCTTGCCGATCTCTTCAATAGGCTGCACAACACCAATCTCGTTGTTGACAGTCATGATCGAGACAAGGCAGGTCTCGGGCCTGATTGACTTCTCCAACTCTTCCATGCTGACAAGACCATTCGACTGCACGGGCAGATACGTGACATCAAATCCCTCGTCTTGCAAATGTCGACAGCTATCAAGCACGCACTTGTGCTCGGTTTGTGCCGTGATGATGTGATTCTTCTTGCCACCCTTCTTGAAGAAACGGGCGACGCCCTTTACGCTCATGTTATTGCTCTCTGTTGCACCGCTGGTGAAGATGATCTCCTTCGGGTCGGCACCGATCAGATCTGCGATATGTTTCCGAGCTTCCTCCACTGCTTTATCTGTTTCCCAGCCGTAGGCATGGGTCCGCGAGTGTGGGTTACCATACAAGCCAGTGAAGAATGGAAGCATAGCATCCAACACTCGTGGATCTGTGGGTGTTGTCGCTTGTGCGTCAAGATATATGGGTCGAGTTCCTTGGTCCATGACAGTGGCCTGCTTTAAAATTGCAGCTGCCGGACTCATCGCTGCATCCCCAGGCATGCCAGTGTGTGGCAGGGTGGCATCTTTCGGTCTGATTCCGGTTTCTGCTAGAAATGCCTTCTGGTCCTCCCTTATTGTCTGCTCAACATTGACAGTGGCGTTCTTTGGACTTGATCCGGAGACATAATTTCTCCGGCCTCTCGATGCAATGCTCGCGCGGGGAGCTTGTGTGGCGAAGGTGTGTGTGGATGTCGATAGACGGCGACTGCATTGCCGCAGTGCCTGACGGGCTGCATTGGGCGCGAGATGCGACATGTTGATGGGCCGTGATGGAGGAGTCGATGGGCAGAATTCATTTGAGAGCTAGATAGATGCTCGAGAGTCTAGTGTGGCTGCCGGCTTACCTAAGCACTCCCGCGCTCGGGCCGGATGTGGCGGCATTATGCGTCGGCAAACCAATGTCTCGGTGCTTGCCCAGTATGAAGCTCCGGGTTTGACGGTGCCTGGGGCATGAAACATTCGCCATGGCCATGGCTGTCACATGTCGAAGGACGTGCTGAAGCTCATACCGGAGACTCGACAAGGCAGCTCTCAACTTGCGGTATAAGGCACAAGATATGGATGTATGTATTGTTGATTGTGCATTGTTGTGCGTGCCCCACTCTCACAGCATGACGTCGACGTCTCACACCTGCAAGCCACTCACGGCAAGAAAGACCTCCAGGCTCCGAGCAAGCAACCATCGCCAAGAGGTGCTGGAGTCTTTCATGTGCGTGACCACACGTTACGCTGCTGCTTGTTGGCTTGCTCCCTTACCTCATCGAAGTCCACTCGCGAACAATTAATTCCACATGCACCGCCGTCGCCGTCGCATCTGAAGCAATCGCAACCCGCAAACGGACCGACACATCGTACAGCACTGCGCCGAGCTAACCGCCCAAGATCGCTGCTAAGCCTCCGCACTCACGTCGTCACTTGCGCTGCGCTGAATTCCACCACGCTGCCAACGTCCTTTCTCGACTTCGCTGCTGCTGCTCTGCTGCCTGTCGCATACCTCCTACGCATTGACGACTCACTTCTACCCCATAGCACAGCATAGCATAGCAGCACCACCGCCAACATGAGCTGGAAAGGCTTTGTGAAGGGCGCTCAGCGGGTATGCCATTGCCTAGACACGTGTGAATGCAAGACGCGCCAGGAAGAGCTGACCAGCTTGGCAGACGCCTCAAACCTTCAAACAGCGCTTTAACATGGGCGATATCACCAAGGATGCCATATACATTGACGCAGAACGCCGATTTGCAGATCTGGAAAAGGAAACCAAGAAACTGCACGAGGAGAGCAAGAAATATTTCGATTCGATCAATGGCATGCTCGACCACCAGATCGAGTTCTCGAAAGCATGCAAGGAGATCTACCAGCCTATATCTGGACGAGCGAGTGACCCCGATTCATATGTGATAGACGGCAACCCCGAGGGCATTCGAGCCTGCGAAGAATACGAGCTTATCGTGCAGGAATTGAAAGCAAGCCTGCAGCCGGAGCTGGAGATGATTGAGACAAGAGTTGTAAAGCCTGCCGACGAGCTGATGGAGATCATCAAAGTCGTGCGAAAGACGACTCAGAAGCGCGATCACAAGCAGCTCGATTATGATCGACATAAGAATAATCTGAAGAAGCTACAAGAGAAGAAGGATAAGTCTTTGAAGGACGAGAAAGCGCTCTACAAAGCCGAAAACGACGTCGAAATGGCCACACAGGAGTACGAGTACTTCAACAGCTTGCTCAAAGAGGATCTCCCGCAGCTCTTCAGACTGGAGCGCGAATTTATCGCACCACTTTTCCAGAGCTTTTACTACATGCAACTCAATGTCTTCTATACTCTGCACGAGAAGATGCAAAACATCGACATCGGCTACTTCAACCTAACGCTCAACATCGAAGAAGCATTCGAAGCGAAACGCGGAGACGTCCAGCAACAAGCCGAAGCATTGACAATAGTCAAATTCAAGACTACGGGAGGCCTCAAGAAGCCAGCACTGAAATATCCGAACCGCCTCGCAATCGAAAACGGCCGAACAAGTAGTACAAGCTCAGAACAACGGCGACTTACGATGGGAGATGCATCGGCTTACGACAATCCACCTCCGGCGTACAACGAAAAGACGACCGATATTGGTCGGTCAAACACAACTGGCGGCATGGCGGCTGCAGCGAAATCGAAACCCGCTCCACCTCCACCTAAGCCAAAGCCTGGTCGTCTCAGCGGTATGCCTGCTGTCGAGTATGTGACTGCACTTTACGACTACGAAGCACAAGCGGAAGGAGATCTCTCGTTTTGGACAGGCGATCAGATTGAGATCGTGAGTAAAACAGATAACCAGAACGAATGGTGGCGAGGCAAGGCTCATGGGAAGGAGGGACAGTTTCCTGGTAAGATTGCTGTTCCACTCGGATGATTGCTAAATTTGCTAACGGTACTCGCAGGCAATTACGTGCAATTGAACTCATAGCGTGGGTCAATGAAGCATCTAGGATACCTGTGAACAGCATTTCACGTACCGATGTCCAGCATTTTTTTTTGACCACCCTGTTGATACCTCGACGAGGCTCACCGAGCATTAATGTATATACGCGCGAAGTCGGAAATGAAAGGAACAGATGCACAAAACCCATGACATGTCCTTGCTTTCATGTCTATCGAGAATCACTCGTCAACTCATCATCGTTATCTACTGGAACTCATCCGATATTGCACCAGAGTCAGAAGCAGCAGGAAGCAGAATTATCACCTCACTTCTGCGCCTCCCTGGTATCCTCCACAATCTCAGTCTTCTCATCAACCTTATTCGAAACAGCAACAGAATCTCCCCTCTCGATATCCGCGACCTTCTCATCAACATTTGCCCTCGTCTCACCACCAATGATGGCATGCTCGAAATGGCTGCCTCTCTTCTCCGGACCTACGGCGGCGGTGCAAACAATACCCAAAGCGATGATTGCTGTCGCAACGCCCATGACTGGTCCATAGGCATGCACTCTGTCCCCTGAAGGTGCGGTGAGGTAATGCGACTCAGCGATGGCGTTGACGATTTGTGCTGATGGGGAAGAGATCATGTTGCCGAGCTGGTAGGTAATGCCTGGGAAAGAACTGCGGAAGGCCGGTGGGGAGAGTTCGTTGAGGTGGATTGGGATTACACCCCATGCACCTGTGAAAGTTAGCGACACGGTCATTGAGTGGTGAAGCTGCGCCAAACGTACCTTGAACGAAGAATTGAATCATAAATCCACTCGCGGAAAGTCCTCCAAGCGATGTAGGCAGAGTCCAAGCCGGGATCAACAAAGCGCTGATCAGAGCCGAAACAACCATTGCTCTGCGTCGACCGACCCATTGAGACAGGTATCCGATAATCGTCCCACCCACACAAGCTCCAGTCTTCATCAGAATACTCGCGACGCTCGCATCGTGATTTCCCATCTCTTTCTGCTCCTTCATGAACGTGGTATAGCTATCCTGACTCGTGTGCGAATAGTAGTTGAACCACGTCATCAAGATGATACAATAAACACACATCCTCCACTCCTTCACCAACATCTTCTTGGTCTCTGCCCAGAAAACGCCCGGTGCTGCGCCTTTGTGCCCCGCTTTCTTCCTCTCGACGAATTGTTTGGATTCCGGGAATGCGATTCGCAAGAGTCCGACTCCGATTGAGAGACCGGCGGCGATCCAGAATACGGTCTTCCAGCTCTCGACACTTCCTCCCACGCCGAGATTGGCGCATGCGGCGCAGACGTAGCCGAAGGAGTAGCCTTGTTGCAGGATTCCGGACATCAGACCTCGGGCTTCGACGGGACAGTTCTCGAGAGCCATGGCGATGGCGTTGCCGTAGACTCCTCCCATGAAGAGTCCGAAGAGACTTCTCACTGCGAGGAATTGGCTGAAGGTCGCGCTGTAGATCGTTGCAATTTGTAGGATTCCTAAGACGATCATGTTGAGGACCTGGAGGAAGTAAGCAAAGGTCTTTCAATGCTCTATACGCAGCAGTTTCTACGCACCATAGGCCACTTCCTGCCGAACTGGTCACCTGCTAAACCGAAGATTGCGGCGCCGACGGAACGCAGTAGCAGCGTGAGAGTTATGGCCGTTGTGATATTGGTATTGCTCGTGTCATAGTACTTGGCCAGCTTTGTTGTCTGGATTGAGAGGGCGTGGAAATCGAAAGCATCGGCCGTCCAGGAGGCAAAACCGACGAGGAAGAAGATCCAGCCCTGGAGCGACAATGAGGCGAATAGCGAGAAGGGGTTCCGGAGAGGCTTTGGCGTTTGCCATTCTGTTCTGGTTTCGCCGTATTCGTTGGTGATCTCGACGCGTTGCTTCCATTTGAACAGGTCGCCGAAAGATTGTTTGGCGGTGGCCCAGGTGCCTCTGGCGACTGGCTCGGCCAGTTCGCCGGTGGAATTCATGTTGTCGTGCGGTTGTGGGAGTCAGTCGGTTGGAAAGCAGACGCAAGGTGAATGGTGAAATGGTGAGAGGAAGAGGTGAGGTCGGGTGCTCTTTCCGTTGCTTTGTTCTGCAACCCCGTTACAGCGCGCCTTGCACGTCTATATGTACGCGGTGCAACAATAATCGTTTGACAGTCTCGCATCACTGTGGCCAGGGTCGGCGATGCCTCTGCCGTCGCCCAGACCTTGGCTCACCAGCTCCTTTACTCTTTTTGGTGCGTACATCTGAACAATGTGCCTCACCTACATCGATCGTTCAAGACGGCAGATCCACGAATCCACCATACCAGACGCAATGCCAATCCACTCCTGACAAAACATCATGCGGGAACCCGGCCAATTCTCGCGCCATTCAACTGCCTCTTTCGCGGCCGCGTCTCGAGCACCACCAAACCCTCGCCGTCTTGAACCATCGATCACGACAAGGACCTCTCCCCGACATCTTTTCGGCCCACGTGAGGCCAGGATGCAAACGAGGTCTTGGAATAGTCTTGGAAGGCAGCCAATCTGCCTTGGCGCGAGGAAAGTACAGGGTCAGATTGGCTGGAATCCTCCCAGCTGGCAGGCCGTGAGAAACCGCCTCCGCACTTTTGTCGCAAGGAAGCATCGCGTGGCACTTCGAAGAAAAGGCTTGCCAGCAGCCGTGGTGTGCTTGAGCGGTGACCGTGGCTACCTTGGAAGTCTTACTGTGCGATCAAGCACATTTGGTGTCGTGGAACAAGCCATTGCCATGGCACACGTTGTACACCTCTGGCTGAAAAGAAGATAAGCGGCTGAAGGCACATGCACGGTTTTCTGTGGGCCTGTGGAGCTTCTCCACCAACTCCAGATTGCTTTTACGGTCTTGTAAGCATCCTCCATGGGGTGCAATTAGTAAAACGTGCGAGAAACCGGGTGCCGATCCACATGCCATACTAACATCGGTGGTCTGTTCGCTCTCGCTCGGGATGCCTCTTTCTAGTTGCCGGATTCAAATCCGCCGGAATCTCGACCTTGCTTACTTGCTTATATACTTCTATCTAATAGGAAGTCTCTCCTTAATCTTATCGCAGATCGCATATCGCCGGCGACGTTTTGTTCCTAATAGAGACATTACTATCTAGGTTTCTAAAATGCCTTATAGCGTTCTTACTTATCCCTAACTACTAAACTTATATAGTATTTACTTTAAGGTTAATTAATAGCTAGAATTCGGAACTAGTAAGCTTATTTAGCAAGTTACCCTATCTGCAATCTTATTAAATCTATTTAATCGAGTCGGCCGACTACGTTACTTATATCTAGGGTATTACTAACGTTTTAGTATTTTATATAGCTCGTTAGGTCTGCCTCTTAAGTCTCAAAACGGTACTACTCTCTAAAGATAGATAAGCATTTCGCTTCTTATATTTGTTTGCAAGTCTATTAAACGACTAGTAAGCCGATATTACTAATATTACGCTATTTAATATGTCGCGCTATACGCTCGGAGGACTATAGAACTTGCTGCAGTATAGCTATACTATAATTAGTATAGAATTAGCTTCTTAGCGGTTTCCTACCTCTCTGCTAAAATAATACTATACCTATACCTTGTCGTCGGTATTTCTATAGTATATACCTCTCGAAGGTATTATTAATAGCGCGTTTGCTAGACTATTAGCTTAATAAGATTAAGCGCCTCTTCGACGAGAGCGAGTTGTCTAATATTACTATCTCCGAGCTGCTAAATATCGCTAGGCGTAGTATTAATAAGATCTATAACAATTATCGCCTATTTAGTATATTCTATATTAAAGACCTCGCGAGGTTAGGTCGTCTACGGTCGCTATTACTAATCTTTAAGGATGTAAGTATCGCTAAGCGTATATAGTCGCAATTTAACTAACCCGCCCTATTTATATAGCGTATCTTCGAATTCCTTAACGACCGACTATATATCTATTAAGATAAGATAGTATAGTATCTATATAACGAATACGACGTTATTGTTAGCTAACCGACGGTATCGCGAGTTTTAAAGAGGCGTAGGTAGACGAGGAAGAAGGCGATACGGTTTGCGGCAGAATAGAACTAGGACCTTTAAGATAACTTCAAAATAAGGCAAATAGATATGCTAGCGCAGAAGGTAGTATATGTCGACGAGAGTGCGTCTAATAAGCGCACCGGATGGCGGAAATATAGATACGGTCCTATTAATCGCCCTATTTTCGAGGAAGGGTCGGCGGTAAGGTTAAAGCGATAGAGTATCTTGCCTACTATCTTAGTTAATAGCTATCTCGACGGTACGATTATTTACTAAGGCTCTATAACCGCGGAGATCTTTAAGGCGTAGTTATAGCATATAGTACTGCCTTAAATAGAGCCTAGTATATTCCTTATTATAAATAACGCATTAATCTACCGCACTTAGCGTATAAAGGATATAGTCGCGGCGGCTAGAGTCTACCTTCGATACCTGCCTCTATATTCGCTAGACTTCAACCCTATTAAGTTGTCCTTTAACGTACTTAAGGCATAGGTTAAGAAGTATATTAACGAGGCTAATTACTTCGTCGACTTCGGCAAATTTATACGGTATACTATTAACTAACTAGATACTTAAACAATAGTAGGATCGTAGTTCTAGCGAGCAGGTTATCGCTAATATCAACAGTTACTCCCTTATAGTCTCACTTATTCTAACGATTGTCTCTAGCTTAGTAATACAGCTTCTTAACTCGTCTATCTCCTATCTTATTCCTTCTATAATAGTACGCGTAGCATTAGCGGCTTGCTCCTTTATTACAGCTTCTATATACTATAGCCTACAGATCTAGCAATACTAGCTATAGTAATAAGCTTCTTAACTAAATAGCTAACGATAGTAATACAGTTGTCGGTAATATAGTAGTAGTATCTCGGATAAGGTCCTCTTCGTTTTCTTAACTATCGGCAATCTACGAGGAATTAGCAAAACCTGCAAACATACCTAATCGGTGCACCTCTAATGCGCTACTAGCAGCTATTGCGACAAAAGAGCCTAGAATTTAGCAGGTTCCGTGCCGTTTCTGTCGCTAGTATTACCTTAGGTTTATTAAAGGCGGCGCAGTTAGTATATTAACATATTCGCATCGCAATCGCGTATCGATCTAGAGAGCATAGCTTCGAAAGCCGGAATCTATACCTACCGACAGGATACTACTACAACACTACTATAATACGTCTTTATTATTGCTTTAGTAGGATATAATACTATCGATACCGCTAAGAAACCTCCCGTTGTCTGTTTTAAAAAATATGCACCTCTAGTAAAGATATAGGCTCGCTAATATATTAGAAATTCGCGAATACGAGCGCTTCCTCTATACCGAGACTGCCGAAATTTCGGCTTCCGCTCGGCGTAGGAGCTTAGCGGGTCTAGACTTAAGAAGCTGATTTTAACTATACTAATACGACACTAGCGCAACACTATAACGTATTGCTTTTTATTACTACAAGTACAAAGAGGCGAGACTATATCTATCTAATGCTCCTCTAATTTATACTATATAAAAATACGTAGTATTAGTAGACTAAGAAGCGACATTAGTTAAGCTAAATATTAGCTATTAAGCCGCCGACCTATAACCGGAAATCCTCGCTTCTTACTAAAACAGCGCTTCTATAGCGCTTCTATAGCGCTTCTACGGCTAATTAACGAATAGACTATCGTCCGACTTGTTAGTACGAGTAAGTCGCTGCTTACGGACTTCCTTGCTAATATATCGCCCTACTACGGCGATAAATCGAGCGTATTAGCCTTCCTTAAGTCTATAGCGGACCTAATCGCTTAATTTGACCCTTCTAAGCTAATTAAGTAAGAAGTCGCCTTCCTCGTAGATACGCTTAATCTTAGCTATATCGGCGTGTCGCTTAGTCTAGCTGCTAGTTAACTCTTTACGTAACTAGCTAAAGAAGCCTATTAATTCTATGTTAGCAGTATAAGATTAATAGGAAGCGATTAAGCCCCTAACTAGACTTGATTGCGGCGGTAGACTAGAAGCCGGTAGACTAGAAGCTAGTAGATTAGACCTAGAAATAGCGCCTCTACGACCCTTGCTATTAGACTAGCTATAATAGTTATAGATTACTACTAGGGTCGGTGTTATTAGTACGATAGCACGTCTACTACTACTAGCTTGTTATCTAAATAGATTAGACAACTGCTTGTCTCGTTGCTTCTATATCTTTAATGCTAGTGCCGCTCTAGGGTCGTCGATTGTTAGCCTTCTAGCTAGATTAGCCTCTCGAGTCCCCTTAACCTATCTAGCGGCTATTTCCGGATAGATCTTGTAGTAGTCTTCTACTCTGTCTAGACCGCTAAACTAGTATAATCTACCCTTGTTTAGGTAGTATCTATTCTTATAGGGCTACCGCTAAGTAAGGGCGTGTCGCAGGTGCGTTAGTAAGCTAGTAAGGTCGTCGTTATTGTCGTTAGGAGCCGCTTTATCTTCCGAGCGACCTTTAGCTAGTAGGGTAGCTAACTATTGCTAAGTCGCTATATTCCGCAGTCTCTAAGAAGCCTATTAAGTCCGCCGTAGTTGTTAAGTTGTAGGCTCGTTAGGAACACTAGTTAGCTTAGCTATAACGGCTAGTTTAAACTCGAGGCGCAAGCCTGTCTTGCCTTAACTATTCTAGACAGCTAGTATAGTATATACGCGCTCAAAATTAAGGTCCGTTATACTAGAGCTATAGTAGAAGTGTTTAGCCTTTACCTTGTCTATAGAGGCTATTATAATAGCACTCTTAAGACTAAATATAAGCCGGTTGTTGCCTTTATTACGCTAGTCGTTAAACTAGTAGTCTACGGCTTTATAAAGCGACTCGTAGCTTAACTCGCTTAGATAATACTCGCTTAGCAAGGCTTCCTTCTGCTTGTCTATATATAGGTTCTACTATATAGTATATTTAAAGACCTCGACTTCTTTATTATCGCTAGAAGTATAGTCTTCTTTATCTACGGTATCTTAGCGCTAAGAAGTCGTTAAATCTAGCAACTCGTTGTTAGTATCTAGCTCTTCCGGACTATTACTTAATAGTAGTAGCTCTTTACGTCGTTGTCTCTTAGCGGCAGCGGCTTTAAGGGCTTCCTTCTTCTTTATAGTAAGCTTATATAGTCGCTTCGAGGCTCTTAGTATACTAGCGTAGTAATAGAATAGACGAGAGGGTGCTAAAATAGCTAGCTCTTAACCTTAAGGCTTACTAGGAGGTTGTAAATAGATAGAGGTAAGAAAGGCTTTCGCACCGGATCGCATTCTACACCTAATTTGTGTAGTGCGGTGGATACTCGGCAAAGACACAGATACGCGCTAATTTCCATCACTCCGAGCGCATGGCGCGACTTATTGAATAGCATAATAGTTTCCCTTCGAAAAACGAGATTCCGCGGATAGCGACGGCACAAATCTCAGGAAGCTTCTTAGTAACTTCAAGCCTGCCTGCCTACTACGATCAGACCCGACGGCACAGATATAAAGATCTTGATGATGATGACCAGTAGAGCGAACGACGGTCATGCGATCGATGGAGTAGTGGTGGTTCACAGGCTGGATGAATTATGAATGATACTGCTGAACAGCCGTATAGTGATGGAAGCGAGAAGGATCTGTAGACAGATAGAATTTAGGAGGAAGCTTTAGGAATTGTAGAACTTGGAAAGAGAGTCGGACAAGCCGGGATGTTGTGGTGTTGATGTCGACTTCTGCCTGAGTGTTTGTTCAAGCGGTGTGATCAAGTGGTCACGGACCAGGACAGCCTAGTGTGATGATGTGCATTCGCAATCCCTCGGTCCGAGTTCACGGTGTTTACGCAGCAGGATGAGAGATTACTTACGGCAGCGAATGGACGAAGGATTCCCTTCACCCCACAACTCGGCCGAACCACGTTGTGGATGTTGCTTCGATCGACGTGGCGCTATGAATATTCATACCCCCAAGGACATCAAGTACAAATTGCCAATGATTCGTGTAGGACGGAGGGACTCCAAGACTTTCCCTTTAGGGCATCGCTGTCGTCGAAGAAAAGATCCAATCCGAGATTGGTCCGATTGCAGATGCACAGATATGCACTCCCGATCTCTAGCGCCGGCAATGCGGCACGTTTGCATTGCATCTCTGCGTGGAGATGTTCTCTTTACCTAAGCAGACGCCACCTCGAGTGTGTTATTGAAGACGAGCAACGTCCATCCGCTCTATATTCTAACAGCTCTGTCCTTCTCGAAAACATTCACTCACTGATCACAATCTTGTGAAGAGCAAGGGATAATCCCAGTCAAAGTTCGCCACCATACCGGCATCGGGAATGAGCGCATCCAAATCGTCATCTCATCAAGACGAAGAAAAAGAAATCGACCTCATGGCAGCAGGAGGACGTCAGAATGGCGTTCAGCAGCAACAACAACAACAACAACAACAACTTCCCCCAGAGAATGGAAAGCAAGCAGGCCCATCGCCACCTCGAAATTCCGCCCCACCCCCACCTCCTCCTCCTCCTCCTCCCAATGGCGGCTACGGCTGGGTCTGCACAGTCTGCTGCGCAACAATCAACGCACACACATGGGGCCTAAATTCCTCCTACGGAGTCTTCCTCGCCCACTACCTGCAAAACAACACCTTCCCAGGCGCAACATATCTCGAATACGCATTCGTCGGCTCCCTCTCGATTTCCTGCGCCATGCTTATATCTCCCGTCGCCACACTCTCCACGCGATACTTCGGAACAAAAGTCTCGCTTGGGATAGGCATCGTGCTGGAATCTGCCAGTCTGATCGGCGCGAGTTTTGCATCGGAGATATGGCAGTTGTTTCTGTCGCAAGGGATCTGTTTCGGGTTCGGGATGGGGTTCTTGTTTGTCGCGAGCGTAGGCATTCCGGCGCAATGGTTTACGACGAGGAGGAGTCTCGCGAATGGGATTTCGGCTTGTGGGTCTGGGTTTGGGGGGTTGGTGTACTCGCTTGCGGCAGGAGCCATGTTGAAATCTCTGGGTTTGGCCTGGACCTTTCGAGTCCTTGGGATTCTGGCTTTTGGAGTCAACACCATTTGCGCGATTCTGCTGCGGGATCGGAATAAGATTATTGGGAGTGCGCAGAATGCGTTTGATGTGCAGCTGTTCAAGCGCGTGGAGTATCTGCTCTTGGGAGGCTATGGGTGGTTCAGTATGCTGGGATATGTGGTTCTCATCTTCAGTCTTGCGAACTATGCGAATGCGATTGGCTTGGATGCTTCGCAAGCGTCTGTGGTGTCGGCGATTTTGAATCTTGGGCAAGGACTTGGACGGCCGCCTATTGGGTATTTCAGCGATAATCTTGGGCGCATCAATATGGCGGCGATGATGACTGGACTCTGTGCACTGTTCTCGTTCGCCATCTGGATTCCGGCTCAGAGCTATGGTGTGCTTCTCTTCTTCGCGATTGTCGGAGGAGCTGTGGCAGGGACGTTCTGGACGACGATAGCGCCGGTCGCAGCAGAGGTCGTCGGACTCAAGTACGTCCCATCTGCATTGAACCTGGAATGGTTGATCATCGTGCTTCCATGCACATTCTCAGAGCCGATCGCATTGGAAATTGTGGGCGGCACTGGAAGTTACTTGGGTGCACAGCTGTTCGTTGCTTTCATGTACATTGCTGCGGCCGTGTGCTTGGTGTTTCTGAGGGGGTGGAAGATTGGAGAAGTGGATGCGATTGCGAAGTTGAAGGGCGAGTGTGCAGATATGGTTGATGCAGTGGCAGCCGAGAACGATGAAACGTGGGCTGAACCGGCTCGAAAGGCAGGCCGACAGCGGATTATGCTCGACTTCTGGAAATGGCGGAGGGTGTGATAGTTTTCCATTCCATTGCGGCGTCCAGTCTGTGGGCCACAGCTACAATTTGGCATCCTTCCCCGTTCTTCCTCTCCTCAAAAACTCCTTCAACACATTCCAAGTGACCATGGCAATATCATTCTGATACGCATTCCAGCCCAACGAGCAGTACCAATTGATGCTTCCCACACTGAACACTGCTCCACCCGCATTGGTCTCATATATCACCATATCAGACCTGACGCGATCAGTTTGCGGGCCCAGCGTATTGACCAGAGGGAACATGACCTCTTCATTGAAAAGACAAAAAGTCTCGTCATGTCCAGTACTCGTGGCGAGGAGGACTGCATTCTCAGGAGTTCCCAGATCGTAATCCAGACGATCGATTTCGTCGCCGGAAGCCCCGCCTCCGAAGCCTTGTCTACCGATGAGAAGTTCGTCGGCTTTTGATTCAAGACCATCGAATAGCCAAGAGAACTTTGAATCGCGCATGATACTTTTTTCGAAGCGGTAAGGTACGCCCGGGCCAGACCCACACGCATCAGCACCTACACCGAAGAGGGTTTGCGGTGCTCGGCCTCTGGATCTCCATAGTCCACCTTGCGCTCCAGAGAGTGAATGGATGCGTTCTCCTGCTGGCAATGTTACGGATCGACAGCCCTGATCGCCCTTACGTACCTCCATGCGATGTGGTCTGTTGGGGTCTGTCTCGGAGCACCAGTAGAACCCGTTCCCTCCCAAGTACATCACGTACCCTCCTTGAGCGACAAAGGAGACGTAAGCATCGAGTTCGTTCAGGCTCGGGTACTCCGGATGAGAACCGGTGATCAGAATGTCATAGGATTTCACGGCATCGAGGCCTCGGATGTGAAGATCGTGTTCTGTCACCACATCGTAGCCACCTTTGCCGAGTTTTGATTCGAGGAAGCCGAGCATTAGTAGGTCGGCGCTGAACTCGCGAGGTCGATGGAATGCCCAGTGGACGTAGTCTGGTCTCATATTCAGGATCGGCCTCTTTGCCGAGGAGAAGACGTTGGCGGAGCCATCTTTGTGGACGTCGTAAGTGCTGAGGCCGAGATCAGTTCTTCGGACCATGCGACGATAATGCTCAGTCTCGAAGATGTCGACGCCTCCCGCGAGTTCCATTCGTGAGGCTAGAGATTGGTCATGCATTCGCTCGTTGGCATACGCGAGATACGTGAACGTCGGCATGACCATGGCGACTTTGGGCTTCGTGCTACGCTCAGAAGGGGTGACGAAGAAGGTTATGGCATCCTCGACGTTGGTGTTGACACCTCTCACCAGTACCGCATATGCTCCGGACACGACATGGTCGGGGATTTGTACAACGAAGTCGGTGTCCCACGCGGCATCGTCCAAGTCATCTTCGTGGAAATGTATGGCGCCATAGCCATATTCAGCTTTGGTCCAGTCGGACTCGCTTCCGTCCCAGTCGTGGCCTTTGACGCCTCGGGCTGGCGCGTTGACGAGAAGGCCGTGATGCTGCAGGCCTGATGTGTCTATGATGCGATCGGTGGGTATGTGCTGGGAGAAGTCATACTTGGCCCACGCTCGATATTTGCCTGGAGATTCGGCGGCTACGTCGATGCGGAAGTTGTCCACTTTGCCATTGAAGCAGTTGCGGTGTGTTGACGATGCGTTGAGATGGGGATCGAAGAAGCCAGCGGCCAGCGTGAGAGGCGATCGTCCGGCGAGTATGGCATGGCGACTGAGTGAAATTGTCTTGCGGAAGGCAGCGGGCGCCGGCTCCGAGAGGCGAGGCACGTGTGTGGCGTGTATGCTGAGATGGCAGTCGTGGATGGTGACTTCGATATGCAGCCAGCGCCATCGTCTTGGCTTGACGTCGAGGTCGTGTCGTTCGAGACTTCTTCCGTCGCCAACGATGGAAGATATGGTGCCTCGCTTGGAGAGAATGAGGGCAAAGCCGGCGCGGGAGCAGACATCAAGCGTTGACACCAGCGTCTGCTCATGTCCACCGTCCACGTCCACGAGCCAAGGCTGCAGGTAGAAGCTGAACTGAACACCAGCAAGAGCACCCGCGGGCGGCCATGAGCGGACAAGCGCATAGGACCCCGCAGCAGCACGCTTGTAGCTGCCGTGCTGCTGCTGCACGCGAGAGTCTTCCTCGGCGATGATGACTTCGCTGTAGCGTGGCGGCGCGTGTTTCAGCGTGAGACCGCGCACCAGTCGAACGAGGGAGCAACGGTACTCTTGATCGGTGCTGGACACCTGAACGCTCCATCAGCTGCATTAATTCCATAGTGAAATCTGCGGTACCTTGACTGCGACGCTCTCTCCAGGCGAGGCAATCCATGGCTCCACATATCCGATGATCTCGTGCTCGTGGCCACTCGGTAACGACATGTCTGTCGGTGCATGCGTTCGTGTACGACTTCGCGTTCGAAGCAGCTTCGTGAACGTGTCGTGACTGTCGCGGAACTATCCGATCACCGTACCAGCTCACCCCTGCAAGCAACACTTTCCGAATAGGCGACGACGACAACGGGCATGGGTTTGTGAAGAGGCCGATATCAAGCAGATGAACGAACATTCATCATGGCTGACACCCAGGCTCCGGTGCCAGCATCAGCACCACCACCACCACCACCACCACACACTACCCTTCAAGCAGTCGAGCCGCATCCGCATCCGCATCCGCCTCTGAACCTCATTCCCGTCGGCCTGAAAGAAGCCGCCCTCGACTCGCCCACCTTTCGAGCGACCGCACTCCACTTCGCAGACAACATCGACTCCGTGGAGAGATGGCTGGACGGATACGTCAAAGCCGCTTCACGATTGCTGTCGGAGCTGGCCTCTCTCGAAGCAGCCGTGAACTCCTTCCTCACCCACTCCACCCCTCCAGCACACATCAGCGAGGCAGTCCTTGATCATGATTACACGCTTCTGGCCATGCGGAGATATGGAGAGGGCGCACGAGACTTTTGGCAGGCCACCCTCCGCAGCACGAAACGATCCGATCCAGTCGTCATTGATCCCATCAAGAGCTGGCTGAACAGCGATTTGCGAAGCTTCAAGAATGCGAGGCGAGACATGGAGAATGCACAGAAGGCCTTTGACAGTGTCATCACACGCTATCTGGGTCAAAGCAAGGCCAAGGAAGCTTCGTCCTTGCGAGAGGACGCCTTCCAGCTGCATGAAGCACGGAAGCTGTATCTGCGATCGAGCATGGACTTCTGCGTGCAAGCCCCTCAAGTCCGAGCATCCTTAGACAAGCTTCTCGTGAAAGTATTCGCAGACCAGTGGAAAGAAATGAGACAAGCACGAGACTCGTCTGCTGCGACATTGGCCAAATGGAGCAGTGACATCGACCGCGTTCGTGGCTGGAGCAGAGAGATGGAGAACTCCGAAAGAGCCTTTAAGCGCGAGCTTCTGACGGCGAGAAAGCAGATTGAGGAAAGTGCCGAGGCCAAGATGCGGCCCTCGCGAGAGCTCGAGGACTACGCTGCATCGACTGTGCCTTACTTGGGCACGGGCGCCTCGTCAGCGACAGGTGCGAACAAGTCTAAGGACGGGAAAGCCGAGAAACAAGGATGGCTGTTGCTGAAGACGATCACCGGTAAGCCTGCGAGGACTGTGTGGTCGCGCCGCTGGTTCTTTGTCAAACACGGCATCTTTGGCTGGTTGGTCCAAGGCACACGATCTGGTGGAGTCGAAGAGAGCGAACGCACGGGTGTCTTACTCTGCAGTGTCCGCCCTGCTTTCCAGGAAGAACGACGCTTCTGCTTCGAAGTGAAGACCAAGAGTCAAAGCATCATTCTGCAAGCAGAAACCCAGCAAGAACTCACACAATGGATCAGCGCCTTCGAAGTTGCAAAGCGAAAGGCGCTTGAGCACCCCGCAAGCACCGAGACATCGCCTTCAGCCCCGGGAGTCGATCCAGCGTTTGCCATCAGTCCTCCTGTGGCGCCCGAGTTTGCTGCCAAAGTTGGCGAAGGCGGCCATATTTCTACGGGCAGCGAAGAGATCGGCCTGGTGCCTCCAGAACGAGAAGCTACCGGTCTTGGGCTTGTCACCCGCGCCAGCCCTGATGTCAACCCGGCCCGGCGTGTCATGAGCCTCAATGTCGACTCCGAACCGAACTTGCGCGAAGGCCCACGTGATCACGCTGCTCGCATCATTTCCAAGCTGGACTTGCACAAGCGACCCCCTGCGAGTCCACCACTGACCTCTTCGCCGGCACCCGCCGGAGGTATTGCGAGCCTGATATCAGCAAGCCACAATATCCTCCCTGTCGGCCCAGGAACGCCCGGACCAGCCACAGACGCTCCCAAGCGACAACTGCCCATGCCGACGAGCACCCTTGCGCCATCAACGCTAGCCAACCCGCCCGCTCCCACGAATCTCAGTCACACTGCTGTAGTCGTGAGTGGCGAGCGTGGCATTGGTCTTGCACGCTCCGATGGTTCTGGTATGCCTTCGGGCATCCTTGCCAACCTCTGGGGTAGCAGCAATTGGGGATACGTCAATCGGCTTGGAGACGCTCCACCACCACCACCCAAATGGCCGAGCTCGCAGCCAAGCAGTCCGCCATTACGTGCCCTGCGTGCCCTGTCTGTGTCTCAGGACGATTCAATCATCATGGATGGTATGGACGAGCCGCCGAAACTGTCGCTCAATCCGCTTTCTCCAGACATTGCGCCATCTGCAGCACACAAGAAGAACCAGAGCATCGGGACTGAGTTACCTGCCGCAGTGCTGACCTCAGTCAAAGAAGAACCCACTGCCACCGAAGACTATCCAGCCTTCTATCCTTTGCCGCTCAAAGCGCAAGATGCGCAATTTCGTATGTTGTTCCCGACGGTCGCAAAGGACGAGAAAGTGGTTCTTGTCTTCCGGGCCACTTGGAATCCGAATGAGCAGCAAGAATTCCCTGGCCGAGTCTATGTGACTGCGCGAGAGATCTACTTCTTTTCGAATCATCTTGGCCTGGTGCTCATTACCAGCGTCAGTCTTGCATCGCTGTCTGAGGTTACAGCAGCGCCTGGTCGCGATTGCGATTTCCTATACCTGCATCTAAAGGAGAACATACTCCGCCCCGATGATGCACGTAGGGTGACAGTCAAGCTTTTCCTCGAGCCTCTGAAGCTGCTGCAGCGCAGACTCAATTATCTAGCCCACAATGCCGACAAGGAGCAGCCTGCTGGACTAGAAGAAATCATCAAGGCGTTGATCAGGATGGAGACGGAAGAGCCTCGCCGAAGCTCTAGTGTCGAGAGTTGGGAAGACGTCGCTTACGAGACTGATGGAGCTGCTGCTGACCAGACCACGCCGCAACGCCGTCGTGAGAGAAATATCAAGGCCAGTCTGCGCATTGATGGCAACCTCTACGGTGAGACACCGAAGACCGGGCGAGAGATCCAGAAGTTCAAGCTACCCGCACAGCCTGTCGTCTATGCACCTCAAGGTATGCAGGAAAGCATCACGAGGGAATTCACCGTCTCAGCCAAAGCACTGTTTCACGTCATGTTTGGCGATAAGAGCGCCGTCTTCCAACTGCTTTACTGCAACCGCTGGGCCGACACAATAGTGCAGACTCCTTGGACGAAGCCAGAGAAAGGGCATTGGACACGAAAATTTGCCAGCCAGAATCATAAAACGCCGCTGGCCGACAGCCAGACCATCGATATCTTCAACGACCATCTCTGCTATGTCGTGACCAATCACAAATACCCGTGGCGGCTACCGTACTCCGACTCTTTCTCGCTTACCACCAAGTTTGTTATCACGCACACGGCAAAGTCGCGATCGAAACTGGCTGTCTTCCAGAAGCTGAGTTGGCACAAAGCACCGCCAATATCATACCTCAAAGACCTGATCGAAAGGCAAGCATACAATACTCTCGAAGCTGATGCCCTGGACCTGTCCAACGTGGCCATGGATCAAGTCGCAAAGCTCGGCACTCACAGCAAGACCAACAAGGCGGTCGAGATCTTCGGAAGCATCGGCCAGCAAACGCAAGCAGCACAGATGGACAGCAGTCAAGTACCGGACGGAGCAGTACCTCCGATGAGCGTTGTGCCCACCCGGCCGGTCAGCGTTTTCCGCCTGGTGTCAAGTGATCTCGCTGTACGTGCTATCGGCGCGTTGAGTGTCGTTTTCGATGCCATCGTCGCCATCGGCAAAGGGGCAATCAACCTCTGCACAGCTCACACCCTGCTGGTCATTGTCTTCATCATTTCTGCGCTGTACAATAGCTGGCATGGATACAGAGACGGACTGGTGTGGTATCATGACAAGAAAGCAGCACGTTACATGGCAAGGCTAGGCGTGACTCCGGAACCTATGATGGCCAAGGCCGTCTACCTCAGTGACTTGGAAGAGCTGGTAGCTCCGAAAGCTGGAAATGACTCCATGTCCGCGTTGATCACATCAACAGTGGACAGACGGCGCAAGACATGTCGCAGCACTTTCAGCGAGCAATTGACTACCTCAATCTCTACAGCGGTATCTCAGAATCCAACGAGTGCTCGACTCCGGCGCTCCCGCGATTCTCTCGCTCGATATCGGCACGACCTCATGGTCGCCCTCCGAGTCGTCAATCGTGTCGAGCGAGATGTCATACTTGCAGAGTGGGAAGATTGGGTACGGTCCGAGGACAAAAAGTGTCAGAAGATCAACGAAATGATGCGTCACGTGAAAGAAAAGTCAGGAAAGGACAGCAAGAAACAGGACCAGGCGGAGGTAGAGCGTGAGCTTGGCGAAGATTTTGCGGACTACTGTAAGAGCTGCAGAACAGAGGTATCAGAACTCGAGAGCGGGAGCAGGTTGATATGATGCATATGACTGGACGTTGGAATTCATAGAGATACCTTTCATGTCGATTTGTAGATATGCTTGTGACGAATCAAGTTGCACGACATCATTCCAATACCAAAGTAAAACGTGTGCAGTCTTTTTTGTACGTGCTACTCTTGAGAACTTGAGGATGGTACTGTTTTTGAGTACGCCGTGCGAGACACATTGTCGAGGATTACGACGAAATGGATCTCGGGAGAGAGTGTGTGTATGGCCTCGGACATCAAATATGAAAGGGAAATTGCTAATCGCGATCTGGCTTATGCAAGAGCAATTGAGGATATAGATGAACGATAGGTGTCTAAGGAGGCTCGAGCCGGCTTGGTCGAAGGCACCGAATCTTGGTGGCATCGTCTGGCCGAACTCATAGAAGTGAAAAGCTGGACGAGAGATGCAGAAATCGTGAATCCCACTTGGTCCACTCTATATCCAGATCTGTCATTCCACACCCATAACTTCACTTGCACGCACGCCCCCCCACAACACAACTTTTCTTCTCCTTTCCCTCGACCCCTCTCTTACCCTACCTCCTCTCAGGCGCTCCGAGTGTTGTAGATTCTTCTACGTAATTCTGTAGTTCTATCCTTAGGCATCGACACTAACTACATTGGGTATAGAGAAAGCTATAGCGGAGCGCCTAAAGTCAAACCGGGCTACCTCTATATACCTAATTATTGTTCAATTTACGAAGATTAAATATAGCGTCGCAACTACGCAAAATAGCGGTTTATATCTATAGGTATAGTTATACGTTTTAATATAATCTATTAGATTGCCTATATAAAGTAGTCGCGAAAATGTTAATAGAAGGATTAATTCTTAGTTTTCTAAAACGAGGCGATTATTATTCCCGTTTACTATCTACCCTACCTAGTATTACTTACCTATAAACGGTATATATAGCGCTAAACAAAGTACGTATAGTCCGTCGTATTAACTACCTCTCTAATCTCCGTACTTTAGAATACCTAAAAAGTGTTACTATTGCCTCTATCTCGCTATCTAGGGCTACGCGCTATACTCTTTACTATTTCTTTCTACTATTATAGCGACTATAACTATCTAGCGCTCGTATATATATATACGCGCGCGCGCGCTAGCTGCTTCGTATATATTCTAAGTTTGACCTTACTATCGCTACTTCCGCTACCGCTACTACCCTATCGTATCTATCGCCGATAACAATGCCTCTACTATAGTCTAATATAAGCGAGAAGTAGCGCCGCGCCTAGGCAAAGAAAGAGAAGAAAGTAGCCCTAAAGAAAGCAGCCTAGAAGAAAGACAACTAGCCTATTAGACCTAAGCTACTAGGTCGCGCTACCGTTAGTCGAGAATCGCTAGACTTTAGCTATTTGCTACTAGTCGAGTAGCTAGCTAGAAAGAGTAAATACAAAGCCTAGTTCTAGTAGCGCTACGATAAGATCTTCGATCCTGCGATATTACTTAAGTAAGTATAGCAATTAGTCTACGATACGATACGTACCTTAGAAGCTATTAATATATATCGCGATATCGTTACCTAAGGACTACGAAAGGTTCTCGACAAGATGTATCTAGGCAAGGGCTATATACTAAAGGAATCCTAGATCTATAGTGTCTAGTATTAGCTAGTAACTAGCCCTATATACCTAGGCTAAGTTTTAAGCCTATATAAGAGGCCTCCTTCTACATTGTAGATAGAGTACTAACCTTGTATAGTACATTATTTATATTACACTTCTATAATGCCTATATTGCAGGGCTCTAGTTATTAGCCTAAGCAACCGTCTTGTTATCCTATTATACTAAATATAGCTGCCTATATTGCTATAAGTTATATTACCCTCGGTAGCCTATACTATTACTATAGGTAGTAGTAGTAGTATTAGTTTCCGTCCTTTATTAGAGCCGAAGGTAGGGCTATCTCTTTATATCTAACAGGTTCGGGTATGTTAAAGGTAGTCTATAGGCACGAATAGCTATAACCGAAGCGAGAGCACGATAAGAGCCTATAATACGGACGATACCGAAGTATCTTAAGGGGCTATTACGATAAGTAGAGAAACCTCTTAACGAGGGCATCGCTTTAACCCCGAAAAGCTACAAACCCTTAGGACTATTATAGCTTAGGGCCTAGTCTATAGCTATAGCTAGCTTCTAAGGACTTAGCTCCGGGTCGAAGACCTATTTAGTACCGCTTACTCGAGATAAGCCCCGCCTAAGGAGGAGATAGACTAATTACCTATCGGCCTTGCTTAGTTTGCTAAGACTATTAATTAATAGCAAATACAGCTTGTAGGTCGGATAGCCGGGGAGTCCCCTATTAATCGGGTAGGGCGTTCCTAGATTCGTAGCCTCGCTTAGATAGTGCTTAGCCTTCTACTAGAAAAAGAAGGCTACCGCCCCCCTACCTAGCTAAAGGAGATATAAGCTAGTTTCTAGGATCTAGGTATAAATAGAGATTGTAGTCTCTCCCTTCGAGTAGCTTTCGTCTAATACTAAACTAAGCTCCTAGAGGTAGTTAGGCGACCCCTAGGAGGCTAAATCCTAATACTACCCTAGGGGTAATACTAGGAGAAATAGCCTAATATACTATTCTCTCGCGTAGCAATACTATAACAAACTAAACAAACTAAAGACACTAAAAACATTTATATAGCATTTTATTGCGACTTTATATAGCATTTCATTTTAACAATTTTACTAATAATCGAATAAGCTCTAGCTCTAGCGAAAACGAGTATTAAGAATTAGCGGAATCCTCTAAATCCGAAACCGCCCCTAATCCTATTAACGAAGAAATCAGGCGGCGACTAGTTAATATAAGTAAGCCTCCTACGCCCTCTACGCTAGAGGCGCTCTATAATGTTATTATAAAGATAATAGAGAAGCAAACTAAACTTCTCCGTTAAAACAAGCGTCGCCCGCTAGAACTAGGGAGTACTATAAACCCCTTATTCGAAGGGTGGAACGCTATAGTATATATAGAGCGTTTTAAGGAAGGCCTAATTAAGTACGAGCTCGATAGAGAGTCCGACTAGTATAAGATCTAGTCCCTTGTAAGGACTACTAGCACTAAGCTTTACCGAACCCTTAGAACCCTAGTTAGCTACCTAGAAAAGGACGATAAGTCTAATACTAACTAGGAGATCTTTAAGTTAGCCTTTCTAAGGGAGTATTAGGAGCGCGATAGCCGTCGTATTAAAGGCAGTCGCGCGTAGCTCGAGACCCTCTGCTTTGTAAGGCGCACTAAGGATAACGACCTAAAGGGGTATATCCGCGAATTTGTTAAGTTAGCGGACGGCATCGAGTAGAGTAACCTCGAGAACTCTTAGAGAACGAGGCTACTCCTCTAGGGATTGCTATAGCCTATAGCTTAGCGTATCTTCCGTCGCTATAAGCTTAGCGAGGCTGATCCTAAGAGCTTTAGGAAATACAAAGAGGTCCTAGTATATATTAAGGCCGATATTAATAGTATAGCCGATACGAGGAAGTTTATCTACGGCGAAGACCGGAATAACCTAGCGTAGATTAGGAAAGAAGCCTTAGGAAGCAAGGGACCTAAGTTCCTTCCTAAATCGTAAAGTGGTCCTAAGACTGTAACTCCTACTATTACTAAGCACTCTTAAGACGTCGCGGACTTAGCTAAATCCCTAGCCTAACTAAACCTAAATGCGAAAGCATTATAGCGAGTTAGGGAGGTTATTAATGCTACTATACTAGGCGATATACTACTAGTCTACTAGGTTTCAGATCCTAACTACCCTAAAGCCCTTTTAGTAGATGTCTACGCTATACGGAAGATCTATTCTAACTTAGATAGCAAGTGCTAGATATGTAGCGGGTTCAAATATATCTAATCGTCCTACCCTATCTAGAAAGAGCTTCTTAAAAGGAAGCTTATTATGTAAGTAAAAATGTGCTCCTAGGCGGCTAGCGCGTGCCTAGAGGAGTGCGAGCGAAGCTTTCGCCTTATATATACTAAGCTAATTCGGTTCTTTAGACCTCGAAGCTAGACCTCGAAGCTATTAATATTATTATACGATTTAGTTCTATTAGAATAGTTTATTAGGAATAAGTATTTTTATATTTTTGTATTACTATTTTTCTTTTCTAGTATTTTAGATACTACTTTTTTATTTTTAACTTTATATATATTACTTACTTTTATTCTAGTTTTCTCTAATTTTTTATATCTATTACTACTTTTTATATTATTAAAAAAACTATTTTTAATTTTTTTCTTTAATGTTTTACAGTTTTTCTATTTAGTATCTTACTTGTTTTACTTACCTATTTTATATTTTCTTATTTATTTCTATTATATGTTTTCTTTTTTCTAATACGTCTAAGTCCTCTTATTTATATCCTTATTTATTACTTGTTTTCTATCTTACTACTTAGTTTAGTACTAGCTTATTATTCAGTCTATTAATTAGCTTATTATTTAGTTTATTATTTACTTTGTTCTCTAGTTTTTTATTTAATCTATTATTTGCTTTATTATTTAGTTTCTTCTCTAGTTTATTATTTACCTTCTTTTTCACTTTATTATAAGTTATTTATTTACTAGAATATAATTTATTTTATTAATTGTTTAACTAATTGTTTAACTAATTGTTTAACTAATTGTTTAACTAATTGCTTTACTAAATGTTTAATTAATTATTTAATTAATTGCCTTACTAATTGTTCTACTATTGTTTTACTTATTGTTTTATTAATTGTTTTGTTAATTGTTTTATTTATCGTTTTATTAATTGGTTTATTAATTGTTTTGTTAATTGTTTTGTTAATTGTTTTATTAATTGTTTTGTTAATTGTTCTATTAATTGTTTTATTAGTTGTTTTATTAGTTGTTTTATTAGTTGTTTTATTAGTTGTTTTGTTTGTTGTTTTGTTAATTGTTTTACTAACTAGGATAGTACCCGTACATAAGTACTTCTGCTCCTTCTACTTACGTAGTAATAGCGGTAGCGCCCGCGAGTTTTTAAATTTTATATATACCTAGTATAGCGGAGCCGCGAATTTTAGGGTTCCTCGCTCTTATTCTCGCTCTCGTTCCTTTAATATTTTTCGGTAATTTTATAAATTTAAATCGTATGTTTTCTATAATTAAAATTAATTTTTCTATAGGTTCTTTTATTAAAAGTTGTTTTATAAATTCTTTTATTAATGTTTTAGTTAATTTTCTTATTAATTTTCTTATTAATTTTTTGTATATTTTACTATATATTTTACTATATATTTGAAGTATTAGAAGGAAGGCAAAAGGCTTTACTAGCGGTTGTTCGGGAAGTCGGCGGTTGTTCGGGAATTCGGCGCTTGTTCGGGAAGTCGGCGCTTGTTCGGAGATACCGGCGCTAGCTCCGAAAGTCTCTACTTGTAGAAATTGACCAATTAGGTATATAGGATTCTAAAATCCGGGGTCGGCTTGGCGTTACGTATAGCTAAGTGTACATTTAGCAACGTAGAGTAGTACCCTCCTTGCTATTGTAAGGCGAGCTTCGCTCGCAATTAGCCTTAGGTGCGTACTGCTAGTAGTAGTAGCGCATTGCCTGCCTTTGTTATTATTAGCATAAAGTCGCGTAAAAGTTAGATACGTAATTTTCTCGGAGGTTGTATTCTACCGTACCGTCCTAGCAGTTCTTATAGAATTCAGCTAATTAGAGCTTTAGCTTTTAGAATCCGGGGAATTACGTAGTAACAACTCGGCGCAATTAGCTACTATAGTACCCTTATTAGTATAAGGCGAGCTTCGCTCGCAAATAGCCGATTCTACTATATAGACACCGGCGACAAGATTAATTTCGAATAGAATCGGAGAGCCCCGAAGCTGCCTTAGCTAAAGACCCTTCTAGAAAAGAAGTATAGCGGCAAGATCGAGTTTAAGAATACTAGGAATAGTACCCTCGCCGCTATTACTAAACGAGAAACTTAGAAGGTTAGGGCAAAACAGGTTAAGGAGCGGAGTAGTAATAGTACTACTAAGCCTATTAAGGTTAACTTTGTTTCTTAGGATCCGGACGTAGTTACTAATATTTACGCGGTTACTAAGAATAGTATAGATGTCTACGCTGCTATACGGTCTTAGACCTAGTCCTAAAACAAGGGTAAGAGCCCTTAGAACCCTACTTGCCCCGGTATAGCAGCCCCTACTAGGATACTAAAGAACAAGGCAGCCGATAAGGCTAAGCAATAGCGAGAGTTAACTACTAAAACTAAGACTCTCTAGATAGCTATAGACCGCGCTACCCGATCTAGCACCGTACCTAGTACCCTACCTATAGAGAGCCTAGTCGTCCTAGAGACTCTAAAGGTCGATATAGAAGATGTTGCTACTAATATTAGTAGTACCCTAGGACTAGCTAATCTACCGGCCTATAAGCGGAAGTTATCCGATCTAAAGAGCTTTCGCTTTAATAGATATATAAACAAGTATAGTACTAGCCTAGCTAACTCTATAGATACAAAGGCAAACGCTCTCTTCTAGGCTTTATAGTTCCTAGACCTTAAGTCTAATATGTCTATAGGAGAGCTACTAGCGTACGGTTTGCCTACTAACCTGTTCTAGAGCCGAATCCCTAACGATACTACCTTTATAAAAGATCTCGCTACCCTCCGACGAAAATAGGGACGAGAAGACTATATTGACGTCTCTTCCCTATAGTTCCTTCCTAAATTTTTAGGTACCTAAGAGTTAGTAGAAGGCGAATTAGTAACCTACGAAAGCTAGGAGACTATCGATAATACTAACGAAGAGGGGGTTAAGGAGATAGGCTAAGGGGATAGTAATAATGCCGACTCTACTCTAGTTTTAGTTTCTATTAAGGCTATCCGATTTACTAGCTAACAAATCGGTCGAGTAGGACCTCCTCGACCTAAAGAACTTTATTCTATCCCTAATAATATAAACCTTTCCGTAGTTACCCGTTCCTTCGCCGTCGTTCCTACTATCTATATTTAAGTTACTATTAGGAGCTATAGTTAATAGATGCTAGCAATGCTTAATAATAGTTCGGAGTTACTTATTATAAGTAAGCGTTAGGCTAAACAACTTAGGCTGCTAATAAATAGAGATATTTCCCTCGGTATATAGGGAGTAAATAGAGAGGTTGCGCTAGTAGGTACTTACTATAATGTTATAGTAGACGCCTTCGGCATATACTTTTCCTTTACCTTCTAGATTGCCGCCGACCTAAATACGCTAATTATTCTAGGTCGACTATAGTCTCGTATAACCCGAGGTATTTAGCGCAACTGCGACGATAGCTCCTAGGAGGGAACTATTACTAACTAGAAGGGCAACCGAGTCGTATTTACTAGTTATATCGGCAATACTAGCTACAAGTCCTACGAGGATATCCTTACTGCTTCTAGACGGTCTTCGGGAAACGCTACGGCGCGGTTGTAAGACCGGCAATCTGCGCTATAAGTTAGTATAGCTTAAATAGGTTATTTCTAGAAGTACGCCGCTCCGTACGTTAAGGTAAGTTTCTAGGTTCTATACTAAGAAGACGAATGCTCGAAGCGATAGCGAGTATAACATAACGACTACCTAATATACGAGTTAAGGTAATAATACTATCGCAAGTATTACTACCGGACGCGGGTCTACTTAAACTAACTAATTAGAGCGCGAGTCTAATACTACCCCGGGGGTGTTATTACGAATCTAACGTTTTCGCCGGCGTTATAAATTAGGACTACTAGCTATATACCTATCGACTTAAGGAAACTTCTAAAGAGGTTTACGCGCTGTTTTGTTACGCTAATCTCTAAGCCTAGCGATAAAGAGAGCGAGCTCGGGTTCGACAATCGATTAGTATATATACCCTATATAAGAGGGTAGCTAACAAGATTAAGCCCGTAAAGGGCAGCGTATATATTACCGATAGGTCTAATCCTAGCGGGAATCCTAACTAGCGACAAAAGTGTCTTAATTAGGAAGCAATATTGCTACCTAGGGATAGTCTATACGACTAGAGATATATTACTAAAAAGTTCTCTACTATTCCTAAGGGTTTAAGGCTAACACCGGAAAGGCTTGCGAAGATTAAACCTAGTATAGAGCTTTCGGATCTTAAGCTTAACCTGCTATATAAGCTTCTATACAATCGCGAAGCTATATTAGCATATAACTTCACTTACCTAAGCAGAATTAACCCGGAGGTTGCCCCTCCGTAGAAGATCCGAACGATCGAATATAAGCCTTAGGCCTATCTAGGTTTCAAGCTAAACCTAAGCCTACGAGGTATAGTCGAGGATATAATACGGTAGCGCGTAAAGGCCGGCACACTTAAGCCTTCCTATACCTTGTATCGTAATCTATACTTCCTAGTTTAAAAGAAAACAGCTCCTAGGGAACTAAAGAAGTACCGTCTAATTAACGCTATATAAAAGTTTAACGTAGTTACGATTAGAGATACTAACCTCCCTCCGGAGACTAATAGGTTCTCGGAAGCTTTTGCTAACTGTATTATAGCCTTACTAGTTAATGTTTTCTTAGGCTACGACTAGATCCCTCTCTATCCTAATAGCCGCGACCTTACTAGTTTCGAGATACCTCTTAGGCTATATAGACAAACTACCCTTCCCTAAGGGGCAACTAACTCCGTAGCCTAGTTCGTTCGCATTATAAACTAAGTCCTCGCGGCCTATATCTCCTATATAGCGATGCCTTTCCTCGACGATATCGGTGTTAAAGGCCCTAAAACTAGGTACGACAATAAAGAAGTAGAGCCTAGTATCCGTAGGTTCTTTCTCGAATATATCTAGAATCTCGATAGCGTTCTCTGCGACCTAGAGCGAGCTAATCTAACGATATATAGGGAGAAGCTTTAGCTCCTATATAAACGAATAAACATTGTCGGGTTTGTAACCGATAAAAACGGCCGCTATCTTAATAATGTACAGGTCCTAAAGATAGTATCCTAGCCGGATCCTACCTATTAAAAGGATGTCCGAACCTAGCTTAGAGTAGTCTCCTACTTCCGTATCTAGGTCGAGAACTTTGTATTAGTATATAAGCCTTTATATGCCTTACTTAAGAAGGATACTAAGTTCGAATAGACCCTCGTATACTAAGCGGCTAAGGACAAGGTAACTAAGGCACTCGTTAGCGCACCTATACTTACGTCTATTAACTACTTAGAGGGTACGGGTTTAATAATTATTACTATCGACTCGAGCGGGGAAGGCTATAGCGAGATACTAATATAGTATAACCGTAAGGAGCTATCCTTACGTTATCCTATTAGGTACGACTCCGGACTATAGAAACCGATCGAGGCCCGATACAATACTAGTAACCGAGAATGCCTTAGAGTCTATAAGGCTCTAAAGAAGTTCCGGCTATAGCTCTTTAGTGTGTTCTTTCGTCTAGAAATCGATACTTAGACGCTAGTCTATTAGCTTAACCGTATAGCCTCCGACCTACTAAACTCTACGATAGCTCGGTAGGTTACCTAGATCTATTTGTTTAACTTCGACGTCTTCTACGTTCCTAGTAAGAAGTATACTAGACCGGATAGCCTTTCTAGAAGGCCCGCTATAGAAGAGGACATCGCCGAGATAATAGAAGAAGAGGATATCGATACGGTAATTAACCGCACTTTCTTCGCTACCTTCTATATTAATGCTATACTAGCGATTACTAGGCCTGCTACCGACGACTAACCTAGCGACTAACCTAGTAACTAGCCCGACGAGAACCCTACTACTAACGATAATAACTAGGCTAAAGCTAAGGCGGATAAGTTAGATAGGGACGATATCCTTAATAGGGTCTACTCCGACGACTCCTATTATATCGCCTACTTCCTAACCTATATAAAGAAAGCACCTAGTCTATCGAAGAGCTAATACTATCGTATTATTCGCTACTCCCGGAGGTTCCTTATTAAGGATCGCATCCTCTAGCGATAGGCTATAGTTAATGCACTACTCTAGCGTGTTATTAACGACTTAGCAGCCTAATAAGAAATCCTTCGTTCCGTTTATAACAAGCTTAGCTACTAGGCGGCGGAGGGCACCTTCGATATCCTTCGTCGGCGCTACTAGTAGGACGGCGTATAGGCTAATATCTCCTACTACTATAAGAGCTGTCCTAAGTGCAATTTTAGGAATAGCTACCGACGTCTAGGAGAGCTACGTATTCCTACTACCTAATTAGTCGGGGAGCGATAGTACGGCGATAGTGTCTATCTTAGCCGCAATAATAGCTTATATATTATTCGAGAGGGTCTTTCTCGATAGCCGGAGGCCTATTATTTCTATAAGGGCTACGGCGCTATTAATGCTCGTAATGTAGCTACCTTCCTATTTAAAGATCTGTTTTGCCGCTAGGGAACACCTTATAAGATTATCTTAGACAACGCTACGAACAATATAGCTAAAGAAGTTTAAGTACTACTTGTTTCGTATAGGGCGAAGAACGTTCGCATCTCCCCGTACTATCCCTAGTCGAATGCTATTATTAAGCGTAGCTATCGGTCTTTGATTAATGCCCTATCTAAGATAACTAATAGAGGGGATAGGTCCGTTCCTATCTCTACCCGCGTTCTAGCCTTTCTCTAGGCGGATCGAACTACTATTATCGATACGACTAGACTTACGCTAGTAGAGCTTATAATTAGGAGGGACGCCGTTCTTCCTATTAAGTTGTCCTATCGTACGTATAGCGTTTACGATTAGGGGTCTATTCGTACTAGGGCAGATCTTCTTACTCTACGGGCTAAGGCTCTTAAGGATATAACTACGACTTCTTAAGAGGGTCTTGCTCGATAACGGCGCCTTCGTAAAGAGGCTAAGCAGTATTTTAATAACTATAATGCTATTAATTAGGAGCCTCTAAAGGTTAGCGATATAGTTCTCCTATACCGGTCCGAGTTAGAATATAGTTGCTTCTATAAGCTAGCCTTTAAATAGAAAGGGCCTTATAGAGTGTAGGAGGTCCTTAACGATAGTTCTACGTACCGACTTTAGGAACTTAATAGTGCTACCTTAAAGCACTCGTACCCCTAGGCTAACCTAAAGAAGGTCGTCGAGTTAAGAGAGCCTACCCGCTCTCCCCCGACCGAGGAGGAAGTTAATACCTCTATAGACCCTCTACCTACCTTAGATATCTATCGAGAGGAGGATCCTACCGCGATTATAGATCCTATTCTACCCGATAACTTTATATATCCCTAGATACGTCTTAGTAAGCTATTAGGAATAACTTACAAACAAAGGGAGGGTTATATACGTATTAATTATATATAGAGCATTTCCGATATTAATTCCGATAGTAAACTAGACTTCTAGCTATCTAACTCTAACTCCGAGGAGGAGCTCGACTAGTCTAGCGACGAAGACCGCCTAGAATTATAGCTAGATCCCGAGACTAAATAATTGCTTGTCTTTCCCTACCTCTACTATATTATTTTCCTTGCCTTCTCCGCGCTATTAATATAGTACCGCCCTATAGCTTTAGTCCTTACTGCTTATTCCTACGGTGTTAATACTTATAGTTGTTGCCCTCTTTTGCTTTTACTTTGTCTATTGTTTTGCTCTTTAGCCTTCGAGATATTGCTATAACTTTATTCCTTTACTCTTGTTTCCTTAGATAGAACTATACGAGGCGTGTTTTCCTAATAATACCCTAGGGGTAGTATTAGGAAAATGGCCGAACCTAACCCTCTACCCTTCTAGGACTACTTCCCTCTAGATTTCTAGACTCTAGCGACTACCCTTAAGTAATAACGATAATAAGATACTCTACTAGAGGATATTCCTATCCTAATTAGTACTAGTTACGTAGGATACTAAGAAAGGGAGGATCCCTCTCCCTTCCTAGCTCTTAGATAGACATAGCAACCTAGGCCGATAGCCTCTAAGAATAGGGGCCTTAGGCTATTAAGCTTAGCGTCTAGAAGAAGGAAGAAGGAAGAAGGTAAACGTATAGACTACCTTTACGTACTTACTAATGTAAAAGGTAATGCTATATCTATAACGGCAGTACTATAGGCTAACGCACTAACGAATTAGCTGCGCTAGGCCTAGGCGACTTGCTCCTCGTTACCGAGTATCTCTAGAGAAAAGCTAATACTACCCCGGGGGTATTATTAGTCCCGCTAGCCTTACTACTATAGATTTCTACTAGGGACTCGAACTGACTAGTTATATTTCGAGTACGCGAGAGTCTACGATAGCTAAAGTTTAATAAAAGGCGCGTAGTCGCTACTAGCAATTAGCTAGATCGATTGTTAAACTTTAGCCTCTTCTAATAATAAAGAAGTCTCGTATATAGCTTTACTTTTATATATAGCCGTTATCCGTTTGCTTTACTAGCGCGGAATATACGGACTACGTTACCTTCGCACTATATTTAAAGCGAGCTTCCTAAGCTCCTTCTTCTACTCGATTACTAACTAACTCGCCGCCGCCTAACTACCCCCCCTTTTCTATCTAAACCCTTTAATTATTATTATTAAGCAACGAATATACTCGCAAACTCGTTTATAACCTACTTCCGCTTCGGTCGACTATGTCTTCCGGCGCCCCGAATCCGCTAGGCGCTAGTAGTAGCAACGACCTACCTACCTCTATTAACCTAAGCCTAGCTGCCCTAGTTCCGATCGAAGCCCTATCTAATAGCGCCTTAGCTACTACAACTAGCCTCTAGCACTGCTTCTAGATTGTTACTGCCTTTAAAGACCCTTAAGAGAAGATCTAGAACGCTCGTACCCTACTATGCGTTATTAATAGGAATATTAAGAAGGCTACTATCTTAGTTGCGTACGGTATAAACAACTTGCGTTAGTCTATCGGTAAGCGTATCTTTAAGCGCGAGGTTCTTAACGATATAGATATCGAATAAGCCTTTCCTATCGTCTATAGCCTCGAAACGGCCGGTACCTAGATTCGTTTGCGCTTTAAGACCCTTAACTAGGCCTTCGAACATTAGGGAGGACTAAGCAGTCTTCCTAAGAGCCTTATTAACTTCGCCTACGGTAGACAAGAGCGTACTAAGCAGGTCTCTTCGTTCGTTAATAAGTATAAGGTCCGTCGTTAAGGCGCCGAGCACCTTTCCTATACTATAATCTATCGCGTATCTACCGCTAGCAAGAAGGTAGGCAAGCAGTTACTTAACTTATCCTTTGCGCTTAACGACTTTACGACAGCCTACTAGAAGAAGCACTACGATACGATTGTCTAGGTCGATCTTAACGTATAGATAACTAAGGATCTACTAAAAGAGAAGGGCTATCGCATTAATAGTATAGGCTTTATTATTAAAGGTTAAGAGGCTCCTATCGTTAATGTCCTTAAACGTAAGGCTCTTCGCCTAGAAACCGAGGCCGATACAGCTACTAGTCTTACGCTCGCTATAGAAATATAGGCTAAAGATCGTCGCTCGACCTATAACCGTAAGGTCCCTTAAGAAGTTTAAGACGAGCGCGCTAAGGCCGAAGCAGCGCGTAAGAAGGCATTATATACTCGCTATGCCCTCCGCAAGGCTACTAAGAAGTATAGTACTCCTTCTAGTACCGACTATAGTACTAACTATAGTACTAACTATAGTAACTCGGATATTAATATACTAGATATACTACTAGAAGATATCTCCTCCGAAGGCTCCTTTAGCGAGCGTAGAGATAGAGGCCTCTCGCCGATCCTATTAACTAAGAACATCTATAGTTCTTATAAGGGCGACTCTATTGCGCACCTTATTACTAATATCGATATAGTTCCTAAAGCCGATATAGGTAAAGCTTCTACCGCCCTATCTATCTATTAATAGCTCGACGACCTTAGCAAGCTAGGTAAAGAGCGGTTTACTATATATACTAACTATATTAAGAAGGCCGCTAAGGTCTATAGTCTTTACGCTAGTACTAAGACGAGTGTTCTTATTAGTCGCCTATTAAAAATTAGACGCGAGATCGCTAATTAGGATGCCTTTACTGCTCTTAAGACTAGTTATACTAACTAGTTTCCTAGACGCCCTACTGCCGCCCTAACCTCCCTAGGACTCTATATATTTAACCCTACTAGTACTATTACTCGCGATCTTACGCTAACTAAGCGTCGGTACAAGTTAATTACTAGCATTCTCGGCTAAGGCACTTCCTTCGACCGCTTTCGTTAGACTAGTAATACTATCTTCCCTCGAGTCTTCGGTTAGATATAGTCGCCTCGTAGAGCGTACCTTCCTCTTATCGTCGACCTAATATAAGAGGAGTTTCGTATATTCTTTTAGTATATACGTAAACTGCCTAAGTCTAAGTAGGAAGGCCGTAATACCCTTTAAACCTGTAGAGTAAGTAACTAAATCGTCCGTTAGCATCCCGCCTTATAGCTCTTAGCTATTGCCCTTCGACCTAATTACGTATACGAGCTTATCTCCGTCCCTAAGCCTACTAAGTACTTTAAGGTAGGTAATAGTAGTTATAAGAACTGCCCTACTAAGGAGACTTCTCGTCTTAGATAAGATATAGTTAAGCTCGTAGCTAGTAAGGGTACTAGCTATCTACGTATTAAGGTTTCTCTTATATCTAAAGATAAGACTGCCTGTTTAACTATTATCGAGGGCATATACGAACTAGAGGTCTTCGAGAACTAGGTTAAGAAGCTTAATGCCTGTAGCCTAGTTCTACTAAACAAGATTAGCAAGCTTACTAATAAGTACCTTACTAACGACGACCTCGGCTATATATTCGATAGTTAGCCTAACAAAGGCGAGGCAGCTTAGTAGATCCTTAACCCTCTAAAGGAATGCGAAGTCTCTATTTAAATGCTATACCTTCCGTATAGCGAACTAAGCCTAAGAGCGACCGTATATTAATCGACCTAGGCTACTCTCGTATTATCGATAGCACTAAGATTAAGGGCTACGATAACTTAACCGTCGCTAAGGTTGCTAAGGCGTACCGTAATCTAACCGCCCTTCTAGGTTCTAATACCTTCGTACCGTTCGCCTTCCCTACCGCTATCTTAGTTAAAGGCCTTAGTTATATTTCCGATACCCTAGTCGGTAGAATTCCTTAGTTAAGTTACGTTATTTAGAACGAAGTTAAACAAATCCTCTAGTTTAGTAAGGAGGAGCTTAAGGACTATCTACGCGAGTAGGAGAAGGCTATATAGGACAAGGCTACTAATCTCCTCGTTAATTAAGCTTACTTCGAGGCAGAGTACTTTAGTGCTAATAGCTTTAATACCTACGGAGGAGTTTAGGAGAGTCGACTAGCTAATAAGGTTATTGCTAGTAAGGATTACGGTGCATTAAAGCAGCAGTAAGTTAGCGTAGTAGATTAGATGCTTAGGAAGTTGTTTTTGCATATTAATAGAATCTAGGAATAATGCTACCCCGGGGGTGTTATTACGGAGTTTCTAAAAAATAGCCTTAGCTAAGATGCCTAAGGTGCCCTATATAACTGTTTGTTTGTTTTAAGCGCGCAATGTAAAGCGTATCTAGTTAGATACGAAGAAAGGGAGGGATATTAGCTAGTAACCGGCCCTATATACCTAGGCTGAGTTTTAAGCCTATATAAGAGGCCTCCTTCTATATTGTAGATAGAGCACTAACCTCGTATAGCACATTGTTTATATTATACTTCTACAATGCCTATGTTGCAGGGCTCTAGTTATTAGCCTAAGCAACCGTCTTGTTATCCTATTATACTAAACATAGCTGCCTATATTGCTATAAGTTATGTTACCCTCGGTAGCCTATACTATTACTATAGGTAGTAGTAGTAGTGTTAGTTTCCGTCCTTTACTAGGCTCTCGTATTTGCCTACTCTAATATAATAATAATAGCAAAGACTAGCGAAGGCAAGAGTTTGCCTTTTTAGGCCTTTAGCCTATTAATAGGTATAGTAGTTATTAAGATTATACTATTGAATTGTCTCGGTAAGGAGTATATAGAGGATATACGCGAGACTACTCGACAAGCTAACTACCTAATTAATATAGTTAATATTACCGTAGAGAATAAGAGTATAGATCGTAACCTATTTTAGAAGATTATAGATAGCAAGGTCTACTATATTATCCTTAGTCTAGAAACTATAGCTAGCGAGGACTTCCGAGCTATTATTCGAGACCTAAAGGCCCGGGCTCGAATTGGTTTAGTTGTAATCGACGAGATATACCTAGTAGCGAAGTAGAAGGAATTTCGTAAGAAATATGCCTAGATCTTCTCTCTACGGAAGCTACTACGTACCGATACGGTATAGTTAGGCTGTTCTGCTACTAGTAAGTAGATCGAGCTAAGCTAAGCTAAACTAAACTAAACTAAGCTAAGCTAACTATCGCTAGTATCTAAGGAAACAGAGGAATTTATAGCTAAGAATAGTAGCTTCCGACCTCTTAGAAATAAACTGTATAAGACTAAGGTTCTCCGTAGTAGTATTAATCGACTAGACACTATATACATCCTACGTACTATTAACAAGGACGAGCTTAGCTACTACGACTACTTATACTTCGTAGTTAATAATAGCGTCGGTCTAGAAAAGGAGGCGATACCTTAGGGTATTAAGAAGGCTCTGCTATTTATTAATAGTCGGAAGTCGGTCTAAGAGCTCGCTAATACTATTCGTAGCTAGCTTATTGCCGCGACTACTAAATGCACCGATCCGAAAAAGCGATATACCTAGGACAATAAGGGCGTTAATATATATACTACTATCTTATTCTATACTAGTAGTATAGCTAAGCGCGACTAGACCCGTCGATATAAGTAATACAGCCGTACTATAGATAGCCCCGATAGTCTATCGAACATTCGTATTATAATCGCGACGACTGCGTTTAGCGTCGGTCTAAATATTCTAGATATCGAGATTGTCGCCTAGGTTAAGTATCCGATTACTCGAGACATTAAGGATCTAATATAGCGGCTTAGTCGTATTAGTCGTACCCTTCTATAGTAGGGTAAGCGAAGTGTAGCCTTAGTCTTCTTGCTATACCTAGTTAATAATAGTAAGAAGTAGCCTCGCCTAGACTCTTATTACTTAGCGATTAGAGTTAATACTCGAAAATCCTAATAGCATCGCTATACGCTAGGCCGTTCCTTAGGTCTATTACAATTATAGATCCCTAGAGAAGATGCTAAGGGAGACGGCGATACGAGTGCTACTAGCGATATAGATGCAGATATAGATATAGATGCTAGTATAGATCCCTAGTATTAGACTAAAGCAGAGATAGCTACCCGCGAGAAGATTCCAAAGATCTAGATACATTTCTAGAATAATCGATATCGAGACTATAGTATCTACCCTCGTAAGGTAATCCTCTAGTACCTTAGCGAGGATAAGGTAATATATCTATAAGACCTACTATCGAGCGAGCACTGCTATATTGCCTATAACCCTAACCTAGATCTCCTTTATAATAGTAGGCTACTAGTAGAAGCTATAGGTCCGATCTTCCGCAAGCTAGGAAATAGGATACGTCCGGCTATTGCCTTCTAGAAGCTATAGGCGTAGTTGTCTTCTAAGAATAATAAGTACCTAGAATAGACTTATCGTTGCATATTTGACCTCCCGTTAAAGACTATTCTAGAAGACCGAAGACTCTAGAGTATATACAATGTATTTACTACTACTAGCTAGTTCGAGCAATAGGAGAATATAGTCGTTAACTAGCGGCTCCTTAAGCAGAAATCGGTAGAGTTTATCGACTAGTTTAAAGCTCTAAATATCGACTAGCGCCTATTTGCGTTATATAAGCTAATTAATAAGATTAAGCGGATTAGTACGAGTGTCTTTACTAAGTAGAAGGCTAGTCTTAACGCGAAAGCTAAGAAGCGCACAGACAAATAATAAGCTATCGCTGCTACTGCTTCTACCGCTACTAGACTAATATCTAGTTCTTAATCCGCGGCCGGCCGATTATTACTAAATCCTCCGATAGTATCTCTAGCGCAGCGCCTTACTATATAGAACGCCGCGCGAAATGCCGTCTAGGCCGGTATTATAGAGTCCTTACGTAGCGAGGTAGCGAGAATAGGTCTTCGTATAAATTAGATCGAGAGAGCGACTACTACTACTACTTCCGGTCCTAGTACCGGCCCTCGCCTACCTAGTCGTATAGTTAAGCTAAGGGTAGTACTTCTAGGCAATCTAGCCTCTGCCTTTCTATCCGCTTCGGCTGTTGCTATAGGTGCTACTATCGCTCGTAGTCCGGATAATCCGCGTAATAAGCGTCCTACCTCTATAAGTCTAGTAATAAGCTAGGTACCTCGATATAGAGCGCGCCGGATTAATTAAGTTAAATCGGAGCGAGCTAAGAGAGCCGAGCAGTTATTAAGTACAGTTACTCGTACTACTAAGGAGAGAGGTAGCCGTAAGCTACGTAGGAACCGTACGCTATTAGAAGCTAGTCTCCGTCTTATAGGCTAGTTACTAGGTAGCTCGCCGATAGGATTACTAAGCCGTCGCCGCTAACTCTACCTAGTTAAGCTACTTCTACGAGAGCTAGCGTATAGTACCTAGTTTAGCTGCTTCTGCGAGAGCTAGCGCTAGAATTAGCGGTAAAATAGCGCTAGAATTGGCGGTAAAATAGCACTAGAAATAGTACTAGAAATAGTACTAGAATTGGCGCTAGAAATAGCGCTAGAAATAGCACTAGAATAGCACTAGAATTGGCGCTAGAAATGGCACTAGAATAGCACTAGGATAGTAGTAGAGTTAGTAGTAGAGTTAGTATTTAATAAGGTCCTTCCTTACTACCCTTCTATTATGTCCTTATAAGCTCGCTAAGTCCTTGTCCTATCCCCGGAAAAGTAAGCCGTAATACTACGCTCGATCGCAGGTTGTATACTATACTATCTTCTAGATCGGATAGGTTATATACTATAATATCTTCTAGATTAGATATCGGTAGCAGTATTAAGCTGCTTCTGCGAGAGCTAGCGTATAGTGCCTAGTTTAGCTGCTTCTGCGAGAGCTAGCGTATAATATAGGATACCTAGTTTAGCTGCTTCTACGAGAGCTAGCGCTAGAGATAGCGCTAGAATTGGCATTTAATAAGGTCCTTTCTTAGTACCCTTCTATTATGTCCTTATAAGCTCGCTAAGTAGGCTCTTCTATTATATCCTTATAAGCTCGCTAAGTAGGCTTTTCTATTGTGTTCTTTGCGACGAGGGTTTGTAGATAGTCGTAGGTATCGATAGTCGTATATATCGATAGTATATAAGAGCTAGGCGAGAAGCGTAAATTCGAGGAAGCGATAAGGATACCGAGTCCCGCTAAGACCCCGGATTTAGTATAGCAGAGCGCTTAATTAGTAGGATTAAACGTTATAGCTACTTCCTTCCGCGCATTTATAATACCGACTTTTACGACTTTTATAATAGTATTACTAGTATAGCGAGATACGTCGATTTAGCGCGTTTCTAGCAAATAGCGCTAACAAAAGTGTCTAATACGATAACGACGGCCGCCTTAGGTACTAAGAACTGCCTCCGAAACCCGAGAAGTTACTAATACTAGCGAGAAGTTACTAGCGAGAAGTTACTAGCGAGACTAGCGAGAAGTTACTAGCGAGACTAGCGAGACTAGCGAGACTAGCGAGACTAGCGAGACTAGCGAGACTAGCGAGACTAGCGAGACTAGCGAGACTAGTACTATACTTATTGCACCGCATGCTCTTATAGGTACTACAATATATACGGTAAGGATAGATACGTAGGGCGATAATATATATCGAGCGTAAGCACTCTTCGAGAAGCTACGATAGCCCTCTTACGTTAACGCCCTCTATTGCTTAGACTCTCCCTAGAACGATTATTCCGATAACTAGTTACTATATAAGGCAGAGAAAACGAATAGTAGCGTCCGGGGATCTAATTAACTAGCGGTACTAAGCGGCTATAGAAGCATATACTCCGAAGCATACTAGAATTATATATAGCCTATATACTACGCGTAATACGCAACAATTAACGCATTCTATTACTAACTATAGTACGAGGTATATAGGAAGGGACTTATTAAGCGAAACAATAACAGCTTATTCGCTAAAGCGATACTTATTAGTACCTAGACAATAATAGAGTATAACCGCGCCCTTAGTATTAGAGACACCGTAGAAAAGGGTTGTCGAGCGCGTTACAGTCGTATAGCAATATTAATACGCTTACTAGAAGAGGAGGCGCACTATAGTCGAATAGCAGTCTTAATACGTAAAGGGCTATAGTCGTATAGCAGTACTGCAGTCGTATAGTAGTAAAGACTAAGACTAAGACTAAGCGCCTTCGGGCTTAAGTATACTAGAGGCCCTTACGCACTAAGGTTATTATAACTAATAGTCTTAACGAAGGCGTTACGCCGACTTAACTAGATACGCGTATATTATCCTATAAAGAATCCGAACGTAGGAAGCCTATAGCCGCTACTTAAGGTATACCTTACTAAAGAGTTTTTACTAAGTTAGGCCTAGCCGCTACTTAAGGTATACCTTACTAAAGAGTTTTTACCGAGTTAGACCTATAGCAATGCTACGAACCTATCCTATCTACTTAGTAGGAAGGCGCTACCTTTAGCTACTTTCGGTGTACCTTACTAAAGAGTTTTTACCGTTAGCTACCGTCGGATAAGCTGTATCTATCTAAGACCTCTGCGACGTTCTAATAAAAACTATACTCTTTCGGTTAAATACGCAGTCGACGCCCGCTAAAGCTATAGTATACCTACTCGCTAGGAGAGTCGCCTTCGTAACGTCTTACGTCGACAAAGCCTATCGGAGACTAAAAGGACTAAACAAACTACCTGCCGAGGAACCTTAACTATTAGATAAGCGGCTCTATCGGTAGTAAGCCGTAGAACTAGCAAGGAATAGTGTTAATCGCTATAGAGCTACCTATATGCGACAAGGAGGTATCGACACTATTATATACGCCGATAGCTAGTGTATTACTAGGGGTGTTAGTATGTTAGTATATTAGTATATATAGAAGAAGAAGAAGAAGAAGAAGAAGTTAAACTAGGAAGCGTAGGTCTATATTAGCGTATCGCAGGTAAGGTTTGCCTCTACTAATAGGATTGCGGTATTTAGCTATAATAGCAAGGCAACAATAACGGCTATATATTATCGCACTTTTAACGCAATAGCCGCCGACTACTGCTAGTTAAATGCCTAAGGCTAGAATTGCTAGCAACTAGAGGTATAGGCAAGGACTTCGTATTAGGCTATAGCTAATTAAAAAAGCTCTTTACTAAAATTACCGGAGGCCTCCTTTAGTATTAGGCGCTCTGAATTTATATAGGAACTAAGTCTAAAGCAAAGCTAATAGTAGAGACCGCTACTCCCGCTAGTTAGAGTAACGCTAGTTATTAAGCTATTATCGTACGCCCGCATCCCCGACGAGGTACATACTCTAGTCTACTACCGACGAGGGTCTACTACCGGCTAGGCGCGCACTCTAGTCTACTGCTATTACTTCGCCGCTAGGCGCGCACTCGCCTAGTCTAGCTAGCTATTAAGCTATTATCGTACGCCTAGCCTAGCTAGCTATTAAGCTATTATCGTACGCCTAGCCTAGCTAGCTATTAAGCAATTATCGTACGCCTAGCCTAGCTAGCTATTAAGCTATTATCGTACGCCTAGCCTAGCTAGCTATTAAGCTATTATCGTACGCCTAGCCTAGCTAGCTATTAAGCTATTATCGTACGCCTAGCCTAGCTAGCTATTAAGCAATTATCGTACGCCTAGCCTAGCTAGCTATTAAGCAATTATCGTACGCCTAGCCTAGCTAGCTATTAAGCTATTATCGTACGCCTAGCCTAGCTAGCTATTAAGCTATTATCGTACGCCTAGCCTAGCTAGCTATTAAGCAATTATCGTACGCCTAGCCTAGCTAGCTATTAAGCTATTATCGTACGCCTAGCCTAGCTAGCTATTAAGCAATTATCGTACGCCTAGCCTAGCTAGCTATTAAGCTATTATTATACGCCTAGCACTAGAAGATAAAGCACTAGAAGATAAAGCACTAGAAGCTAACAGCCTATATTAATTAGTATAGCAAGGAACGGTAGCTAAGCGATAGATATAGTAGGTTAGATTTCTATATACCGAATATATTATCCTCTTAGTTAAGCTCGTTGAGATAGGTAGTTGTTTGCGGCTCTTGTGCCTCTATTAGGGCTAAAGAGGCTATACGTAATTGGCATGTAACTAGGCTAAGTAAAGCTAGGGTCTTAGTGCCTTAGGTAGGGCTTAGCGCTTAGCGTTAGGCTAACTCTCCTGCCTTCCTCCCTCTCCTCCTAGATCCCTATCGAATACTATACTAATTCACTACTACCCTATCTACCTGCTAATATAACCCTTCTTATATAGTATTCGATCTACCCTTTAAGGGTAGCAGCTAGATAGTTCTTATTTCAAGCTTTTAGCGGTATAGCTACGAACAAGACTAATCTAACTATATTGCGCCCGAAGAACGGGACCTATACGTACTATTCTATCGAAACAACCGTACTAATTATTAAGCAAGGCCTTCTATACGGCCTATTATACCAAGTCAATCGTACTAGACTAATATCTACTAATTCCGCTATATCCGCATCTTAGGGGCTAACAATATATTATTAGTGTTACCCCTTATTACAATAGCCGGCTTATTACGAAACAACAACCGTACTGCCGCTAGCAGCACTAGCAATAACAACGCTAGTAGTATAGTCCTCGCTAAAGTGCCTGCTAAAGTGCCTCCTACTAAAGAGCCTACCGGAGAGGCTATTAAAGAAGAACCTACAATTCCGGGTAATAATCTAGAATTACCTATTAACGATATTCTTAACAATATTATTAATCGACGATATAGCTAGCTAGCCTTTAGCCCTTAACTAGTAGGGAGACTTTAAAAAGCCACTTAAAACAGGCTTACTACCCTACGTTAAGAATAATAGCTAAAGGATAATCTCCTCGAGATTCGCCGTCTATAGGAAGCCCTAACAACTAATACTAAGCCGATAGTAGGGCCTTCCTTACTACCCGTCCCTGTCTAAAAGAAGGATACTAAGCTTAAGGACTGTACCGTATTTAACGGCTCTAGCCGCAAGCAATACAATAATTATATACGCGATTGTAAGCTTAACTAACGAAATGCGCCGAGGGCTCTTCTAGATAACTATTCACTAGTTGTCTACGCTATATAGCACATTAATAGCGACCTAAAGCGCACCTAGGATAACCATTTCGACTCCCTTACTAACTAGACCGCTATTTAGCAGCAAGACTACAAGACTATTATACTAGACACCCTTAGAAACCCTATACTAAGGCAATAATACGCTTAGGACTAATACCTTCGAGCTAAACAAAAGACTAATCAATCGGCTCGCTTATTTAAGGCCTATTTAAAGACCCTCGAGGACGATTTGCTAGCTAAGACCGACTCTATCTAGATTTCTAAAATACGCCCTAAATTGCGATAGGAGCTTATCCTCGAATTAGACCGTCGCCGTGTGTTCGAACAAGCTAATCTAACACGCATTCAATTTATAGCCGAAGTAGAAACAGCCGAACGGGCTATTTAGCTCTAATAACGACTAGAATTAAGGATCCGACTAACTAGTACTAACCGTAGCAACCGTAGCCGCGGAGGAAACTAAGGTTCCTACTAGGACAACAATGCTAATAATAGGAACAGTAACGATCGTAGAAGAGGCCGTAGCCGGCGGCTATATAGAGGAGGCCGCGATAGGGGCCGTAGAAGGGGCTCGTATCCCTATAATGCTAACCGCTCTACTAACAATAATAATAGCTACGGTAGTCTACTAACCGGATTGAAGTGCTTCAATTGTAATAGTACTAGCTATCTACTAGGCTAATGTAATAAACCTAAGGACTAGGCCCGAATTAACCGTGCTTCCGCTAAATACCGAAAGCACCTCTTAGCGGCTAACGCTACCCCTATAGGCTAACCTTCGAAAAAAGAGTAAGCGCCGTACTAACTGTTAGCCTCGTACGGCGTAAGACTATCGACATTGTGCTAGCTATAATACGCTCCTGCCTTATATAGGACACGAAGGGCACTACCTATTAAACTAAGGTTATACTAGATCTAGGAAATTCAGTTAGTGCCCTTATTAGCTATCGCCTAGCTAAGTAATTAGACCTTCGACAACTGCCGAAGACTAACCTACTAACCCTTGCTTAGTTTAATAACGCTCGGCACTTAACCTATAGGGCCTACTATATTCCTATAGTTCTAAAGGACGACCTCGGAAATAAACGCCTACTAGACTTTACTACCTACGTAGTAGATATAGACAACCTGTATAGGGGAGCTACTATTGTTATTAGCAACCCTGTTCTTAAGTACTACGCTATAGCTATAGACTTAGGCATTTAGAAGTAGCGATTTAGAATCGCTAGGAAAGAGGACATTAAACACATTAATGTTAGCGAGTGCCCTAACGATATTAGGGTCCTGTTTATTAGCAACCTAATACTAGCCTCCGCCTTAGCTAATCCGACTACCGATTTGCTCGGAGATAATAACGATAAACCTATGCCCCCTAATAATCCTAATTAGCTTGCTTATATACTAGAGCCTATCCGAGAGACCTATATTAATGTGTTTAAACACTACTTAGCATCGATATTGCCTATGTTTAAAGAGACGGATTATAAGATTAATATTATAGAGGGCAAAGAGGTCCCTTTTAGACCCCTCTACAACCTTAGTAAGCGAGAGCTTGCTATATTGCGTAAGTACCTAGAGGAAAACCTAGCTAATAGCCGGATACAGTATAGTAATAGCCCTACTAGTGCCCCTATCCTATTCGTACTAAAGAAGGATAGTAGCCTACGCCTCTATATCGATTATCGTAGGCTTAATGCTATTACTATTAAAGATCGCTATCTACTTCCTCTTATTAATAAGACCCTCGATCGCCTTTCTAGTACCTACTACTATACTATATTAGACATTAAGGACGCCTATTACCGCATTCGTATTCGTAAGGGCGATAAATAGAAGATAGCCTTTCGCACTCGCTATAGCTATTTCGAGTACTTAGTTATACTATTTAGGCTAGCTAATGCCCCTACTATATTCTAGTCCTATATCAATCGGGCCCTATTAGGCCTATTAGATTACCTCTGTATAGTTTACCTAGATAACATCCTAGTTTATATATACTTACCTAATATTATAGAATACTAGGCCGTAGTACGTAAGGTCCTCGACCGCCTACGAGCCTATAGACTGTATTACAAACCTTCTAAATGCACCTTTGCTACTAAGGAGGTATTATTCCTTAGCTTCCTCGTATTAACCGAGGGTGTTAAGGCTAATCCTAATCGGATCAAAACAATTACTAAATAGCCTGTTCCTACGTCTATTAAGAAGCTTTAATCGTTCCTCGGCTTCGCTAATTTCTACCGCCGCTTTATTAAGGGCTATTTACGGTATATAATACCCCTAACTAAGCTTACTAAAACCAAGGCTAACCTAACTAGAGAGTTCAAATAGACTAATAGAGTATAAGCCGCTTTTAACGGCCTAAAGCAACGCTTTACTAATGTCCCCTTATTGCACTATTTTATACTAAGCAAGTAGATCCGAATTAAGACTAACGCTTTATAGTTCGCTATATCGGCTATTATGTTATAGCAATTAGATAATAACTATTACTAGTACCCGATTGCCTTCTTTTTACGAAAGATAATCGATATAGAACGTCGATATAAGACCTACGAGTAAGAGCTCTTAGTAATCGTAGAAGCCTTTAAGCATTAGCGCTACTATCTCGATAGTGCTTAGTATACAATTCAGGTCTATATAGACTATAACAACCTGCGTAGTATTACTAAGGTTATAAGGGTTATAGGTCGATAGGCTAGATAGGCCGTCTACCTCGCTAGGTTCGATTTTAATATATTATATCGGCTAGGCGTAAGCAACCCTACTAATAGCCTATCGAGGCGACCCAATTACGATAGCGAGACCTAATATATCAATTCTTTGTTTCCAACCCTATAGTATAAGATTGCTATAGCCCGTATTATTAATAAGCAAGCGTAGGATAAGCGGACTTCCGGACCCCGCGGCGGTAACAAATACTATAGCGGAGTTGTCGTTCTTCTAGTACACATTAGAAAGGACGTAGATCGCTCGAGCTATAATAACTCGATTAAAGACATTACTATCTATAGTAATAGCCTATATAGCGATAGTACTATAGAAGAGGTTATAGTAGTTCCGGCTGCTAGTGCTATTAGATATATATAATACGTACCTCGTTCGATAGCGAGGGTGCTATTAAATAACCTTACAAATAGGGATAGTTAATCGTTTATAGATAAGCTGTTACGTGCTTAGTAGAGGGACGCCTTTGCTATCGAGCGCATTAATAAGCTTGTAAGTAGGCGGGCGACTCGATCTAGCAAGAGTAATAGTTAGTCGATCGACGATAAGGGTTACTTAAGGTTTAAGGGCAGATACTATGTCCCCGCTAAACAATCGATTAGATAAGAGCTTTTAAAGAGGCACTATAATAGTAAACTCGCTAGTTACTATAGTATAGAGAGGTCGTACGAGTTACTATCGCGTATATACTACTAACTAAATAGTAAGCGGTATATAAAGGAGTATATACAGACCTATATAGTATACTAGCGAGTTAAAGCACCGAAGCACTTGCTATTCGGCGAGTTGTCTTTACTCCCTGTTCTAAAGAAGCCATTTGCTAAGCTAATAATAGACTTTATTATAGGCCTTCCGCCTACTAAGCGTAGGGGCAGTAAGGACGTATATAATACTATCCTTATTATAGTAGATCGATTTACTAAAGGCGCTCGATATATCCTAGCGCGTAAGGATTAGACTACTATTAATATAGTAGAGGCGCTATAGACTAATATCTTCTATACCTATTAGGGAACCCCTAAGGGGATAGTCTCTAATAGGGGCTCGATATTTATATCGCACTACTAGAGCGAAATATGCCTATAGCTAAGACTAAAGTATCGGCTATTAACAGCCTTCTATCTATAGACTAACGGTTAAATAGAGAGGTAGAATACTACCCTATAGTAGTACCTACGCAGTTATATTAACGAGAATCCTAAGGATTAGGTTAATCTCCTATAGCCTACAGAATTCGTGTACAACAATAGTATACACTTATTAACTAAGGTTTTACTATATATAGCTATAATAGGTCAAAACGCTACTATACTATAAGACCCCCTATCGCTCGAGGCTAAGCGTAAGGAAAGGGAAGCGCGTTAAGTACCCGAAACACTAGCGGCTATTAAGAGGGTTTAGAAGATGCGAGAAATCTATACTAAGATAGCCGAGAAGTTAATAAAGGCTTAAGAGTACTAAAAGACCTACTACGACAAGCACTATACGCTAATAACCTTTAAACAAGGCGATATAGTTATACTAAGCACTAAGAACCTCCGTATCCGCAAACACCTATTACCTAATAGTAAAACAAGGCCTAAGCTCGCACTAAGATACATTAGCCTATTTCGTATCTAAGAACCGAAAGGCAATAGCTAGGCCTACTAGTTATAGCTTCTACCTTATTATACTGTCTATAACACCTTCTATGTCTCCCTCCTTAAACCGTACTACTAGCGCGAAGGCGATAAAGCGCCTACTAAACTAGAAGAAGTCTTAGCTAATAGCGAAGAACTATAGTCTATAGAACGCATCCTAAACTATCGGACTAGGCAAGGCAAGAAGGAGTATCTCCTAAGATAGTAAGGCTATTTACCTAAATAGGACTCGTAGGAAGCTAAAGACTCTTTTAAAGACATAACTAAGTTATTAGATAAGTATTGGACTAGCGTAAAGAACAAGAAGAAGGCTAATATTAAGATATTAATTAAATAGCTATCTAAATTAATAACGAGTTAAAGAAGAAAGAGAGAAAGGCTCTCTCGCGGGAGAGGCTTTTATCTACTCGGCGGATGCCTTAGGCATTAAGTTATATAACCCTTAGTTACGTAACCTCGAATTGTATATACAAGTCGCTAAGATCGTAATAGCACTCCCCCCCTTCGTAGGCGACGTCTATAGCGCTTTATCTACTCGTTGCTTATATAGTATTACGATTATAGCGACTAATAATAGTACGCTCGGTCGCATTAATATCGCTAAGTTAATAATATATAGTTACGGCTTACGCGGGTAGCGCTTATAATAGTCCTTTACTACTTCTTACGTATTAGTAGCGTTCTCGGCGGCTTCCTATATCGGTTTGTTATATCTAATCTATTTTACCTTATACTATATATTATCTCTTTTGCCTTTTATATCTAGTATTCTTTCTACCTCCTACTCCTTATTACCGTCGATAACTAGCGGTAGCGGTAGCTCGTATCGTTAACTAGGTATGCCTATTTTAAGTACTAGTATAAGTAACGAAGTATAGAAGACGTTATAGACACGTATTAAATTAGGTAGCTTTAGTTAATACGCGTAGGGCGATATTACCTTAGTAATCTTATACGGTCCTAAGTTCTTAACGTCGAGTTTAACGTTAGGTCGATCCGTACTTATATCTTTAAGCGATAGGAAGACTTTATTACCGATATAATAGGTAGGAGCGAGTCGGCGGTATTAGTTAGTTAAGTCTTCTATACGAGACTACTAATACCGTATCTATTCGATAAGATATATTTCGAGGCTTTATAGGTAATCGATCTAGGCTTAAGTATTATTATCTAATAGTAAATCTTCTTCTAGTAGGGTTAAAGGTTTACTTCCGAGACGAGGATTATAACTATAGCTAGCCTAGAATAGTAACAATCCGGCAGTTTCGGAGGGCGCGTTATTTATTACGAATTCGGTAATAGGGAGCTAGAGGCTCTAGTCGTCCTACTCGTAGTTTATATATAATTAGAGATATCCTTTAACAACTTTATCTAAGCGTTTAGTTTATCTATTAGTCTATAGATAACGAGCGGTCGATAGGTTACGCTTAATACGTAGGCGCTTATATAAGCAGTTCTAGAATTTAGAGATAAACTATATACTATAGTCGGAAGTAATAGTATCCGGAAGACTATAAAGCTTCTAAATATAAATAAGATAGGTATCTACTACTACTTAAGCGTTCGAGCGTCCTTCCTTATATATAAATAGGATAAGATATTATATCTTAGTTAGTCGATCGACGACGATAAGGATCGAGTTATAACCGGAACTATTAGAAAGACTAGTAATAAAGTCTATTGTTACGCTCTTCTATCGAGTAGTTGGTATAGATAGAGGCCGAAGAAGTCCTCGTTTAGCTTATTTTAAGGATTTAGTCTAGAAATAGGTATAGTAGGCGCCGATATATCGTTCGACGTCCTCGCGTATTTATAGCTAATAGTAGCTATAGCTAATAAAATAGAATATTTTTATAATACTAGGATAGCTAGTAGCGGAATAGTCGTAGTATACGCGGATAATATTAGTACGGAGCGACTTATCCGTTTCCTTAGCTTCTAGTATATAAAGATAGTCGTAATAGAATAGGAAGTTATTATTTTTAATCTCGTAGTCCGAAGAGAATAATAGAAGATTATTAAGAGGGTTCGCTCTACTACGAAGATATCCTTTTACTTATTAAAAGAGAGTATCCTTAATCGAGGTATCGCGAATTCGCTTAGTAATATTCTCGGCGTCGATAAAGGTCTCGGCGCCGAGAGTTTCTATAGTAAATATAACCGTACCGTTACTCGTAGTATTAATACGGGCTTTCGTAAATAGAGGTTCGTCGTAACCCTTACCCTAACCCTAACCCTAAGGGTTATCGTCGTAAAAAACGTAAAAGTCGTAAAATTGTCTGTTTCTTCGAGAATTACAATTATTTACCTTAGGGTTACGTAACCCTAATTCTAACCCTAACCCTAACCCTAACCCTAACCCTAAGGAGAAGATTTTATATATAGCGGATTAGAGGCCTATAGCTAGATTGTATAGCTTTAATACGAGCTAATAGTTGTATTTAATACGTAGGTCCTTAGCTAATAAAGGTAGGTTAGTAAAGCGGTATATAAGCGAGTCCGGCTTAGCTCTTTATCTACTAGGATAGTATATAATCTCGAAATTAAACCTACTAAGGAATTTACTCTAGCGAGCTTAGCGGCGATTAAGTTATTTAGTAGATATATAGAACTATAGATTACGGTAATCGGTAATAACTTAAATAGGCTCCTCGTTAGAGTAGTAACCTTCTAATTTAGGTCTCTATAATTTAAAGGCTTTAATAATAGCGAGAAGCTCTTTATTATAGATCTCGTAGTTATATTTAGCGGGCGTTATCTTCTTTAAGAAGTAAGTAATAGGTTTCTATACGCTATCGATATATAGTTAAGATATAATACCGGTAGTAATATAATTAGAAGCGTCGGTCTCGATTATTATAAGTAGGTCTAGGTTATAATAAGCTAATACTAGCGTAGAGACGAATATAGCTTTAAGTCGTTCGAAGGAGTCTTAGTAGGCTATCGTTTATACGAAGGGCGTATCTTTATACGTTAGTAGGACTATAGGCTTAACGATATATACGAAGTCGCGGATAAAGCGTTAATAGAAGTTTATAAAGCCGAGGAAGGACTATATATCTTTAATATTAGTAGGAATAGGCTAGTCGCGTACGGCTTCGATCTTCTTATCGTCTATATAAATACTATTAGTACTAATAACAAGGCCTAGGTACTTAACTATTATTACTTTAAACTCTAACTTTAATATATCGGCTCGTAGGCTAGCTTTAAGGAGTGCGTCTATTACTTAGCGAACGTAATAGCGATATTCTTTAATTAAATTAGAGTAGATAAGTATATTATCTAGATATATAGTATAGAATACGTCGAGGAAGGGTCGGAGAGCGTTATTAATATATTACTAAAAGGTTAATAGCGCGTTATAGAGCCCGAATAGTATAACCTTGTAATCGAAGAGACTATAATAGGTATAGAAGGCTGTTTTCTACTCGTAGCCTAGTTCGATACGAAGTTAATTAAAGGCCGAGATAATATCGAGTTTAGTATATATAACTACTTTACTTAATCGATCGAGTATCTCTTAAATAAGAGGAATAGGGTATCTATTCTTTACTATAATCTCGTTTAGCTTACAATAGTCTACGTAGAACCGTAAGCCTCTACTAGGTTTCTTAACGAACAGTACTAGCGAAGAGCACTATAAGGTTAATACTTAAATAAAGCCCTTATCGAGGTTGTCCTTTAAATAGTTATATAGGACCTCTAATTCCTCGTATAATATACCGTAGAGCGGGCTATACGTCGTTTCCTTACTTTTAATAATATCGATATAGTAGTTCTATCTAAGTCGGTATAGTAGTAACTTCTTCGCATCCTTCTACGAGAACAATATTAGCCTACCGTAATAGTACTAAGGGACTTTATCGGCCGGGTTAATATACTTCTTCTTAGCTATCTCTTTTTCTATATCCCGTAACGACGCGGCGAATACGAATAACTCCTTCTTCTTTATTTACTAGTCGAAGACCTATATACTTACTAGAGCTATAGTTATACCGGTAATATAGATAAGCGGTAGTAATAAGCGTTTCCGCTCTAGTCGAGGTAGCGGAATTAGTAGAGGTAAGGGCGGAGATAAGAACTAAGTTAATACCGATCGGCGCGTAGAACAATCGCGCTACGCGTAGTACTTTTATATCGAGTCGATAAGCTTTATCGTATCGGTATCGTCCGATAGGTTATAAGCTAGTTATTATTAATAGTACTACGTTGCTACGGGTTCGGCGTAAGCTAGCGTATCGTTATCTTCGCGGTCGGATAAGCCGTAGGCGCGAACGATAGTATACGAGTTATTATAATATTCCTTATAGTAATCGGAGTTAAACTATACTCGGTTAAGCTTCTAGTCGATACGAGGGTTATATTTATTAAGCTACGGACGGCCGAGGATAATAGGATAATATCCTAATATAGTAAGGTAGAAGGCCCTATATTCGATATAGCTATTAATATTAATAGTCGCTCTAGTATACTAAGTAACGTCTACTACGAAACTGCCGTCGAAAGTAGTTAATCTACGTAGCTCCTTTAGGCTATAGATAGGAAGCTAGTATTAGTGCGCGTAATATAAGTTAATAAAAGATAAACCGGTATAACCGTAATCGACTATTACTAATAATTAATATTCGGTATTCTACCCTACGTCTAATATACTAGACTAAGGTTTATTATAAGCCGTTAAAGTATAATATAAGACGAGATATTAATTATCGCCCTCGGGTATAATACTTCCTAATAATACTAATAAACTAATCTATAAATCTTTCTACTATCGATATTTCCTTCTATAATAGTAGCCTAGGTTCTTCGGTAATAACGATATAGGTAACTCTATCGGTATAGGCTCTTAAATACGACTTTATCTAAGAGCTATACTTTTCCCTCCTTATCGCTACTATAAGCGTCTTTATTATTAGTAGAAGATAGATCGGCCGGAGCGGCGGCGGCGGTACTAAAGGTAGAGATATTAGTATTTAGACGATTACTATAGCCTTAAGCGCGGCGGATAAGCTCTAGATAGGTAGTATCGGAGCAGACGTAATTGCTACTATAGAAGCGATATAGTCCTTCGCGGTAGCGACGATTTCTCTTTTCGAGCGTTATACGGCGACGATTACCCTAACTCTAACCCTAACCCTAACCCTAACCCTAACCCTAAGTAGCGGAGAGGTCTATAGCGTCTAGGTTATAGACAGTCGTAGTCGTAGTAGTAGTAGTACCGTTACTATTCGCCGAGGTAAACTATTCTTAGTTATTACGTAGAATAGTATATCCTTATAGAGGGTATCCGTTACTAGAGCCGCTAGCGTTATTACTATAGCTACGGCTAGTATTAGGGCCTTAGTTAGCGGTACTACTAGATCCTAGCTTAGTATTATTACGATTGCTTTCTATATAGTACTAACGGAGCCGATTGTCGATAATAGTTAGTCGGCGATAAAGTAACGAAAAGTTAGTAGGCTTATTATATATATTACTAAGCGCTACCTTTAATTTAGAAGACAAGCTACGCTTAAGGGCGTTAACTTAAGCTCGGCCTTTATAACTAAGTAAGGCGTTAAGTCGATTAAACTCTACGAGATAGTAAGCAAATTCCTTATTCTTCTACTTTAAGTTGTCTATCTTATAGCTAGTAGTAGCGACCTCGTTAAGGTTACCGAAGGCGTTAACTAGTAGGTTATAGAAGTCGTTAAGGTTGTTAAAGTCTATAATTACGCCGTATTCGTCGTAACGGACGTATAGTTAGACTATAGAACGGGCCTTACCGGTAGTACGACTATACGTATATATTAGTCGGTCCTATAGCGTTAGAAAGCGATTATTATTAATTATTAACTTAATCGTAAGCTTAGTAAGGAAGGGTTTTAGCTTTTTACGGTCTCTATCGTATTTCTCGGGGTCTAGATACTTCTCGCTCTTACTATATCTAGTATAGTTATTATTATCGTCGATACTATAGTTAAATCGAGAACGTCGGAGAGGCTTAGGTTAGTCGCAAAAGGTAAAGAGGTCGAGAGGTTAACGGAATAGAGGTCGGCTATTATCTAATATAGGTCCTCGACCGATTAGATTACGTAATAAAGACGCTTCGGCGTCGCGACGAGCGCGAGCGGCTTATTTACTAGCTCGTCGGGCGATATCTTCTACGGAAGACTATTATTATTATAAGCGAGCGACCTACTAAGCTAGGTTATTACGCTACTATTACGTAATAACTAAGGAGTTACGTACTAAATCGGCGGTTCGACGCTAGTATTCTACTTTAGTCCGAGCCTATACTAGCTCGCTATTAAGATAAGTGTTAGTCTTATAATAAGCTTGTTATATCTATTCTAGTATCTCTACCTCTTACTAGTATTACTAACGAAGTGTAGCTGCTAACTAATATAGCTTAGTTATACGCTAGAAGATATATTTAGCAGCCTCCTACTCGTTTACTCTATTAAAGAACTAATAGAAGTCTTAGAGGCTACTAGGTAGCGGCTATCGTAGTACGCTATCGATATCGGCGAGACTAGGTCGTAGACCTTGCGGTAGTTGTAGTAGTTCTAGTATACCGTTTAACGGGGCCCTAGCTATTCCTATATAGTTAGGTATATTCGTATATTCCGAGCCGCTACTACGATCGGTAGGCGGTCTTAAAAGATCTATAGCGAATCGGCGGTATTACTACGGTCGGGTAGCTTACTATACCTAATATAGATTAGTATATAGGTCTATTAGCACTATCGTATAATAGGGAGTATAAAAGGGCGATAGCGATCGCCGGCGGCGTAATTCCTTATATAGGCGTACGCGATAGCACCTACGACGTTATCGTAGGTAATAAACGAACTCGTTATTCTATTAAGATATTAATTAAATAGCTATCTAAATTAATAACAAGTTAAAGAAGAAAGAGAGAGAGGCTCTCTTATAGGAGAGGCTTTTATCTGCTCGGCGGATGCCTTAGGCATTAAGTTATATAACCCTTAGTTACGTAACCTCGAATTGCATATACAAGTCGCTAAGATCGTAATAGCTAAGGGCTTATAATATTACTAGAAAGGCCTAGGAGCAATGCTACCCCTAGGGTACTATTAAGCTAACTAATTAGAGGCAAGCAATTATTAGTAAAGGATAACAAGACTATACTACGATAACGGACACGTAACGAGTACTAACGAGCGCACTATTACTATTAACTAATCGCCTACTCTTTTAAGGAATCTACCTCTTTACTAGCGTATTCTATAAGACCCTCCTCTTAGCGCCCCTCTTATTTCTACGTTCTATCGAAGCCTAAGGCCTAGGCGGTTAATAGAGGCGGCGCGCGCGCGTAGGCGAATAGTATTAGTAATAATAATAGTAACGATAGCGTTACGCTTATACTAAAGGGCGATACGGCCGGCGCGGCTATATTAGTAATAGTATTATAGAGTATATTATTAGTCGAAGAAGGAAATTAGAAGAAGGTAAAGTTAGCGCTAAGACGACTAGCGCTGCTATTATTAACATTACTTACTATTGTCGCTACGCCTATAGATATAACCTTACTTATACTACGAGCCTAAGGCACCTTTAATTAAAACTTTAATTAAAAGCTTTAAGCCTATTAAAGGTTTAATTAAAAACGTTAAGGCTAAGTTAAAACTTTAACTAAGTTAAAAGATTAAGCGACTAATAGACTAACTAAGGGCAAAAACTATAGAGCTAAGCTAGCCGGGGTCGATCTTATAGACAATAGGTTACTCCTCGATCTTTCTAACCCTTTAAGCGAGGCGAACCTTAACTACTACACTTATAATAGCCTTTACCTATAGAAACTAGACGAGCTGTGTTTTTTCTAAAAAGTAAATAATAGCCCTCGTAATAATAAGAACAAACCCTCGGAAGCGGACAACCCTTAGAAGCGGATATTACTAGGTCTTTTAAGAGTAGACGCAAAGAACTCGATACAATATTACTTAGAACGGAGGCAGTGCTGCAATACCTCGTACGTCTACCTATTATAGTAGGGAAGACGCGCTCGTATTATAATTAGTCGAAGGCCTTTAGTTCTTATAGATATATATTACTTTTTAGTTTATTATATATAGATATAGCGTAGTTAGAGTTGTATATTATATTGTTTAGAGGTAAGGTTTGATATAGTTACATAATTAGGTAGTTAAGTGTTTAATTTAGCGCGGGCTAAGCAGCTTATTAGACTTGCTAAGTTAGCGGTAATAGAGGTCGTAGAATATAGACAGGCTACGAGGGCGCGGCCTTTAGAAGGGAAGCATATATTAGGGCTAAAGAGGCTATACGTAATTAGTATATAACTAGGCTAAGTAAAGCTAGGGTCTTAGTACCTTAGGTAGGGCTTAGCGCTTAGCGTTAGGCTAACTCTCCTACCTTCCTCCCTCTCCTCCTAGATCCCTATCGAATACTATACTAATTTACTACTACCCTATCTACCTGCTAATATAACCCTTCTTATAGCCTCTTATGCCCTCTTATCTCCTTACTTCTCTCCTAACTACCTAGTACGACAGTCGACGGTACTAGCCTACGTAGAGTTACTACTATCGACGGTAGAATCCTCGATAGCGCTAAGGTCGCTAGTAGCTACCCGCTTAGCAATAGTAGTAGCCTCTATCTCCTCGTTTATCGATATAGTACTACGACCCTAATAGTACTACGTATTACCCTCGTTAAAGTTAGCTACCTTCTCTAAGATCTATATGCCTCTAAGCTGCTAGATATTATTAGAGACGTTGCCGCTAGGGTTTCCGTATAGCTTTGTATACCTATTAGAGTATAACTTCTCGGCTCTACTAAATACGTCGATAGATGTATCCTTATAGGTATAATAGCTACTTAGCTTAATCCTAGTTAGATTAGTTATTATAGCACGTAAGACCCTAGACGGCTCCCGATTTAAGGCTACCTTCTTAAATGTAGCCTACATATTATAGGTCGAATTAGCGTATCGGTTAATATCCTCGGAATACTCGTAATTATAGAGCTCGAGACACTTATTAGCTGCGACGGTATATCCCTTATTGCCGTTTATAGAGACTATACTCGACGTTAGGATTGCTTTTTAAGCTACTAGATTAGCACTAGGACTAAGCAACTAGCGTAGGTAGGTTATTAGACGGCTATAGTTGCCTTAACGAGCACTAAAGAATAAGGGGATTAGGAAGTCGACTAATCTACGAAGATAGCCGATATCTATATTCCGAATAGACTTACGTAACGTAAGGAATTGCTCGATCTCCTTTAGTATTCGAGCTATAGTCGTAAACTGCGGATCTGTACCCGGTTAGCCGCGCTAGGCAGCTAGAGATAACGTATCGTTATATATCTTATTAACAAGATAGATATATTAATTACGAGTAAGTCGAGAGATAGCGGCCTCTACTATTTCTATACGACTATCCTCGCTAGCGATAATTACTCGGCCTTTATCGATAAGCTACTAAATAACGAGACCGATAATACGAGATTAGAAGCTCGTCTTTAATAGCTGCTAAACCTCGAAGAACTTAGCCTTATCCTTACTAATCTTATTGTCTCTATACTAAAAGGCAGCATTAGCCTTTAACGTCTAGGATACTAGTAATAGCTCCCTATCTCTGTTATTGTCCTAATAGGTCCGCAACAATGTAAGGCCGTAGTTTATTATAGTATAGAACTAGGTAGGAGAGAATAAGAGATTGTCTCGCTTGTCGTACGTATCCTTACTCTCGATACTCTTATTACGGACAGATAGGCCGCGTAGAACAGTTATCTAGTCGCTATTGTAGATAATTAGCGGTCTATTAGGTCTATTCTTAAAGTCCTTATCTTAATCTAGGTCTATAAAGTTAAGAAGGATATTATCCTAGACTGCGTATATACCTACAATCGTAGCCTCGTCGTTAAAGGATAGGGGTATAGAAAGTACCTTAGTCTAGGTAGCCGGCATCTTATCGATAACTAGCTACTTCGGACGACTAATAGTATTACTATTATCGTTATCGTCGTTACTAGCCTCTGCCGCCTCCTTCTTAAATATAGCTTTAACGGCCTTCGGGAAAGTATGTACGATAGCCTCGTTAATATAGAATAGGGCGGTCTTCTTACTAATCTTAGTAATCTTAACTGTCTCGGTACTAGCAGTTAGATTAGCTATATCCTTTAGAACCTATACCTAGGCCTTGTCTTCGTATATGTTCTTAAAGATATTATCTAGATCGAGAGGCTTATCGTAATAGATTATGCCCTTCTTTAAACCGCCCTCCGGGATGCTCTTATTCTCTATAAGGTACGATATAGTAATACTTAACATTTCGTTAGTCTCGCTACCGCGCTAGATAGTATAGGTCTTTATACGATTAAAGTTGTCGATAGTCTTACTACACTACTTATTAGGATCGTTCGCTAGCTCGCTAATCTTCTATATCTAGACCTCTACATTCTTGCCTATAAGAATCTATACGGTGCGATACGAAGGAACAAGCCCTAGGTTACTAAGACACTCGAGTATTCGCCGGCTAGCACTATTACTAACTAGAAAGATACTAAGCGCCTTCGGGAAATACGAGGCGTTTGTATATACTATCGAAAATAGGACCTACGAGGTAATTATTATAATCCGCTTCTAGATCTAGTTATACTTGTCGATAAAGGTCTCCTAGTATTGCTTTTAATCTCGCTATAGGTTAGGTAATAGTTCCTCGCTAAGAAGTCGATACTAGGTTAGTACGATCTCTTTAATAGTAGTGCTTATACTACTAAGGTTAAACTTAGTATAACTAAAGTCTAGATTATATATACTAAAGTAGTCTCGGCTAATAAGGCTCTTTAGTTCTTTATAAACAATACGACCGCTAAATAGACGCTCTTCTAGAAAGACGTCTAGAAGCGACTAGAGATTTCTCTTATACTACTTTAAGCGCTTAGTCGACCGATAAGGCTATAACTAGCCGTTTTCTACTATAGATTTTACTATACCTAGCTTGCCGACTAGATACTTAATAAAATATAGTATAGAGATACGGCTCTTCTTTATTAAGGCTTTAATCTCCTCGTACCGCTTATTAAGGGTTGTCCTAGTCTATTCGTTAGTCGCTACTCGGCGCTGTTCTATAGCGGCCTCTTCGTCTAATTCCTTTTTACTACTATCGCGAGCCTCGAGGTCCTCTTTATCGTTAGATATCTCCTCGTCGTCCTCGCTAAGGTCTTTATTTATAAATACCTTATCCTAAAAGTTACTAATCTTATCTATCCCGGCTAGTCTAACTAATTTATCTAGAGGGTTAGAGAGAATGCCGCCGCTACTTAGATAGATTAGTAGATCGGTCTATACGTCTATAAGAATAGTCTATTCCTTAGGTCCTCTAGGTAAAGTAGTATCGTCGTCGTTTAGGCTAGTTATATTCTTATTATAGTTATAGGCGATAGCACTACCGACTAGGTTATTATTAGATAGTAGAACTAAGGTTAAGGAAGATAGATCGTCGCTCGATATATTAGTAGTAGTAGTAGTAGTACTAGTAGCTATAGTAGCGGTCTCCTAGCTATAGTAGTAGCTATAGTAGTAGCTATAGTAGTAGCTATAGTAGTAGCGGTACTAGCAGCGGTACTAGCAGCTATAGTAGTAGCTATAGTAGTAGTAGTAGTAGTAGCGGTCTCTTAGCTATAGTAGTAGCGGTAGTAGTAGCGGTCTCCTAGCTATAGTAGTAGCGGTAGTAGTAGCGGTCTCCTAGCTATAGTAGTAGCGGTAGTAGTAGCGGTCTCCTAGCTATAGTAGTAGTACTAGTAGCGACTTTTAGGTATTTTAACTTTAGCTTTAGAGTCGCGTCTACTATATAGTAGCAACTTAATAACTATACCTCGGATAGACTTATACTATATATAAAAGGTGTTTAGAAATAGTCTATAAAGGACCTCGAAGTATCGAGTCGGCTATAGGAAGGTTATCGATTGCCCTCGAAGGCTATAGAGTAGTTAGTAGATATCGGATAGAATTTTTACCTACCTAAACAATAATTACCGGCGTTAGGAGAAGGACCTCTAAGTGTTAGCTAGGCGATGCGGTATATTATATATTAAGGTGTTTCTAGTAGTATAGCTAGCCGCCTAGTAATCTAGATAGCTATAGTCGAGTCGGCTTAGTAGAATAGCGAAAACTTAACGTACTAACGTCGTATAGACTTGTTTAGTAGGTAGAATAAAGCGCAATTAGTAGGGCTATAATCTCCGCTATTTAGATTGTTGTATTTGCGTAGTCGCGAAAAAGTAGTACGTCGCAGGCTAGTTTAGCACGGCTTGTTCTTAGGCTTATAGGCGAAGAATTATTAGGTGTGTTTGTAATTGGCTGGTCGGAAAGTTCGGAAGCTAGCCCTAATTACTAATCTATCACGTACACTCGGTCGCAGTTTGATTCTTCATGCCCACAAGCCTGATGGGAGGTAGCTCTTACCCATAAACCGGCTTCTGACTATACCCAGGAAACCGCTCCAACTGCCCCGCATCAATACCCTTCAGCTGCGGACATCCCAAAGGCGCAATCAGCGTCCCGATCAAATCCGTCAGCGCGTTCAAAGCTCCCAGCAAAGCATCAGGTTTCGCCTGCGCCGAAAGCTGATACACGAAACATCCGAGATTATTCCCCTTTAACAGAGTCCCCGCGTTGAAAACACCCCCGGTCAAGTTGGCGACGTCGACGCCGGTGAAGGAGTTGGTGGTGCCGGTGTTGCCTCCGATGTCGAGGAATTTGGGGTGCAGGGAGGCGGCGTTCAGGACGTCGGCGAGGAAGTAGTCGACTTCGTAGGGGTAGGCTTTGGCGCGGCGGTACCAGTTTTCTGGGATGCGTTCCGTGCCTTGTACGGCGTTGTAGTTTCCGTTTGTTCCTTCGACGCCGAACCAGGATTGGATGGTGGAGTAGCTCAGCAGGCCGGTGGGGTCGGTTTCGGAGTGGTTGGCCATGAAGCGGAAGATAAAGGTGTAGGCGGCGGGTTGGACGAGGACGCCGGTGAAGGGGCCGTTGAAGAAGTATTTGTTAGAAGCGATTTGGTCGTCGAAACGTTTGGAGCGGAAAGCGGTGAGGGAGTTGAGGGTTACGGTTCCCGGGGAGTTGTTGATTAGGTCTTGGAATTGGGAGGTTACGGTTTTGTAGTTGTTGCCGGATTGGTAGAGGTCTGGGCGGGTTGGGGAGGCGTCACCTTCGTATTCTGTGAGGAGGTGAAGTGTTAGAGAGGTGTTGGGGATGGAGATGGCGTGGTGAGGAAATTCTTACTGTTGTGCGAACCGATGAGACCGTTTCCGAGAGGTCCGGTCGCACCACCTTGAGCGATGGTTGGAGTGCCTCCCATACTCCATGAGGAGAGGTCGCCGTCGATAGCGCCACCGAGAATGGACAAGAAGCCGGCCAGCAGTGGTCCCATGCCGACCACAGCCTCGGTGGCGTCGATGTACTGCTGGACAGTGGCGTAGCCGTTGTGTGGTAGGAAGCCGTGATTGGCGAAGGCATTCAGACCTGAAACAACATCGTCAGCGACTACAGTCAAGCAGCAATCATCGATATGCTGCTACGTACCTGGGCAAGGCCCTCGAAGGTCACCTGGACCTGGAGCCACATACTCGTGCCCGCTTCCCTTCGACACATCGATGTACTGTTCTGCAGCGTTGAATGTGTTGCTGGGCTCGAAGATTGCAGTCGCAGCATCAGCACCAGCCTGACGAGCATCGAGCTCGCCATTTCGTCGTCTCTGGATGATGTTGTTGATTTCGAGGGCACGGGCGGCCATCTCTGGATCGCTGGCCACCCTTTCCAGCATAGCAGCTGGGAAGGCATTGGCCAATGGAGCGGCCGCAGCCAAAAGGACTTGGGAGGTGGTGAACTTCATGGTGATTGAACTGACGAGTTGACAGTCGACACGGAGTTCTCTCGAAAGGCTGCTCAATCCAAGGTATCGCGATGGGACTTGCGTCGCTTATTTATTGTCCTCCCTATTCGCGCCTCCATTCCGTTGCCCCAACTGTGCTTCGATGCTTCGTATCGTCCTTGACACAGTCCACTCCACGCGAAGTACATCAGCGTTGAACCCGGCGGAGGCGAGTTGGTCCAGCACTACTACTGGCGAAGAGTTTGCAGGAGACCAAGAACGACCAGTTATTCCAATTCTGGCAAGTCGAGATGTTTAGCGGTGCCGATCGACAGTGGGGACGTCGGATTGGGCTGGTCGAGGACTGCCTTCCAATCGAATGAAGTGTATTAATTTGGGCCTCGGCGTTCTCCAATATCAGATTTTGTCTTATGAGTTTCTTGTTGTTCGTCGATAGGTGCTCTCGTACAGCCGGATTGCAGCGAAGCTTTGCTGTGTTTGCGACTATGAAACGTTGCACACACCCTAACTGCGTGGCTCGTATGCTTGTCTTGCGCATGCTATCAGATGACAGTCTTCTGCTTCGATCTTGCAAACGTATAGATGTTTAGCGTGTAGCTGGCTGTCCATTTCCTGGACCATTGATGGTCAGCACCCACAAATTGCTATGCGACTAAGCCAAACGCTTCCCTGGCACTGCTGCAGAGCCCGACATTGACTTTGAAACTTTGCTGTTTCCTCGGCGAGGGCAAGAATTGGCGATTGCTGCATGGGACGGCGTTGTAGGGCTGCCATGTGATGAGGCAAGTTCGCTGCTATCACCATCTCGCGTGCTGAATCGCGAGCCAGGCCGTCGGTATCTTCCTGCTTTGTGTGCATTGCTGATACCCATGGCAAGCATCATGGAGAAGCTTAAAATCAATCGCAAGATCATGCTGATGGTGAACCAGAATTTCTGGTGATAATTAGATACGAGTCGGCTCTGATTAGTCGCCATTCCATCTAAGACTGTGGTCGGCGCTTTAGTGTCCGCCTCTTCGACGCCACGTACGAAAGACGCCACCTAAGAGCGCTATCACTTTCCAAATAGTATGCTATGATGAGGGTATGATGATGAAGGAAGGAGATTTTTTCGACGTCGTGGAAGTTCTCGTAAGGAAGCGAAGTGTATACGAGAGCTGAGAAATTTATGCATGAAGTCGTCTGAATACGCTTCCGGCATGCGGTGATCGTTATGCTGATCGCAACGGCACTCGTGTCGCAACGACACATCCGTGCCGCGTGTGCAGGAAGGGCTCGGCCACACCACTGCGCAAAGTATTAATACGGATGTTGGAAGTCCTGCAGTGACAGCAGTTGACCTACTTCCGCGCAGAAAAGACTTGAGCTTGAAATCAGTTTCATTTATTTGATTGACTTGACTCACTTCATCGATCAACTACTTGTATTCCGTCCTGTTCTCCGCCGATGTACAGAAAGCTGTGGTGACTGGAGGTGGCAGTGGAATCGCAGCTCAATGCAAGCATTCTGAGCTTGTATCTCGTCCATTCGTCGATGCCGTAGAACCTTTATCCGAACGCCTCGCTAACCTCATTCAATTGCATGGCTGTCGTTTATCCTATGCAAGCAGCTCAATTTCAACGCTGATGCTTCTTCACGACCCGATGTCGAGCATGACTGCTCTTAGCGTCATCAAGATCGGACCCAGAGACCAGAACAGCATCTTCGGACGTCGGAGTCTCTGCCTGGCTACCATCGTCATTTCTCTCTGGCTTCTGAGTGCCAGCTGCAGTTTTTCGCTTGTGTTGCTCAATACTGAAAGAGAATATACTCGATTCGTCACGCGAAATCTTCGCCTCGGATTGTGGCTCGCTCTTATCCTTGCTTACTTTGCTGTCCGCGCTCTTCTCGTCTTTCGAATCCTCACTGCTCCCGAAGAGATCGGCCCAAAGATCGGCGAAGATACCCTTGGACTCCTTCTCCTCCGCAGGTATGCCACTGCTTTCTTCGTCATCGATGGCCTCGCCAGTGATGGCTTCTGAGTACTCCCAGACCTCTTTGAATTCGCCTCGAATCAAAGCAGTGCCCCAGACACTGGTCAGGACACCTGGCACCAGATAGAGCAGTGCTGGCTGAGCATGCTGAAAGACTGACATGAAGATCAGAGTCGCTAGCATACCCACGATGTAGCCAAGGACTGATGCAGTGAAGTATGGTTTTGGAAAGCTGGTTGAAAGTCGCGCCGGAAGCAATGCACTCTTCACGCCACGAGTCCATAGCTTGTCGCCCCAGTAGCCACTGACTGTAATGTACGGTGCCTTCTCTGTTTCCATTGTGCATACCTCGCCCTCACATTTTTGCACCTTCTTTTGCTTCCGGAGATAGAATATGTAGAGGTCGAACCTTAGAGCAAGAGCAACCATGAGCCCAGGCAAGACAATGTCACCAAGACCAAGCATGCTGTAGCTACGCTTGGGTGCTTCTCCAGGCGCTGAAGGCTGCGAGTCTGGGCGTGGAAAGAGAAGTTTGATGGGGACATCGAGGTTCTTAGCAACTGTCACCATCAATGGGGTGAAGAACACGGCCCAGATGTCGTAGAAGAATAATCCGCTCAGGATCAAGGTTCCGGTGGCGAAGGTGGTGGGCGACATCAGCTGTAAAGCACCATAGGACACGGCAAAGCCTTGCAGGTTCGTCAACCACCAGGGCTTGTCGCCAATGAATGAGTACACAATGGCGACAACTCCCAGTATGGCCGAGAGTGCGTTGCTTTGAGTCATGATGAGCTTGAAGTTGAACAGATTCTTGGCATAGCCTTTGACCTGGAACTTCTTAAAGACGAGGTCTCGCAGGCACCACGCTACATTTGAGGCAAAGCTGGGCAATGGCAAACGACCGAAGATGCCAGCGAATGGTGAGCTACGTGAGCTGGTATCATCCGCGCCGCCTGCCATCGTCACTTGGTGCTTGTCTGCGCGCACCTTCCACAGCTTGCCTTGATCGACGTAGTAGCTAGGCATGAAGACACCTGCGACAGTGGTCAGGGCATCGTTGATGAGCTTGGCGACACTGAATGTGCCGATCAAGCCAAAGTACAAGCCGAGCACAGTATTGATCACGCTGGCGCCGTATATCTTGATCAACCAGTACAGGGTTGCCAAAACCATTCCTGCAGTGACTGGGAATATGATGGCATCTGTGGGTGTCAGACCTTCCATTTTCTGCTCGTTCTCGTCCTCCTCGTCCTCGTCCTCGTCCTCCTCATCATCTCGACCGTGGCGAGTGCGCTTTGGTGGCTTTGCGGCGGAGCTTGGGCGCGAGAGGGAGGCATGGGCGCCGATGTAGATTGGAAAGAGGGCGGCGAGCAAGAGATGGATATAGACGGGAATCAGAGGTCGGTTCTGTTGAAAGTGATAGGCGGCGGCTTCCGCGAATTTGTCCATGGTCGACGGTGTTAGATTGGAGTGGCTGGGTGGGCTATCATGACTTCTATCAAGGATGTCTAGCAAACAAAAAGCTATGTACTCGAGCTGACGACGCATCATGCAAGGGCCTGCATTTCTCGGCCCGGTCATCCGAACATTTATCCGACGTATCGCTGATCTCATGAATTGATATCACGAAGGCGTACTTCTTTCCACGCTCCGCCATATATGCGAGGGGTCGTACTTCCGGGAATATCACAAAGGATTTCAATACCAGGCTCGACTCTCCAGTACCATCCATAGTCGAGCACAAGCGGATGGCGATAGAAGAAGCCGGACTGATATCTGCACATGTGTCGATACGACGAGCTATTCCTCCAATACTGAGTCGGAGGCTTCCTATGGCTTGCGCATGTGAGTGAATGTACGGTCCAGAAGAGGCGGAAGAAGCTCACCCGTCTCTCCTTTCTACATTCTCACAGCTTTGCCAGGCTGGACTTTGCAATCGCGAGCCCAACATAGCACCTCTACCTGGGCCCATTTCAACCCAGCAGGCATCGCCGGTCTGTGGCAAGAAGGAAATCTCAAGATGGGTTCCGACATGGAGAAACAACAGCTGTACGAGAGTAAGGAGAGGAGAAGCACAGAGAGTCCACGACGTCTTGAAATACACTCTCGAATGGAATCGCTCACCCCTTCATCTCCCGCAAGATATGAGCATCTCGACGGTCTCCGTGGCTTCAAATCTAAAACCCTTGTGTTTCTCGGGCGCGTCAGCTTCGCTCTTTACCTTGTTCACCTACCGATGAAGCCGATCATCGAAGAACGGACCAAGCCTCTGTTTGGCGGATACACCAATGCACCGCTAGAAGGAACGTTCTGGAATCACCACTGGAGTGTCTCGGACGTGGGTCCGCCGGGTCTCAGTCCGAGGTACCTGATTGCTATGGCTGTCACAATGCCGTGTTTTCTGCTAGGTGCATGGGCAGCGACAATTGCGATTGACGAGCCATGCGTTAGGCTGGGGAAACATTTGACTCGAAAGCTGGGTCTTGATACGGCGAGGAAGATGAGTGCAACAGCGAGGCTGGAAGTATAGATTTGCAGTTGGTGACGAGAATGCGCGCCTGCGATGTCAGAGTCATGAATGTAAGGTGGTGAGTTTGCAGTATTTGCGACGGCGAGGAATGGCAAGGACTGCTGCCATGTGCGCTTGGCTTGGCTTGGCTCTTCTCACTTTCTTACTCTCAGGCTCAGGCTCCTAGATCTTTCCAGACAAGCACATCGGATGCATGCTTCGATGGCACCACGACCTGACATTCCCGGAACGTCCGCCAAAGAGCAAGCCAGAAAGGCGTGTCGTCGAAGCAGTAGCGCTCACCCAATTCCTTCTTGACTGCTTCTGTCGCTTCTTCCGCATGGTAGAATGGTATCTGGCTGTATGACTGCTTAGAGTTGCCGCCAGAAGTTGGGACCGGCCCAGATGTATGAGCGAGCACTTACGGAAAGAGATGATGGACGACATGGAAGTCGATTATGCCGTGGAACACATATCGTCCCACGATGCCGAAAGGCCGATCAATTGTGGACAGCACACCATTCATGTACGTCCAGCCCGAGCTGGCGAAGTGCTGAATGTCTCGATGTGTGTGATGAAGATATGTGATCGCGACCAGCCAATTGTTGACCCAGGCATATGGAACTCCGTAGAGGAGTGCCACATTGGCCCAACCGATCTTGCTAGCTGCCATGGCGAGGAGCAACAGCATTCCCAACAACCCCAGCGTGGACAACCCTACGAATGCCGCTTCTGACGCCGTAAAGATGCACGCTGCTGGATTCAAATGGCATCGATCAAACGTCTTGCCCCTCGACGCTCTCACCAACGAGCCAGGTCCACCACTTGCATAGCATGCGATGTACGCCTGCCAGCCGAAAAGCTGATGGCAGACAAGCAGAATGGCAGAATGCAAAGGAGCGTCCTCCGTCTGATGAAGAACTTCAGAAATTCGTCTGGACCATGTTATCTCCTCTTCCCTGGAAGGCACATACGCCGTATCTTTCTCAATATGGTTTGTGTATCGATGATGACGAGCATGCGTGTACTTCTACCAGGTTGTAGAGTTCGGTATCAGCAGACACCCCATCAAGAACCTGAGTCTTGGACTCGTTGAACTCACCCAAGAGAATTATGGAACAAGAAGAGCACTATGCAGGAAAAACCCGATCGCATCATTGACCTTTCTGCCCGGAAATAATGCGTAATGTCCGCACTCGTGTGCAAGAATCCAGATTCCAGTGAACACCAAGCCTTGGACATACCCGTAAAGCATCCACAGAGCAACACGAAGTGCTCGACTGCCGATTTGCGGGACGAGTTCGAGAGCTGCGAATGCAAGACCTACAGCCAGGAGAACATCTGCAAGAACGTGTGCAGCAGATCTCACCACGCTTGGACGAAAACATGCCTCTGGGATCGCTTTTCGAAGCCGCTGCAACGAAATCTTGCTGGTCGTTGTCCTGGTTGGAATACTCGACAGTCCGGAAATTTCTCCGACCTCATCACTTCCGGCGAGAAACATGACTTCGAAGATTGGAACATTGTTCGAGATAGGGATAGACGGTGCTCTTATCTTTTTGTGTCTGTGGTGCTCCAATGCTTCCAAAGTGTAAATGCACACATTGAGCCGGTCTTGAGCCGTTCGGACTCCGGAGTCAACCCTTCATGTTAGGTAGGCTATGCATTGGAGTTCTATGCTAGACGTAGGAATTCCGAAAGCCTTTTGGTCGGCTGGCAGGGAAGCCGTATAATTCCGAAGAGCCTTTGTTGGCGAGCACGTATACCGCGATTTGATATCTAAATCGCTTCTTCTAAGTAAACCACCCATTGGTTTGGTTGGGTTGGGTTCGGTTTTGAAACCGAACCTACACCGAAAATCTGTGGCTACACTGCCAAGAGACCGGTTACACTTGTGAGGACTATATAGGTCGTCTAACTGAGAACGTGCCCAGAGCTGAAGAGTCGATCTGTCATAGTCATAGGAGATCAGGAAGGCGACACTGACAAGAAACGAATGTCAAACATCTCGCTGCGTGTGCTAATAGTCAGCCAGCAGTCTGTTTCAGGTCCGGGACCACGTGAGCAGATCCAGATCCAAGAACAAGAACACCACAAAGAGCTCACCTCCAGCACTCCCACGCCATGCCCAAATAGGCACTTTGCATAGTCCTCAAGCCAGTGACAGCGAAGCTGTGGTCATCTCAAAAGCCAAACCGATCAGGCGACTATAGATGTTGAATTGTGAATATTCAGTTTGAATATATATTTATATTTAATTAAATGAACCTTAAATATAGGTAGACTAAATAGTAGGTATATTTATATTTAGGCAGGCTATACGTCGGCGTATATAGATCCTATATAGATTTTCAATTTTACGGTATTTTGGGCTCTTTCTTTATATAATAATAGGTATAAAGCGCGTAGAAGTAATCGAGGTAGATAGGTAATAATACTAGTTATTCTAGTAGTAGTGCTAACTCGTAATTAGCTGTTAGACTCGGAGTCTAAACCTAAGCTAATATCGTCGCTAGTAATATTGCCGCCGCTAATATTGCCGCCGCTAATAACTAAGCCTATTATTAAGACCGAGCCTACTATCGAGCGTAAACCGTTACTAATTAAAGAGCCTATTACGAAGAGGCTTTATAAGAATCCGAAGAAGACGTCGAAGGCGATAGAGTAGCTTAAGGAATAGCGAGCCGAGATAGATACTTAGTATAAGGTAATAGGGCGGCTACTAGAACAACGCTAGGAGATTAGGAAGGGATATAAGGCTATAGAATATAGGATAATTGCGAAGAATGCTAAGCTCGATATTTATCTAAAGAAGGTAGAGGCTTTCGACGAGTATATTCGGAAGAGTAGCAACTATGTGCTAGTATATCCGAGAGACTATCGTTGCGAGGTATATCTCGACCGTATTCGTAGAATAGAAGAGAAAGCGAGGCACTTTAGATTCGCGGACCCGTATAGTTATAACCTATATATGCTATATAGCGGTAAGGAATATAAGCTAAAGGAAGAGCTCGCTACGTAGCGCGCTCGTAACGCTTTAGCGGCAATAGCGATAGTAAAGGAGTATATTAGTAGTAGTGTTATAAATAAAGAAGATAGAATATAGAAGGTATTAGTTGCTTTATATACTATTACTGCTTATCTAGGGTCCTATAGCGTTATATAAGGCTTAAGTAGCCTAATAATCGTATCCGGATAGTATAACCGAGAGCGGTCCGCGATCGGGCCTTTCCGGCCGTATATTTCTAGTAAACTTAAATTTTTCAAATCTATACTAATAATTATACCTCGACTACTAACACCGCTATAGTTAACTTCCGCACTATATATAAATTAATATACAAAGTACAAGAAAATTTGCTAAATAGCTAGGCTTCGTAACGGGAAAACGACCTATATCGAAAACGTAAGCGTAGCGATAGCGCTAGCTATAAAAGCGATAGCGACCTCGAAGCGGTCCTAAATCCGATACTAGTCGAGATACCTTCTATTAATACGTAGTCGACTAAATCTATACAATAATCGACACCTTCTTTGCTATAAGTACTAAAGCTATTATCGGTACCTAGAAGCAAGAAGACAAGACAGAAAGCGGTAGATCCTAAAATACTAGCATGTATAAGAGAGCCTTATCCGTAGGAGGCAGAGTATATAGATAACTATAGATACAAGGTATAGTACTATATATTCGAGGATTGCTATAAAACAGCCTTCGAGCTAGACTTAGGTCTATAGTATAGTACGATAAGCAATACCGACTATTATTTAATAAGAAGGCATAGCTTATATACTAGTAAATACAAAGGCAAGGAGCCGAGATAGAAGCAAGCCGATATTCGCGATAGTATAGCTATTTAAGTACTTACTAAGGCATCTTCTCGAGAGGAACACGTACTATTAATCCTACGTAACGTAGCTAAAACATAGCAATATCGTAACGCTCTCGCTGCCTTCGCCTCCGAGTAGAGTATAGCCTTTAACAAGCTAGTTTCACCTAGTTTCTATAACATTATATTAGCCGTTAATCTATAGGCTTTACGAGTCTTCCTATAGTTATATACTTCGCTCTACTTACGAGTCTTCCGCCTCTTCTATTATATACGCTATTAAGTAGTGAAATACCTCTCTATAGCTATTAGCTATATTCACCTCTATATAGACACCTAGAAGTCGTAGTATAGCTATAAGTACTATTAAGCTATTAACTGCCAATTCGTCGACAAAGATAGTAAGCTATAATAAGTACTTCTCGACCTTCCTATCGTTATTATACGCTATACTAGAGCCGAGCTTATACAGCTTCTTATTAAGGCCTTTAAGCAGTTTAATATTGTTAACAATATCGGTTGGATTACAAGCGATAACGTTACGTCTAATAATACGTTAATACGTAAGATTGAGCGCTTTCTACGCTCCGAAGGTATTACTTAGTAGTACGAGAAGATACGCCGGCTTCGCTATATTAGATATATTATTAACCTCGCTATATAAGCCTTTATATTCTCGGAGTCTTAAGAGTCGGCTAAGATAGCCTTCGAGAAGGCAAAGAATAACGAGCGTGCCTTTATTAAGTAGCAGATAGCTGCTTATAATGCCGCTGCTACTAGTAACGATAATGTCTCCGTCTCTATATAGCTTAATATCGATACAGCCTCGTTTACTAAGCAAGAGACTATACAGAAGCTATATAACCTGTTACTCCGCCTCTAAGACGATATTATATAGGCTATATTTAAGTTCTTAGCTAGAGCCGCTACTATAGCAGCGGTACTAAAGACACCTAGTAAGACTCGGCAGAATAGCTAGCTCTTGCTTATAGACGAGGCTATTAAAGCTAAGCTAACATTAGACCTTCTATTCGTACGAGAGCCTTTACTATAAGACGTAGAGCTAACTATAGCCGACTAGATAGTAATTAAACACGCTCGCAACTTCCTATATCTATTTAAGGAGGTTATAATACGCCTATAGAGCTATAACTATATACTAGATAGCTTCTAAGAAGCTATAGAATACCTCGTTAACTATTACGAGAAGTCTCTCGAGCTATATAAGTATAGACCTGCTATTACGAAGTCTATTATTGTCTCTTGGCACCTGTTTAGTAAGTACTACTAACTTATCGACGAATCCGGTACGTACGTAGCGGCTCTCTTACTATACCCTTTAAAGCGACTTACTTAGCTTTAGAAGCGCTAGACTAGAGTAAAGAACACTAACTAGTTAGAGCTAGCAATAGTAAGAGCGAGGGCATTATAGTAAGAATATAAGGACAGGTACGAGCCTTTAGCAAAACTAACTACTACTATAGCGGTTATAGACCTTACTAGCTTCGAGTCGTAGTAATTAGCCGCGGAGGTTATCGATACGGTTAAGGACGAGTTTAATAGCTTCGTCTATGCCGCTCCGTGCCTATTGCCTGTTATCTAAGATAGCAGTAGTAACGACGTCCGAATAGGTCTATTACAATAGTAGTTATAACTAGCTTAGCGATAGGCGTAGCCTTTATTATCGTAGCTTACTATCGACGTCTTATCTACCTTCGCTATATCCGCTAAGAGCGAGCGTACCTTTAGTATAGCAAGGCGTACTATTCTATAGGACCGAAGCTAACTAGATAGTAAGACAGTGCGTATAATAGAGCCTTCTAAACAATAGTAGAAGGCTAGTATTACATTACTAGTAATAGATAACAGTACTATTAATAAAGATAAGATAGAAGACTTATTAGATATATAGTACTATATAGTAGGCGCCTTGTAGTAATATATCGATAGTATTATTATTATAGTATCTATAGAAGCAGTATCTATAACAATAGTATCTATAATAATAGTATCTATAACAATAGTATTAATAGACAGCGATAACGACGTAGAGGTAGCTATTAATCTATCTATCCACCTCCGCGGAAGACTGAATACTAACTATTCACCTGAATATACGAAAAGTTATATTCATATTCACTGAATATACCCTCTAAATACTGAATATTCAGTATTCAACATCTATGCAGGCGACGGTAAAACCGAAACCTGCTGGCTGTGGCTGCTCCTACCACCAGCTGAGTGCACATGGCATCTGTCACTACTGGTCTAGCTGACAGAATGGGCGTAGTCAGACCATTTCAGTCAAATATGTCAGACCTCTCGACACAAGATCATTGCCATCCCAAAGCCCATCTAGAATATCCCTAGCGATGTCCGACCCAAAATGTGTGGGATTCAAGTATCAAGTCTGTTCCAGCCGCTAATAGCTTTCTTCAAATCTCCGCCCAAAAAGGAAATCCAAGAAATTCGAGAAGCAGACCATACCTATATCCGCGGCGATCCGAGCACGCGGTCTCCATGTCCGTTTTTGAACAGTCTTTCTAATCATGGGTATCTGTAAGTGCCGCCTACGGTGATAAATGGAAACTTCGTAGACCAGCCAGAATTGTTGACCACGATAGCCCTCGAGACGGCACCGGCATAACACAATCGCACCTCAAAGCCGCATTGCTAGTCTCTGCCGACTGCACACCTCTGCTCGCGGACGTCTTATCCAGCATCGTGAAACCCCTCCTCCACTCAGACGGAACTTTCACACTACTCGATCTACGCAAACACAACGTGATCGAGCACGATGCCTCTTTCACCAGACTAGATGATCGGCAAGGCGATAATTTCACTTTCCAGCCCGCGATGTTTCAAGCCTTTCTCGAAGATGCTGCTCCAGGCGGTGGAATTACGCGTGAGAGTCTTGCGAGAACTCGTGTTAGGCGCGATAAAGAGTGTAAAGTAGCTTTTGGGTATAAAGGGTTGCGGAGTTTGGGGTTGAGATTGTATGGTACGACCTGGTCGCAGACGTGTATCCTGTTGCAGACGTTTGGCGAGAGGATTGCGGTCAAGGATATTACGGTCTTTTATACGGAAGAGAGACTGCCGGATGGGTGGCCTGGGACTAGACGGAGGAAGATGAGCTTCGCGGGGCTGCTGGCGGATATTCTTGTCGTGTACTGGAAGCATATTTTTGTGAAGATTCCGGATTCGGATGTGAGAGATCCAGAGACGAGAGGGTGGTGATGGTCCAGGGTAATACTCGAATTTCCAGGTGCGCAAAAATGACGAAAACCTCAAGTCTTCATCGTCCTCGCCTTCTTCAGCAAGTCTAGGTCTCGACCCCGATCAAGTAATTCTTCAAAATCCTCACTCGTCATGACCTTCGCATCAGGTACGCCGTGCTCACTCTTCATATAACTTTCCACGATAGATCTCGTACGTGCATCTAGATGATCGCAGATGCCAGATTGCGAGTGATCAAAGGTTGTGATAGTATAATCGCCACAATCGTGCCAAATGCAAGCAAATTGATGTTTCTGATAACTTGGCAACTCGCCCCGGCACCAAACGTGGCGCACGATGCCGTGTGAGTCGAAGAGATGCTGTCGTAGGTCTTGTCTGCCAGGGAAACTAGGCGCCTCGCAATCTGCTTCGGGGCAGGAGTAGGACCTATGCAAAGCGAATCTCTCCCAGCGTTCGGTTTCTGCTCTCTCCCTTCGAACCTCGACTAGAATTCTGGCACACTCTTCTAGTTGGTCATCGATAGTCTTACAGTACTCGTTGACAGCGTCTGTCATCTTTGACTTGGTTTCGTGCCCGGCCGATGCCCGGTGGCTGGCTTTTCTTGGCTGCCACTCGTCGAGACCAATATCGCAAATACCAGAAGAGCTCGGAATATTGAATCGAAAGTATAGCGGCTGTTTACTCTTGGGCAGATGTCTGATCGTCTTCTTGAGCTCTTTGTGCGGGCCCTCCGTATCTGTGAGATTTCGAGCAAAGTCGCTTAAGTGGTCTGCGGTGCGCTTGACGGTCTTGAGCACCCGCCAAGCACTGTGCGGCTGCCATTCTGCTGCTTCTCCAGTGCCTATTGAGATGATCAAGCGAGGTTGCTGAGAGTGATGCATCTGCGTGACCTCATTATATGCGAGTTGCACGGGATTGTTGGCATCAACGGCGCCATCCATGTAGAGAAGACCTCCGACTTCCTTCTCAGAGAAATAGGTCGGCGCAGCACTTGTGGCTCTCGCCGCTTCTATGATCGTAGTTGGAGGTAACGGGCCTGGATTCAAGTGATCTTCTTCTTGGCCATCGGTAAGCCGAGTGGACGGTTTTGGATGTTCGTAGCTCCGAAAGAGATATCGCATCGAGACACCGCCAAGGGTTGATGGTCCATGGGAGACGACAACGCTGTGATCATTAGTTGACGATACTTGGAAGTCGAGACCTTCAACCGAACAGCCCGACACGGCGACAGAGTATACATATGCAGGCCGAGCGAAAGGCTTCACGAGGTGGAGGCTGACTTACGTTCGTGCCGCACCCTCATTCTCATTCTGAAGTGCGAGCTCATCCGCCGGCCTCGTCAGCGTCTTCCCTACTAGGCCGTTCTGCAACACTTTGGACAAAGCTTGCTCCATGTCGCGACTTCTGTACTTTGGCACCATAATACTGCCCAAGGCAGTGACATACGGCCGTCCGCGGGCAAATACGCTGTTTCCAACCACGTCGTATTGCTTAAGCGCGGTAGAAACTGACATCTGAAGGCGGCCGAGCATAATGGAGCTCAATCTGCAGGAGTGAAATCAGCTAAAAGCCACGGGACGATGCGTTGCAAGAAGCACATGAGAAGCCGATAACTTCGTCAGGTTGCTATAGTACTCACCCTCCTGTACTGGTGCCGAAGAAGTAATCAAAGTAATGATGAGGACGAAAGCCCGCGTCGAAAGACTGGCGAGGGACATCGGGATTGGAGACTGAAAGGCCTGCGGGTACTTGTGTGCTATTCCACGGATATGCGGCGCTGCTCGTGATCTGTCCGTAGGCAGCGTGGTATCTAGTCTCATTGCTCTGCTCCATCCGCTCGACCTTCTGCATGAGACGTTCCAGAATTTTCAGCGACGCATAGCCTCGAATTCCTCCACCGTCTGCGAAGTCTGTCAGTCAAGTGGTTGATCCTGGAAATATGATGTCGATCGAGGTTTTCCGTACCTAGTGATAGAATAATTTTTCTTCGCCATGGACTCCTGGCTGAAGTGTCGGAATTGTATCGCCGGCCGCATTTAGGCAAGGTTCTAGGTATGACTATACCACTGTCGGCGCTACCGACAACTGCTGACTGCTCGCCTGACACAAGAACATCCGACTGTGAGGCCATTATAGAGGCTATAATGTTAGTTCGATAGTGAAGAGAGAACTTACGGCAAAGTTTAATACGAGAACTCAGGCTCCTGTGGAATGGTCAATCTGCGTGCAACATCTCCAGCCTCTCCTCTGGCGATGTACTGCGCCTTGTGATGCATGTCGGAGGGCTGCAACTACAAACACAACCGGACGTGCGCCTTCATGGTGATAATACCACAGCATGATGTCCTTAGCGATGTCCACAGCCGACGTACTCCAAATAAGCAGGTCGCGGTGACAGTCATTGCAGCCAACTGGTGAGCTGGCGGCAGGCTAACCGAGCGGCTGGAGGCGATGATGGAAGCGAGGCCGGTGCGTATGGCTCGAAGGCTGCGGGCAGAGGGGAGCGCGCACAAGCACTGCCTCCAAAGCGCCTGCGTCACGAAGAGAGCGGGACTGCAGTGCACGAGCATCACTCGATGCGACCGGTGTGTGGTCTGGCTGGGCCTCACAGGTGACGCAAGGTTCCACAGCATCTCCGCTGGGTAGGTGGCTGTGATCTGGAAACACATATTTAGCAGAGGCCGCCCGCCCGAGTCGTGGGGGCCACAACACATTGTCCTGAGCGAGATGACATTTAATAGCCTGCTGCGACGTATCCATACAAACCACACAGGAACTCCAACAGACAAGATGACCACACCTCAGCGCAGACCAACTTGGTCGAGAAAGTTCAGCGGCGATGACTTGTCGAAGAAATGCGTCTGCTACATCAGGTCAACACATAATGTATCCGTCGAGCCGCGAGATGTGATAGAGAGTAAGTTGCAAGTCTATCAGACCTGGTGACCTGCCTCAAGCTAACTCGACCGCCAAGACCAAAAACAGGAACCGATTGCAACGGAACGCATTGATCGCAATCCTTGGAAGACGGAGCAGAAAATTGTCATCCGACGGAATTCTTTGAAGAGCAATGCGTCGCTGTCGACTGCCACCGAGCGTTCCAGTGATGAAGACGAAGAAGATCCATTTCCTTCGTCAAATGATATGCTGTATCACTGCACTATTCCTTTCGACCATATGACCTGGGACCGCATGACTGGGAATGTACGGCAAATTCGGATATATGAGCAGCCTTTGAGTTATGCGATCAGCGTGCGTGCGTAATGGGAGAGATAGTAGTGATATGCTTCGCAATGCATTCGAATTTTTGAGGATAAGCTTCCAGCGCTATGGGTCGGCGCTCGTCAGGCTAGAAGATCAAGCTGCGTATCATATAGAGACGTGCACTGAGGCAACCAGACGCTCGCTGGGGTATCACATTCGCCGTCCGAGTCCGTATAAGGCTGCGAGGCCGAATCTCGAGTCTCCGGATGTTGCAAAGCCATCGCTAAGCACCAGGGTTGCGCAGGGCAAGAACCACAAATAGGGTACATACAGTACAATGCTCAATGCTGGTTATAGGGTGTTTTAGCTACCCGAGTCCATGGCCTCTATTGCCTTGAGGGCATTTTGTAGACAAGCATCCACCATCAGATGCGCTATACGCCATCTGTCTTGACACCTCTTGTCCGGCTACCGATGTAGCGACTGTCGATGACCCCCGAGTATATCGTGTTCTATACACCCGCATTCTTTCGGTATTGCAAGGGGTTCGTGGGGAGGAGATTCGACGCGCGGTGTAAGGTCTTCTCTTCAGAATCGTGTTTGCTGTTGCGTGGCTACTCATAAGCTGATGAAATTGCCTTAATGACCGGCACGCCCGACAGCGGCCGCAAAGCGCATTTCGCACGCGGTTCCTGACGGATTATTATTGACGATGCTGAGATGATATAATACGGATATTAAAGGCAGCCGGCGAACCGAAGCAGCGCAGCTTTGTGATGAGATGAACCGCACGGCACACTCACTTCACTTCTTGGCGTAGACTAGCGGATCGTGCCCGAGACCCTTGCTCAACCTAAACTTCAACTAAACTTTGGGGTCGGGGTCTTCACGTTTCCTCCTTCCGCCATGCACCAAAATTCTGTACCGCAGCCTTCCGACTCGCCGTGACCGCTCAGATCAGCAACAGGACAGGCTCCGGGTTTTGTGAACTTCATACACCATTGTGGGTGCTGTGTCGTATGCCAACGTCAGCAGATCTGTACTGTACTGTACATACATTATTCTCACCGTGCGTGGGAATACCTACGTCAAGGTAGGTATATCTCCTCACTACTGTGTATGCCTTCTTACCCAATCTCATCCCCGAACAAATTGCTTGCGTTGCCTACTGCTTTGTATTGTACGTACATCAAATGTCTTGTGGACTACCAAGCAAAAAGAACCGCTTAGAAGCTGACGACCATGATCAACAACCCCTTCGGATCCTTTTAACAAACGGCCGCTTCCCCGTCTCCCTGGACTTAGCAAGACAATTCAAACATGCCGGCCACAAAGTCTACTGCGTCGACCCGCTCGGGTATCCGATTTGCAAGTTCTCCTTAGCATCTGTCGCCAGCGCCCAAGTTCCCGCACCGCACGATGATCCCCGAGGATATATCCGAGCGGTGAAAGAGATGGTCAGGCTATGGAAAATCCATCTGATAATTCCCATCCACGAAGAGATTTTCTACTTAGCGGACAGCGGTGAGCCTGATATCATCGCTCGTCTCTTCGCACCGCCTTTCCACCTCCTGCTACGCCTGCACCACAAGTTCGAATTCTCGAAGTTGACGCAGGATATCGGTATGGATGTGCCCGAAGCCCATCTCTGCACTAGTATAGACGACGTCCTTCAGGTCCCCATGGACCGCTACCCGCACGGCATTGCCCTGAAACCAGTCTTCGGCCGCGCCTCCACAGGAGTCCACCACATCCACCCCGGCCAATCCATCCCCGAAAACCTCCCAATCTCCCCATCCAACCCGCACATAGCGCAAGAATGGCTCGTCGGCGACCGCTACTGCTCCTACAGCATCGTACGCGGCGGCCAAGTCGAAGCAACCGGCTGCTACCCAGTCCTCGACACCCTCGACGGCTCGAGCTCCGTATTCTTCCAACAAAAATTCCACCCGCCCGTCTACGAATACATCCAACGCTTCATCTCCTCCCTCCCCCCCTTCTCCGGCCAAATCGCCTTCGACTTCATCGAAACCCGCGACGGCCTCTTCGCAATCGAATGCAACCCCCGCGCAACCTCTGGCCTCCACCTCTGGTCCCAAACCCCCTACCTCGCCCGCGCCATCACAGGAACCTTACCAAAAGAAGAAATCGAACGACCCATCCGCCCTCCTCGAAAAATGTTAGGACGAGAATCACATTTCCAAGTCGCGGCGGGGATGTTGATGTGGGAGCATAAAAACGCGTCGTTTAAAGTGTGGTTGAGTCATATGAGACGTTTGGTTTTTACGCGAGATGTGATTTGGAAGTTTCGGGATCCGATGCCGACCATTGCGCAGCCGTTTTTGTTGACGGAGTATTATCATGCGTGTCGGAAGCAGGGGGTGCAGTTGCCGGAGCTTTTTCAACAGCAGTTGATTTGGGAGCCGAAGGGGGAGGAGATGGAGAGGGTTAATGCGGTTTTGTTGGGGGGTGGTAAACTTGGTGGTGGAGGTGGGGAGGAGGAGATGTTGGGGGTGCTGGATGAGCCGCAGGTTGAAGAGGTGACGGTGGAGATGGAGGATATTGAAGGTTCGACTTTGGGACGTCCGTCGATTTGAGTCGCGATTTGAGGTTGGACTTTCGGGCGGACGGTCCGGTGGTTTTCTTTCGTGAGGAAGCATTGATTACTACTCTCTCGGGATGCCAAGCGTTCTGCTTTGCGTTTGGATTATGTGATACCCAGATCTCTCCTTAAAGTTGATGTACTGCAGCGACATTCCTCTTGAAAAGCACCAGTTTGCTAGTTGTTTTCGTGATGTACGAGCATATCATCAATGCTCACAAAAGCAATAACCGTGATCCTCAAACTCCTGCATCGTGCTGTCGACACCTTCCCGAAAAGCAAGATAAGAATCGGTGACGTTTTCAGAGTCGTGGTAGTACAAAGCAGAAGCACATATGCGCTCATTCAGCTGTCCCTCAATGTGCCATGAGCCACCATCGTAGGTCGGCTTCTCGTGGTTGAGATGGATATTTGCAAGCTTGACTATGACCTGAAGACCTTGCTCGTTGAAGACCTTTCGCCACCGATTTATTTTCTCTGCTATCCTTGCATCGGCAAGCGCAAGATCTTCCGTGCTCGGCAAGGCATAGTTAGGAACTCTGCCCTCGCCTTTCTTAGGCGTTTGAAGTACGCTTCGTGGCACTCGGTGTCGAGGTTGAAATGGCAAGGGTTCCGGAGTTGCTATTAGGCAATGATATCCACCGTAGCAATATTCTTTATTGCAGCCATAATCGCCTTCTGGACACTTGTTCTCTTCAGTCTCGATCCATGCGTCGCCGAACTCGCCATGTATGCGACTGCCCACTGAAAGTTGTGTAGAGAGGATGGTGTGCAACCACATTGGAACCGAAGCAGGCATTACATCTTCGATAGCACGGTACAGATCCTCATTGTCGTGTGGATGCAGATTGTTGATGTAACTGGTGATTTTGGCTCGGTTCTCGGCATCCAAGGCAACTTCGCACGGCAGCCATTGAAATTCGTCCGAGTATCGTCCAAACTGAGCGCCGTTAGATGCCTCCGGTATGATCTCACCTTCGCAAATCGTCGATGAACACTTCTCGAGGGGTACCCTTCCTCCCGGCAGAATGCGAGATGGTCCGTAGACGAGGGGGAAAAGTGAGGGGTGGACCAAGTCAAGCACTTTGCTAATGGGAGCTGAATGTCGAGCAGGCGGAGTGGTCGAAGAAGTGGAGTGAACGGGAAAGGGGAAGGCTTGGCGCTCCGGTCGCGTTCAGGCGTTCTTTCCCTACCATTCAGCGTTGTTTCCCTACCATTCAGTTGCTCCTACCACAAAAACACCTATGGACGTGGAGCAGTACAATTGCTCCCACATTCGTGCTTCTCATCAAGCTGGCTACATGTATGTCTTGGGCTGACTAAGCTGGGTGCGATGGTCTAGACTGGACTCACTATGTGCACCTCTGCAGCATCATGTTTGCAAGCTCTCAGTATCTCGATTGCTGCCAAGCTTCCACCACTATGATCGCCAATGACCTTAGGAACATCCGTAGAGCAGGCTGAAAGACTTTCGACACTCGCTTGTTTCCCGGTTTCGCGCTCAGTAGCCGCGACCTGGCACTTGCTCGGCTCCCGGTCTGGGCCGATCTTATACCTCCTGGCGCCTTCGTGCTTACTGTTCTTCAGATACATATAGCCGCCTGTCTCCCGTCCAGTGGACATCTCACATCGATCGACGAGACACCTCAAAGTGCGCAGAGGACGAAGTGTTCGGCAAGAAGCTCCACGGACCAGAAAAATATATGAGAGCTTGGCAGAATGCAGATGCAGAGGCAGATCTTTGCTGGCAATCACAGAGGCCCCCTGCTGTCCGGATGATGTATGCTGCTGGGGAACACTTTGGACCTGGCGCTGCCGTGTTCCAGTCTACGGTGCGGCGTTCAAGACACAATTCTGGCCAACGCCAAAAGTGCCGGCTGTGTCTCATGTATGCACCAACGATCAAGCGTCGATCCAAGCATAGATCATGGCTCCTACGCCGCTCGGGTCCTGCTGTACATCTCCTAACGCCATGCCATGGCTGTGCCTGTGTAAGTGGTGCTCTTGCTCGTCTGGGCAGAGTGCAGCGGTATGGCCGAGCGCCGTGGCTTGTAGGGAAGCGTCTTTATCGAACCTCAGCTACGCCATGTCCAGCCCTATGCTATGCAATGCAATGCAATGCACGGCACGCATGATACTTGTTTGTCGCACGTGGCAGAAACGTCGACGTTATTCGGATGCGGCTGTGTTGACATTTGGTAACAGCAACGTCCACTGCCACTGCCCAGACTCTCCAACTTCCTCCATGGAATGTGTCTATGGAGGCTCCGAAGGTGCCGTTCGCAAATTGCAGCTCTCCATGCGTTATGCACCATGCGCCATGCGTTGCTGCTCTCCGGCTCCGGCTTCACCGTCTTCACCGCATGCAGCATGGACGTTGCTGTGTCAGAGGAGCGCCTTCCGAATTGGCACGAACCGCTGAGCACGTTTTGTCATCAACCACGAAAGTGAGCCGACAATTTGGGCTTCTCGACAAGCACGCTCTCGAGACAGACACACTACATGCACACCACATCCAACACCTCACCACGGCCCTCAATGGCGATCATAGAACGACTTCGAGCCTTCCGCAGTTCGCTCGTCTTCATCACCTTGGTCATCTCCTTCTCCGTATACACAGATCAGTTCCTGTACGCCGCCATCGTCCCCGTCACGCCCTTCGCCCTCAAGGAGCATGGAAACATCTCTGAGCACCACACCCAGTTTTGGACCGCAATACTGCTGGCAGTCTTTGGCATCGGCTGCTTCTTGAGTTCGCGTACGTTGTCCTTGCCTTACCCGTTTCGATAGTAGCAAACAGCACTGCTGCTGGACTGTTGCTGACACTTCGCAGCACCTTGGGCCTGGTACACCGACCACAGCAGAAATCGGCAGATCCCGTTCATCATCGGCCTGCTCATACTCTTGGGCGCCACCGTCATGCTCTGGCTCGCACCGACAATACACGTTCAAGTCGCCGGTCGCCTTCTGCAAGGCGTCGCCAGTACCGTGGTGTGGACCACAGGTCTCGCCGTTCTCGTGGATACAGTGGGACAGGAACAAGTTGGAGGTCAGCATACTATGGTCTGCTTCTTACGATGACTGAAAAAGTCGCGTCGAGACGTATAATCATGAGGCATTCCTCCCCACAATCTGCACATGCTAATATCTTCCAGAATACGCCGGGTACATTAATATTGCACTCAACATGGGAAGTCTTACTGCTCCGCTACTGGGCGGCATCATGTTTGAACGTCGCGGCTATAATGCAGTCTTTGCACTCATCCTTGGTGTCATCGGCTTGGACATCGTCTTTAGACTTATCATGAAAGAGAGAAGCTCTTCTACCGCCAGCAATCACCGACCTATCGATCTCGAGAATCGCCGCAAGGGCCAAGCAAGTACCGTGGTCGATACCCAGGAAATCGCCGAAGACACCCTATCAACGGCATCCACCATCGTCTCATCAAGCGTAAACCCAAAGATACCAGCCATGATCCGCCTCCTTTTCTCCGTCCGCTTCATCGTCGCACTCTGGGGCATTCTAGTACTCGCCGCAGTCTTCTCAGGATTCGAGACCGTACTTCCACTTCACGTCAATAAAATCTTTGGCTGGGATTCTGAAGGTAGTGGTCTGATTTTTCTACCGCTCTCGCTGCCAGCGCTGCTTGGGCCCTCGATCGGCAAGATCACAGACAAATATGGAGGCCGCTGGTTCGTGGCTGGCGCCTTTGTGGCCCTATGCCCTTCCCTCGTTCTTATGCGACTGGTGAAGGACAACACACTCTCCCAGAAGGCCCTGCTAGTCATCCTCCTGGTCGTCGTCGGACTCTGCCTCACAATCATCCTAGAACCGCTCTTCGCCGAGACGGCCCTCCGCTCAGACCAATTGCGCAAGCAAGAAAGAGATGCCGGCATTGCGCGCACCGGATGCAGTCGAGGATACTATGGGCAAGCATACGGCTACTTCAACATGGCATGGTCCCTCGGTAATACCGTGGGACCATTGCTGTCTGGATTAGTGATAGATGCTGCCGGCTGGGAAATGGCTGTGTTGAGCTTGGGCTTGCTGTGTGGCGTCAGTGCTGTGCCAATTGTGTTGTGGACTGGAGGATACATCTTCTCCAAACGAGGATAAGGGTCCGAGCTGCTGGGGGCGGGCCCGGATGGCCCCCAAAAATTTGCATCTACGTGAGCTGAGGTAGCTCAAGAAGAATGAAATAGAAATTCCAAACGCTTCTCTCTCGTGCACAGCTTCGACGCCTCTCGGCTCGCAATCGGCGCTTGCTGCGTTAGAAGCTTCAACGGAGCTGAAAATTTCAAAAGCCAGGTGCTGGTCGCCGTCGAGCTGTGCCTGCTTCGTACTCCCGGACTTACCACTCCTTCCATGACACTCCGAAGACGAATACCGTGGATCGTATGTGCGAGAAGAGTATCCCGTTATCAGTGTCTACGGAGAGATGTGAGTGCTCACGCGAGAGATTTTGCTTCTTTTTTTTTCCAATGCATGCCCAGGACCGAACGTTTCAGGTGTCAATCGCTCGCTGTTGCAGGGACTGGAGGAGTAGAGGAGTGTGTGAAGTGAGCTTCTGCGTGGTGCAGGAAGCGGTAGGTGAGATCTAGACTGGTTCACTTGGATCAATAGGTTCTCATCCGGGTACTGTACGCTGCGCAAATCAGGTGTCATTGGGGTGAAAAGGGATCGGACTCACCGCGGCTATATGCTTCCCAATTCGAGGTCATTACCACGCACCAAGGATCCAAGACCGCTGGAGCTGAGGAACGAGAGCCGAGAGTGTTGTGGTTCAGTCAGGTGATATGCTGGTCAGCTGATACCATTAGCTAACCTGTGCTAAGAGGAAGGATATACAATAGGTATATTAACTATAGTCTCTGTAGCAGGCTCCTAATCCTTCTTTATACAGTTATATAGTTGTTAATCCGATAATTAGTTGCATCCCTAGTACGATTTACAATAGGTTATAAGCCCGGCGTATACGCTTACCTATCTAGTTCAACTACAAAAGAACTGTTTCCAGAGTCTACCAAACAGAGCTAGCTATCTAGACCTATTAGGTACCTAGTTAAAAGCTCTAGTTCGGACTAAAACCTAGTAAGTGTCCCTTATAAGCCCTACCTAGCACTATACTAAAAGGCAGCTAGGAACGATAGACACTAATTAGACAAAGATAGTAAAGGAGAATCAGGTTCTTAGGAAGGGGATCAACTTCTAAGACTAGAAGCTTATATTCTAGGCGGCCCTTCTAGAAAAGGACCTAGTTAGTATAGTATTCTATAGACTTGACTAGGCTAATAAAATAAAACTACCTCTAAAAAGCATGTTTATAAGGGACTCAGCCGATCAGTAGTATAGAGACATATTTAGGGACTAGAAAAAGAAGGATATCTAAGCCCTAGGCATACTTATTACTAGACTCGACCCTGCTCTTAGACTAGACTTCGGTAATATACCTAAGTTAGCTAAGGATATATACGACTACATTGAGGCTCTATATAAGCCTATTATAACCGTAGACATATTTGATACTATCAAACTCATTAGGTATATCAGGATGCCCCTTACTAATCCGAACACCTAGTAGTACTACGAATCTTTTCAGCAGTAGTTTAATAGATTCCAAATATCGATAGAACAATTTGCTAGCTTAGTTACAACAACAGAAGCGCCTATAAAGTTATTAGACATTAAGATGCCTAATATGCTTATTAGGATGCTATTTATTTAGGGCCTTTCTAGTTACGAATAGCTTAGATCCTAGAAGTATAACAACAAGCCTAAAGCTAAGGACTCCTCCCTTAAAGTAATAATAACGTCCCTAAGGAGAGAAAAGCCTCCTAGACAGTTATCTAGCGGCTTAAAGCTTGTTAGAGGGGCTATTAGCAATAATAACGACTAGTGCACTTAGTATAAGTATAAGCATACCAACGCTAAGTGCTATAAGCAATACCCTAATATAGTACTACCTAGTTAGGGAAAGAAAGACAAGAGCAAAGACAAAGACAAAGATAAAGGCAAGAAGGGTAAAGGCAAAGGAAAGGGCAAATCTAGTAGTGCTATTAACAATAACAAAGATGAATTAGACTCCTCCTCTAACTCGGAAGATAAGGGAGACTATTAGCTAGACGGCCTTAGTAGGGGCCTAATTGGGGGAGCTATTGCAAAGCCGGGACTAGCTATAGCAAGCTCTAAGAACCTAACAGCTAATACAAAAGTGTAGGATACAGGTACATTACTACATATTATAGGGAATAAGAGCTAGTTTAGCGATCTTAAGCACCTAACTAAGCCTGTTTAGTTCTCCTAAGTAGTAGGAAAATCAAGTGTATTACGATTAGGAACTGTTAATATCTTCCTAACCTATAAAGGAAAGAAAACCCCAATTACTCTAATAGACGTCCTCTACTCCCCGAACTTAGATTACAACCTAATCTTAGTAAAGCGTCTTTAGAAGAAATGTAGTATTTACTTAGATAGACCTTTAGGCACTTTGATACTTAAAGGCAAGCTAATTAGAAAGGTTGAGGAAGTATAAGGAGTACTTGCCCTTAAAGATACTAGAGTTAAAATGCTAGGCTCAGCTTTAAAACTAAACTTAGAATCGAGTTAGAAAGGGCAGCTATTAGCCCTAGCTATCGCTAGACTACGAGCGGACACATTAAGATGGTATTAGAGACTTAGCTACGTCGGCAACAAGATCCTAACAGCTACTAAGGAAGCTATTCTAGGCCTAGAAGAAGTTGATATATCTAAACTCGAGCACTATAAGACCTACAAGCTCTCGAGAGCTTAAAGAGTTATATTAAGAGAACATAGAACTAGACTAGAAAAAGCCCTTAACGAAGTCTATATTAACCTTGTTAGCGTACAACCATTTAATCTGTTTAGAAACAGGTATATTATAATCCTAACTAATGCTAAAACTAGGCTTAGGTAGGGTCTGTTACTTCGAAACAAAGACAAGGTAACAAGTAGTAATAAGCTAACCAACTAGATAACTAGAATCAAGAGGCAATATAACAAAATCCCTAAGATTATCTTTAGTAATAGCGGGGGAGAGTTTACTAACAACGATCTAGTATATTTTGTAGAGGAAGTTAGCATTAGATAGGATGTATCTATACTATATATACCGGAGCAGAATAGCATTACAGAGTCGTTAAACAAGACGATTCTGCTTAAGGCAAGAGCAATAATAATTGACTCTAGTCTACCAATGTACTACTAGTGCTTTATAGTAATGCATTCGATTTACCTAACTAATAGACTAGTAAACTTAAGAACTAAGGAAGTTCCACTTAAGGCTTTCGAATCAGACTTGAATATCGGCAGTACAGACATTAACCTATCTAAGACGAGACGATTTAGCTATAAGGCATTTAAATACCTCGAATCCGGAGTTAAACGACTTAACTCCTAGAAATTTGTACTAAGAGCTTTCGTTTACTAATTTATTAGATTCTAAGAAAATTCGTTAATAAACTATCTGCTTTAGAACCCGCACTAGAAGGATAGCGTATAGCAGCATAATATTAGATTCTCTCTATACGTTACCTTTAACGAGGACTTTGTCTATAAAGACAATTTCACTAAGCTTCTAAGTACCCTTTAAGCTTAGGGGGAGTATTTGAGACTAGCTATCCCTTAGGAGACTATTTAGGTACTTAAAACCTAGTCTAACCTTTCATTTAAGTTAGGAATCCTAGCACTATTCCCTAGTAATAACCAAACACCTTAGCACTCTTTAGAACCTTAGGGGGAGCTATTTAGAGGTAGCATCCCTTAGCCTTAGTAGGCTTATAATTAGGAAGATTAGGAAGACTCCCTTACAGCTTAGGGGGAGCAAGGTACACTTAAGTAAGGAACACTACCTTAGCTAACACCTATAGCTAATAAGCCAATACTCTAAAATTACTAACTAGAACTACTAGCTACCTAACAGGAAGCTGCTCCTAAGAAAAATTAGCATACTTAAGAAACAGATACTACTAAACTAGAAGACACCCTAATTACTCCCTTCTAAATCCCTAAGACTACTAGTAAGAGAAAGAGGGCTCCTAACCTACCTTAGCTAAACCCTCCTTAAGCCGAAGTACGACTTAGGTCTAGCAGAGCCGTAGCCAAGCATAACTATAGCAAGATCACTAAGATTGCTATAGCTACTGCTATAAAAGATGCTTAGAAGCCAGCTAACCTAACAACCCTAGCTAAAGCCCTAAAAAGGCCTAACTAGGATGAATAGAGAAAAGCCGTTATAAAAGAGATAAGGTCTCTTAAAAAGTCTAGTACAATCGAGTAGATTCTAGCCGAATCCCTACTAAAAGGCAGAACACCTTTAATAGGAAAATAGGTTTTTAAGATTAAATACCTACTAGACGGCTCTATTAACAAATACAAGGCAAGATAGATAGCTAGAGGCTTTATACAGAAGCAAGGTCTTAACTATATTAACACCTATGCTCCTATACTAAGAGCAGCTACTGCTAGACTTGTCCTTAAGCTTTTAGTAAGCAAAAACTAGAAGCGAAGACAGGTTGATATCGAGACTGCTTTCTTGAATCCCCCTCTAGATAAAGAGATTTTTATTAGACCCCTAGAAGGCGCGTACCTATTCAAGAAGCACCCTCTAAAGTAGATCATCCGTATTAGAAAAGGATTGTATAGCCTTAAGCAGGCTGCTAATCTCTAGCACTATAATGCTTTAGACACTCTTCGTTAACTTAGCCTAAGTAGGATAAAGAGTAACTGTTGCCTATAGCAAGGTAATAGTATTCTTGTCCTCCTTTATATAGATAACTTCTAAATCTTTAGAACCTCTAAGGTAAAGATCGATGCTCTAATTGAAGGTCTTCGTAAGAAGTATATAATCAAGATTGTTACGTCTAACCTGTTTCTAGGCCTTTATCTAAAGGAAGACAAGGAGGGAAACCTTACTATCTCCTAGATACATTATACTAAAGAGAAGCTTTAGAAGCATAGCTTGGACTAGTACAAGCTAATAAAGCATCTACTTAAGAAGCTTTACGAGCCTCTTACAACCCCCTATAACCGTTAGGACTACTAGCTGTTTAACACTATAATTGGTAAAATGCAGTTTCTAGCTAACTAGACTAGACTAAACATTAGCTACGCCGTTAACTACCTTGCTAGGTTCCTTTAGAATCCCGGACCTAAGTATGTTATAGCTACTAAACATCTCTAGAGGTACATTGCTAGCATAGTTGATAAAGGACTTATCTTTAGAAAGAAGAAAACTTTGGAATTTTAGGCATACTCTAATGCAGACTTTGCTAGTAACCCTTTATTATTAAGATCAACATTAGGCGCCCTTATGCTTCTTAACAATACTCTAATTATATAGAGATTACAGCTTTAGAAGGAAGTCGTGCTCTCTAGTACTAAAGCGGAGTATATTGCTTTAATAGAAGTATATAGAGAAATCTGCTAGCTCCGAAATTTGATAACTAAGCTTCAACTACTTACTAGGGAAGAAGTTAATAGGATTTATATCTAGGTGGACAACTAGTTAGCCATTTCCCTTATTAAGGACTATACAAATTCTAAGAGGTCGAGGTATATTTCCCTTAGGAACTACTACTATAGAGAACAGTATACCTAGGGAAAGATTAGTATCGAATTCGTTACTACTAACAAACAGCTGGCGGACTGTTTCACTAAGCCTAAATCTCTAAACAGAATTCTCTAATAATATAGCGTCTCTAGGACAAACTCCTAAGTTACTCCTTTAGAAAGAAAAATCTTATTTGTAGGATTAGAAAACAAGCTTTATACACTCATTGAATTTCATTCTAATTTCTAGAAACAGCCTAGCTGCACTATACAGTCTAAGCTGCAAAATTTCTTTTATAACAATATTGAGACTAAGCAGGAAGAAATACCTTAGCCCTTAAGAGTCGGAAACTCTCTAATACTATAAGGCTTTTACTAATCTAGACTGCCTAGCCTATTTCAAAATCGAAAACATACATTACAGCTCTCTATCTACTAGAAAAAACCGAATCTCCCTAATCAGCTACCTATCTTAGTATTACTGTCTTCGTAATTAGAGAAACCCCTCTAAGGACTACTAGAATTACGAGTCGAGCTAGGACTAGTAGACAACCTAGAACCTAGACTACGACTACGTCCCTAAGCAGTAGCCTAGGCATAAGCATTTGCCTGCTATAGCAGCAAATTTGCTACTACCTAGGCGCCCTAAGGAGTACTCTAATCGATGCTAGACGGGACTAGTACGTATAGACGACGCTGATTAGTGCCTGCTCTACTCCCCGGATTGCGAGGCGGTAGAGGCGCTATAGGCGTCTAACGATTCGTATTAGAGCGTAGCCGAGAGACGTAACCTAACAAAAGAATTAGTGTTTTTGCTTTAAAAAAAATATACAAGACTAGATTCAACTTACTAGAGAACTCGCATTAACTATAATAATTTAGGCTAGTACAGTTAGTACAAGCGCCCTTTAAGAAAGCGATATCCTAACCGTTAATTCGATAACTTAGAGTTATATACTCTAAGTACGGACCCTTTAACTGCTTGCAAGGACCGCACTGGCTGTTACTAGTATATACGCGTCTAGTAGCAGCCGTATATACAAGCGCGGTAGGCAAGTAGTTAACATTCGATTTTAAGCCTAAATTAAATGCCTTAGCCGCCTTACGCAGACGCGGAGGCACACTTAGAAACAGCCGAGCATTATCCTAGCTCGTAATAAAATACCTAACATCAACGTTACGTAGCTAAGGCGGAGTCTGCTCCGGACTAATATTGGTTAAGCACTAGATAATTCTCTAGAGAATCGCGATAGTTAACTAAACTTCCTTAAGGACTACGCCTAGTTAGTAAATTGTTAGAAAAGGGGAAACTCTAATAGCAATACTTACTAGTCTCTATAAGCTAGAGCTTATTATAACGCGAAGGGTGCCGATTCTTGTTTGGATTATTACTACCGCCGCCGCTACTACTACTACCTATACTACTCGCTATACTCCCTAGGCTAGGGTAAAGAATCATCGCTATAATAAAGTCTCGGCTAGCTATTAGACTTGAAAAGTTTTAGTAAGAATTTAAATTCTAGTAGAGGCTGCTAGTACTTAGGGGATTGCTAAAGAGTGGATTGTAAAAGTTCAAGTTGTCTAGTTAAGTTTAAGTGTCTTTTATAGGCGCCTGCTAACCCTGCAATTACGACTAAGGATATCACTCTAAAGCAAACTAATTAGCAAACAATATAACATAAGCACGTGCAAGTAGCATAGTATATAAAGCTATATATAAAGCAGATATAGTCTAATATCTAAAGGCAGTCAGAAAATGAAGTGAAGCTCTAAGCCTAGATTTAGAGTGTCTAATCTAAATAGCATATTATCTCTGCCTAAGGGGGAGTGTTGTAGTTTAGTTAGGTAATATGCTAGTCAGCTGATACTATTAGCTAACCTATACTAAGAGGAAGGATACACAATAGGTATATTAACTGCAGTCTCTATAGTAGGCTCCTAATCCTTCTTTGTATAGTTATATAGTTGTTAATCCGATGATTAGTTGCATCCCTAGCACGATTCACAATAGAGAGAGCGCTTACACGTTCGCCTACTGCTATAAGCATAGGACCGAAGCTCTCGAGGTGAAATTAGAATGCTGTGCTTGCCTCGTGTCCGGTAGTAGTCCGATTATCTCGCTGTATCTACGCTACTAGTTGTGCTTCGTATCTCAATTGCTATCCCTTAGACTCTCAGTCATGTTTTTTTTTCTTCTCGAGGCGCGTTACGCTCTTCGATGTTGAAATACGCTCTCGGTTATTACATTCCGTAATTGAATGAAGTCTCTGTTCTTGAAATGTCTAAGCTCTCTGAATTCTGGCAATAACTTATACAATGTAATGTCGTGTTGATGTCGTGCGTTCGTAGAAGAAAGATGAACTAAAGTGCCCCCCTACCTAAAGCTTAACATTACCTCACCTTAGTCTCCGCAACATTCAATTATATGAATAATTACATAAGCATATGAATGAGTAACAACGTCTTCATTCAATTAATTATGCTCCTTCTAGCTTATGCAACCGCGTAATAATCTCGTTATTCAATTAGTTAATTATATAAAGAATTTAGAGCCTATTAGGTAAAGTTAGTCCGCCTCGTTATTGTCCTCGATAACCCTATAGTATACACTAAGGGTTAAGAGCTACAGTGATCTATAGGTTAAGTAGACAGTGTAATACAATATCTAGCGGTATTCTATAGCTCCGAGATATATAGATCGCTATATATAGTAGTAGATAAGGCCTCTTCCGAGAAGCTAATTTCCGGCTTTATAGGTCTAGCTTTATACCTATACTACGAGGCATTCTTTCTCGACAACTATACCTCTAATAGCATAGTATAGCTTCCGGATCTCGAGAGGTTAGTATTATAAAGTATATTTATTAATCTAAGTATATAGAATAATAGTAGTGTAATAGAACCCTATCGTTCTCGAGGCTAGTCTAGCAAAGCCGATAAAGCAGGCTAATAGCTTATTAGAAGTGCTACAATACTAGGCTACTTCTAGTAGCAAAGATATAGCCGCGTAGGCTAAGAGGAAGGGGTTATATAAGCGCTAGTCCTTAAATAAGAGAATGTAGTATCTAAAGAAGAGGTATTATAAACTATATATTCGTATAAGCAAGAAGCCGTTAGACCTCCAATTCCGGATGTTTCTATACGGTTCAGATAATAGTAGAAGTCCGGAGGAAAGGCTAGAAATACTTAAAGCTACGCCTAAGATACATAGATTGATTTGGCCGTATAACTATCGATGCTAGCGCTATAAATAGTATAATACTAGGTTAGGTTGTCGATTATAAGGTAGCAGAAGCTATAGAAGTTAGTATAGAAGTTTAAGTTTAAAAATACAGCCGATTTTCCGACACGTGTAGAAAGAGTGTATATTAAGCTTTCCGTATATAGATATACGTAGATTAAGCGCGGTTTAAAGTAAATCTAATGTAGCTGTATATCTAAAATCTCCGCTTAAACCTCCGAATTCGTAACTCCTAACTAAAACACTACCATTTAACGTACACTATTATTTTTTATATACTATCTACGCATCTAGAAAATTTTTCAATATGCCTCCGAAGTTATTAGGAAAACGACCTGCTACGGTTTCCCCGGCGGACGGCGATATAGGGCCGTTACGAAAGAAAACACGTCTTTTATAAGGTACTCTTGCCTTTAGCTAATAAATACCTCTAGCAACCTAGACCTTATAGCTTCGCCCTATATAACAACTATAGCGACAGATACGAAGTACCGAGATAGTAGAAAACCCTATCGATCTATCGAGCGATAGCGAAAGCGGCGGAGACAACGAGACCGAGTCTACGACTATAACTTCTTCTGCTATAGAACGAGACGAAGGCAGCTTTATTATAGCTTCTTAACGCGTTAACTTTAATATAGTTTACGACCGCCTACTAGGCTAGTTTCGACTACGTATACGTACTAAACACTATATCGGTAAACGTATATTATAGGTATTTAAACACGGCATAGAGCTTGCAAAGTAGTATCTAAAGAAGCAGAAGTATAAGGGTCGTTTCTAGCTCTGTTAACAATGCTATCTTAACAACGCCGATAAATAGGTATAGAGCGTAGCTTCTATAGGTACTCCGGTAAGGTACTATATTGTCTACTACGGCTACGAACCTCTAAGTAAACGTAGAGCGAAGAAGATTATAGATAAACAAGACAACTATCCGAAGAATAATAGCTACGACTAGCTTCCGCTAGAGTACGCCGCTTAGTAGATTTAAGACTTTATAAACTAGATAGCAAGACGCGATATCTCCTTCGAAGACGCCGCTTCTAAAGAGCTATATAAGATAATATTAACTAGTAGTCTATTAGTTAAAGATCTCTTGCCTTGTCCGCGTACTATACGTAACTAGCTCTTCCGTACTTATAAGGAGCGTAAACCGGACGTAAAGGCTACTATTTAGAAGGCTGTCTCGAAGATTAGTATCTCCTTTAATATCTAGACAATACCTAATAATCTATCGTTGCTAGCTATTATAGTATACTAGATTGACGAGAATAGGCAACTTTAAGTCGCTCTTATCGCCCTTCGACCGCTTCTAAGCTACTATAGCGTTGTTATTGCTCTAGTCCTTTACGAAGTCCTTTAAGAATACGAGATTAAGGATAGAATTGCCGCGTTTCAAACGGACAACGCAACTAATAACGATATAACTATTGCTAAGCTTATCGCTCTCGGTATACTACTCTACGAAGCAGACGCTCGCTATAGATATATAGGTTATAGTATTAATCTTATTGTCCGCGTAATGCTATTTAGTAAAGGAATAGGTTAATAGAAGAAACAACTCTAACGTACGAGCGACGACGATAGTTTCCGGCTCTAGCGCGAGAAGGTAGGCAATATTAGACGGCTTTATAATACCGTTAAATATATTACTCGGTTACTAAAGCGCTCGGCGCTATTTGTACGGTATTAGAAGAACTTAGCTAACCTAGAGTTAGAAGCTAACAACGTCCTTCTTCGCCTTATTAAAGATAGCGATATACGATAGAATTCAACCCTCTAGATAATATAACGCGCTTTAAAGTTAAAGCCGGTTATTTAACGCTTCTGCCGTCTCTAGAAACCTAATAGTAGCTACAACCTCGCTTAAGACTATCTAACTAACTCTAACTAGAAAGAATTATAGCAGTACGAGCGACTATTAATCCCCTTCCTCGAAGCTACGAAGCGGATTAAAGGCAACGCAATATACGGCTTATTTAGCGCTCTATAGGAGATTTACCCTATATTAGATACGCTGTATTAATCGCTTACTCGGCGGCAAGAAGAAGCCTATAGTATCGACCGTAACGACTTTAGCGATATATAAGTACTTGTTCTTGCTATTCTTAGCGCCTTATACTAAATTTTAGTAGTTATAGAGCTAAGGTTAACGTAGGCTTCTTGCGTATAGAACAGCTCTATAACGACCTTAATTCTAGCCGCCTTCTACGTAGCGCCGTTATCCTTTACTCTATAAAGAAACACGACTTCTTTAAAAAGAGACAGGTAGGCTTTAAGTATAGCAAAGATGCGACTAACGAGAATAGTAATAAGAAGACGGCCGCTAAGGAGATTGCTAAGGCAAAGCAAGCAGTCGTAGACTTGTATACGGACTTTGTTACCTTACTTCTATAGCTAGAAGATAAGCCTTCTTACTAGTTTGTATTACCTTAAGAGCTCCGTAATAACGAGCGCGATTGCCGCCGGTAAGATAACGACCTCGACTTCTTCGAAGACGCCTTCGCCGACTTTACTTCTAAAGGCAATAGTAAGAGGCGATAGGCGATAGAAAACGAGCTAGAGCGCTATCTAAGTAACGACTTAACAACTTATAAGTATATCGGCACCTCGCTAGACAATAACTTCTATAATACTCGGCCGCTAGACTAGTAGCGAGACCGTAGCGAAGGGCTATATCTAACACTCGTATAGCTAGCGTTTACGCTGTTTGCTATTCTAGCAATAAGCTTAGAATGCGAGCGAGTCTTTAGCTATAGCAAATTAATAGTTACGGACTATAGATACTATCTTACTATATAGTTAATTAAGGCCGACTAGTGTCTAAAGAATTGGCTTATTCGAGGCCTTGCTAATAGATAGGTAACCTAGTTAATAGCGGACGACGATAGTAGCAGCAGTAGCAGTAGACGTAATAGTAACGGCGAGGTTAAATAGCTAGTATTTACTTATTTGCGCTAGCCTAATTATTTAGTTAATTAACCTTAACTATGCGTTATTACATGCAATAGCCTATCTATTTATTCAATTATACGCTAGTCGCTCGCTATTCAATCTCATTTAAGCGCTATCTACTCAGTCAACCGGCCTATATTTACTCATTCAACCACACGATTGAATGTTGCGGAGACTGCCTCACCTTCACATTCGGTCCCAGTGACATACATCAACATCAATCCACAACCTCTCAATCCCTCTCCCATCTGATAGAAGATCATCACATCACCCACTCAGTCTTTCAAAATGCCAATCCTCCACATCGTCCTCTTCGAATTCTCCCCCACAGCAACCGACATCCAAATCAAAGACGTATTCTATTCTCCACCCAACCTCCCTTATATAAAAAAAAACATCACTCACTAACCCTCCCCTCCCCCAGATCTGCACCCGCATGCTCTCCCTCTCCCAAACCTGCCTCCACCCAACCTCAAATCTCCCCTACGTAAAATCCTACGGAGGTGGAAAGGACACGAGTCCGGAAGGATTACAAGTGGTTGATTTGTACCTATTTGAAGAAGGATCTGGCTTTGCTAATGCTGCAGCTAGGGAGGATTCTCGCATGGGTTTGTGAGTGAATTTCAAAATGAGGAGGATAGGGAGTTTTATTTGGAGAGGGATCCGGTGCATTTGGAATTTGTGAGTGAGTGGGGAGAGATGGGGAGTAGGGCTGATTGATTTATATAGGTTAAGAGTTTGGAGGGGATTGTTGTGAATGTTAGGGTTGTGGATTTTGAGCCGGGGAAGTTCTGAGGTGAGGTTGGGGGTAGATGAGATGAGATTGGAGGGAAGTGGGGGAGTGAAATGAATGATGATGATGAACGATGGGAAATGAGTTCGGGCAGAGCGTAGGTAATGACGAACACGGAAGTGCTGAGTAATCGGCATGGAAGATGATAGATGGTAGTTGATGGCAGAGTCGCCGTGGACAGAATGGCGGACACGATGATATTGTCGCCGTATGTACAATGTACCGGGTCGCCTTGCGCTTGAGCGCCTGCAATATGTAACGCTATGCCACTGTACAAAGTCGTTTCGATGCCGCTTGAAGCTTCTCATGAAATGCTAAATGATTCGCCACACCCACATTGTTCCGCTGTGAAGGGTATTAGCACGCGTTCCGAGCGACAATTTCTCCCTCGGCTATACTCACTGATGTTGGGATTCTTGAAAATAAACCTGGCACTCAACTTATCCTCCAACCAGTCCATCTCGCTTCCGATGATGCTGAATAATGCCTTGCTGTCAATCAAAACCTTGACGCCGTCCTGCTCCACCATCTCATCGAATGCTCCAGGTTTATCCACATACTCCAAATGATACGCTAGTCCACTGCAGCCTCGGTTCTTAACGCCTATCCGAATGAGCTTGCTTTCGGGCTGTTCAAAGAGTTCCTTCAGTTGTTCCACCGCTTTCGGACTTAATGTGATGGGCGCCTTTCTCGGCCTCAGCTTGCTTTTTCTGGGCTTGGCGGCAGTTTCCGGAGTCGTCGATGGCTTTGCAGTCGAGAATTGTGATGTCGATGCCGCCGTAGCCTTGCTTTTCTGTGCCTCCGCTTCCACTAATGCTGCATCAGGCTTCGCATCTTTTCTCTGCCAGGGAGACGTAGGTGGCCAAGTCTGCGAGTGGCTCTTGGTTATGCTCGTTTCCGGCGTGCCACTATTCCTGGGTGGCGGCATTTCAGGTTCTAATGTTTGCGGACGATGTGCTGACTCGGTCATAAGAGGCCTCTTAGACGACGCTGCTCTGGGTCGGAAGGAGGAGAATGGACATCGTTGTGCTTTGAGGCAGTGCGCGCATCGTCGTGTTGCTGGGGGCTGGGCGGAGAAGCGGAAGATGGTTGATATTGATGGAGTGGCGGTCCGCAATGTGGCCATGGTGGGAGATATGGTGCTAGAGGAGAGTCTAGCAGGTGTCCAAGAAGCAGCCGGTAGTGGTGGTGGTGGTGAATGGAGGATTAGCAATTGGAAATCAGTAGGATTAAGAATGGATCCCCCTCGGTGCACGATGACGGAAGTGGGAAGGTGAGGCTCAAACAACATAGAACCATAGAACCCTGACTTGCTGATTATCTTGCATGTGATTGGCTATTTTATCTTGTGCGGCTCATCCCGACGGCTCGTCGCGTCTCGTTCTTCGAGCTGCAGCAACGCGACAGAGGCCAGAATATCTTCCAGCACTTTCATCGTCTTCACTCTTCTCCCACCAAATATCATTCACTTGAGCGGAGCAATCACATATCGCCCAATCAGCACTATACAACGCTCGGTATCCGTTGAGCCTGCACCATGGCTACCAACGGTGCAGCCGTCGCGAATGCTCCAGCACCGCCAACACCGGCACAATCAGGAAACAAGCCAGTCCAGATCAGCGAAGTACGGCAGAGCAACTCGCGCGAGAACAGAACAGCAGCACACTCCCACATCAAAGGTCTCGGCCTAAGATCAGATGGTACTGCGGACACAACTGGTCAGGGATTCGTGGGCCAAGCAGCGGCGCGAGAAGCATGTGGTGTCGTGGTAGATCTGATCCGCGCAAAGAAAATGGCAGGAAAGGCGGTGCTACTGGCAGGAGGTCCAGGTACGGGGAAGACCGCATTAGCACTTGCGGTCAGCCAAGAATTGGGAACGAAAGTGCCTTTCTGCCCCATGACTGGAAGCGAGGTGTACAGCGCTGAAGTGAAGAAGACTGAGGCCCTGATGGAGAACTTCCGACGCGCAATTGGACTCAGAGTGCAGGAGCGGAAGGAGGTCTACGAGGGCGAGGTCGCTGAGCTTACGCCAGAAGAGACCGAGAACCCACTTGGCGCATACGGTCGCACCATTTCACATCTCCTCATCACCCTACGAAGCTCGAAAGGAACCAAGAAGCTGCGCCTAGACCCGAGCATCTACGAAGCGATACAAAAGGAGCGCGTGCGACTAGGCGATGTCATCTACATTGAAGCCAACACTGGTGCCGTCAAGAGAGTGGGCAGATCAGATGCGTTCTCTACTGAATTTGACTTGGAGGCCGAGGAGTATGTGCCTGTACCAAAGGGAGACGTGCACAAGAAGAAGGATATTGTGCAAGACGTGACTCTCCACGATCTGGATGTCGCAAATGCACGACCACAAGGCGGTCAAGATGTCATGAGCATGATGGGTCAGCTCATGAAACCGCGGAAGACAGAAATCACCGAGAAGCTGCGAGGCGAGATCAACAAGGTCGTCAACAAATACATCGACCAGGGCATTGCTGAGCTCGTGCCTGGCGTGCTTTTCATCGATGAAGTGCACATGCTAGACATCGAATGCTTTACTTATCTGAATCGCGCTCTCGAATCTACCATCTCGCCCATCGTCATTCTCGCGTCAAACCGAGGACAGACAACGGTGCGCGGTACTGCATCTGCTGTCTCTGGAGATCCGGGCCTGATCTCCGCTCACGGAATCCCATCAGATCTCTTGGCACGCCTTCTTATTGTGCCAACTCAGCCATATACAGGACAGGAAATCCGAAGAATCATCCAAACGCGCGCCAAGCTCGAGTTTGCATCACCAACTGCTCCTCAGCTTGCCGACAATCCACAAGCACTGAAGGTATCGGCATCCCTCTCGCCCGAGGCACTGGACGAGCTCACCAGACGGGGCGAGACTGTCTCCCTGCGATACGCGTTGCAATTGTTGGCGCCGGCAAGCATTCTCGCTCGCGCTCGTGGTAGCGATGGAAATGTCATCAGTGCTGCGGACGTACAGGAAGCCACTTCACTCTTCTGGGACGCAAGCAGAAGTGCGGGTCAACTGAAGGAAAGAGCAAGCGAATTCATCTCATGAGCGTGATGTGATCAGAAGAAGGAGCAGATCCAGGATTGAGCAGTCTCTGAGATATGTGGGAAACAGTCGTGTCTGGGAGCCGAAAGATAGGTAGCACTCGACCGAGACAGACGCCTTCTTGCCTTGACGAGAATAGGTTGGACGATTTACACGCGAGCTGCGCTGACCGCTACGGCGTCCGTTTCTATGGCACTAAGCACGGTACCACCAGGACTCGGCGATATCGATACGCCGCATGAATGAGTGGGCAACGATCGCCCGAGCACTCCACCACAGCAGCGATTTGAGCATCGAAAAGTTGCGATTTGAGCAAAGACATGTAATCTAGAGCCGCCTTCGGTTCGTCCAGCCGACCTTGGTTTGAATTGTATACTAGCGAAATGCGCAAGCTGTGTCCTTTCAACATCTGCTGATTCCTTCTATTAGTCTTCGCCCTACTTTATTTCCATTACTCGACGTGCTTCTTCAGAAGGCCCGAAGCCGCTTTCACCTTCTCAAACTCCGGCTCTCCAGGGTTTGCGTGCTCATCAAAGCCATAGTCCACATCATCCACCAACACTAGTCTAGCCTCGTGTCCAGCACGGATCATCTCTTCATATGCTCTTTCGGACAGGTCGAGGGCGGCCAGCGTATCCTTGGTCCCATGTCAGAAGCACGTTGGTGGATACGAAGTGATTCCGGAGAACAGCTTTGCAGGATCGAGAGCGAGGTGTCCTCGTTCGGCACGATCGAGGTGAACTGTGTTCCTCTGGCTACAGTATTGAACATCCACCCTGTCCTCGGTTTACTGAAGTCGCTACCGGCGGGACCATAGGGTGCTGGCACCTCAATCAGGTAGGGTTCTCTGACCAGACCTCTTCCAAAAAGCTCTGGTCAAAGTGTGGCAGGCTCGGACCAAGAAGTCCAGAGGCCCGACAGGGTCATCGAGATACTTCATTCCAGCAATGTCAAGTATAGCCGAAGGCGGATGAGATGGTTTTGCCTGGAAGCATGTCGATATTCTGTCGGATTTTCACCTACGGAAGCCTCAAGCAGCCTCGACTCCCCATCAAATGAGCCAGCGTACCGCTGCAGGAGCCTCCCGACGTCACAATCTTGCTGGCATCAACTTTGACCGCAAATCGGAAGCAAATTTGATTCACAGGTTTAAGTTGATTTGAAAACAGGAAGGAAAGGAGTGGGAACTGTATACGGTTGGTGCTACATCAAAGTAAGGGGTTAGAAGTATAACGCCAGGCCTACTGAACGTCGATTACCACACTGCCTCACCATCATAATGGAGAGGCTGCATCATCCAGAGCGAGCCATTCATCACCGCCCCATAAAACCCCTCAGTAATCCTCCAGGACCATATACATCAGCCTCCGCACCACCGTGATTACCAGAATTCGTCTGTCCACGCTGCTGTTGGTATCCCCACACATCTTCACCTCTTGCCCTCGCCTCCAAAATTCTCTGATCCAAGTTCCGATCGCTGATTACAGGACAATTACAGCGCCAATTTTCTGTGCCGCAGATATAGCAGAACTTGTAGCCGCATATATCACACCTAGATCAACCGGTCGTCAGTGAATGCAATTCATATCTGTATGTAAAGGTAACATACGTGATGTGGTTACAACCATCTGGAAGTCGTGTCATTCAGAGTTTCACGATATAGAAAGAAAAGGAAAGGGAGGGAGGAAACATACCCATCAACTCAGTCATACTCCCACAACCCGCACATTGCTTATACTTCTCTTTTTCCGCAAGCTCCAGAAACGCTTTCGTCTCTTCATCCTCCCTACACCCCTTCCCTTCATGTCTCGGCGACTTGCAAAGTAAACACATCCGCCCACCACACTTCCCACACGTCGCCAAATCTTGACTCTTATTCTTCGCTCCGATGTAAGCGCTACAATCAGGAACGCAACAATACACTCGTTTCTTATCTTTCAGCTCCTCACTACGCTCGTCGAGTTCGTTGACGAGTTTGCTACCGAGGATCTTGCGGGCTACGTGGATCGAGAAACGGTTTTGGGGGTTACAGCATGTGGGGGGCCAGGAGGAGAGGTCTTTTGTTGAAGAGCGGAATTTGAAGCGGACGCAGGTTTGACACCAGGTATGGCCGCAAGTTAGAGTATAAGATTTTCCTGGGGGGATAGACTCTAGGCAGGTCAGGCAGGTTTTGGGTGGCGGGAGAAGTTCTGGAGTGGTCTCTGGAGAATTTGAGGGCTCGTTAGAAGGTTCCCGGCTGCTAGAAGGCTTGGGTGGCTGTGTATGTACGAGTTTAGGTTCTTCTCCAAGCGCTGATGCATTCTGTGCTGATGCGTTGGCCTCTCTCGAATGGTTTGCGGCGTTTTCTGATGTGACGGTCTGAGTTCCATTTGTAGCTTGAGGCTCAGAATGGGCTTGTGCCGACGCAGCGTGGAACGCGAGATGTTCGTCGACCTGCGAGAGTCGCACGTACCGCAAGCAACCTGGTCTATGACATCTTGTTATCTGATCGCCATCAATGATCGAATGGCTAATGTTCTCCCGCATTCGCAAGGCCTCGCCGCCAGTCAGGTTCTTCGGCTGCTTGCTTTTATCTTCGAATGAGGTCAACGACGGGTCTTTTTCCATTGTGCTCCTCGACGTTTGTCCCGTGGGCTGCAAATCTTTGGCAAGATAGAGACCTTGGGCGTGGAAAGCCATGCTGTCCAGCTAAGCGATCAATTGCACAGTCGTACTCCGATGTGGAGGGGAAGGAGCTGATATATCTGGCTCTCGCAGTCAATATCTATTCACTATGTTTAGGAAGTCGTCTCTCTGCAATAGTGTATAAGGCACGTCTTGAAGAGTATGTAGTGCATCTGGAATGTAGTATGTAAGAAGTCCTGAAGAGCGGCGATCTCGCCTGGGGGTGGCCTGGTCGTTTGCTGCTCTGTCCTACTCCACGGTTCTTCATAGATCGTGGTCTATCCAAGCGTTTGTCCTCCAGCACAATCACGATGGTCTCATAGCAACCTTTGGAATTTAAATGGTGTCGGACCTTTCTGAGCAAGAGCTATAAGTCAGTCCTATCGCTCGCTCGTCACTTTGCCCCCTTCTTCTGGCCAAGCTTTGAAGCAGCTGCTTTGGCCACTTGCAAAGCTTGCGTGAATGCCCAACGAGCCCGGTTCTCCTCCAACACCAAAACACCTTGGATGGTCGAGCCACCCGGGGACATCACTTCGTGCCGCACAGCTGCTGGTTGGCGACCTTGCAAGATGAGCGATGCAGTACCCATCATAGCATGAGCTGCCATCTTCAACGCATCATCTGACTTGATTCCAGTAGCAATTGCACCCTCGATAAGACCTTCCAGGACAACCGTGAAGAAAGCCGGTGTTGATCCGCAAAGGGCTGTGCAGGCGTCCATAGTGAGAGCCTCCGTGAAGAACACATCACCAACTCTTTTGAAAATTGAGCTGGCGACGTCCATACTGTGCTGCGATGCTGAACCTCGCTCGATTACTGTGGTTGATTGCTTAGCAAAGCAGTTGATATTGGGCATGACTCGCACGATATGATGTTGATCTGTGCCACTGTGTTCGAGTGCCACCTCGATATCGTGCACAGTGACACCAGCCAGGACGCTGATGATGAGTTTTCCATCGAGAGCTTCCCGCATGCCAGGCTCATCAAGTAGGTTGCGCAGGTGATGCGGCTGCGTCGCAATGAGAACAATGTTGGCTTCTCGTACAGCATTGAGATTATCGCAGACTCTGATGTCTACGGCATTTAATGAGCTCAACCCTGCATTGCCGAGTCTGCGCTTCACTACGTCGGCCGATGCATTTCGCCTAAGTGTATCAGCGTTGTGTACAGTTCTCACGCGTCAAGATTCTTACCGGACACAAGCTATGAACCGCGATGGAATTTTGACCTTGCTGTCGTTTCCGTCGAGTTCCTCTGATGCGGGTGAAGTCGGCGAGCCTGAGAGAAGGCCGAGGAGGATGGCAGTCCCAAGGGCGCCTAAAACGGGTCAACGAGTTTGACAACGAGCCTGATCACTCCTCATACCGCAGCCCAGTATGACTAAGACGTCTGTATCGAGCATTTGTGGACGCCACTTAGTTGCAGTACCATTGCTCAATGCAGCGTCCATCTTGTCCCGGTTCCCGGCTAACGGTATGATAGTGTCGGCACTTGAAGTCAGTCGCTCACTATAATGCCTTGTGATGGCACACTAAGTACAGAATAGTCGCGGCCGTCACCTTTGATGTAGCTGCCCCTACATCATGCTAGTCCCGAACTGAAGAATATCGGCAGCTGTGAGTGGTGGATGGAAGCGGTAGGACCTCGGGCCATTCCAGGTCCAGGGAGGCCAGTAAGCAGCCTGCAGCGTTGAACGCAGGCGTCTAAAGTCCCGTAAGAGCATCCGAGCGCCTGACCCACCAAGAATAGCCTTTCCAGACCTTGCAGAGCGGCGGTCGGTGTAGATTGTATGCGCTTCCGCTCCGGCGCGTCGAGGCGCGCCTGTTTGTTTGGGTTCTTGTTTTCTACACCCCTACCACCCCTACTGACCTCGCTGTCGCTCCGCTCCGCCCTCTGTAACGAGCAGATTCCATCTCTTCCAACAGCGCCTTGTTAATTAAATCATGCCTTCAATCTCTTCTAATGCTGTATCAATTGGTGACCTCGTCGGCGATGGTGGAAGTGGTGGTGTGCTTGCCTCGGAGGCTTGGGGCGACTTCGCGTTGGAACACTACGGTATAGGTGCAAATTGCGCCCGGCGGTGGCGGCTTAGAATCGCTAACTTCTCGACAGAACGGCCGGCGGAGGACGAATCAGTCCATTCTGGTGAAGATAACGCGTCAGACGCGTCCGAGTCCTCCGATTATCGTCGCCCTCGAAAGTCTCGAGTTCTCGTCGAGCTAAGCGATAAACACACGTGGTTGCCGCACGTCGACAACCTCCGCGAGTGGCGAGAACGACTAATCCTTCCAGGCTTCGATGACTATATTGAAGTGTCAGCAAAACAGTGGTACGCGCTTCAGCCATACATTGACAATATATGGGTGAAGGACCGTGACCATATCGAGAAGAGCGGCCTAGAAACGACGCGTTATGTATGCCGCTTCCGCAAACAACCGCACTGGAAGAGTGATAAGACGAAGGGCCGCGGCGTGAAGAGGGATGCTAAGAAGATAGAGCGCGCTTGGTGTTGCACTGTAACGATGAAGGTTATCGCTGTTTATGGTCCGAGTGACATCGCGCTAGACGAGGATGGTGAAGGACTCGGTGGTGGCGGTGGTCAGGAGATTGTCGCATATCGGATACAGCGCATAAATCGCGACGACCATAGCGATCACTGCCAACTGGACAACTTCGACGTGTTCCGTCGATGCGGCGCTCTCTTAACTGCCGCCGGTCGGCAGGTGTGTCAAGGCTACACACCGAGTGCTGTATGGAAGGCGCTGAAGGCGGAGCACGACCCAGTCGCGCATGAGCTGTTCAATGCCGCCGGAGGTCGATGGATGCAGAAATACGATGTCTGTAACTCAGGTCGCGCCTTCCGGAAGGCATACAGGAACGGCAAACTTGGCGGCGCGTCGCTAGTATGGCAACAGCAGAAGGAAGACTTATTTGAGTGGTGTCGAGAAGGTGAGTGTATTATTTCTTGTTGCTATCTGAAGTTGAAGAAAGCGCAGCGGGCCGACGCTTCCCGCCGATCCGGACTCCGATTAACCAATTGATCGATGCGGAGCTCGTCTGACTCAGCCTCTGCACCGAGGAAGATATCAGACTCGATTGCCTACGAATAAAAGCCCGGAAAGCTGGAAGTTCAAAGAATCTCGAAATTTTGAAGTTCTTCGCTTAAAGCGGAAGCGCCGCAGAGCCTCAGCTTCGAGCCAATTAAGAATTTTAGAAGCCACGGCAACACCTCGGTCCGGCTTTTTAGCGCATCTTGGCAGGCCGAACCCCAAACTTCAGATTCGACGCGCTTCCTTTGTTTTGATTTTTGGTTTTCCATTATAACAATCACTAACACACTAGTGTAGAAGGGCTCTTTTGCGACAATATATCAGCAGTACGCCAGACTGACGGTGAAACAACCTGTGGTGTTGTTTGGGCGACCAAAACTGGCATAGAACTGCTGAAATCCCATACCACGATCGCATTTATGGACGCGACGCATAAGACTAATCATCTTGGTTGGTACCTTTACACCATTATGGTAAAGGACAAATACGGCATTTCGCGTACCGTTGCGCATATGCTAACTCCTACTGATGATGGCGATATTGTATCGACCTTCTTATGCAAGATAAGCGCGTGGACAGACGGAATTTGGGTACCCAAATTCATATTAACAGACGACTCGGCGGCAGAGCGACGCGCAGTCCGCATAGCATTTAGCAACCGCACAATACACCTTCTTTGCCATGTCCACGTTCAACGTACGACCCAGCAACAGCGACGCGCGCCGACGACGAGATCACGTTTTCTATGGTCACGCACACCACGGAGCGGACTTCTAGATCTCACCGAGTCCGCTGCGGCAGGCTGAGGCTATTCTTGGTGGAATCCACGCACTGACGCTCTTACGGGACTTTAAATGGGCTCCGTTGAACAGGCAAAAAGCCAATGCATCTGTACAGCGTCTGAACGCATCGGAGGGTCATGACTTTTACGCTTAACAGGGAAGCCGAGTTTTTAATTGGCCCAAACCCTTTCTAGCCCAGGATGTGAAGAAATGCATGGCCTTCCGATGCGTGAAGACGCTGTACTGTAGGATCTCGTGTCGATCACCATTTCCCCCGGTTGGAAGGTTGCATGCTGCCTGTCCGTTATACTAGACCGACATTCGCCGTCTGCTGTGCTGTCCTCGGCAGACTCATTCAGCCTCATCGTTGCCGTCTCGTCTCCAGCCTTTGCCAAAGAGCCACCAAAATCCGATAGCAGCGATCAGCATAACACCCGCCAATGCAGCGTAGTATATGACCAGCCATGGATCCCGTGCGGCTGGGCTCGTGGCGAGTCCAAGAATGCTCCCCAAAGCTGCGGCCACTTGCGAGAACGCTTGTATCATGCTCTTCGCATTCTGCGGCGAATGCGAGTATGCATACTCGCCTGCAATGACGAATCCAATAGTCTCTGCTAGAGCTGCAATGATGTAGATCGGCAGTTGAACCCACACGCTAATCTTGTTTGGACCTGTTGTGATGCCGCATTTCCTTGGTCGGTCATAGCATGGCGGCGACTGATAGATTAAGTGTTGAGTCAAAGATGCGAATCCAATCGCAATGGCGCAGAGAACAAAGGACAGCTCGATCTGGAAAAGTGCGCTGAGCGTTATCTTTCGACGTGCAAGGGAGCTCCAGAATGCTTGCAGGATTGGAGCGAACAGTATGCATGCAATTGAAGCGAAGCTGGGGATCATGTCGTTCGGAACGCCAGACAGCTCCATTTGCCCCGCTTGCGATACCAGATTGTTGATCATCTGGTTTGCGCAGAGGTAGAAAACCGCAAATGACAATCTAGAATGAGTCAGTAGATGTACGTGATGACATGTCCCTGTGGCCTTGGCCGAATCAGACAGCTTACAAGACCCGGCACGTGAGGAGTGTCTGGCGGACTTCATCAACAAATTCATCAGAGTAGGACGGAACATGACCATGATGTTCTGACTGATAACTGCTTTTGGCTCGGCGCAAGTCGAAGCCATTTCTCATGGCGCATGAGAGGACTTTTGACATTGGCACGAGTATATTCTCGCCAGGCAAAACCTTAACTGCCAACAGTCAGAACAGTTAATTGACTACCAAGGCAGAGAGATACACACACCAAGGTGACGTGAAGTCGCTAGAAGAAGTATCAGACCAGTACAAGTGCACGCAGTCGCGAGCAAGTAAGCTGCCCAGAACCCTGTGGTTCGTTCAAGGAACGTGCTAGGGATGATGGAAAGGCATGCGAAGTTTGTAATTCTGTTTGTCATCAGTCTCCAACACACCGTAATGTCGTTTAGAACATGAACATACCCATAGAAGACATTGTACATGAATTGCAGCGTCAAACGATAGTCAATCACCTCACGCGCCCCATCTGGCTTTTCCACCACTCGAGATTCGTGATGAGAGCATTGATCGCCCAGGAACGGAGAGAATACTGACTTGATACCGCCGGTTCCAATGCCTATAAGCACCATCGCTATTCCAAGCCCGGCTGGGCCTGCACCTGATCGGAGCAAAGCAGGAATGGATGTGATCAGCTGTACGATACATCCTGATGCGCCGAGGCTGAGACACGAAAATCGATGAGCGACCTTGCCAATGTAAAAGTCATACTCTTCTCACATACCTGAGGCTGATCACCAAGGTCTTGTACCTCCCAAGCCACAGATCTGCTATAATGGCAAGAGGTATGGGAGTCAAGGAAGAGAAGACCATGTAGGTGTTACTGATTGCTGTGGCTCTTGACTGTCCCAGTCCAAGCGCGCCCGGCACGTGGTCCCCATCGGCATGATTCTGCATGTAGTTCTCTGTCGCTGGTCAGCGCCGTCCCGGGATTTCTCGGATCTCTAAATAATACGCCATGGTGCTGTAACAGCATAGAAAGCAGCTCGCTCCAGCCCGCCGACGACAAGAACAAGGACGATTGGGATCGTCAAGCCGTCTGCTTTGCGTGGAAGATGTTTCCACTCATCATCTTCAGAATGCTCGGGGCTCTCTCTCTGCTTTTCCGGGGATTCACTCAGGCTGTCTGCCAGAACAGCACTTGCAGTGATCGATTCATCGCCTGCCTTGAGATTTGTTGGTGCTTCAGCAGCAGCTGTGTCATGTGCCATGCCAGCGACCAGATCGATTCTTCAGGAGGGCCAGGATGAGAGAAGCGAAACTCCGTCGTGTCACTCCGGAGCCGCTTGGCCCTGAGAAGTTCCTGCGTACGGGTGAGCCGGGGCGTGGCTCGTTTAGCAGTGGTGCATTATTTGCCGTCTCCTCCGCCCTCAACAACAACATATGGTATGAACATGAAGCGAGATCTGATCCTGTTTGTGCGACTGCTGCAATGTCTGCTGAGCATTTGCCGGATACGAGGAGAGTGTGGGCCCTTGCAAGGGCGGTAAGGGCGTCGATTGATGCGTCCATTCCTTCAGCGTGAAGATACGGAGACGTCTGGGCTTATCGTTGTACTGTAGCATTCGCGGAGACGATCCGGCCGGTGTTGCGGCGAGGGCCGGCCTTGCCGGGCGTCCATGATAAGGCAGACGCATAGTGCTACATGGGACTTTTGCATATCGATAGCAGATCGACCGTTCTCTAGGTATGAGAGGGGGCACTGTGCAGTACGGTAAGGTGTGAGACAAGTGCGCTTAACTACGCTAAACGCGGAGTTAACTATCGATGTAGGGATCCGTAGACGCTAAAGCGGGTGCGTCCTGTACGCGAAAGTTTTATTACGCTAGGATCTTCTATTACGCTAAGCGTTACGCGATATCTATACGCGTATCTTTGCGCGTATACTCTCTTCCTTTCTTTCTATAATATAATACTAGTATATATCTACCCCTAGCCCCTATCTCTATTTCTTTATATATTCCTATATATATACGCGACGAGCTAATAAGGCGACTTCGATATCGTAGCTAACCGAGTTCCCCTATACTACTATACTTAAGCCTATAGCTCTATATATGCCTCCTAATATACCGTAAGATATTAAGACTATTACTACTAGGTATACGGTTATAGTACGAAGGTATCGTAACGGTTATACGGTATAAAAGTTAATACATTCTCTAAGGTGCCGCGAGGCAAGCTATCTATATAATAGTCCTACTATTAGTAGCAATAGCGACCGTAGCGGTCGATAGTAACTGCTGCCTACTATCGTATATGCAATAGTATTATATCGTAATAGCCTCCCTCCCTACAAAAAAGGTCGGCACTATCTATAGTGTCCTAAAACAAAGGTCCTTAGTAGGCCGTACTATAGGAAGGTTTAAGACAAAAAGAGCGTAATAGCGTCGTATAAAGGCTAAACCTAAACAGTATACTAGAACGGTAATACTAGGTGCAGAATCGTATCTCTCTAGTAATAACTACGTCGGTTTTATACTTACTTATTACGACGGTTACAAAGGGCGTCGCGTAAGCTAGTTAGTATAGTCTAAACCGCCTTTAGCTACGGCTAAGGCGTAACAGTCTTTATAGTCTTATTATTAGATAGCGAGGTATTAACTACGTCCGCTATAGTAGTAGCGCGGTCTAACTAATCGATAGGGATGTTAGGGAAGTTAGTACCTAGTAATAGTAGCGTATCGGCGTCGCGTATAGCACCGTATAGCTTAAAGTAGTCGGCTATCTATACGTTAAGCTTAGCGATCTTATCCTTAGTAGTATTACCTTATACGCCGCTAAGTAGCTTAAAAGCGTCCTCGTTAATTAGGTATAGTATAGGGATTGCCTATTGCGGCGCGACGCGTAAGAAATCGTAGTAAAGATAGGTTAGCGATAGCGTAAGCGACTCCTTTAAGACCGTAGTAGAAAGACGATACTACTAGGCTATCTAGCGCTTAGTTGCTTCGCAGATCTATACCTTAGCTAGCATCTATTAAAGCTAGTATACCTCGGTTGCTACTAACTCGGACTAGCGTATATAGTAGAGAGCTTGTAAGTTAAGCGTATGTATACTAATTGCTATCGTATTATATTAGTATTGTCCGTAGGCGCCTATAGTGTTTTCCTATAGGGCGGGCAAAGGTAGCAAGCGTATCGGAAGCGCTAGGAGCTTATACTATAGCTATATAACCGTATTATTAGGCGGTAGTAGCTAAGCTATAGCTAGAGCCTTCGTAGGCGTAGAGAATAGGTTAGATAGTAGCGGTATCTTCGACGATAGGCGAGGCGCTAAGAACGGGCTAGCGGTTAGCTTCTAGCGAGTGTTTAACTTAGTCGATAGTAATACGCGCAAGGAGTTTAGCTAGATCGCCTTAATTAGCGGGGTAACGGCCGGAGGTTGCGGCTTAGCCCGAGTCGCGAGCTTAGGAGGGAAGATTTTACTAAAGAGGTACGCGTTAGTAAGGTCGGTCTCGTCTAGCGAGTAGTCGGGTAACAGTACTAGGAATGCGCCTATAGGATCCTAAGTATAGTCGATATTATACTACTAGTAATTCTTATTCGTTACTATCTTATCGTACTTGAAAATAGTATTGCCCTATATAATACGCTTCTAGACGCCTAAAGGATCGAAGACTAGATCGGTAGAGACCGTCTTCGGCAAATTATAGAACTATAGCGTTAGCGCGGGCTCTAATCTATTAGGGATAGCGCTGTCCTTAAGCGTCTAGATATAGGCGATAAAGGTAGATAAGGCGTATACCGGATCGATCTAAGTTAGCTAGCAGACTAGGCTAAAGTCTACTAGGCATTAACGGTTAAAGAGTAGTAGAGGTATGCCTTTGCCCTTATTAGCAGTATAGGTACCGTTCTAGTAGCGACCGCTACCTATAAGCTAAGTGTACTATTCCGTACGCGACGCATTAGTAGCCTTCGTATCCGTAAGCGCCTTATTAGTATAGAGGGCGGATATATAGCCCTTACCGCGAAGCGTATAGGCGTTACGGACTGTAATATACCGCTAGGTATAAGCGACGACGTCCTAGGTAATAGCTAGGCGACCTAGGTTACGACGGTATAGGTAGGGCAGACTACTAGAATTAAGAGACGACTCGTACTATTTATAGAGCTATATAGCCGACTAGGCACTAAGTTCTATACCGATTAGTAGTAGCTAAACTGTATAGTCCTTAAGCTAGGAGTCTAGTAGAGGTAGGCGCACTATCGAGAGTCGTCCGGTAGCTACTATCTATAAGAATTAGACTTCGCCGTAGGTAGTTAGGTCGATCTTATAATGCTTCGTCGCTCCGACGTATTCGCTAATAGGTCGCTTGCCCGTCTTCTAGTATTCCTTACCGTAGTTACGGTAGGATACGTCCTTACCGTTCTCGCTACGCTTATATAGGACTAGGTAACTGCCTACTATAATGCTATTGCGATATTCTTTTAGGACGAAGCGGTAGAACTACTCTTATACGAGGTCGACCGTTTATAGGAAGTATAAGATAGCGCGTACTATAAGACCGACGGCTCTATTACAGATTAGAGACAGTACTAGCTAGAATCGTAGGTCGCCGGTATAAGTGCTTAAGCTAAGGAAGTTCTCGTATAAGCGGGAGATGTTTGCTAGGAGTCGGTACTATAACTTCGCGTAGTAGAAAGTAATAGTTAGTAGAAAATTCGTATCGAGGTTAGCTAGGTTAGGAAGCTCCTTTAATTCGCCTATAGTTATAAGCGCTACGTACTCGCTAAAGCGTATCGCGTAAATCTCCTACTACGTATCGTAACCGTCCGAGTAGAGGTCGGTCCTAAAGATAGAGTATTTACGGGCGTAATCGTTGTTTACGATTCGGAAGGAGCACAGTTACGTAAAGAGTAGGTTTTTAAAATCGGTAACTAGCTTACTTATATACTAATGCAATTCGCGTAGAATCTAGAAGCGCCGATCGCCCGTAGTAAGGTATAGATAGTATAGGTAATGCTAAAGCCTTACTAGATAGTATTCGACGAGTCGCTTACGTAGGCGTAGGCGAAAGAGGTTAGGCAGTCGACCGTCTACGTTCTCGGCGTATACGTTATATACGAGTTTCGCGGCCTAGATAAAGCGTATATCTTTAGCCTTATTACGCTCTATAGGATTAGTAGCGATTAGTATATCGACTTTCTTATTATAGTCCTCGTATTCTATATACTACCGGATTGCCGCTTATTCGGGTATCTCGTTAGTACGAAGAAGACGCTTATTAATTAAAGTCTGTCGCGTACGCTACCCTCGGAGCCGCCGTCGCTCGAACTAGAGTTCTTTAGAGGAAGGGTCTAGGTATTCTTTATATACCGACTCGATCGGAGTAGTAAGTAGCTTAGAGGGAGCTAGTACGGGCGCTTGCGGCGAGCCGTTACTCGGCGCCTACGTTAGGGAGGCTAGTACCTATAATAGCGGTAAATTAGGAAGGGTATACGCTAGTAAAGATAGTAATTTTAGCGAAGCTAGTCGGTTTGCGGGTATTATTAATAGTAGTGCCGATTCTAAAGCCGAAGGCGTATAAAGAGGCTGCGCGCTAACGGGATTAGTCGGGCCGCTTTCCGTACCGTTAACCGGGCTACTAGACGCGTAGGCCGCGGCGTTACGGTAGAGGGCAAAGAAGCTAGGCACGGCGTCCTATAGCTTCTCGGCCTCCGGAATCCTAACCTCTAACGCTTTGCCTTTCTAAACAAACTCCTATTTACCTAAATAGTATAGCGGAGGGTCGCCGTTGTTAATAAAATAGTCGGCTATAGCCTTATAGAGTGCTCGACCTGTCTATCGGCCCTCGCCTAGTAATACTTTCGCTAATTCTGTTAACTATTTCTTCTTCGTAGTAAGCGCTATAACCGCCTATATAAACGACTTCCTATCAAAAACGTAGTCTAGATTAACCGCTACGATAACCGCCGGTACGCAATATTTTAGAAATAAAAACCGTCTAATATCGGAGAGCAGATAGTCTAGATTCGGAAGCACTATCGATAGGTTAGCGATAGTCTAACGCTACGCCGTACTAAACTTACTGCCCGGCGTTCCCTACGATTGCGGCCGAGCTATTATATCGAGCGATTCCTAATCGGACTCGTCTGCCTTATCCGCTAGGGGTAATAGTACTAAGCTTGCTATTAGCGTCCCGTTAATACGACTACGACCTAGGAATAACGGTACGCGTCGTTGTAACAGTTATCGGCCAGCGTCCGTTAATACGTAGTATAGCTCTATATCGGATCCGTCCTCGGTAAATATTAGGAAAGGCCGTATATACCTATCCTCGGCGGTATAGCTTAAGACCGTCTAAATCTCGCTAGTACTTAAGCTGCCGTTAGTAGAAATAAGCTATAGCGCCCTACGAAAGATCTATCGAATATTACCTTCTACTATAGCGAGAATTATAAAGCCTTCTAGCGTCTGCGTTAGATTAGTACCGTTTTCCTCTAGCCGCGGTTGTTATAGGTCGAGCGCGGCGTTATCTATCTCTCTACGATACTCGCCGATCTAATCCGCTATTATATCTCCTTTACCTACCGAATCCTTTATCGAGTTCTCTATATTCTCTATCTTAAGCGTAGCCGTACGCGTCTCGACCGTAGCGCCGGGCGCTATATCCTTTCTGTTCGTTATATTCTTAAGCTTATTCGCGAGCGTAGGAACCTCGATCGAAGAGTCTATAGCTGCCTCCTCTCTACTCGCTATATCCTTAGGCCTAACCGCGATCGTAGGAATCTCGATCGTAGTGTCTAAAGCTATATCCTCTCTACTCGTTATATCCTCTAGCTCCGGCGTAGCTATATAATTCTCGACCGTTTCGTCCTATACTATATCTTCCTTATTTGTTATATTCTCTAGCTCCGGCGCGGCTATACGACTCTCGACCGTAGTATCTAATACTATATCCGCTTTATTTATTAGGTCCTCTAGCTTAGGCGCGGCTATATAATTCTCGACTATAGTATCTAATACTATATCCTTATTACTTGCCTTACTCTCTAGCTTAGGCGTAGGCGTTAAGCCGGTAATAAATAAGGACTGTCCGGCTAATCCTAGACCGTCTAATAGTAGCGGTTCCCCGCGAGGAGCGTTAATCTTACTATTCCCTATCGTAGTGTCCTAAGGGTCTCGATCCTCGCTTCTACGATATTCCTCCGCTATCGCTCCTTAAAGGAGGTCGAACGTATCGGCCTTATAGTATAGGCGAGACGCGCGTTATAAATCCGACTCGAATAATATAACGTTTAGGCGCTTATATCGCGATCGGCGCTATAGAAATTTTTGCTAAAAAGCTGCTACTTTACGATCCCTACGGTAGACGCGGTTCTCGCGCTCGAGGTCTGTTTCTATTCGTCGTCGGTAATTAATAGAAAGCTCTCTTATCGTAGGATACCGGAAAGATCGATACTAAATAAGGAATAGCCCGCGCCTACGTATAACGGTTGCCTAAGTAACGTAGTTACGATAACGATATAAGGGTACGCCTAAGCGGATTACGACTCCGAAGGAGGAGTCGCGCCGCGGAGTTGTATCGATTTACGACGAACCGCGAGGGATTGCCTAGCCTCGCCTTTATCGGCGGAGCTAGCAACCTCTAAAAAAGGCTAGCGAGCTCTCGTCCGCTTTACTACCCTACGGAGGGTATAGGATAGCGGTGCCTCCTCTAGAGGGTATACGTTATTATAGATTTTGCGTAGATCGTCCGCGCCTATTAAGTCGTCGACATTATACTATATATTATAGGCGCTCCTATATCCTTTCTACTTTACTAGGTATTAGAGAACGGGCTAGCCTCTTCGGACGACGGTCTATCGCCCGAGAAAGCGCTCGATTTCGTAAGAATCGCCCTCGTCGCTAGAACCTAGACTGTCCTTAGCTACGATAGGCGGGGGCTCGTAATTAACAGTTCTCTTAAAAGGATCTAGGTCTTTAGGGGCTTTTTCTAACTACGAAACCGATATTACCGGATAGATACGCATTAATAGCGGCAACTCGAGATAGTAGGCTAGTCGTCCGACCTTCTTAAGAATCGTAAAAGGCCCTTTAAAACGGTAGCTAAACTTGTACGACTAACCTAGCACTTCGTAACTACGGTATAGGCGAAGTATAATACAGTTACCTAGCTTAAGGAATAGGGGCTTATACTTGCTATTATACCGTTCTTTTATTTTTACGTTCGCCTAAGTAATCGCGTTCTAGACTTTCTTCTAAATACAGCTACGCGCTGCCGCCCTATTATACGGATAGTCGTATAGTATATCGAGCGAGTCGAGATTCGTCCTTACGCCTATAGCAACCTCGTTTAGCGACTAACTAGTAGTCGCATTACGGGAGTTATTAAGCGTAGCCTATAGCTATAGGATAAACGTCGTCTAATCCTCGCTAGGATAATCCGCTAACTAGTAACGAATCGCCGTTTCGACCGTTTAGTTAGTTCGCTCGGATTAACTATCGGTTTAAGGGTAGTAGGCCGTAGACGTAGCTAGCTTCGTACGTAGGCGCGAGAAAACGCTCTTAAAGAAGTCGCTTAGCTAGCGAGGATTACGATTAGCGATAAGTACTGCTAGCAAACTTATATCTATTAAGCAAAGCCTATCGATTAGAGCGATGCCCTAGTCGTAGGCCTTCTAGTCCTCTTTACCTAGGACGACTACTACCCGCTTAGACGTCTTACAAGTAATCGTATATAGTATATTAAAACTATCGGTCGTAACCGGCAAGGCGGTTACGAGATCTATCGTTATAGTATAGTATAGGCCCTCTATATTCTAGATCGGGTAAAGTTCGCCGTAAGGAGCGTATCGGGGGGTACGTAAAAGGAGACACTAGTAATAGTAATCTAAATAGAGGCGAAGGTAGCGAGCGAGTCGATATATAAAGAAAGAAGCTTAAATGCGGTCGAAGACGCGCTAAAAGCCTTAGTAGCAACGGTTATCGTAAGCCTACTCGAAGATCTCGCCTATTAAGGCCCGAGGGATATAGAGTCGCTCGCGCCCTAAAGATTAGTTATAGAAATATAAGAGGCCGTCCCTCTCGAAGAATCGAATGCCTAGCGGACTATTAAACTTATTACCTACGAATAGGTCCGGATTTTTGCTACCCTTATACCGAACTAGCGTTTTCGTTACCGAAGGCATATTAGCTCCCTCCGAATAGAGGCGCTCTAAAGCATTCCGCGCCTACGCTTATTAAACTAGTCGCAAAACCCTAGACTAATATTCGTCGTTATTATACGCTCGGTTTAACCGACGTCGGAAATCCGGATCTAGCTCTACTAATATCGTATAGAAGTAGGCTACTTCCTCTAGATCGGCCGAAGAGGGCGTAACGTCGGTATAGTAAGAGAGCGGGTCTAAGTTCTTCTCGTCCGGCGTTAACTTAGGCGACTCCGTATCCCCTAGAAGTCGACTAAGGGCGTCTAGAACTAGGTATATCCGCCCTAGACGGTAAACTATATTAACTCGATATTAGGAAAGGAACATTAATGCCCTTACTAACTTTAGGTTCTACTTACCTATATCGGTAGTTATAGTTATCGATACCGAGTTAGTAAGACCGACCGCGGCATAGTAGTCTATAAAGATAGTCGTCGGCCTCGATAAAGCATACATTAAATAGCCTACCTTCTTTACTATCTATACGATTCCTAAGTATTCGAGCTCTATCGGCTAATATCGTATCTCCGCCTAAGTTAGGCCTCGGCTTAAGAACAGAATAGGCTAAACCTTATAGTAAGGAAACAACTGCGCCTTTCCCTTAGATAGAATAGGGTCTAGGTCCCTATCGATATAGTAGAGTACCGCGCTATAGCTAAACTCTTTAGAGGAATCTATATTAGCGTATAAGCGATAGTTAGGGTCGAAATAGTATAGGAAGGAGGGCTCGTAGAACATCGATTACAATAAGCGAAACGCTTTTACTAGCTCGTCGCGGTGCTAATCGTTCTTACCTAGCGTCGTAACGGCGATATACCGGCGACGACTATTGCTAGTAACTAGCGCCCCTTTTAATAAGCGTGTTTTCTCCGCCTATAGAGGCGCCGCTATCTACGCGTAGTATAGGATATGTTGCCGTAACTAATTAGTTAGACCGAGATAATGCTCTAGCTTCTATACGTTTTCCGGGAACTAAAGTAAGGTAATCGCTGCGATTTTCTCCTTACTCGTAGCTAGACCGAGGCCGCTAACGTACTAACCTAAAAGGGTCGTAGAGGGGAAGCCTAAGAAAGTCTTCTTCGGACTAATACTAATCCTTACGGCGTCTAATCTCTAGAAAACCGCTTCTAGATAATCGAGATACTTAGGTAACGTCTGCGAGAACACTACGATATCGTCGATATATGCCTACGCAAAGCTGCGATAGTCGCGAAGGATCTAATCTAGCTTCCGCTATACGAATTAGACACTGTTCGAATATCCTATAGTAGCGACCTTGTACTATTCCTAGCTACGATAAGTGTTAATCGTTAACTCGTAACGATCCTCCGGCTTTACGCCCTATTAGTAGAAGAAGGTTAGATAGTCTATAGTGCTAATATACTAGTACCCTACTAACTATACAAAGAGATCCGCCTAGAGCGGTATCTAATAGCTATCGGGGATCGTTACCTTATTTAAGGCGCGTATGTCGACTACCGCCTATAGCTTGTTAATTATACTACCTTTACCGTTAGCAACGCGCTTCTATACGACAAACACTAGAAAGCCGAAGGGCGTAGGCTCGGTTATATACTATATCTTCCCTTAGCGGTGCAGGTCGTTATATATCTTATCTACTACTTTACGATCCCTCTTGCCTAGGTTAATTATATAGGAGGGCGGCAACAGATCTAGGTAATTTGGCATAGTTAGGATAGGTATGTAATCGTGCTCGGGAATATTAACGACCGTTTAGCGATTAGTAAAAAGCTCTAGGTACCGCTCGACCGCTATAGCGATTTAGTCTGCCTAGTTATCGTTACCGTAGATCGTTACGCCTAATACGTACTAGTATTCCTACTACGTATTTAGCATATCCCGCGTAGCCGTAAAAGCGTTAGGACTCAATCCCGCTAGTCCGTAGTCGGCTACGTCGATATAGTAGGCCCTAGTAAAGGTCCTATTACTTAACGAACTAAGTAGCTATCCGGCTCGAATTGTTACTAGAGTCGTCGTATTATTACGAATATATATATAAGAAAAATTAGCGTCTACGACCTAATTATACGCCGTTACTAACGGCGGAGCTTATAACGACAATCCCTATATATTACTAGTTAGCTAGACTAAGAAACCGGCGTTAAGAATAAAATCCTAGCCCTTAGGGAGGTTACCGCCGTACTTAACTAGCGCGAGGGCGACCGTACGCGGCGCTAATGTTACGTCCTCCGCTAGCCTTATAGGGCGCTAAACCGACTTCCCTTTCTTGCGCTTAATAGCTACTTTAAAGCGGGCGTTGTCCTAACTAGCTACGGTAACCGTCCGTACGGGAATATCGATTTTTATTCTCTTTAGAGCAATCGTATCTATACCGACTAGGATTTTTGCCTTTAGTTTAGGAACTAGGTAAACCTTACGAGTTATTCGTACTAGGGAGACTATACCGTCCGTCTTTGCTACTAGGACAAATATGTCTAATACGACGTATTCCCCGGAGCGATGCGCGCCGGCAATACCGCTAATTTCGATCGGTTCGCGTAGCTTACGTATCTCTACGTCCGGGCGATAGCTTAAAACGAAGTCTTTTTCTATAATAGCAAGCGTATAGCCGGTATCTAGGCAGACCTATATAGATATACTAGATAGTAACAACCGAAGAGGGAAAGTTATATATTGCTAATTCTGGAATACGTAACCTTGCTAAGCTAACGGAGGCGCCTTCGACTAAATTACTTCTAGGTTTGCTAATACGCGTTCGATAATAGTAGAAGGCGTCGTCGCCCCTATATACTCCTTACGGACATGCTAGTATAGAAGGTTGCCTAACTTAAATCGCCGCCTATAGACCTTATAAGCGTGCTTCGTAGAGGCAAATAGTTAGATCGCCGCTAGTAGGGACGCTTTAGCCTATAGCACCGAGTTTAACGCTAATAGCGAGCAGTCGCCTACGCCCGCAAAGTAAGCTCCTAAGCTCGGATCGGAGTCGTATAGGTCGGTAAAGTAGTCGGCGTCTTCTCCGGCGTTACTAAAATAGCTATAATTATCTGCGTCGGTTCTCCTATTATCCTCCTAACTATCCTCCCGATAGCCGTCGTCGGCTTAGTTAGTATTATTTATAGTATCGCCTGCTTTCTTACTATTATCGGCAAAGTTAGCCTACTTACGAGCTCGATCGTTACGCTTTCTATTCTATCGATTAAATAGGCGCGAATCGACTCGCTTTAGGTCTTTCGAGAGGAAGGTAGGGCTACTACCCTTCGACGGTCCTTTACTATTTCCTACTAGCGGTAGGCGATTCTACTAAGGGGCGTTAGGCAGGCGATTCTGCTAATAGGCGTTAGTAAGGCGTAGTAGGTTCGGTCGGTCGACATCGCGGTTCTAGTAGTTAGAGGATGCTTTTACTAGAGCGAAGCTCGCTAGAGTATAAGAGGCGTTCCCTTCGTATCGGTTCTACTAGGCAGCCTTACTAGCGCGGCTATTGTTCCTAGTCGTAGCGTCTTAGCGACGATTAGACGAGGACGAAAGTATATACTCCTAAATTAATACCTACTTCTCGTAGTACGTAACCTACTTATCGACCTTTATACGACAATTTAGCTCGTCTATATTTAATTAGAGGCGCGGGTCTATTCGACGGTAAGCTTCTAAGAGCCGGTTCGATTTCCGTACGCTAGTATCCTTAGCGAGTCGCACCGTCTTAATAATAAAGTCTATTACTAAACGCCCTAAAGCGATATCCTACCGGTCGTAGCGTTACTTATCGAGGAGATCTATCGCCTTTATCGGAGGGACCTTCTATTTCTTGCTAAGATAACGTTCCTAGCGCTTTAGACCGTATCCGCTGCGGAGCTTTGCTCGGTTACGGCTAGAAAGGTAACTATAATACTAACTAAGCGCTATCTCTCGAAAGCAAAGGAAGAGGTTAAGATAAACCGTCTCTCGCTCTACGATATAAGTATAATCCTTAGCCGCTTCGATAAAAGCATATACCGAACGGTATATTATCTTGTTCCCGACTAAGGCGTAGTCTCCCTCGCCGTAATTCGTAACGCTAAGTAGAGGATCGAAGAACCCGAGATATGCTAGATCGAACCGTAGCCGCTAGGGGCGGGCGTAGTACCCCTAGATATAACTCGCTTCCGAAACTAGCGATTCCGCGACGTAGTCCCGATAATGCTAACAGTGTCTGCGACGGCGGGCGTATCTATAATAACTAGTATCTAAGGAGCTGTCGTTATCCGACAAGGATTAATCGGAGTCGTCCGAATCCTTACTATTCTTAATTTTAAAAACCCTAAGCTTTTTAGCCGCGGGGCAACTAATGCTGCCTCTATACATTCTACTATACTAATTCCACTACTATTCCCGGCATACTGTGTTAATAAATTCCGTTGGTTTCCTAATAAATACTATAAGCTTACCGCTTCATTTTAATGTAGATATCGACCTAATTAGTAGTATTGTTATTGCGCAAGAATACAGCGCAGATAGTAGGGCATATAGCGAGTTACTAAGCCGACCCGCTAAGCATCTATTTTCTGCTTTCTTAGCATTCTACGGTCCGTCTAATGCACTAATATACACTATAATCGCATAGCGCAGAGCTAATACCTAACAAAAGAAGAGCCTTTATCGCTATTGTCGTTGCCCGAAGGAGTGGATATACAAGACTAGACTTAGTTGCTAGAAACTCTTCCTCCTCTGCCTTTAATTGTAGTAGATTTACTACCGCCTAGCGACGCCTTAATATACGACAATACTAGTAATATTATAGCAATAGAAGAAGGCTTAATATATACTAAACGAGATCCAGTAGACATAGCTTTATTATAGGACGTAAGAAGGTAGAGTAGACGTATACGAAGTTAGTCTCGAAGCTAACAATATATACCTTAGTCCCTACTAGCCCTCTCTATGCCTACGAAGCGACGTACGCCGAAGAGCGCCGAAGACGCTCATTTGCTAGCAAAACAGCTAGAAGCGGAGGTTGCAGCTGCTTAGGAGTGTAACTAACCTATAAGTAAGAGGAGGAGCTTACGGGCAAGTTTAATAGCAAGTGCTTTAAAGAAGGCAAAGAAGGTCCAGTTTAAGGTTAACGAGACTCAATAAAGCGATATTAGCTTACTAATAAGCGACACTTTGCTAGAAGGACAGGAAGATAGACAAGAAGGTAGACAAGAAGGTAGATAAGAAGGTAGATAAGAAGGTAGACAGGAAGGTAGATAAGAAGGTAGACAAGAAGGTAGACAAGAACTACCCTTTCCGGAAGAGCTAGAGGTTACTATTACACAGGTTATTAAGAGGGCTAGGAAGCTACCTAAGAAGGCCATTGTCGAAGAAGCTACGCCGGCTTATAAGAAGGCTCCTTCTTCTTCTAAGGCTTCTTCTAAGGCTTCTTCTAAGGCTATAGAAGCCACTCCTATAGTTAAGAAGGCGGCTAAGCAACCAGCAAGGACCTTACTAGAGCCAGATACTATTAATCTCGAGTTATAGGTCTACTTTAACCGTAAAGACCTTAGCAAAGACTATAGCATTATAAACTACAGCGCCGCTAGTATTCGAAGGTTAATCGACACCGCTAAGACTACTATAATAGCCTATGCTAAAGCGAAGGGTTTCAACTATTGCTTGCTCCGCCGCTATTGTAAGATACAGGCCTTATTAGTAAAGAACGGTAAGCTACAATCCAAGGACTTCCTTATAACCGGAGGCTAGCAAGAATAGATAGGCAAAGGTAATAGTATTGTTAGATACTTCCGCTAGATAAAGCCTCTTAGTATTTAGGTCCTTCTAACTGAATACTAGAGCTATAGAGCCGACATACTACTTTCTAAGTTAGGTCCGAAGGTTAACGACAAACAGGTGGTGCAGCAACAGCCTTCTTTACCGACTAAAGCCTCTTCTAATGCTATTAACTTGCCCTCTAGTCTACTACCTCGAGTACCTAAAGGGAGCAAGAAGAAGGATACTAATAAGCTTACTCTGTAAGAGACTAATAACCGCCTATCTCAATACGAGGCCATTCGCAAGGCTTATGCCTGTATAGACCCCTAGTATACCCTTAGACGACAGGCTAACGTTGTAGGTTGTTACGAGTTAATAGGTTAACACTATAAGCTTACGGTATCAATCCTTAGCTTCTAGAGGGATCAAATAGCTCTTAATAAGCGGTGCTTAGTAGAAACACCAAATAAGAAGGTTATCGAGGAGATAATGCAGTGCTATAGGCTAAGGCACCCCGAGAACGAGTAAGGCAAGGCCGTTAGCAAAGGCAAGAATTAACAGGCGCTAGAGCCGTTAGTATAATAGCAATACCATTATTATAGAGCGCCTTAACCGCCTGTTTATCTATAGCCTTATTAGCCGCCGCCGCTACCGCTATATTATTATTAACCGCCGCCGGCCTAGTAAAGCGCTCTACGGTCGAGTCTACCTATTACGGACGACGAGACCGAGACAGCTGTACTTATTGTCTACTGCCGTTAGCTTCGTACTCGCTTTCTAGCTATAGCCGTCTCTCTTAGAGACGCTCAAACCTGGATAGTTAAAGAAGATTAGTATATACAAATAATTAAGAATTCAACTAAGTTTAAGGAGTTAAAGGCTAACAACGTGTCTACCGATAGTGCTAGGTTTAGGCTCGAGACTAAGGTTAATAGGTTCTTGAAGGACTACAGAGCGAGTCGTATTCCAGCTAATATGTCGAGTCTACTAGAGGGTATAGAAGAAGAAGAAGGGCAAGCTATAGCAACCTAAGGAGGATAGCTTTGTAATTACTATATAACACTACTACTACGCAAGATATACGCAAGAAAATTGCAGATAAGTGAGTCTATATATAATGCTTGTATTCTGTCTATTCACTTTTTCTATAATTAGTCTGCGTAGTGTATATAACATACATTTCAATCGCTAGCTTCTCTGTATCGTACCGCTAAGACTCCGCTTCTAGACCCTGTATTTTATCGTGTTTTCGCTTTGACGGCTACACTACATCGGCTAGCTACGGGATTTATATAAGATACATTTCCTATTGTGTTCTATATATATTAAAGTATTTATTAAAAAATTGGCGTGCCGACACGAGCCCTATATATTGTGTTCTTTGCACTTAAAGTGTATAGACTCGGCTTCTAAGCGACATAGAAAGCGGAGTCTTAGCACCCTTTACGAAATGTAATCTACTACCTTCTAAGCGACACTACTTAGTTAATATAGTATAGATTAACATACTTTCTTAACGAGGTTGTAGCGCCGACTAAGACCTTTCAAATCTATATCTAAACGCTTAGATCTAATAGTTAGTTCCTATCCTGTCGACTATCTTCCTAGGAGGTTATACCGGCGTAGCGGAACAACTTCCTATAGTCTATACCTTCACCCTAGCTATCGATTGCTAGCTGTAGATAACGCTCGAATTGAGACTGCTAATCGTCTGTCCGGCTATACTTAGGCATTATATCCTAGTATCGCCTTATCTAATGCTTAAAGAGTCTAAATAATAGCTCTATTAGATTTAGATGTAGTGAATATAGTAGTAAGAAGTTAGCAATAACGCCGTATAAGCGATAGAGAGAGCGTATACGTTCTCGTTAGTAAGTCGCGCAGTTATCTATTATTATAATAGACCGTGGACCTAGATATAGATTACAAAGCGGCAATACCTTCTCTTAAATCCATATAATAAAGGCGTCGCTATCGATACTGCCTTACTTAACAAGTGTTGCTCCTAGAAGCTAACTATCGACCGAGTACGCTAGCAAGACACTATATCGCTATAGACGGTATAGATAGTCCTTTGTAATACAAGGAAAGCCCTTAGGTGCCTATCCACGCCTTCGGATAGCAGAGCGCTTACTATAATAGGTCTCATCTATAAAGACAATCTGCTCGCTAGTCTAGTATTCTATATTAACTAGGTACGCTAGTTTAGTATATAGGTCTCGTTAAGAAGCCTGTCGCTGTGTTACCTTGTAGGTAAAGTCCTTGTTCCTAATATATCTTTAGATAGTAGTAACGCCGATATACACGCTAAATTCGAGCACTATATAGTCCTATATCTTATCTATCTAGGTAGTGCCTTTAGCGGCTAGAATGTCGATTATGAAGTCTCTTATATATAGCAGCACCTTCTTCGGTCGACCTAGTTTGCCTTTCTAGCTATACATAGTACTAGACACCTTTAGCTTGCGACTATACCGCTTAATAGCCGTAAACGACCCCCTTGTGTATTGCTTACGCTATAACAGCCATATATCCTTTGCCGACATGCCTTCTTCTAACAACTGGCCGATAATAGCCTTATCTTGCTCGGTAAGAGGCGCTATAGCGGAAATAACGCGACGGTGAGGTACTACGGCGGCGGGGACAGGATAGGGCGGTAGAGACTCGGCGGAGCGACAGCAATAGTAGCAACAAGCAACAATACTAATTATTAGAACTATAGACTAGATACAGCGATAGCAATTGCTCGGTTTACTACTAAATTAGTATAAGAGGTAAAGCCGATAGATGCGGCTTAAAAAGCTTAGGGTTTTTAAAATTAAGAATATCTAATAAGGATCTATCCTTACTCGGATTATCCCTATACCGACGGTGCCTCCGGCGTTACTTCTTGCCTTCCCGTAGTAGACTATACAAGTCTAACGGCGGAAAGGGCAAAGGCTAACCCTAAGTCGGCTTATAAGAGGAATTACCCGGATCGAAGTTACTAGGTAGCGGTAGTAGAGGATCGTTAGGAGGATTACTAGGTAGATTGCTAGGAGGATTACTAGGCGGATTGCTAGGCGGATCGCCTAGCGTAAACCCGCCCCGACGTAAGCGGCTATACCTACGGGTATTTATATATACGTCTACCCTCTACTAGTAATCGTATTAACCCGGGTTCGGCTAGGGCGGACTTAGCTCCCGCGTAGCTAATAGCGGAGAAATCGCCTATTCTATTAGAAAGTCTAGTACGACTTCGTTAAGATAGACTCCTCTCCGTCTAGCTAATTCGCGAAGATAATTACGACGCTAACGGTTTTGTTATATAGCGATATTCGCCCTATCGATCTCCTCGGTTATCTACGAGGCATCTACCGGGGTACGATATTAGAAACGACTACGCGGCTCGTTAGCCTACGGGTCGGCGAGGCCGTCGTTTATTAGAGGCAATTAGCCGCGACCGATATCCTAGAACGGTAACGTCGACAGATCGGAAGGCCTAGTTAACGGTTCCTTAGGGGAAGTCTTAGGCAGAGGCCCCTTTAGCTTCTAAGGATTCTCGTCCGCTAGGTATCGTAGCTTAAGTAGCCTCTATAAGAAAACCGATTTAAGCGAGCTATTAGGCGAACTAGGACGCTATTCCGGCGGCACGGTTGTTTCTACCGTAGTAATAGGCGAAACCGTAGGCCGCGGTAGAACTTAAGCCGGTCGGGCCGGTAGGCGCTACTCTGCTATAGGTAGTAGATAGATCTCCGGGTAGAATTAACGGTAATAGCGTAAATCGCGTACCGTTAGGAGCGCGGCTTTAAGCTCCTTAACCGATTTAGTTAGAATTCCTTTATCTACTACCTACTATCCTAAGAAGTTGTAACTATTAAGGGCGTCTAGGTAGAGTTCCTCGATTTTAGCCTATAGAGGCGGCGGATTTCCTACGAGCGGGTAATAGTATAGAACGTATAAGGCAAGCAAGTCGATTCGGCCGTACTTTGCCCTAAGCTAGGTCGCGAAGTTCTCGCTATAATCGACGTAGTTCTAAATATAGGAACAGATACGTAGGATATAGGGCTCTATATCTAGCAATCCGAGATTGCAGTACTAGGGCAGCGGTTAAACCGCTAGCTTAGCTGATTTCGAGGCTTCTACCGGAGTTAGAAGCGAGTCCGAAGGAGCTACGGTAAGCGAGTAAACTATTAGTAAGAGGGTAGAGGCGAGATAGTCTCTAGATAGAGGACAACAACGGAGAACCGACTAAAGGCGGAGGAGCGTAGCTTATTAGGGCAGGTCCTCCTAGGGAAAGCGGCTACCCCTAGACCTAAGTATAGTAGGCAATTGCTACTAAAGGTAGAAACTACTACTACTGTCTCCTCGGGGTACTAATAGGATCGCCGATAAGGCGCTCGCGCGTCGGTAGGGTATAGTGCGGAAGGGTAGTAAATCGAATAGGTACTGTCGTAACGGGTAGGAGTTAAATCGTAGTAATCGGCGGAAGATCGGTAGGACCCGTAGCTAATCGCGTCGATTCTCGTCGTAGCTATAACAACCGGGGTCGATTCGGGTAGAGGACTAGTAGTTAGTATAGAAGCTAACTAAGTATTAAGCGAAGCTACTAAGTTGCTAGGCATACGGTTACAGTACGAAGGTATCGTAACGGTTATACGGTACAAAAGTTAATACATTCTCTAAGGTGCCGCGAGATAAGCTATCTATATAATAGTCCTACTATTAGTAGCAATAGCGACCGCAGCGGTCGATAGTAACCGCTGCCTGCTATCGTACATGCAATAGTGTTATATCGTAACAATTACCTAGAATAATACCCTACTCGAGTAATCTATAAGTATAAAGACTAGGGTATATATCTGCCTATACTTATACCTATATAGAGCTCCTACCGTAAATGTAAGAAGCGCCTCTTCGAGAGCGAGTTATTTAATATGCCTAAGATAGAAATCGTAGTATATAATCTCTCTTCTACCTATATAATAGGCTAAACTAATGCCTATAGATCTGCCTAAAAACTAACTAAGAGGCCGTACGTACCTATATAGGTAAGGTATTTTGTCGCATACCGGTAGGATCTAAGAACTTCGAGCGGTTTAAGGCTGCCTAGAAGAATGCCGATAGGTATATATAGTATTATACCTATACTACTAACTATTGCTAATACTATAATAGAAAAGATAAGGACGAAGAGACGCTAAAGGAGTTATACGAAGAGAAGGGCTTCTATAGTATATAACTCTGTCTTTACCTATACGTATACCTAAAGCTAATACCTTATAGACTATCTGCCGTAACACTACGGCTCTCGCTATATATATCGTCTATAGTATACGTAGCTCCCTACCTAGAGCTTTGCCTATACTAACGTATATATAGTATAAGGGAAAAGTCGAGTAGCCTAAGGAGAAGGATCGTAGTAGTCGGTATACGCCTAAGACTAAGACAAAAAAGTGCATTAGTAGGTTTAGGCAGATCTATAGGTATAGCTATTTACTAATATGTCCCTTAGATTTCTTCGACAATGCCTAGGATCTGTACGAGGTTAAGTATAGCTATATCTTTACCCTTACCTTTGCCTATACTAATTCGTATACAGCCCCGACGCCTTAGGTATACCGAGCAAGAGCAAAGCTAAGGGCAAAGCACCGGCTAAATCTGCCGAGACAATCGAAGACTCTAAGACTAAGTCTAAGCCTAAGTCTAATAGCGAGATATATATACTAATCTATGCCTATACCGCTAGTTATATACTAACTCAAATAGGCCCTTCGTTATCCGGCGCGGCAAGTACGGTAAGGTATAAATAGTTACGTATATACCTTTACCTATACTAACGCCTATATAGATTGATTAGACTAAGGCTAACCGCGACTTCCGTACCGAGTTCCCCGAGGCTATAGTGCCTTACCTAGGTTGCTAGGCTAAGAAGGCTAAGAAGAGTAAGTCTAGAGCTTTAGCTATAGCAATGCCTATACTAACGCCTATAACAGACTACAACCTCGGTGCCGATACCTACAACTATACTAAGAACTATAACGTCCTTATCCTTACGGGATAAGGGTATAGATATAGGCATAGGCACGGGTATAGGATAAATATAGGATAATTATTGCCTATATAGGTACGTATATAAGTATAGAGCTAGCTACGGGTTAAAGGCCCCGGCTATAGTTAGACTTGAAATCTAACTATAGCTAAATCTTCTCCGCACTCGTAACTTCCTATATACGCCGTACTATAGCTATAGGTCGCCTTTTATAATATCGTAACTTCCTATATACGCCGTACTATAGCTATAGGTCGCCCTTTACAATATCGTAACTTCCTGTATACGCCGTACTATAGCTATAGGTCGCCCTTTATAATATCGTAACTGCTTTCGAGGCTTCTAGAGTCTAATAAAGGTAGCTTAACTAAAAAAAAAGGGGGATAACGAAAGGCTAGCGGTTATATCCTAGGAATAATAGAAGCTATACTAGTACTAATAAGTACTAATAGCTAGAAACTAACAATAATTATATATATACTAGGATATATAGGTAGTAGAAGCTACAGTTCAGACGAATTAGTGTAGAAAGTTAGAAATAATAGGGGCTATATTAGTAAAGTTACCTAGATTAAAATAATTAATACTAGTATATAGCGGGTAGGTCCTTTTTAGTATAGATAGCTAGAATTTTATAACTGCTAGTTTTAGTCTAAAAGACCTAGAGATACTAATCGATATTATACTATAGCGTTACTAGTAGGCTGGTTTTTAGTATAGGACAGATGCTACTACTAGTACTATACCTATTCTCTAGTCTTTAGCTATAGTAGTAGGGCGTTATTATCCCCTACTATTAATAGAATAAAGGTATAGTCTTTAAAAAGTAGGTTTAGGTATTCTTTTCAAGTTAGCTATGTACTAGCGCTAGTACGTATCTTATAACGCCCTAAGGTCTATATACTGTTCTGTCGAATACGTTATATATATTTAATTATATAAACGTATAGAAGTAGTAGTACTCTAGTTTAATACTACCTTGTATTAATTTATATATATATATATATATATACTACCGTATAGGCCTATATACCGACTAACTGATATTAAACTATATCTTAATCTCTAGCGTAGCCTAGTATCGGCCCTCGTATTACTCGAGGGACAATACGCTACTTACCCGCTTTCCGGCTAATAGTACTATTCTATCGGGTATAGTCTACGGATCTAACCTGCTTTTTTAGTTTAGTATACTAAGGTCGGCGAGGTATGTTTCTAACTAGTATCGAATTGCTCTAATACTATGCTATACTTTGAACGTAGCGAGCTGGATATATAGCTAATCGTATAGATATAGGTACTTTAGCTAGATATTACCTACCCGCTCGCCTGTACTAAATAGGACAGTATAGGCTATAACCTAGAGATAATCGGCTTTCTATACCAGTAGGCCGGGAAGGGTAATAGTACTTATATCTACTACTTTAAAGTCGGTAGCAATCGCACTACTACTAGTGCCTATTTCTATTTTATAGGTTAGTTTAATAATAAGGATTTGCTACTCGATCGTATATATCTAGAAGACTAGTTTGTATACCTGCTATACGATCTAATTCTAGCTAATACTAAGGTCGCTAACTATATTATATTTCCGAATAGTAGTATATTAGACTAGGACGCTAGTAAGGCTCGTGCTATTACTATAGTCCGCGGCGTAGACGAGTAGTATATCAATAGTATCTAGAGAAGTATGTTTTACTATAACGAAAATATTTAGCTACCGCTAACTAGGCAACCCTAAGTAGTACTATAAACGTTTACTATAGTTGGCCTAAGATAGTATTATATACTATCGTAGGTTAGCGTACTAGCATTGCTATACCCCGTAGTAGTTCGGGTTAGTTTGGTTTAGTTTACTAAGCCGAAATTCTAGGATAGTTTAAGTTAGTTTACTAAGCAACTACAGGAGTAGCAGGTTAGAACTATAGAATTAGTCGGTTTCTAACAAGTATAGGAATATATACGTAACTTAAAGCAAGCCCTTTTTAAGACTAGTACTAATAGAATTTTCGAAGACTTTTATTTCGGACGTCTAATAAAGCATAATATACCACACACATACCTAGAGAGTATTTACAGCGCGCTATATAGCGCCGTATAATAGCGGTATATTTTGTATACAGAAACGCTTACAGAGGAAACCAAGAACATCCATCCTACTAGAACATCTATCCTACCTACTACTATCTCGAATTTAGACATTCTAATTCTCAAGAATACAATCTAGGGCTTCAAAATCCTTACCTATAGTCGTAACGCGATTTACGTAGATAGCTATAAGGACAATAGCTAAAATAGTATTAGTATAGTTCGAAAAGAGGTAGTAGAATTTAGTAGGAAATTCTACCTAGATATCTTCCGCAGTTACTACTTTAATAGTAATAATACTACTATACATAGTCTAACTATCTAGTATAAAGACCCGGCTAGAGGTACTAGCTATAGTAATCTTATAAGTAACCTAACTCTATTACTAGGAAATATAATAAATATCTATACTACGGTAGGCTATACTAAATAAGCTAGCTATTTAGTAGGAACAGGCCTACTACCGTCTCTATATACCGGCTCCGAGTGCCGACTATGCCTCCAGATTTAACTCCCCCCTATCTCGAAGGCTAAGGTACCGAGTAGAAACCCTATACCTTATATTTACTCGGTTATCGCGGAGCGCTTATAAGTAAGATATTAAAAAGTATATAAAATATACGAGAAGAGTATCCTAGGATATAGGTCGTTAGTAAATAATAGTAGTACGCCTAGTTATTTATATAGTACGTTACTCCAAACGACTAGGAGCCTATATTATCTCGTACTTCGCTTATAAGACTATATTATATACGACCGGGTAAGTATAGTAGGGAGGTAGAGGTAGTATCTTAGGACGAGGCTTCTATATATCTTAGAATCTCTTATACGGGCTATACGTTCTTCTTCGTTAGACTCGTAGATAGAGTCGTCGCTAGACTCTACTAACTTATACTATCGATCTCCTCCCTAGTTGTCCTAGCTATACGAGTAGCGGTAAGCGATAATACCTAGATCGTATAACGATCTCTCTTCTTCTTTAGTTATATATACTTCTACTTCTTAGTATAGTTAAACTACGAATACTATCGAGGCAAGCCGGGATATAGAAAGAAACTAGTCTAAATATAGCTCGTCTCCGTAATAATCGAGTAAACATAAGGCGCTAGGTTTCTACTTCGGACCTTATATCTAGGTATAACGCGGGAATAAAACTAGGAGTATAGCCGGTATATATAGCTAGTAAAAGGATGCGAAAATAGGCCTCCTCCTAGGTTAATATAACGACTAAATACAAATCCTAATTAATCCGCTATAAACCGACGCCGAATCTTAGCTAGAAGCTATATATTTTTACATTAAAGAGCAACCCGCTTCGTATAGATAGTAAGGAGGTTAGAAAGCTTAAACTCGGTTATAAGAAATATCTAGGGTTGCGATAGTCTACTTTACCCCTCGCCTACGCTCGGGGATTTAAACTATACGTAAAGTCGCACTTTCTTAGTAGGCTATACGTAAAAGTCGATAATAGCACTATTATAGAGTAAATATAATAGGAAACTAAATATAAGTACGATAAGAGATAAGAAATAGTAGATTTCCGGTATATTAGTAACTAGTAAATTGCGACTAAGGACCTTAATCCGGCCTCTTAGCAAAACTCTAGTCTACTATATAATCGATTACTTTATGTATCGGCCTATATGTCTATTATGTAATCTACTACCCTCCCCGCCCTCTCTGCCTTAGTTAACCGCTTAGTACGTATCCTCTTTATATTTTCGCCCTTTTTACGCCCTATACCGAGTTTTCTATACTCTTTATATACTAGAAAGAAAAAATACGAGGAATACGCGCCTTATAATAAGGTAGACTAGCTTGCTAAGGATTATATAAGAAAACGGCGATAGTAAGGTCTATAGCTATAATATACTCGGATAAGGCTATATATATAATATTTAGACTCGCGGTTCCTTACTATACCTACCTAGATATCCGAATAGGACTAGAATATACGATTATATCGAGGTTTACGTATAGCCTACTAAGAAAGTGCGATTCTATATATAGTTGAAATCCCCGCGACTACGGGGTAAAGTATAACTAACGAAACCCCGGATACCTCCGTAGCTTTCGAGAGATTACTAATCGCCTTAGCCGTAAATTATATACTAGACTTAAAATCTAATATAATTACTTAGACGAGTCGCTAGAACGGAGTTATAGAGATTAAAAGCTCGGTCTACCTTTTATCTTAGAATAGCCGGATCTCGCGAAGGGTAATAGTACCCGGTTTAAGGCGCCGCTTCTTTATCGTCTAAACCTACCTTTTACCCTTTTTTATAGAAGAATAGCTTTTCTTCGTAATAGTCTTCGTCTGTCTACCTTTTTAGCTACTCTATCCTTCTTATATCTACCTAAAGTATTCTTATTTCGTAGTACTGTTTTCCGAGGAACCCCCTTCCCTTATATATACTATATATAGTATTCCTCTTCCGATTTTTCGTTCTCGCTACAGTCTTCCTATACCTAGCTTACTTTACTCTTACTCTATTCTAAGTTCTAAAGGTATCTTTATATACGTTTAGGCGACGAAGGTATATCGCTAAGACCTAGAAAATTAATAAGCCTATAATTGTAAAGAGATATTTATACTTCTTATACTCTAGACTAAATAGTCTTCTATTAAACCGTCCTAGTCGGTTATTGTTAGATTCGTAATTAGGATAGTCCGCGTCCTTACTAGGAAGTCCGAAGTATTATAGAATATCTCTTTACGATTATAGGCTTATTAATTTTCTAGGTCCTAGCGATATACCTTCGTCGCCTAAGCGCGTATAAAGATACCTTTAGAGCCTAAAGGGCAAGGTTAAAGCAAGCTAAGTATAGGGAGACCGTAGCGAGAACGATATATCGGAAGAGTAAGACTCTCCGTAGTATATATAAGGGAAGGGGGTTCCTCGGAAAACAGTACCGAACAATAAGAAGGCCTTAGATAGATAAGAGAAAGCTAAAAAGTGTAAGAAGGGTATATTAGTAGGTAGATAGGGTAGTAGTAGGTACGAGTAGTATTCGATAAGGAGCTAGGAGGAGAGGGAGGAAGGCAGGTAAGTTAGCCTATTGCTAAGCGCCAAGCCCTGCCTAAGGCACTAAGACCCTAGCTTTACTTAGCCTAGTTATATACTAATCACGTATAGCCTCTTTAGCCCTAATATATGCTTCCCTTCTAAAGGCCGCGCCCTCGTAGCCTGTCTGTATTCTGCGACCTCTGTTGCCGCTAACTTAGCAAGTCTAATAAGCTGCTTAGCCCGCGCTAAATTAAACACTTAACTACCTAATTATATAACTATATCAAACCTTACCTCTAATATAGCACAATGTCTAACCCTAACTACGCTATCCCTATATACAATAAACTATAAAGTAATATATATCTATAAGAATTAAGGGCCTTCGACTAGTTGTAATACGAGCGCGTCTTCCCTACTATAATAGGTAGACGTACGAGGTATTGCAGCCCTACCTCCGCTCTAAGTAATATCGTACCGAGTTCTTTGCGTCTACTCTTAAAAGACCTAGCAATGTCCGCTTCCGAGGGTTTATCCGCTTCCAAGGGTTATTGTTCTTGTTATTCGTAGTCTCGCTAGCCCTAATTAGCTAGGTTTAGTAGCCTTTAAGTGTTAATCTTATCTTATCTTTTTAAAAAACACAGCTCGTCTAGTTTCTATAGGTAAAGGCTATTATAAGTGCAGTAGTAGAGGTTCGCCTCGCTTAAAGGGTCGGAAAGATCGAGGAGTAACCTATTATCCGCAAGATCGACCCCGGCTAGCTTAGCTCTATAGTTTTGCCCTTAGTTAGTTAATCTATTAAGCTACTTAATCCTTTTAAGCCTTAATATTTTGACTTAGCCTTAAAGTTTTAATCAAAGTTTTAATTAAAGGTGCCTTAGGCTCGTAGTGTAGGTAAGGTTGTGTCTATAGGCGTAGTAATAATAGCAAGTAATGTTAATAATAGCGGCGCTAGCCGTCTTAGCGCTAACTTTACCTTACTTCTGATTTCCTTCTTTAACTAATAACAACTTAGCAACACTGTTACTAACATAGCTATATCCTTCCTTTCTTAAATAGTAATATACTCTACAATACTATTACTAATATAGCTACGCCGGCTGCGCCGTCGTTATTATTATTATTACTAATATTATTCGCCTACGCGCGCGCCGCCTCTATCGACCGCCTAGGCCTTAGGGCCCCGATAGGACGTAGAAACAAGAGGGGCGCTAAGAGGAGGGTCTTATAGGGTATGCTAGTAAGGAGGTAGATTCCTTAAAAGAGTAGGCGATTAGTTAACAGTTATAGCGCGTTTGTTAACGCTCGGTACGCATCTACTATAGTAGTATAGTCTTATTGTCCTTTATTACTAACAATTGCTTGCCTCTAATTAGTTAGCTAATAGCACCCCGGGGGTAGTATTAATCCTAGGCTTAGTAGTAACATTATAGGCATTATAAACTCTTAGCCTTCTTCGTGTTCTTTACGCTAGTCCAATACTTATCTAACAACTTAGTTATATCCTTAAACGAGTCTTTAGCCTCCTATAAGTCCTATTTAGGTAAATAGCCTTGCTATCTTAACAGGTACTCCTTCTTGCCTTACCTAGTCCGGTGCTTTAGAATACGTTCTATAGACTATAGCTCTTTACTATCCGCTAGTATATCTTCGTGTTTAGTAGGGGCTTCATCCCCCTCGCGTAGGTAATATAGCTTAAGGAGGGATATATAGAAGGTGTTATAGATAGTATAATAAGGAGGAAGCTACAACTAATAGGCCTATGCGGAGGAGCCCTTAACTTCTCGAATGCGGAATAGACTAATGTATCTTAGTGCGAGCTTAGGCCTTGTTTTGCTATTAGGTAATAGGTATTTGCGGATACGGAGGTTCTTCGTACTAAGCATAACTATATCGCCTTGTTTAAAGGTTATTAGCGTATAGTGTTTGTTATAGTAGGCCTTCTAATAGGCCTAGGCCTTTGCTAGTTTATTAGCTATTATAGCGTAAATTTCTCGCATCTTTTGAACCCTCTCTATAGCCGCTAGTGTTTTAGGGGCTTAACGCGCTTCCCTTTCCTTACGCTCGGCCTCGAGCGAGGTAAATAGATCTTGTAGTAAAGTAGCGTTTTAGCCTATTATAGCTATGTACGGCGACACCTTAGTTAATAAGTAGACACTGTTATTATACACGAATTTAGCTAGTTGTAGGAGGTTAACCTAGTCGTTAGGGTTTTTATTAATATAGCTACGCAGGTACTGCTATAGGGTAGCATTTTGCCTCTCGGTTTGGCTATCTGTTTATAGATAGAATACTATAGATAGGCGATGCTTAAGTCTTAGTTATAGGCATATCTTACTCTAATAATAAGATGTAAATGTCGAGCCTCGGTTAGAGACTATCCCTTTAGGGGTCCCCTAATAGGTATAGAAGATGTTGTTCTATAGCGCTTCTGCTATATCAATAGCAGTCCAATCTTTCCGCGCCGGGATATATCGAGCGCCCTTAGTAAACCGGTCTATAACGACTAGGATAGCGTTAAAGATGTCTTTGCTTCCTCTTCGCTTAGTAGGGGGAAGACTTATAATAAAATCTATTATAAGCTCTGCAAATGGCTTGTAGGGGATTAGCAATAAGGATAACTCGCTAAAAGGCTAATGCTTTAGTGCCTTAATACGTTAATATACGGCACACGTGTTTACGTAGTTCTTTATGTCCCGCTTACTATTTAGCTAGTAGTATGTGCGCGATAGTAGCTCGTGCGACCTCTCTATACTATAGTAACTAGCAAGCTTACTATTATAGTGTCGCTTAAGAAGTTCTTGTCTAATCGATTGTTTAGCGGGGATATAGTATCTGCCCTTAAACCTTAAGTAACCTTTGTTGTCGATCGACTAATTACTCTTACTAGATCGAGTCTTTCGCCTACTTACAAGCTTATTAATACGTTTAGTAGCAAAGGCGTCCCTCTACTAAGCCCGTAACAGCTTATCTATAAACGATTAACTATCCCTATTTGCAAGGTTATTTAATAGCACTCTCGCTATTAAACGAGGTACGCATTATATATATCTAATAGTACTAGCAGCCGGATTAACTGCATTAGTGCTTTAATCGCTATTACTATATATAGCGATATCGACTAGGGAGTTATTATAACTTCTCCTATCTGTGTCCTTAGCTCTTACCTTAATACGCACTATTAATATAGCAAGAGCATTAATATGCTTTAAGCCGTCGCGGAGTCCGGTAAGCCGCTTATCCTACGCGTGCTTATTAACAATACGGGCTATAGTAATCTTATGCTATAGGGTTGGAAACAAAGAATTAATATATTAGGTTTCGCTATCGTAATTAGGTCGCCTCGATAGGCTATCGGCAGGGTTACTTACGCCTAGCCGGTATAACACATTAAAATCAAACCCGGCGAGGTAGACGGCCTATCTTGCCTGTCGACCTATAACCCTAGTAACCTTAGTAATACTACGGAGGTTGTTATAGTCCGTATAGACCTATATTATATATTAAGCCCTATCGAGGTAGTGCCTCTAGTGCTTAAAGGCCTCGACAATAGCTAGGAGCTCTTACTCGTAGGTCTCGTAGCGACGCTTAGTATTAATTATCTTCCGCGAGAAGAAGGTAATCGGGTGCTAGTAATAGTTATTATCTGATTGCTAGGATATAATAGTCGATACAGCGAACTGTAAAGCGTTAGTCTTAATTCGGATCTGCTTGTTTAGCGCGAAATGGTATAACAAGGGGACTTTAGTAAAGCGTCGCTTTAGACCGTTAAAAGCGGCTTATGCTCTGTTAGTCTATTTAAACTCTCTAGTCGGGTTGGCCTTGGTTTTGGTAAGCTTAGTTAGTAGCATTACATGCCTCGAATAGCCCTTAATAAATCGGCGATAGAAGTTAGTAAAACCGAGGAACGACTGTAGCTCCTTAATTAACGTAGGAACAGGCCATTTAGTAATAGTTTTAATCCGATTAGGATTAGCCTTAACACCCTTAGTTAATACGAGGAAGCCGAGGAATAACACCTCTTTTATAGCAAAGGTGCATTTAGAAGGCTTATAATACAAGCTATAGGCTCGTAGGCGATCGAGCACCTTACGGACTATAGCCTAGTACTCCGTAATATTAGGTAAGTATATATAAACCAGGATGTTATCTAGGTAAACTATATAGAGGTAGTCTAGTAGGCCTAATAGGGCCCGATTAATGTAGGACTAGAATGTAGTAGGGGCATTGGCTAGCCTAAATAGTATAACTAAGTACTCGAAATAGCTATAGCGAGTACGGAAGGCTGTCTTCCATTTATCGCCCTTACGAATACGGATGCGGTAATAGGCGTCCTTAATGTCTAATATAGTGTAGTAGTAGGCACTAGAAAGGCGGTCGAGGGTCTTATTAATAAGCGGGAGTAGATAGCGGTCTTTAATAGTAACAGCGTTAAGCCCTCTATAATTAATATATAAACGCAGGCCGCTATCCTTCTTTAGCACGAACAGGATAGGTATACTAGTAGGGCTGTTGCTATATCGAATTCGACTATTAGCTAGGTTTTCCTCTAGGTACTTACGTAGCATAGCAAGCTCTCGTTTACTAAGGTTGTAGAGGGGGCTAAAAGGAACCTCCTTAGCCTCTATAATATTAATCTTATAATCCGTCTCTTTGAATATAGGCAATGTCGATGCTAGGTAGTATTTAAACACATTAATATATGTCTCTCGAATAGGTTCTAGTATGCGCTTAAGTTATTTAGGATCTATGCTATTAGGGGGCACTAGTTTATCGTTATTGCTACCGAGCAGGTCGGCCGTCGGATTAGCTAGGGTTAGGTTGCTAATAAATAGGACCCTAATATTATTAGGGTACTCGCTAACATTAATGTATTTAATGTCCTCTTTCCTAGCGATTCTAAATCGCTATTATTAACTGCCTGAGTCTGTGGCTGTAGTGTAGTACTTAGGAACAGGATTACTAATAACAATGTTAGATAGGAGGCTATCTATGTCTACTGCGTAGGTAGTAAAGTTTAGTAGGCGCTTATTGCCGAGGTCGTCTCTTAGGGCTATATAGACATAGTAGGCTCCGTAGGTTAAGTACCGAGCGTTATTAAACTAAGTAAGGGTTAGTAGGTTGGTCCTAGGCAGTTGTCGAAGGTCTAATTGCTTAGCTAGGCGATAGCTAATAAGGGCGCTAACTGAATTTCCTAGGTCTAGCGTAACCTTAGTTTTATAGTTAGTCCTATACGTGTCCGATACGAGATAGGTACGTATAATAGCTAGCACAATGTCGATAGTCTTACGCCGTATAAGGCTAATAGCTAGTACGGCGCTTACTCTTTTTTCGAAGGACCGATAGGGGTAGCATTAGCGGCTAAAAGGTGCTTATAGTACTCGGCGGCAGTACGGTCGATTCGGGCCTAGTCCTTAGGTTTGTCGCATTAGCCTAGTAGATAGCTAGTACTGTTATAATTGAAGCACTTCAATCTAGTTAGGGGGTTGCTATAGCCGCTATTGCTACTATTGTTAGTTAAGCGATTAGTACTATAGGGATACGAGCCCCTTCTACGGCCCCTATTACGGCCTCCTCTATATAGCCGCCGGCTACGGCTTCTTCTACGGTCGTTGTTACTATTCCTATTATTAGCATTGTTGTTCTAGTAGGAACCTTAGTTTCCTCCGCGGCTACTACGGTTGCTACGGTTAGTACTAGCTAGTCGGATCCTCGATTCTAGTCGTTACTAGAGCTAAATAGCTCGTTCGGCTGTTTCTACTTCGACTATAAATTAAATACGTATTAGATTAGCCTATTCGAATACACGGCGGCGGTCTAATTTAAGGATAAGCTCCTACCTAAGTTTTAGGCGTATCTTAGAGATCTATATAGAATTAGTCTTAGCCGGAAGATTATCCTCGAGGGTCTTTAAATAGGCCTTAAATAAACGAGCCGATTGATTAGTCTTTTGCTTAGCCCGAAGGTACTAGTCCTAAGCGTGTTGTTGCCTTAGTATAGGGTTCCTAAGGGTGTCTAGTATAATAGTTTTGTAGGTCTGCTACTAAACAGCAGTCTAGTCCTCTAGGGAGTCAAAATAGTCGTCCTAGGTGCGTTTTAGGTCGCTATTAATATACTGTATAGCATAGACGACTAGTGAATAGTTATTTAGTAGAGCCCTTAGCACGTTTCGTTAGTTAAGCTTACAGTTACGGATATAGTCGTTGTATTGCTTTCGACTAGAGCCGTTAAACACGGTATAGTCCTTAAGTTTAGCATCCTTCTTCTAGACTAGGACTAATAGTAAGGAAGGCCCTGCTATCGGCTTAGTGTTAGTTATTAGGGCCTCCTAAAGGCGGCGAATTTCGAGGAGGTTATCCTTTAGCTATTGTTCTTAACGTAGGGCAGTAAGCCTGTTTTAGGTAGCTTCTTAGAGTCTCCCTACTAGTTAGGGGCTAAAGGCTAGCTAGCTATATCGTCGATTAACAATATTGTTAAGAATGTCGTTAACAGGCAATTCTAGATTATTACCTAGAATTATAGGTTCTTCTTTAATAGATTCTCCGGCAGGCTCTTTAGTAGGAGGCACTTTAGCAGGCACTTTAGCGGGAACTGTGCTACTAGCGTTGTTATTGCTAGCGCTACTAGCGGCGGCACGGTTATTGTTTTGTAATAAACCGGCTATTATAAGGGGCGGCACTAATAATACATTATTAGCCCCTAAGATGCGGATATAGCGGAATTAGTAGATATCGGCCTAGTATGCTTGACTTAGTGTAATAGGCCGTATAGAAGGCCTTGCTTAATAATTAGTACGGTTGTTTCGATAGAATAGTACGTATAGGTCCCGTTCTTTAGGCGTAATATAGCTAGATTAACGATTTTCGTAGCTATACCGCTAAAAGCTTGAAATAAGGACTATCTAGCTACTGCCCTAAAGGGTAGATCGAATACTGTATAAGAAGGGTATATTAGCAGGTAGATAGGGTAGTAGTAGGTACGAGTAGTATTCGATAAGGAGCTAGGAGGAGAGGGAGGAAGGCAGGCAAGTTAGCCTATTGCTAAGCGCTAAGCCCTACCTAAGGCACTAAGACCCTAGCTTCACTTAGCCTAGTTATATACCAATTACGTATAGCCTCTTTAGCCCTAATAAAAAGAGCAAGGTAGACGAAGACTATTATAAAGAAAAGTTATTCTTCTATTAAAAAAAGGGTATAAGGTAGGGCTCGACGATAAAGAAGCGGTACGTTAAACTAGGTACTATTACCCTTCGCGAGATCCGGCTATTCTAAGATTAAAGAGGGACCGAGCTTTTAATCCCTAAGACTCTCTTCTAGCGACTCGTCCGAGAAATTATATTAGATTTTTAGTCTAGTATACGATTTGCGGCTAAGGCGATTAATGCTCTTTAGGAAGCTACGGAGGCATTTCTCGTAACCGAGTTTAAGCTTTATAACCTCCTTGCTATTTATGCGAAGCGGGTTACTCTTTAAAATAAAGATATATAGCTTCTAGCTAAAATTCGGCGTCGATTTATAGCAGATTAGTTAGAAATTTTATTTAGTCGTTAGATTAACCTAGGAGGAGGCCTATTTTCGTATCCTTTTGCCGGCTATATATGCCGGCTATATTTCTAATTTTATCTCCGCGCCGTCCCTAAATCTAAGGTACGAAGTAGAAACCTAGCGCTCTATATTTACCTAGCTATTATAGAGACGAGCTACATTTAGATTAGTTTCTTCGTATATCGCGGCCTAGCGGGTATTAAGCGAAAGGGCGATAGAACGTTTATAATACGTCTCTATTTAGACCTAAAACACAAAGGTCCTAAGGAGCCCTAGCATCCTAACTATAAGGAGATTCTTTAGTATTAGCACTTTAATCCTCTATACTACGAGGTAGATAGCAAGCCTACGAGACAGAAACTTTAACGAGAAATTCTCTATAATACGTAGCGCTATTATATAGCTATAGATACGCACTAAGTCCGGTAACTCGAAGAAGAATTAAGATAGCGTATTAGCAACCGAGGAGGAGATCGATAGTATACTAGTAGAGTCGAGGTCTTATAAGCGAAGCATAAGATAATATAGGCTCCTAGTTATTTAGAGTAACGTACTATATAAATAACTAGGCGTACTACTCTTATTTACTTACGACCTATATCCTAGGATACTCTTCTCGTACTTTTTATACTCTTTTCTAATACCTTACCTATAATCGCTCCGCGATAACCGAGTAAATATAAGCTATAGGATTTCCGCTCGGTACCTTAGCCTTCGAGATATAGCGGAGTTGATTCTCTATAATACGTAGCGCTATTATATAGCGACAGATACGCACTAAGTCCGGCAACTCGAAGAAGAATTAAGACAGCGACCGAGTAGGAGATTAATAGTATATTAGTAGAGTCGAGGTCTTATAAGCGAAGCACGAGATAATATAGACTCTTAGTCGTATAGAGTAACGTACTATATAAATAACTAGGCGTGCTACTCTTATTTACTTACGACCTATATCCTAGGATACTCTTCTCGTACTTTTTATACTCTTTTCTAATACCTTACCTATAAGCGCTCCGCGACAACTTGAACCGAGTAAATATAAGCTATAGGGTTTCCGCTCGGTACCTTAGCCTCCGAGATAGGGCAGGGTTGAATTTAGAGCGATAGCCGGCACTCGTAGCCGTTATATAGAGACGGTAGTAGGCCTTTTCCTACTAAATAACTAGCTTGTTTAGTATAGCCTACCTAACATTTCTTATATTTACTAGCAATAGGCCTAGGTTATTTATAAGATTACTATAGCTAGTAAGGGAATTACTAAAGAATATCTATACTATAGTAGGATACTATTATTACGCCGACTATTTATTAAAAGGAGGCTTTCGCCTATTACTATACCGGCTATATATACCGGCTATATTTTAAAGTTTGCCGTACCTGCCTTCTTTAGCCGTACCTACCTTCTTTCCTTGCTCTAACGTTACTATAATATAGGCTTGCGCGACGCTTACTCTATTGCCTAGCGATACCGCGATACTACCTCTCTCGCTATATTTAACCTTCGTATTAATACCTATACCTCTACGCTCTATATCTACTACCTCTATAATACCCTCGCTCCGCGCGCGCCTTCGTATACCTTCGTAACGCACTTTTTTCCTTAATTCGACGACTTTTATAATACCGAGTAGTCTGAGTCTACTTAACTAAGTTACGACGCCTCGTAAGAAGGGACCTACTACTTCTACGGGTCGTAATAAGACCGGAAGTAGTAGAACGAGTATAGTATATTAACGCAAGAAGGCTACTACTACTACCGCTAGCTCTAGTACTAGAAAGAGCGTCGCGAGTAAGGCTCCGCGTAAAACGACGGCGGATAAGGCTCTAGGTAAGACGACGACTAGCGCTTCTACTACTAGTAGCAATAATCGTACGAAGCGTCGATAGCGCCTAGGAAGTAAGTCCTATTTATAGCCGGTAGCGTAGCCGGCATTCTTACTATCTTTTTACTAATCCTTCTTTAGCCGTAGCCCTCCGTAAGATTCGGAAGTATTATAAGAGTTCTAATCTCCTAATCCGTAAAGCTCCTTTCTAACGACTTGTTCGCGAAATTGCCTAGTATATTATATAGGACCTTCGCTTCTAAGCCTCTATAATAGATACCCTTTAAGAGGCTTTAGAAGCCTACCTTATTTGTATCTACGAATATATATTTCTCTTCTACCTCTTTTCGAACTATACTAATACTATTTTAGCTATTGTCCCTATAGCTATCTACGCGAAGCGTATTACGATTATAGATAAGATTGCAAAGCCCTCGATTAGATTCTAAAAGGCTAGATTATCTATATTCGAAATAGTACTAGGTAGGACAGATATTCTAGTAGGAAGGATGTTCTTAGTGTTATCTATAAGCGTTTTCTATATACGAAATAAGCCGCTGTTATACGGCGCTATATACCGCGCTCTAAATACTCTCTAAGTATATATGTATAGTATTTTGTGCTTTATTAGACGTCCGAAATAAAAGTCTTCAAAAATCCCGTTAGTACTAAGGAGTAAAAACGCCGGCTGCGCTGCCGGCTACGCTAATAGCTACGCTACTAGGTCTTTTAAAGAACTAGAAGAAGATAGATATTCTAGTTAATTTGTATTAGTTTAGATTTTTATAAAAAGAAAATGGGGAAAAAGAAGCAAGGTTAAAGAGCCTGATACTTGTAGTTATAGGCATTATCCCTATTTTCTAGACTATATTATATACCTGCCTTCGCAACTCTACCTAATACTCCCTCTAAATATCCTTATACTCTACCTACTAGAAATTCAACTAGATACCTAGACCTATAGCTGCCTCTATATCTTTTACTATCTTCTGTAGGTTAAAGGACTCCTCTATAGCAGCCTCTACCTCCTTATATAATACGAAGTTACTACCTACCCTACCCTTTATATCTACTAAATAACTAAGAGTTCTAAGGAACGAACTAGCATTCGGCCTTAGTATAGCGAGTAACTAGTAGAACGTAGTGTAGAGCTACTTTGTAGCTCTTTTCTATACTATACCGATACTAAGGGAAGAGCTATCCTATTACTTAATATTAGAGAATAGTTTAGTAGGAAAGTGTTAGAACTTCTTAAAGAGGGCTTCTAGCGAAATCGATAAGTTCTACCTAGATATAGATAATAATATTCTACCGGGTAGTTAGGGAATTAAATAGCGAGCGAAAGGATGAAATTTATACCCAACAAGTGTAGTTTCTAAACTAAACTATAATAGCTTGTATATATATATATGCTCTTAATTAGTTAGTGCCCTTAGCTAATTATCTATAGATTTAGGGTTATATAAGTACCTTCCTATAACTAAAAAATGCCGGCTACGCTGCCGGCTATACTCTCGTGTCTTATAAAGGGCTTGCTTCGAGTTACGTATATATTCTTATACTTCTTAGAAACCGATAATTTCTATAGTTCGAACTAGCTACTCCTATAGTTACTTAGCAAACCAACCTAAACCAAACTAGATCTTCGGCTTAGCAAACTAAACTAAACTAAACTAACCTGAACTACTACGGGGTCTAGTCTCGACTCGTACGAGTTCTATACTACTTTAGGTACCGCTACCTAGCTTCCCTATTTTATATAGTATCCCGTTATACTTCTCGGTAGATATACTATATAGTTTTCGTCGCCGTTGTAATTATACCGTAGTTAACTAAAGCTAAGGCGAATAACGCCGTAGGCTTAGAGCTAGTACTACTATATTAAAAGGGCATATAAGGCTACAGTTATTGTTAAGTAGATTATCTCTACGAATACAAAACTAAAGAGCTTGCAGTCGGGTAGAATCGAGTATAACAACGCTTACTAACGATAATAATAGTTATCTTCGGCTACTTCTCCTTACTACCGTAGAGCTTCGTAAAGGCCTTTTCGAAAGACGGTAGTTCTATCTATAGGACTAGTTTATACTAGCCTTCCGAGACGCTATTCTAGTAAATAATAACTTTGTTTAGTAGAGAGCTATTCTGCTTATACTACAAATTTAGACGCTTAATTACCGTTCCTTCGAGCCCGTTAGCTATTTCTTAGCGGCTATCCTATATACAGATCGAGCCTAGCTATTAGAGTACATACTTATTAACGCTAGTAATAAGCGTAGCTATTAATAGCGTACCTTCGAGGAGCCTAGCGACGGGTAGGTAATATTAATACCAAATAGTAGTATTATCTTATTATCGAGCAGTTTACTACTAAAGGCATTTAGTATATAGTACGCTGCGCTACTACCCTTTAAGTTAAACTTAAGTACTAGATTACTAATATATATGCCCTATCTAATAAGCTTCTAAAGCTTCGATCCTAGAGAGTAGATAGTATATATACTAAATTTAATATTACTAAATTATTTAACACGAGCGTATAACTACTTATCGGCTTCCGGAATAAATACAAAGAGGAACCTAATACCTATACTCTCCTAGGCCGCTATCGCGAAGATATTAGTATTACATTACGTAGCTAGCGGTTACTAAGTCGCGATTCTATATAGTAGTAAGGGTCTCTAGTAAGATTTCCTACGTAGGCTTAATACGCTAGCCTATACTAATACTATATAACTTTATATACTTTCAAACTCTACTAATCAATTTTTAGGAATACCTAGGTTCCTATATAGCGTATTGCCTCGATTGCCTTTACAGTTAATAATTAGAACCGACTACCTAGGTCCCTATATAGCGTATTGCCTCGATTGCCTTTACGGTTAATAATTAGAACCGACTACCTATTAGATTTTCTAGGTCTAGTAAACTTAACGCTCTATAAGTTCTAGGAGCCCTTCTACGGCGTAATAGGTTTCGAATTCGAACTATAGCTTACGTAAAGAGTATCTAGGATATAGTCGGGTACTATAATTATACTAGGACATACCGAGAAGCTAAATAGCCTTATAGAAGTTAACTAAGGATTACTATTAGGATTAGTAAGACGAAAGAGTTATACACTATTCCTAAGTCTAGTACCGGGAGTTCTAGTAACAGATATAGCGTTAAGATTTAAAAATCTAGCTACGAATTTAAGTATCTTAGAAGTCTAGTTGCTACTAAGTAGGCGTTAATAAGGCTAGCTAGGACGGACTATATATAACTTTATAGGCAGATATTAGTAATTAGCGCACGTACCGACGTTAAGTACTAGACGATCTAGGTACCTACTAGTAAGGGCAATTCCGTAGTACTAACGGAAGTAATTATTAACCGTAATCTATCGTAGTATAGTATTTATAGGGTCGACAAAGCAGAATATAACCTAGTTAGTATTACTTAAACGCTAGACCTAATTCTTGTCGGCGACCTTCGTAAAGCCGATAACAGTCCTAATCTTAACTCTAATTAGCTTTTACTAGCTATCTTTTATATCGGCGGTATCGACCTTTAATATATAGAAGAAAGCTTTATGCTAGTTGAGATTACTAGTACGCGCGTTAGTCTAAAGCTAAAGTAGAAGTCTAGGTTGGTAAAAGGCACTAGCGGTAACGTTTAAATTAACTAGTAGACGGTTAACTACTAGGCGAATAGAGGAGTAGTAGCCTCGTAGTACTTATAGCCTCCGCCTAAATCGGAAAGCTCCTTCCTAGATAGCTATAGTATAGATAGAATTTGTTTTAGCCTACGTTATAACCGGTATTAGTCTCGTCTAGCGCCCTAGTTTAGACGATGTTTATAAGTAGTAGTATAATTTAGAGTATTAGGTAGTTTAAATATTTCTTTAAATATTCTCCTATTCTTTTCTAATATTATACTAAAACTGTCGTCTAGGCCCGTCGTAGTACTATAAGCTTAGTAAGAGAGTAAATTAGGCTATAAAATTAAAACAATTCTAGGACATCCTATTAAGTAGTCTTCTATTACTAAAATTTACCCTTATCTTCCTAACGGTTAGATAAAGTATTATTTGTTTATATATATTAGTAGATACTAAGATAATATTAACAGAAACTACTATACCGTTGCTACCGGACAACTTAGTCCTAAATAAAATTAATATATAAATCGAAGACGTACCTCGAATCTAGCGCGAATCTAACGCCGCTTTCTATCTAGAAAGTAAAACACGTTTATTCAAATTTCTCGGCGGTCTCTCGATATAACCTAATAAAAATTATATCGTTAGAACCGCGCAATCTTATTCTATCTAATATTAAACTTTCGTATAAATCGAGAACGTATCTCGAATCTAAGACGAATCTAACGCTGCCTTTCTAATCGGAAAGCGGCATACGTTATTTAGATATCTAGGCGGTCTCTAGATAGATTTTAGTTAAAAGTACCTAGTTCGAACCGCGTAATAAGGTTTTATATCCTAACTAGCTCGATACTATCGTACTACGAGCGGATATTATACTACGTATAATTAGTATTAGCTACGTCGAATACTACGAAAGGGTCTAAGGGAGGTACTTAGGTTATTGCCTCGCCCCTCCTAGTACCTAGATATATATAGCAAACCGGGCCTATAGTCTCTAAAAATAGGGGACGTTAGGCTATTCCCTATACCCTAGCAACTCGCTTAGCTAAACTTAAGTTTTCGGATTTTATATATTATAAGTTAAAACCGTCGGTATTATATATAATTATTATTAATATATTGTCTTCTAGACGCGGTAAGGTATAATAGTACCCGCTAAATTCGGATTTACGTGTTTCGAGGTATAGTTGTTGCTTATTATTATAGTATCGTAGTATTGTCGTTAGTCTTACTAGTATACGTTAGAATTCTCGGTTAGTCCTACAGAGTATCTACAGCAACAGTTGCCCATATAGCGATAGCATAATAAGGACCCTAGATATACTCTAAATTACCTTACTCCCTATACTTTATACTATAAGAATTCGAATAGTATTAATAAAGGCCTACTATAGGCGGAAGAGAGGGTTCTAAGAGGGGATTCTTCCCCCTAGTATAGCGCTAGGACTTGTTACTAGAATTCAGACACCCTCATTAACCTAGTATAATATACTATTCCTATATTATTCTAATAGAGGTACTATTATAGTGCGCTATATACTATAGTATAAATTATAAGTAGACTCTTCTAACTACTAAGTATAGCTATATATACTACGATAGGTTATACTACCTATAGAACCTTATACTATTATAGCTAATAGTAGTAGTAGTAGTAGTAGTAGTAGTAGTAGTAGTAGTAGTAGTAGTAGTAGTAGTAGTAGTAGGAGTATTCGTCTCCGCTTAGTACTACCTACTAGAAATCTAATTTACTAGTAACATTTAATTTGCTATACAGGCCTCTAACCGTATACTAATTATATAGGTTAACCTACTATTTGTCGAGATATAGTTAATACTATAAGGAGCTATAAATAGCTAGCAATAGTTAATACCTAAATAGTAAATACTCGCCTATCGGATTAAGTGTATACGTTATATTCGCGTTAGACCTTGCGATACTCGTTAAATATTATTGAAAATCTAAGCGTTTATAGAGGTAAAATATATAGCTAGAACTAGGTAATAGTTCAGATTAATATACTATTAGTCGAGGTATAGCTCAATTTAATTTACTATATAGTATTATATTTAGTCTAGTAGCTATTAATATACTAGGTATCTATCTTAGATCTTAGGTAGATAAAATATTTAGAAGGTTATAATTGTAACTCTTAAGACTATAGGTAACCTATATAGACTTAAATAGTCCTTAGGTTACCTTGTATCAGCAGTCGCGCCTATACCACTAGTAGAAAATTATTTATTATTAAGGTATATTCTCCTATATAGAAACCCTTTTTCTTCGGGCCTAGAGGCTAGTAGATAAAGCTTAGGTCCCTTCGTATTAGAATACTAGTTATACTCCTAGTGCTTATTTAATAGGTTTTAAGTTACTATCTATAAGATGCTACTAGTATTCCTATAAAGTCGTCTAGTAATATACTAGCTCTAGTACGTTCTTTAGTACTCCTAATAGTATAAGGTTTTATTCTATTTTTATAATAGACTATTACTAGTATATATTAGTAGGATAACGAGTCGAAGGCTAATTACAACTATACGAAGATATACCTAGTATATTAGTTCAAGTATTATATATAGCGAGATTATAGTAGAGTACTCTATTAGGGTCGAATAAGATATACTAAGTATATGCGTAGACACATAGCTATATATTTGCATATATCGGATCGGGAGACCGGCAATCCCGGATACGAAGATTCTATTATGCTAGGATTATATATTACGCTAAGTAAGGGTATAATATCTTTACGCTTTTCTATACGCTCGAACCCTCTTCTTCTTTCTCTACTACAAACTACTCGTACGTATTAGACCTAGAGCCCTCTATATATACCTATGCGTATTCCTAATCCGCTTAGTACTAGAATCAATTCTAGTATTTATATATACATCCGTATAAAGCTATACGCATAGCAGTCGACTATGCCGTAGGATATTAAGGGCTGCGTATTCCCGAGCTCGCTCGTTAACGGTAGCGTAAGTACATTCCTATAGCTATACGTCGCTATATACTAATGCGTAAACAGAGTAGCTACCGCAAGTATAAAAAGCGTCTGCTTGCTAGCGAGCTAGTCCCTCTACCTATTCTAGATGTCGTTGTAAGCATTCTTCTGCCCTTACCTATCTATATACTTATATATATAGACATACCTAAAGAAGAAAGTGCCCGCTATTCGCCTTTTTATAGGTAAGGTCGTTTATCGTATACCGGCTAGTACTAAAAACTAGAGTCGATTTATCGACGCTATAGAGGATAACGGGTATAGTTAGTATACTATTACGTATATCTATATATAGCACTAATCTCTATAGTAATAAGAGTTTAGAGGATATATACGACGAGGAGGGCATGTATTATATATAACCTAGCCTTCGCGTATATCTATATATTCTACTAATACTTGCGTAGATAATATGCCGCAATATAAGAACACTTGCAACTAGACCCCGTAGTAGTTCGGTTTCCGAACTACCAAACGTATATAGTTTGGTTTCTTAGCGGCGAACCAGCTCCCTAGTTCCGGTTTGGTTTTTTCGAACTATATAGATTCCTAGTTTAAACTAGAGACTGTATTAGTTTTACTATAAGGACACTCTTATTCGACTGCCGGCTACGATTGCCGGCTATAATAGTAACTCTGTTACATTTACTACGCTCTTTTGCCGTTGCTAGGGCGTAGTTGCTGTTGCTAGGGCGTAGTTGCTATTGCTAGGGCGTGGTTTTGCTATAAGGACACTCTTATTCGACTACCGGCTACGATTGCCGGCTATAATAGTTACTAGGTTGTATTTACTACGCTTTATTACCGTTGCTAGGGCGTGGTTGCCGTTGCTAGGGCGTAGTTGCCGTTGCTAGGGCGTAGTTGCTATTGCCGGGGCGTAGTTGCCGTAGTTGCGAAAGCTTACCTATATAACGTTACGTAGGCGGCAACAATTAGGGCTTCGCGATATTCTTATACTTTCAACTTCTTCCTCTATACCTATACCGATAACAACTACTATACGCTACGCCCCCGCCCCTTTCCCTTATAATAGTAAGAGAGAAGCGCGCCGCGCGCTAAATAGAAGATAGAACTAAAGACCGCGAGTTTGTTTTACCTAAGCGTCTAACTAAAAAGCGCAAGACTAAAGAGGAGTACTCTATAAAGAAGAATTCCGTACGAGACCGCGAGAGAAAGGATAAGATAGATAAGGATAAAAGAGCTAAGGATAAGAGAAGAAAGGCGCGGAATAAGGCATTCTATCGATAGCTAGCGCCTATAGAAAAAAGTGAAGGTTAGAATAAGAAGATAACCTAAAAGAAGGCTAAGAGGAGGAAAGAATTGCGGCTAGTTTTCGAGCGTAAAGTTCTAGTAGCGTAAGTCAATCTAGCTAGCGGCCGTAGCTAGCAGCTATAGCCGGCAGCCGTAGCCGGCAGCTGTAGCCGGTATATTTTTCTTTAATACGTTAACTAATAGCATTCAGACCTATAGCCGCTACCTCTATCGATACGACCGATAGTAACGGAGATATTTAGATAGCCGAGAACAATAATGCTAGAGTTTAGGATGCCGCGACAGAGCTTAATACTACGAATAAAGGAACTGAAAAAAGCGAGGAGATACTATACGTCGATCTAGTAACAGGTATAGTCTTAGAGCCTAACGCTATAGACGATAAGCGCTAGGAGTGGATCGAGTATAGTTAAAGAGACGAGATACTAGTAAAGGGCTAAGGTATAAGTCCTATCAATCTAGAAAATTATAGTTAAAGCTACTACGAAAAGCTAGCAAGGATTGGAATCGAGACTAGTCGTCTTTATATCCTCGATATAGAGTAGAAGTTTCTTTATTAGTATTAGAGCGAAGCCTTTGCGTCTATAAAGGCAAAGTAGCTTACGATTAATGCGATCGGGGCTAGGTATCTAAGGACGGCAGAAGTGTTACTATAGGAGGAAGGGGTACAGGTAATTATTCTATACTCGGCATATATAGCCGGCGTTCGTAGCCGGTAGATACTAATAGTTAAATAGAAAGCGTTTCTCGAAGGTAGAGTGCTACTACTATATGAAATCTTTACTAAGGCAGAGAGGGCTTGTATCCGGAATCTAAGCTACTAGTAGGATAGGTTAGCGTTAGAATTCTCTAAATCTCTATATAAGCCTCCGAAGGATTACCTATTTCAGCGATACGGCTTTATCTCGACTACTCCGTAGGTACCCGAAGAAGCTCGAGCGCTCTTTAAGGTCTTTACTAAGAAGCGGAAGGAGTTTAAGGATTAGGATTAGTTAATAGAGCTGTTAGTTAGTCTTAGGTTTCGTAGTTAGACTCGGCCTAAGTATTTGCTTGTCGAGTGTCTTATACCGAAAGAGGATGGATTAAGACTGAAAACGAGCTTAGATTCGTTAGGTATAGTAGCTCGGTTCCGTTAGTAGGAGAGAGCCGCCGTATAGAAGGCAAAATTCAGGTAGTTAGGGTAGCTAGGAAAGAAATTCTAGTAGTTAGGCTAGCTAGGGTAGCTAGGAAAAAAAATCTAGTAGTTAGGTAGCTAGGAAACAAAAAAAAAGGTAGCTAGCTATTTACTGCCTAGCTGTTCCTAACGATACGATACTATAAAAGAAAGGGTGTTTCTCTATAGCTACTAGTACACATCTACTACTCCTAAGTCCTTACCTTACCGTACGAAACCTTAAAACATGCCGACCGATATTGTATATATACTAGGCGCTACACTAGGAAGGGTAATAACGAGACGATAGTCGAAATAGTCTAGTATACGAGCGAGATTGCGACAACGTCGAGAGGAGGTCGTATACTTACCTTTAAGCCTATCGAGTCCTAGACTACGATTAGGGCTAGATTCATCCTCTCCGAATCCTAGTAGTAGGAATTCATTATAGGGTACTACTACCTAGTCCTTACCTTTACGGAGTCTAAGTAGAAGGTTGTTCGGAGATATAAGAATATCGAGTATTAACCCGGAAATCTTCGAAAAGGCTAGCTAGGCGTATCTTTAGAAACCCGAGTATATAGAGCAGTTCAATTAATAGGTCTATAAGATATAGTTCCCTTTATACTTACGTTCGAAGGAGTATAAACTCCGGAAGTACTCGATGCGATAGGGGAGTAAGGAGCGAACGGATACATTCTAGAAGTTCTTTATAGAGGGGGCATTGTACCGTTATACGACTTCTCGACTTAAAGGTTAACTAGTAATTGTCTATAACTTCTACGGTTCAATCTTAAAATACCCGAAACTAGGGGATAGGAACTTATCGCCTACGAACTATCTCTATTCTAAACGGTATCGGGAATCTTAAGGAGAGAGGAGAGTTAATATAGATATAGCGTTCTAGAAAGAGGTATATCTTCTAAAATGCCGGCTATAGCTGCCGGCTATAGCTACCGGCTATAGATTCCGGCTACCTAAATCAACCGTAGAGATCTAGCTAATTATTATAGGCTACGCTTAAGGAAGCTCTAGGATTAAAGGCTACCGATTTCTCCCCCGAAGACTTTAAGTAACTAGCAAACGAAATGCTAGCTATAAACGGTCTTCCGGAAGACTTCTACGAAAGGGAGTCTATATAGAAGACATACCTATATCTTATAAACTACCCTCCCCTATTTCTCGGCGCGATAACCTAGCGTATTATATTCGAAAAGAACAAAGAGGCTACGTTAGACGACATTCGGGAGATCCTCCGTAATACTCGCTAAGTAGCTATTACTATCGATAGCTAGTTAAGCCGGACTATAAGAGCCTCCTTCCTCTCGATTATGCTATACTTTATTAATTCGGATTAGAAACTCTAGGAACTTATAATCGGATTCCCTAAAATTCTAGGTTCCTATACTAGTAAAGGACGGAAACTAACACTACTACTACTACTTGTAGCAATAGTATAGGCTACCGAGGGTAACATAACCTATAGCAATATAGGCAGCTATGTTTAGCAAGATAGGATAACGAGACTGTCGCTTAGGCTAATAACTAGAGCCCTGTAACATAGGCATTATAGAAGTGTGATATAAACAATGTGCTATACGAGGTTGATAATCTATCTACAATGTAGAAGGAGGCCTCTTATATAGGCTCAAAACTAGCCTATAGGTGTAGGGCCGGTTACTAGCTAATATCCCTCCCTTTCTTCGTATCTAACTAGACACGCTTTACATTGCGCGCTTAAAACAAACATGTATACATTCTTAGCGTTCTTAGCTAAGGCCATTTTTAGAACTCCGTAATAATACCCCCGGGGTAGCATTAATCCTAGATACTATAACTATATAAAAACAACTTCCTAAGCAATACTATATAGACCTACTATTGCTTCAACGCGCCGTAATCCTTACTAGCAATAACCTTATCTACTAGTCGGTTCTCGAAATCTCCTCCGCATGCGTTAAAGCTATTAGCACCGAAGTACTATCCCTCGTAGAAAGCTTAATTAACGAGGAGGTTAGTAGCCTTTTCCTTCGTAGCATTCTCCTAATCGTATAGATATTCCTTAAGTCCCTCGTTATTAAGCTAGAGGATCTGTTTAACTTCGTTCTAAATAACGTAACTTAACTAAGGAATCCTACTAACTAGGGCGTCGGAGATGCAACTAAGGCCTTCGACTAAGATAGCGGTAGGGAAGGGGAACGGTACGAAGGTATTCGAACCTAGAAGGGCGGTTAGATTGCGGTACGCCTTAGCAACCTCGGCGACGGTTAAGTTGTCGTAACCCTTAATCTTAGTACCGTCGATAACGCGAGAGTAGCCTAGGTTAATTAATATACGGTTGCTCTTAGTCTTTAGATTACTATATAGTAGGTATAGCATCTGAATAGAGACTTCGCACTCCTTTAGAGGGTTGAGGATCTACTCCGCCTTACGCCCCTTACTATTAGGCTAACTATCGAATATATAGTCGAGGTCGTCGTCGGTGAGGTGCTTGTTAGTAAGCTTGCCGATCTTGCTTAGCGGGACTAGGCTACGAGCCTTAAGCTTCTTAACCTAGTTCGCAAAGACCTCGGGCTAATATATACCTTCGATAATAGTAGAGCAGCTAGTCTTATCCTTAGACATAAGACAGACCTTAATGCGTAGGTAACTAGCACCCTCGCTAGCTGCGAGCTTAACTATATCTTGTCCGAGACGAGTAGACTCCTTAAAAGGATAGTTTTTATAAGTACCGCTAACCTTAAAGAACTTAGTAGGCTTAGGGACAGAGATAAGCTCGTATACGTAATTAGGTCGAAGGGCGACAGTTAAGAGCTATAGGGCAGGGTGCTAGCGGACGATTTAGTTGCTTATACTATAAGTTTGAAGGGTATTACGGCCTTCCTACTTAGACTTAGGTATCGTACGTATATACTAAAGGTATATTTTAAACTCCTCTTATATTAGGTCGATAAGGAAAGGAAGATGTGCTCTACGAGGCTCTTGCAACTAGCTAAAGACTTAAGGGAAGATAGCATTGCTAGTCTAGCGAAAGCGGTCGAAGGAAGTGCCTTAGCTAAGGATGCCGGTAACGAACTTGCTCTAGCGATCCGTTAGTATAAGGGCGCGAGTAATAGTACTAGTAGGGTTAAACGCGTAGAGTCCTAGAGATATCGGGGCGGCAATAGGGCGTCTAGGAAACTAGTTAGTATAGGCCTAATTAGCCTTAAGGGTAGCGAAGGCGTCTTAATTAGGAACCTCGCGACTAATCTTTAATAGGCGGCCGACGAGGACAATCGCCTTAGCACTAGTATAGAGACTACAGACCTTAGCGGCCTTCTTAATATAGTTAGCACATATAGAGAACGGCTCTTCTCCTAGCTTACTAAGGTCGTCGAGCTATTAATAGATAGATAGGGCGGTAGGAGCTTTGCCTATATCGGCTTTAAGAACTATATCGATCTTAGTAATAAGGTGCGTAATAGAGTCGCCCTTGTAAGAACTATAGATGTTCTTAGTTAATAGGATCGGCGAGAGCCCTCTATCTCTACGCTCGCTAAAGGAGCCTTCGGAGGAGACATCTTCTAGTAGTATATCTAGCATGTCAACATCCGAGTTACTATAGTTAGTACTATAGTTAGCCCTAGAAGGGGCGCTGTACTTCTTAGTAGCCTTACGGAGGGCCTAGCGAGTATGCAATGCCTTCTTACGCGCTGCTTCGGCCTTAGCGCGCTCGTCCTTAACTTCCTAAAAGACCTTACGGTTGCGGGTCGAGCGACGGTCTTAAGCCTATATCTCCGTAGCGAGCGCGAGACTAGCAGCCGTATCGGCCTCTATTTCTAGGCGAAGAGCCTTACGTTTAAGGACATTAACGATAGGAGCCTCTTAACCTTTAATAATAAAACCTGCACTATTAATACGATAGCCCTTCTCTTTTAGTAGATCCTTAGTTGTCTATATATTAAGATCGATCTAGACAATTGCATCGTAGTGCCGCTTCTAGTAGGATGTCGTAAAGTCGTTAAGCGTAAAGGACAAGTTAAGTAACTGCTTACCTACCTTCTTACTAGCGGTAGACATACGATAGATTATAGTGCGGGAAAGGTGCTTAGCGCCTTAACGACGGACCTTGTACTTGTTAACGAACGAAGAGACCTGCTTTACACGCTCTTATCTACCGTAGGCGAAGTTAATAAGGCTTTTAGGAAGACTACTTAGTCCTCCCTAATATTCGAAGGCCTAGTCGAGGGTCTTAAAGCGCAAGCGAATCTAGGTGCCGGCCGTCTCGAGGCTATAGACGATAGGAAAGGCTTATTCGATATCTATATCGTTAAGGACCTCGCGCTTAAAGACACGCTTACCGATAGACTAACGCAAGTTGTTTATACCGTACGTAACTAAGATAGCAGCCTTCTTAATGTTCCTATTAATAACGCGTAGTAGGGTGCGAGCGTTCTAGATCTTCTCTTAAGGGTCTTTAAGGGCGGTAACGATCTAGAAGCAGTGCTCGAGGCTAGTTGTAGCAGCTAAGGCGCTATCGGAGGGGGCTTCGATCGGGACTAGTACGCCTAGGTTTAGGGCTAGTAGGTTGCTGCTACTACTAGCGCCTAGCGGATTTAGGGCGCCGGAAGACATCTTAGTCGACCGGAGCGGAAAGGAGTTAGTAACGAGCTTGCAAAAACGTTCGTAGCTTGTTAATAATAATTAAAGGGTTTAGATAGAAGAGGGGGGGGGTAGGCGGTAGTAAGTTAGTTAGTGCTCGAGTAGAAGAAAGAGCTTAGAAGGCTTGCCTTAAATAGGGTACGAAGGTAGCGTAGTCCGTATATTCCGGTAAAGCAAACGGATAACGATTATATATAGACCCTAAAAAGTGAAGCTATATACGAGACTCCTTTATTAGTAGGGCGGCTAAAGTTTGACAATCGATCTAGCTAATTGCTAGTAGCGACTACGCGCCTTTGTTAACCTCTAGCTTTCGTAGATTCCCGCGTACTCGAAATGTAACTAGTCAGTTCGAGTACCTAGTAGTAATCTATAGTAGTAAGGCTAGCGGGACTAATAATACCCCCGGGGTAGTATTAGCTTTTCTCTAGAGATGCTCGGCAACTAGGAGCAAATCGCCTAGGCCTAGCGTAGCTTATATTAGCCTATAGCACTATCGTTATAGATGTAGTATCACCTTTTATAGCAGTAGGTATATAAACGTAGCCCGTGCGTTCTTCTTTCTTCTAGACACTAAGCTTAGCGGCCTAAGGTCCCTATTCTTAGAGGCTATAGGCCTAGGTTACTACGTCTATCTAAGAGCTAGGAAGGGAGAGGGATCCTCCCTTTCTTAGTATCCTACGTAACTAATACTAATTAGGGCAGGAACAATCTCTAGCAGAGTACCTTGTTATCGTTGCTACTTAAGGGTAGTTACTAGAGTCTAGGAACCTAGAGGGAAGTAGTCCTAGAAGGGTAGAGGGGTTAGGTTCGGCTATCTTCCTAATGCTACCCCCGGGGTATTATTAGGAAAACACGCCTCGTACAGTTCTATCTAAAGAAACAAGAGCGAAGGAATAAAGTTATAGTAACATTAATCGAAGGTAAAGGCAAAAGCAAAAGACAATAATAGGATAAACTAAAAGCAACAAACGAGAGTATAAACATTAGTAGGAATAGATAATAGGTAAGGACTAAAGGTATAGGGCGGCACTATATTAATAGCGCGGAGAACGATCGATAAGAGCAAGGAAGCAACGTAGTAGAGGCAGGTAGAGGCAAGGAAGAGCAAGCAGTTATTTAGTCTCGGGATCTAGCTATAATTCTAGGCGGTCTTCGTCGCTAGACTAGTTAGGTTCCTCGGAGTTAGAGTTAGATAGCTAGAAGTCTAGTTCACTATTAGAATCGGAATTAATATCGGAAACGCTCTATATATAGTTAATCCGTATATAACCCTCCCTCTGTTCTTAAGTTATTCCTAATAGCTTACTAAGACGAACCTAGGGATAGGCATAGTTCTTAGGTAGAACAGGATCTATAATAGCGGCAGAATCCTCTTCCCGATAGGTATCTAAGGACGGTAGAGGGTCTATAGAGGCACTAACTTCCTCCTCGGTCGGCGGAGAGCGGGTAGGTTCGCGTAACTTAACGATCTTCTTTAGATTAGCCCGAGGGTAAGAGTGCTTTAAGGTAGCACTATCTAGCTCCTAAAGAAGGTATACGGAACCCGAGTAAAGGACCTCCTTTACTCTATAAGGACCCTTCTACTTAAAGGCTAGCTTATAGGAGTAACTATACTCTAGTTCGGACCGGTATAGAAGGACTATATCGCTAACCTTTAGAGGCTCCTAGTTAATAGCATTATAGTCGTCGAAATACTGCTTAGCCTCCTTACGAAGGCGACGTTGTCGAGCAAGTCCCTCCTAAGAAGTAGTAGTTATATCCTTAAGAGCCTTAGCGCGTAGGGTAAGGAGATCTGCTCTAGTACGAACAGACCCCTAGTCGTAAACGCTATGCGTACGGTAGGACAACTTAATCGGAAGAACGGCGTCCCTTCTAATTATAAGCTCCGCTAGCGTAAGTCTAGTCGTGTCGATAATAGTAGTTCGATCCGCCTAGAGAAGGGCTAGAACGCGGGTAGAGATAGGAACGGATCTGTCGCTACTATTAGTTATCTTAGATAGGGCATTAATTAACGACCGATAGCCGCGCTTAATAATAGCATTCGACTAGGGATAGTACAGGGAGATACGAACGTTCTTAGCCCCGTACGAAACAAGTAGCGCTTAAACCTCCTTAGCTATATTGTTCGTAGCGTTATCTAAGATAACCTCGTAAGGTGTTCCCTAGCGGCAAAACAGATCCTTAAACAGGAAGGTAGCTATATTACGGGCATTAATAGTACCGCAACCCTTATAGAAATAATAGGCCTCCGGCTATCGAGAAAGACCCTCTCGAATAATATATAGGCTATTATTGCGGCTAAGATAGACCCTATCGCTATACTACCGCTCCCTAACTAACTAGGTAGTAGGGATACGTAGCTCTCCTAGACGCCGGTAGCTGTTCCTAAAGTTGCACTTAGGATAGCTCTTATAGTAGCGGGAGACATTAGCTTATACGCCGTCCTACTAGTAGCGTCGACGAAGGACATCGAAGGTGCCCTCCGCCGCCCGGTAGCTAAGCTTATCGTAAACGGAGCGAAGGATTTCTTATCGGGCTGCTAGATCGTTAATAATACGCTAGAGCGGTACATTAATTATAGCCTATCGCTAAAGGATGCGATCTTTAACAAGGAACCTCCGAGAATAGCGAATAATACGACGGTATTAACTCCTTAATAGACTAGGAGCTCTCTTCGTATAGGTAAGGAAGTAGGCGATATTATAGGAGTCGTCGGAGTAGACCCTATTAAGGATATTATCCCTACCTAGTTCGCCCGCCTTAGCATCGTCCTAGTCCTCGCCGTTAGTAGTAGGGTCGTCGTTAGGCTAGTTACTAGGTTAGTCGTCGGCAGTAGACCTAGTAATTACCGGCATAGCGTTAATATAGAAGGTAGTAAAGAAGGTGCGGTTAATAACCGCGTCGACATCCTCTTCTTCTATTATCTCGGCGATGTCTTCCTCTATAGTAGGCCTTCTAGAAAGGCTATCCGGTCTAGTATACTTCTTACTAGGAACATAGAAGACGTCGAAATTAAACAAATAGATCTAGGCAACCTACCGAGCTATCGTAGAGTTAGGTAGGTCGGAGGCTATACGGTTAAGTTAATAGACTAGCGTCTAAGCGTCGACTTCTAGGCGAAAGAACACTCTAAAGAGCTAAGGTCGGAACTTCTTAAGAGCCTTATAGACACTAAGGCACTCTCGCTTACTAGTATCGTATCGGGCCTCGATAGGTTTCTATAGACCGGACTCGTACCGGATAGGGTAACGTAAGGAGGGCTCCTTATAATTATACTGCATTAGTATCTCGCCGTAGCCTTCCCCGCTCGAGTCGACAGCAACAATTAGTAGACCTGCGCCTTCCGAGTAGTTAATAGAGGTAAGCGTAGGCGCGCTAACAAGTGCCTTAGTAACCTTGTCCTTAGCGGCTTAGTAAACGGAGGTCTATTTAAATTCTATATCCTTCTTAAGCAAGGCGTATAGAGGCTTGCATACTAGCGCAAAGTTTTCGACCTAGATGCGGAAGTAGGAGACTACTCTAAGCTAGATCCGGACATCTTTCTAATAGGTAGGGTCGGGCTAGGACACAATCTTTAGGACCCGTACGTTATTAGGATAGCGGCCGTTCTTATTAGTTACAAACCCGACAATGTTCATTCGTTTGTATAGGAGCTAAAGCTTCTCCCTATATACCGTTAGGTTGGCTCGCTCTAGGTCGTAGAGGACACTATCGAGGTTCTAAATGTGTTCGAGAAAGAACCTACGGATACTAGGCTCTACTAGTACTTCTTTATTGTCGTACCTAGTTTTAGGGCCCTTAATACCGATGTCGTCGAGGAAAGGCATCGCTATATAGGAGATATAGGCCGCGAGGACTTAGTTTATAATACGAACGAACTAGGCTACGGAGTTAGTTGCCCCTTATAGAAGGGTAGTTTGTCTATATAGCCTAAGAGGTATCTCGAAACTAGTAAGGTCGCGGCTATTAGGATAGAGAGGGATCTAGTCGTAGCCCGAGAAAACATTAACTAGTAAGGCTATAATATAGTTAGCAAAAGCTTCCGAGAACCTATTAGTCTCCGGAGGGAGGTTAGTATCTCTAATCGTAACTGCGTTAAACTTTTGTATAGCGTTAATTAGACGGTACTTCTTTAGTTCCCTAGGAGCTGTCTTCTTCTAAACTAGGAAGTATAAGTTACGATACGAGGCATAGGAAGGCTTTAAGGTGCTAGCCTTTACACGCTGCCGTATTATATCCTTAACTATACCTCTTAGGCTTAGGTTTAGCTTAAACCCTAGGTAAGCCTAAGGCTTATACTCGATCGTTCGGATCCTCTATAGAAGGGCAACCTCCGGGTTAATCCTGCCTAGATGCGTGAAGTTATATACTAATACGGCTTCGCGGTTGTATAGAAGCTCGTATAGCAAATCTAGTTCAAGATCCGAAAGCTCGATGCTAGGTTTGATATTCGCTAGTCTCTCCGGCGTTAGCCTCGATCCCCTAGGAATAGCGGAGAACTTTTTAGTAATATACCTCTAGTCGTATAGACTATCCCTAGGTATTAATATCGCTTCGCGGTTAAGGTACTTTTGTCGCTAGTCAGGATTTCCGCTAGGATTAGACCTATCGGTTATATATACGCTGCCCTTTACGGGCTTAATCTTGTTAGCTACCCTCTTGTATAGGGTATATACGCTAACCGCTCGTAATACCCGAGCCCTCTCTCTTTAACGTTAGGCCCGGAGATTAGCGTAACAGAACAGCGCGTAAACTTTATTAGAAGTCTCCTTAAGTCGGTAGGTATATAGCTAGTAATCCTAATTTATAATTCCGGCGAAAACGTTAGATTCCTAATAATACCCCCGGGGTAGCATTAGCTCGGCGCTCTAATTAGTTAGTTCGGACTCGGGCTCGGGTAGATCCGCTTCCGGCGGCGATGCCTGCGATAGTATTATTACCGAGATTCGTGCACTAGGTAGTCGTTATACTATTATGCTCGCTATCGCTTCGAGCATTCGTCTTCTTAGTGTAGAGCCTAGGAACTAGCCTTATCGTACGGAGCGGCGTACCTCTAGATATAACCTATTTAAGCTATATTAACTTATAGCGCAGATTGCCGGTCTTATAACCGCGCTATAGCGTTTCCCGAAGAGCGCTTAGAAGCAGTAAGGATATCCTCGTAGGACTTGCAGCTAGTGTTTCCGATATAACTAGTAAATACGACTCGGTTGCCTTTCTAGTTAGCGATAGTTCCTTCCTAGGAGCTATCGTCGCAGTTGCGCTAGATACCCCGGGTTATACGAGACTATAGACGACCTAGAATAATTGGCGTATTCGGGTTAGCGGCAATCTAGAAGGTAAAGGAAAAGCATATACCGAAAGCGTCTACTATAACATTATAGTAGGCACCTACTAGCGTAACCTCCCTATTTACTCCCTATATGCTAAGGGAAATATCTCTATTTATTAGCAGTCGGAGCTGTTTAGCCTAGCGCTTACTTATAATAAGTAACTCTAAACTATTATCAAGTATTGCTAGCAACTACTAACTATAGCTTCCGATAGTAACTTAAATATAGATAGCGGGAACGACGGCAAAGGAACGGGTAACTACGGAAAGGTCTACATTATTAGGGATAGAGTAAAGTTCCTTAGGTCGAGGAGGTCCTACTCGACCGATTTATTAGCTAGTAAATCGGACAGCCTTAATAGAAACTAAAACCGAAGCAGAGTCGGTATTATTATTATCCCCTCGGCCTATCTCCTTAATCCCTTCTTCGTTAGTATTATCGATAGTCTCCTAGCTCTCGTAGGTTACTAATTCGCCTTCTGCTAACTCCTAGGCCCCTAAAAATTCAGGAAGGAACTATAGGGAAGAGACGTCGATATAGTCCTCTCGCCCCTATTTGCGTCGGAGGGCTACAAGGTCTTTTATAAAGGTTGCATCGTTAGGAATCCGGCTCTAGAACAGGTTAGTAGGCAAACCGTATACTAGAAGCTCCCCTATAGACACGTTAGACTTGAGGTCTAGGAACTATAAAGCCTAGAAGAGAGCATTTGCCTTTATATCGTAAGAGTTAGTAGGCCCGGCACTATACTTCTTTATATACCTATTAAAGCGAAAGCTCTTTAGGTCGGCTAACTTTCGTTTGTAGGCCGGCGGGTTAGCTAGGCCTAGGGTACTACTAAGGTCGGTAGTAGTATCCTCTATATCGATATCCGGAGTCTCTAGGACCTCCGGAGAGGCTATACTAGCTCGGGTTGCACGGTCTTTAGCTATCTAGAGTGTCTTAGTCTTAGCGACTAATTCTCGCTGTTTCTTAGCCTTATTAGCTGCCTGCTTCTTAAGTATCCTAGTAGGGGCTGCCGTACTAGGGCGGGTAGGGTTCTACGGGCTCTTACCCTTGCCCTAGGACGACTAGGTTTAGGACCTTGTAGTAGCGTAGACATCTATACTGTTCTTAGTAACCGCGTAAACATTAGTAACTGCGTCCGGGTCCTAAGATACAAAGTTGACTTTAATAGGCTTAGTAGTACTATTACTGCTCCGCTCCTTAACCTGTTTTGCCCTAACCTTCTAAGTTTCTCGTTTAGCAATAGCAGCGAGGGTACTATTCCTAGTATCCTTAAACTCGATCTTGCTACTATACTTCTTCTCTAGAAGACTCCTAAGTTGAGGCAGCTTCGGAGCTCTACGATCCTACTCGAAGTTAATCTTATCGCCGGTATCGGTATAGTAGAACCGACTATTTACTTATATAACGAGCTTCCTCTTAAGAAGCTCCTTCTAGATAGGGTAGTCTAATTAAACATGTTTGAAACCGCCGTATATCTAGCACTTGCTATCTAAGTTAGAATAGATCTTTCGTATAGCGTAGACGTTAACTAAAGGGGCCTTAGGGTAGTTAGGATCGGAGACCTAGTAGACTAGTAGCACATCCTTTAGTGTGCTAGCGTTAAGGACCTCCCTAACTCGCTATAGTGCTTTCGTATTAAGGTTGAGCTAGGCTAGGGATTTAGCTAAGTCCGCAACGTCCTAAGAATGCTTAGTAACGGTAGGAGTTACGGTACTAGGACTACTTTGCGATTTAGGAAGAAACTTAGGCCCTCTAGTTCCCGAGGCATCGTTCCTTACCTAGGCTAGGTTATTCCGGTCCTCGCCGTAAATGAACTTCTTTGCGTTAGCGGAGCTATTAATATCGTCCTTAATAGCCTCTAGGACCTCTTTATACTTCCTAAAGGTCTCGGGATTGGCTTCGCTAAGCTTATAGCGACGGAAGATACGCTTAGCCGTAGACTACGGCACCCTTAAGGAGTAGTCTCGTTCTCTAAGAATTCTCGAGGTCCTACTAGTCGATGCCGTCCGCTAACTTAATAAACTCGCGGACGTACTCCTTTAGGTCGTTATCTTCGGTGCGCCTCTCTATATAGAGGTTCTTAAGCTACGTACGACTGCCTTTAATACGACGGCTATCGCGATCCCGATACTCCCTTATAAAGGCCTATTTGAAGACCTCCTAGTCGGTATTAGACTTGTCGTCCTTTTCTAGGTAGCTAACTAGGGTTCTAAGGGTTCGGTAAAGCTTAGTAATAGTAGTCCTCGTAAGGGACCGGACCTTGTACTAGTCCGACTCCTCTTCGAGTCCGTACTCGGCTAAGTTGTCCTTAAAGCGTTCTACGTGCGCCGTAGCGTTCTACCCTTCGAACAAAGGGTTCCTACTGCTTCCTAGCTCTAGCGGGCGACGCCTATTCTAACGGAGAAGGTTAGTTTGCCCTTAAATTATCTTTATAACGACATTATAGAGGGCCTCGGGCGTAGAAGGCTCGATAGCCCCTAGGTCGACGGCGCTTATAATAACTAGTCGTCGCCTGATTTCTTCGTTAATAGGGTCCGGTAGGTTATTAGATTCCGAAGATTCCGCTAATTCGTAATACTCGCTTTTGCTAGAGCTTATTCGATTGTTATAAAGTAGTTGAAATAAAATACTATAGGAAAGTGTTTTTAGTATATATTATAGGTTTGGTTTGTTTCGATATTACTATGCGAGAAAATAGTGTGCTAGGCTGTTTTCTTCTAATGTTACCCCTAGGGTAGCATTAGAGTTTAGCCTCCTAGGGGTCGCCTAGACACCCCTAGGAGCTTTAATTTAGTAAATTTAGACAAAAGCCGCTCGGAGGAAGGAACTGCAATCTCTATTTATACCTAGATCCTAGAAACTAGCTACTTTACTAACTATTATTATCTCCTTTAGCTAGGCGGGGGGCGGGGACCTTCTTTTTCTAGTAGAAGGCTAAGTACTGTCCGAACGAGGTAGCGAATCCCGAAGTAATCTACCCGGTCGATAGGGGAACTATCTAGGTATCCGACCTATAATCTAGAAATTGCTATCGTATAGATAGTCTTAGCAAACTAAGTAAGGCCGATAGGTAATTAGTCTATCTCCTCCTTAGGCGGGCGGTAGCTTATCTCGAGCAAGCGGTGCTAAATAGGTCTTCGACCTAGAGCCGAGTCCTTAGAAGCTAGCTATAGTTATAGACTAGGCCCTAAGCTGTAATAGTCCTAAGGGTTTGCAGCTTTTCGGGGTTAAAGCGATGCCCTCGTTAAGAGGTTCCTCTGCTTGTCGTAATAGCCCCTTAAGATACTTCTATATCGTCTATATCGTAGGCTCTTATCGTGCCCTCGCTTCGGTTATAGCTATTCGTACCTAGAGACCACCTTTAATATACCCGAACCTGTTAGATATAAAGAGATGGCCCTACCTTCGGCTCTAATAAAGGACGGAAACTAATACTACTACTACTACTTATAGCAATAGTACAGGCTACCGAGGGTAATATAACCTATAGCAATATAGGCAGCTATGTTTAGCAAGATAGGATAACGAGACTATCGCTTAGGCTAATAACTAGAGCCCTACAATATAGGCATTATAGAAGTGTAATATAAACAATGTGCTATACGAGGTTGATAATCTATCTATAATATAGAAGGAGGCCTCTTATATAGGCTCAAAACTGGCCTATAGGTGTAGGGCCGGTTACTAGCTAATACTAGTAAGGACATAGCGAAGCTTATCTATACGGTAATAGATAGGGTTAGCGTAACAACGAAACTAATCTCGATTACTGCGGACAACGCTAGTAATAATCGAACATTATATAAGGCGTTATATGTACAATTCACTCGTATATGTCTTTAAAATCACTAATTGTATCGATAGGGTCGAGTGCGTAGAGGAGATTATAAGGTCTACAATCTAGCTTAATCTTCCGAATATTAAGCTCGCTACGATTCCGGATACGTACGACAATACGCACGATAATAACGATAAAGAGGAGCCTATTAATAGCCCTAGCCCTATTGAATCGGAGCCGACGTCGTTGCTAGTTGCATCCCTATAGAAGTTTCCCTACCTCGCTTATATAGTTTAAATCGCGATCCGAGCCCTCTTTAAGACGCTTAAAATTGCATTATTAAACGACGACTAATAGAAGATCCTAGATAAGGATAAAGCAAAGTCGAAAGTCGAGAAACTTATTATAGTAATAAGACGGGATAAGGTAGAGAGCCTCGCTCTCGTTTTGTATAAGGTATAACTTTTGTCCGTAGCCGGTACCTATAGCCGGTAACCTAGTATAGTTCTAACTCTTTTTCTCTAGCTTCGTCGTCTAGCAATATATACGAACTCGAGCTTATAGAGATATAACCGATTCGAGGCTATTTAAAAGAACCTAATCGAGCGCCCTAAAACCGATGCCTAGAATATCGCATAGAATAAGCGATAGCAAAAGCGGCCTCCTTAGCGCCTACTCCGTTTTACCTAAGACGTTAAGACCCGGTTCGATTCGACTTTCTATATAGTTACGAGGGGATATACTTTACGTACCGCTCTCGAGATCTATTAGAGTTCCGAGGGTATTAAGTAGCTCGGCCTTACCGCCGCCGAATAGCGCTAAGTAGAGTATCTCGTCGATATTAGTAAGCATTACGCGAAGGTTACTGCTACGATTAGAAGAACCCGAGGACCGACGATCTACCTTGTCTTTACGTACTATAACTAGCTCTTTAACGAGCTCGAGGAAACCGTAGCTAAGCTAGCTAAGAAGAGCGTTCCCTAGAAAGTAGCTATAACGAAAGCTATAGACACCTCCTATACTAAGTTGTATAAATATTATAGTGCTACCTTTAACTCGTTCGGGGATATCTATAGCGTTGCGTACTTGCTTAACCCGGTAGAAAAGGATATATACTAGCAGAGGCCGGAATAGAAGGCGGACGAGGTATAGCCGAAGCATTACTAGACTATTCTAGAAAAGATATTCTACGAGCGTCGGAAAGAAACTAGTCTAAATGCAGCTCCTATAAAGAAAAAGAAGGTTTAGAAGGCTCCGACATTATACCTGTTTCGTAGGTAGGAAGTAGAGGTAGAAGAGGAAGCAACTACTAAAGTAAATAAAGAAGAGTTCGATCTCTATCGGCGCGCGAGTAAGTATAAACCCGTAGGCTCGGAAAGAGGGCTAATAATCTCTAGATCTTACCGGTCTTCTAGACGAATTCGGAGACGATATTCTCGCTATATAGCAGCGGTTAGAGCCTAAGTTTCTAACGATAGCGTCGGTCGCTCGGGACGTCCTCGCTATCCCGAGCGTAGATATAGGCTATAAGAGGTCTTTTAGTATCGCTCGTTACTAGGGCCGCTTTAATCGAATATACTCGCCTACTACCTTCGAATCTATTATAGTATTCCGATACTATCTCCTCTACTAGAATCGCTAAGGTAGGTTACTAAAGATTATACTAAAGGAGTTAATCGAGGAATTAGAAAACCTTAAGATCGAAGAAACCTAGGAGCGCGAAGAGAATGCGAAATTTAGTCTAAGCGAAACCCTAATTAGCGATAACGAAGAGGAGGAGGGCGGAGGTAGAAGGCGATACCGGGTCGAGAAGCGGAAACGTATATAGGCTTAGAGCAGCTTTAAGGAGACGAAGCGTTTACGTATAAGGTAATATAGCCGGCGTATATAGCCGGTATATATCCGAAATGTGTTTCGAATTCCTAGGACCTAAACAGACTAGTTACTATAGCAACCGACCCCGCTTACCTACAGACTATTTCTAATTCTCTGTTCGCTCTTCCTCTCCTTCTTCCCTTTCCCTATATTCTTAAAGACAAATATGCCTTAAGGATTCGGCTCTTCGGGCCTTCCTAAGCCGGCTACCTCCCCTTCCTTAAGCTACTATCCTTTATTCGAATCTAACGATAACCTAATAAGGCGGTTTAATAGAAGACTATTTGTTCTAGAAGGTAAGAAGCATTAATGTCTCCTTACGATTATATACTTATTAATTTTCTAGGTCCTACCGATATACCCTCGTCGCCTAAACGCGCAGATAAAAATCTTTAGAGGCTAAAGGGCAAGGGTAAAGCAAGCTAAGTATAGGGAGACCGTAGCGAGAACGAGATATCGGAAGAGCAAGGCTCTCCGTAGTATATACGAAGGAAGGGGGTTCCTCGGAAAATAGTACCGAAAAATAAGAAGGCTATAGGTAGATAGGAGAAGGCTAAAAAGAGTAGGCGGACGAAGACTATCGCGAAGAAAAGTTATCTTTCTATTAAAAGAAAGGGAATAAGGTAGGACTCGACGATAAAGAAGCGGCGCTTTAAACTAGGTACTATTGCCCTTCGCTAGATCCGGCTTTTCTAAAACAAAAGAGGGACCGAGCTTTTAATCCCTAAGACTCCCTTCTAGCGACTCGTCCGAGAAATTACATTAGATTTTCGGTCTAGTATGCGATTTACGGCTAAGGCGATTAGTACTCTTTAGGAAGCTACGGAGGCATTTCTCGTAACCGAGCTTAAGCTTTTAAACCTCCTTACTATCTATACGAAGCGGGTTACTCTTCAAAATAAAGATATGCAGCTTCTAGCTAAAATTCGGCGTCGGTTTACAGCGGATTAGTTAGAAATTGTATTTAGTCGTTAGATTAACCTAGGAGGAGGCCCATTTTCGCATCCTTTTACCGGCTATAGGTGCCGGCTACATTTCTGATTTTATCTCTACGCCGTCCCTAAATCTAAGGTACGAAGTAGAAACCTAGCGCTCTATATTCACCCGGCTATTATAGAGACGAGCTATATTTAGATTAGTTTCTTCGTATATCGCGACCTAGCGGGTAGTAAGCGAAAGGGCGATAGAACGTTTATAATACGTCTCTATTTAGACCTAAAACACAAAGGTCCTAAGGAGCCCTAGCATCCTAACTATAAGGAGATTCTTTAGTATTAGCACTTTAATCCTCTATACTACGAGGTAGATAGCAAGCCTACGAGAGAGAAACTTTAACGAGAAATTCTCTATAATGCGTAGCGCTATTGTATAGCTACAGATGCGTACTAAGTCCGGCAACTCGAAGAAGAATTGAGATAGCGTATTAGCGACCGAGGAAGAGATCGATAGTATACTAGTAGAGTCGAGGTCTTATAAGCGAAGCATAAGATAATATAGGCTCTTAGTCGTATAGAGTAACGTACTATATAAATAACTAGGCGTACTACTCTTATTCACTTACGACCTATATCCTAGGATACTCTTCTCGTACTTTTTATACTCTTTTCTAATACCTTACCTATAAGCGCTCCGCGACAACCGAGTGAATATAAGCTATAGGGTTTCCGCTCGGTACCTTAGCCTCCGAGATAGGGCGGAGTTGAATTTAGAGCGATAGCCGGCACTCGTAGCCGGCATATAGAGACGGTAGTAGGCCTTTTCCTACTAAATAACTAGCTTGTTTAGTATAGCCTACCTAATATTTCTTATATTTACTAGCAATAGGCCTAGGTTACTTATAAGATTACTATAGCTAGTAAAGGCATTACTAAAGAATATCTATACTATAGTAAGATACTATTATTACGCCGGCTATTTATTAAAAGGAGGCTTTCGCCTATTACTATACCGGCTATATATGCCGGCTATATTTTAAAGTCTCCCGTACCTGCCTTTTTTAGCCGTGCCTACCTTTTTTAGCCGTGCCTGCCTTCTTTCCTTGCTCTAACGTTACTATAATATAGGCTTGCGCGAAGCTTACTCTATTGCCTAGCGATACCGCGATATTACCGCTATATTCAACCTTCGCATCGATACCTATACCTCTACGCTCTATATCTACTACCTCCGTAATACCCTCGCTCCGCGCGCGCCTTCGTATACCTTCGTAACGCACTTTTTTCCTTAATTCGACGACTTTTATAATAGCGAGTCTACTTAACTAAGTTACGACGCCTCGCAAGAAGGGACCTAGTGCTTCTACGGGTCGTAATAAGACCGGAAATAGTGGAACGAGCATAGTATATTAACGTAAGAGGGCTGCTACTGCTACCGCTAGCTCCGGTGCTAGAAAGGGCGTCGCGAGTAAGGCTCCGCGTAAGACAACGGCGGGTAAGGCTCTACGTAAGACGACAACTAGCGCTTCTACTACTAGTAGCAATCGTACGAAGCGTCGATAGCGCCTAGGAAGTAAGTCCTATTTATAGCCGGTAGCGTAGCCGGTAGCGTAGCCGGTAGCGTAGCCGGCATTCTTACTATCTTTTTACTAATCCTTCTTTAGCCGTAGCCCTCCGTAAGATTCGGTAGTATTAGAAGAGTTCTTAGCTCCTAATCCGTAAAACTCCTTTCTAACGACTTATTCGCGAAATTGCCTAGGATTATAGAACGGACCTTCGCTTCTAAGCCTCCGCGATAGGCGCCCTTTAAGAGGCTATAGAAGCCTACCTAGTTCGTATCTTCGAATGTATGTTTCTCTTCTACCTCTTTTCGGACTATACTAATACTATTTTAGCGGTTAACCTTATAGCTATCTACGCGAAGCGTATAACGATTATAGATAAGGATTTTAAAGCACTCGATTAGATTCTAAAAGGCTAGAATGTCTATATTCGAGACGGTGCTAGGTAGGATAGATATTCTAGTAGAAAGGATGTTCGTAGTGTTATCTGTAAGCTTTTCTATATGCGAAATGAGCCGCTGTTATACGGCGCTGCATACCGCGCTCTAAATACTCTCTAAGCATATATATATAGTATAGTATACTTTATTAGCCGTACGGAATAGAAGTCTCCCAAAATCCCGTTAGTACTAAGGAGTAAAAAGGCCGGCTACGCTGCCGGCTACGCTGCCGGCTACGCTACTAGCTACGCTGCTAGGTTTTTTAAAGAACTAAAAGAAGATAGATATTCCGGTTGATTTGTATTAGTTTAGATTTTTATAAAAAGAAAACAGGGAAAAATAAGGAAGGTTGAAGAGCCTAATAGTTATAGTTATAGGCACTATCCCTGTTTTCTAGAGCATATTATACACCTGCCTTCGCAACTCTACCTAATACTCCCTCTAAATATCCTTATACTCTACCTACTAAAAATTCAACTAGGTACCTAGACCTATAGCTACCTCTATATCTTTTACTATCTTCTATAGGTTAAAGGCCTCTTCTATAGCAGCCTCTACCTCCTTATATAATACGAAGTCACTACCTGCCCTACCCTTTATATCTCCTAAATAACTAAGAGTTCTAAGGAACGAACTAGCATTCGGCCTTAGTATAGCGAGTAACTAGTAGAACGTTCTATAGAGCTGCCTTATAGCTCTTTTATATACTATACCGATACCGAGGGAGGAGCTATCCTAGTACTTAATGTTATCGAATAGTTCGGTAGGAAAGTGTATAAACTTTTTAAGGAGGAGGACTTCTAGGGAAATCGATAAGTTCTACCTAGATCTAGATAAAGACATTCTGCTAAGCAGTTAGGGAATTGAACCGTAAACGAAAGGATGAAATTCATACCTAAGGAGTACAGTTTCCGAACTGAACTATAATGCCTTGTATGTATATATGTATGCTTTTAATTGGTTAGTGCCCTTAGCTAATTGTCTATAGATTTAAGGTTATATAAGTACCTTTATACAACTACGTAGCCTAAGTAGGATTCGAAAATTCTATAAGTACTAAGGACTAAAAATGCCGGCTACGCTGCCGGCTATACTGCTAAGTCTTATAAAGGGCTTGCTTGAAGCTACGTATACATTCGTACACTTCTTAAAAACCGATAAATTATATAGTTCGAACTAGCTACTTATATAGTTACTTAGCAAACCAACCCAAACTAAACTAGAGTTTCGGCTTAGCAAACCAAACTAAACCAACCCGAACTACTGCGGGGTCTACTTGCGACGTATATTTAGTACGGGGTATATATTGTCCCCGAATAGATCTGCTTATACTTATACCTTTATAGTATAGCGGCGTCGTCGAAGAGGGACGTAAGGAAGATAGTAAGCGGGATACCGGCGGTCGCTATACCCCGGAAGACAAGTTAAAGCGCTATATAGGTATAGCTATGCCTATACCTCTACCTATCGATTCCTATTAACGAGCCTTAGAATTCTACGACCGCCTCTAGGAGATATACGAGGACGAGGCGCGAGAGTATACGTAAGTCTACGATTATAGATATGCGTATACTAACACCTATTTAGCAAGGGTCCCTCTAAGGCTACCTCTAAGAAGGCCGATATAGGTAGCGACGAGACTAGCGACGAGGGTAGCGACGAGACTAGCGATAAGGCTAGCGACGCGGCTAGCGACTAGACTAAGAACGAGGCTAAGAGCGAGGCTAAGAACGAGGCTAAGAACTAGGCTAAAAGCAAGGCTAAGAACGAGGCTAAAAACAAGGCTAAAAACGAGGCTAAAAGCAAGGCTACCGATATAGCTACCGACAAGCCCTCTACTAAAGGTCCTAAGACCCCGACCGTAGTTATTAAGTCGTTTATAGAGGACGAGGACGAGGACGAGGAAATAGATTCTAGGTCTAAGCAAGGGTATATACCTAGATATAGTTATAGAGACTTCTCGCCGCTAATATATATAGCAAATTCGAGCTTATACTTGCCTCGAAGTCTAGTAGGGTAAGTATGAGACTAGCCTTATCTATGCTTATACTAATACGCGTAGGTTAATAGGACGCTTACGAATAACGACTTTAAAAGGCGCTTCCCTAATGTAGCTGTACCCTATAATACTTATAAGGCCGCCGGTGCGAAGACGAGTATACCTATCTATCCGTTTTAGTCTATTAGTATACTAACGGATGTATAGACTGCAAATAGGGTAACTATACCTGCGAGAATATAAAGGCATACGTACTCTAATCTGTAGCTATATCTACGCGTATAGATAAGAGTACCGTAGGGCTCGTATAGAGGAGTAGGATTCGCTAGGGAATTAGATAGCTATACGCATATAGCCGGTTATAGCTATAGCTCGAACGTTGATTTAGGTTTGCGCTAGCTAATATTTGGCTTAGCGGCGGGAAGAGTATATAGATTAACATCCTATAGCGTTTAGTATACGGTTATTTCTATATAGGCCTTCGCGCTAACCTATACGTATAGCAAAGCTTATACCGCTGCGCATAGTATAGCTCGAATATAGAGGCGTAGCTTACGTTATACAATTTTCCGCAACTTTGTTAATCGCTAAGACGTACTCTAGCTAGCGTCGACCGAGCGAATAGAGGGGAGCGGAAGTTTTATATATACGGCTATCGCTATGCGTATATGTTTCGCTATAGCTCTGCTTACTCGCTACTATCTCGAACGACACGATAGCAGGCAGCTAATGTGTATTAGCATCGCTATAGACATAACTACGTCTACAACTCTGCTTACCTAGCGGACGGCTTTTATAGTAGCGTAAGCTCTACGACCGAACGAATAGAAGGAGCGCTATAAATATAGCTAATGTTCCGCGTATATCTACGTAGAAATAATGCTCTAGATCTGCGTATCTTTGCTATTTCTTTAATATACAAAGTATATAGTTTAAGTTGTTTTCTTATATAGTAGAAGACCCTATACTATTTTTTATTAATTCCTCTTTATATATATTAATAATACTCTATACTATTACAATTTGCGTTGTTACTATATCTCTCTCTCTCTAATTTTTCTCGTTGTATATATTAATAGAAATATAATCTCTACTACTATTATTCTAGTTACTACCCCTCTCCTAGTAGACGAATGCCTTTAGGTATGCGTATAGGCAACGCTATAGATATGCGTCCGTTCCTCCGTTTAAGTAATAAAGGCTTAGTATTATTTTATATTAGTATAAGATTATTACGCTAGTGTAATATAAAGTAAATAGTTCAACTTGTTTACCTATATAGTAGAAGACCCTATATATATATAGCTAAAAAGATCTTTTTATTTTTATATCTATACTTATTAATAATACTCTATAGCTATTACATTTTATGTTATTACGATATCGCTCTCTCTCTAAATTTTCTCGTTATATATATATTAATAGAAATATTATCTCTAATATAATTATTATAGTTAAAGCTTAGTTTTATCCTACTTTATTATCCCTTTACGTATTATTCTATATAAGACACTATATAGGTATGTACACATCTCACGCTATAGATATGCGTCTGTTCTTCCGTTTTAGTAATAAAGGCCTAGTATTATTTTATATTAGTATAAGATTATTACGCTAGTGTAATATAAAGTAAATAGTTTAACTTGTTTGCCTATATAGTAGAAGACCCTATATATATAGCTAAAAAGATCTTTTTATTTTTTTAGATCTATACTTATTAATAATACTCTATAGCTATTACATTTTACGTTATTACGATATCGCTCTCTCTCTAAATTTTCTCGTTATATATATTAATACAAATATTACTTATCTCTACTACTATTATTCTAGTTACTACCTCTATTCTATATACGGCTGCGTATAGGTATGCGTATACCTTACGCTTTAGGTATACGCCTGCATTTCCTTTTAGTAATAAAGGCTTAATATTATTTCAATATTAGGGTAATTTTAGCCTAGTTTATCTACCCTTTAAACATACCTATACGCTTACGATAAGGCTCTCCCTCGAGTTATGCCTATATATATGTGCTCGACTATGTCTATATACGTAATATATGCTAAAAAGATGTTAATATAACCTATATATATAGCTATCTCCGACCCTCTCTTAACTAGCGAGCTGTCTCGTCGTATACCCGTAGCTGCGCCCGTAGATACTCCGCCTATAAACTAGCGATCTCTGCTAGTATTAGCGGATATATTAAGGTAGGTTATATAACCGGAGGCATTAAGGAAGGCATTGTCGCGGCTATTAGTATAGCTATTAGGGGCTGCATTAGCTATCCTATCGGTAGCTGTATTAGCTGTCCTGTCGGTAGCTGTATTAGCTATCCTATCGGTAGCTACATTAGCTGTCCTATCGGTAGCTATATTAGCTGTCCTATTAGTAGCTATATTAGCTGTCCTATCGGTAGCTGCATTAGCTATCCTATTAGTAGCTATATTAGCGGCATTGTTAGTAGCTGTATTAGCTGTCTAATTATCGGCTAGTTATAGCTAGGGACAATTCGGGTTTAATCTTAAAGTTAAATCCCGTCTCGAGATATATCTATAGGCGTACCTATAGGCGTTCTAATGCGGCTAGGTCCTAATATAGCGGTGTTAGTAACTAATCTCTAGTTTCCCCTTTCTCTAGGCGTAGGAACGCGTAAAGGTAGAGGTATACTTTCTATGCTCGCTCGCTTTCGTTACCGGCTAGTAACCTCTAGTTTAGGATCCTAGATAGGGATTATATATAGGCGAATCCCAGGTAGTAGGCTTAGGCGTTGTAACGGTCGTAGGGCGGGCGTAGGGCTTAGACTTCCGGTTAGGCGTTATAACGGTCGTAGATATAGCGGTAGGCTAGGCTCGATATCCCGTAATTATAAACGTATTTCCTATTCTAGGAGGGTCCTCCGGGTAGGAATTATTCTAACCTAAGCTCTAGCGGCGCGATGCGCATTATTAACCCTAGTAGTACGCTTATCCTTACTATTACTCCTATACTTATAGAGATTGCTAGAGGCCTGCTCTTAGTACGCTAGCCTTATAGCCTTTTCCTATTTATATCTAGTCTTCTTTACAACTACGGCTATTAGTACGGGCATAAATCTGCTAATAGGTAGCTCTTACCTTGCTTCTATAGTGCCCTCTCGTATCTAGACTAAATAGAGACATTTACTAACGTATACTTTACGCAGTAGTCGGTCTATATTAGAGGCTACACGTAATTGGCATGTAACTAGCTCGAGTAAAGCTAGGGTCTCAGTGCCTTAGGTAGGGCTTAGCGCTTAGCGTTAGGCTAACTAGCCTGCCTTCCTCCTTCTCCTCCTAGTTCTCTATCGAATACTATACTAATTCACTACTACCCTATCTACCTACTAATATAACCCTTCTTATATAGTATTCGATCTACCCTTTAAGGGCAGTAGCTAGATAGTCCTTATTTTAAGCTTTTAGCGGTATAGCTACGAACAAGACTAATCTAACTATATTACGCCCGAAGAACGGGACCTATACGTACTATTCTATCGAAACAACCGTACTAATTATTAAGCAAGGCCTTCTATACGGCCTATTATACTAAGTTAAGCATACTAGGCCGATATCTACTAATTCCGCTATATCCGTATCTTAGGGGCTAATAATACATTATTAGTGTCGCCCCTTATAATAGCCGGCTTATTACGAAGCAACAACAACCGTGCTACCGCTAGCAGCGCTAGCAACGACAACGCTAGTAGCACAGCACCTACCGAAGTGCCTGCTAAAGCACCTGCTAAAGTGCCTCCTACTAAAGAGCCTGCCGGAGAGCCTGCTAAAGAACCTGTAATTCTAGGTAATAACCTAGAATTGCCTGTCGACGACATTCTTAACAACATTGTTAACCGTCGATATAGCTAACTAGCCTTTAGCCCTTAACTAGTAGGGAGACTCTAAGAAGCTACCTAAAACAGGCTTACTGCCCTACGTTAAGAACAATAGCTAAAGGATAACCTCCTCGAGATTCGCCGCCTATAGGAAGCCCTAACAACTACTGCTAGACTAGAACTAGTAGTAGGACCTTCTATTTAAAAGAAGGATACTAAGCTCAAAGACTGTACCGTATTTAATAGCTCTAGCCGTAAGCAGTACAATAATTATATACGTAATTGTAAATTGAACTAGCGGAATGCACTAAGGGCCCTGCTAGACGACTATTCGCTAGTCGTCTATACTATGCAATATATTAATAGAGACCTAAAGCGTACCTAGGATAACTACTTTGACTCCCTTACTAATTAGACCGCTGTTTAGTAGCAAACCTACAAAACTATTATACTAGACACCCTTAGAAACCCTATACTAAGGCAACAATACGCTTAGGACTAGTACCTTCGGGCTAAGCAAAAGACTAATTAATTAGCTCGTTTATTTAAGGCCTATTTAAAGACCCTCGAGGACGATTTGCTAGCTAAGACCGACTCTATCTAGATTTCCGAAATACGCCCTAAATTGCGATAGGAATTAGTCCTTAAATTAGACTGCCGTCGTGTATTCGAACAGGCCAACCTAACACGCATTTAATTTATAGTCGAAGTGGAAACAGCCGAGCGGGCTGTTTAGCTCTAGTAACGACTAGAATCGAGGATCCGACTAGCTAGTACTAACTGTAGCAACCGTAGTAGCCGCGGAGGAAACTAAGGTTCCTACTAGAACAACAATACTAACAATAGGAATAGTAACAACGACCGTAGAAGAGGCCGTAGCCGACGGCTATATAGAGGAGGCCGCGATAGGGGCCGTAGAAGGGGCTCGTATCCCTATAATGCTAACCGCTCGACTAATAATAGCAGTAACAATAGCTACGGCAACAATCTCCTAACCGGATTGAAGTGCTTTAACTATAACAGCACTAGTTATCTACTAGGCTAATGCGACAAACCTAAGGACTAGGCCCGAATCGACCGTACTATCGCTAAATATCGAAAGCACCTTTTAGCCGCTAATGCTACCCCTATAGGCCAACCTTCGAAAAAAGAGTAAGCGCCGCACTAACTGTTAGCCTTATACGGCGTAAAACTATCGACATAGTGCTAGCTATTACACGTACCTATCTCGTAGGAGATACATATAGGAATAATTATAAAACTAAGGTTATACTAGACCTAGGAAATTCAGTTAGTGCCCTTATTAGCTATCGCCTAGCTAAGCAATTAGACCTTCGACAATTGCCTAGGACTAACCTACTAACCCTTGCTTAGTTTAATAACGCTCGGCACTTGACCTATAGAGCCTACTATATTTATATAGCCCTAAGAGACGACCTCGGCAATAAGCGCCTACTAAACTTCCCCGCCTACGTAGTAGATATAGACAACCTATATAGGGGAGCTACTATTGTTATTAGCAACCCTGTTCTTAAGTACTACGCTATAGCTATAGACTTAGGCATTTAGAAGTAGCGATTTAGAATCGCTCGGAAAGAGGATATTAAATATATTAATGTTAGCGAGTGCCCTAACGATATTAGGGTCCTATTTATTAGCAACTTAATACCGGCCTCTGCCTTAGCTAATCCGACTACCGACCTACTTAGTAGTAATAATAATGAACCTATACCCCCTAATAGTATAGACCCCGATTAGCTTGCTCGTATACTAGAGCCTATTCGAGAAACCTATATTAACGTATTTAAACACTACCTAGCATCGACATTGCCTATATTCAAAGAGACAGATTATAAGATTAATATTATAGAGGGCAAAGAGGTCCCTTTTAGACTACTCTATAACCTTAGTAAGCGCGAGCTTGCTATATTACGTAAGTACCTAGAGGAAAACCTAGCTAATAGGCGTATTTGGTATAGTAACAGCCCTACCGGTGTACCTATCCTGTTCGTACTAAAGAAGGATAGTAGCCTGCGCCTATATGTCGATTATCGCGGGCTTAACGCCGTTACTATTAAAGACCGCTATCTACTCCCGCTTATTAATAAGACCCTCGATCGCCTTTCTAGTACCTACTACTATACTACATTAGACATTAAGGACGCCTATTACCGTATCTATATTCGTAAGGGCGATAAATAGAAGACAGCCTTTCGCACTCGTTATAGCTATTTCGAGTACTTAGTTATACTATTTAGGCTAGCTAACGCCCCTATAACATTCTAGTCCTATATTAATCGGGCTCTATTAGGCCTACTAGACTACCTCTATATAGTTTACCTAGATAACATCCTAGTTTACACCTATTTACCTAATATTATAGAGCACTAGGCTGTAGTACGTAAGGTACTCGATCGTCTAAGGACCTATAGACTATATTGCAAGCCTTCTAAATGTACCTTTGCTACTAAAGAGGTGTCCTTCCTTAGCTTCCTCGTATCGACTAAGGGTGTTAAGGCTAATCCCAACCGGATTAAGACTATTACTAAGTAGCTAATACCTACTAGTATTAAGGAACTTTAGTCGTTCCTCGGCTTCGCTAATTTCTATCGTCGCTTTATTAAGGGCTATTTACGGCATATAATGCCCCTAACTAAGCTTACTAAAACTAAGGCTAACCTAACTAGAGAGTTTAAATAGACTAACAGAGCACAAGCCGCTTTTAACGGTTTAAAGAAGCGATTTACTAAAGTCCCCTTATTGCACTATTTCGTACTATATAAGCAGATCCGAATTGAGACTAACGCTTTACAGTTTACTGTATTAGCTATTATGTTATAATAGGCTAACGACACCTACTAGCACCTAATTGCCTTCTTTTCGAGAAAGATAATTAATGCTAGGCGTCGCTACGAGACCTACGAGCAAGAGTTGCTAGCTATTATCGAGGCCTTTAAGCATTAGAGGTACTACCTCGATAGGGCCTAATATACGATATAGGTCTATACAGACTATAACAACCTCCGTAGTATTACTAAGGTTACTAGGGTTATAGGTCGATAGGCTAGATAGGCCGTCTACCTCGCTAGGTTTGATTTTAATATATTATATCGGCTAGGCGTAAGCAACCCTACTAATAGCCTATCGAGGCGACCTAATTACGATAGCGGGACTTAGCAATCTATTAATTTATTGTTTCTAACCCTATAGTATAAGATTGCTATAGCCTGTATTATTAATAAGCAAGCGTAGGATAAGCGGCTTACCGGACTCCGCGACGGCTTAAAGCATATTAATGCTCTTACTATATTAATAGTGCGTGTTAAGGCAAGGGCTAAGGACACAGATAGGAGAAGTTATAATAACTCCCTAGTCGATATCGCTATATATAGTAATAGCGATTAAAGCACTAATATAGTTAATCCGGCTACTAGTGCTACTAGATGCATATAGTGCGTACTACGCAAGACAGCGAGGGTGCTGTTAAGCGAACTTATAGAAGGGGATAGACGAGCGTTTATAGATAAGCTATTACGTGCTTAGCAAAGGGACGCTTTTGCTGCTGCTCGTATAGATTAGCTTAGAAGTAGCCGTAAGACTAGATCTAGTAAGAATTAGTCGATTGATGCTAATAGCTATTTGCGCTATAAGGGCAGGCTCTATATCCCTACCGAGCATTCGATCCGATAAGAACTTCTTAAGCGACACTATAATAGTAAGCTTGCCGGTTACTATAGTATAGAGAGGTCGTACGAGCTACTATCGCGCACATACTACTAGCTAAATAGTAAGCGGGATATAAAGGAATATATCGATATATATGCCGTATACTAACGTATTAAGGCACTAAAGCATTAGCCTTTTAGCGAGATGTCCTTATTACTAATCTCTTATAAGCCATTTATAGAGCTTACAATAGACTTTATTATAGGTCTTCCCCCTACTAAGTAGAGAGGAAGCAAAGACATCTTTAACGCTATCCTAGTCGTTATAGACCGGTTTACTAAGGGCGCTCGCTATATCCCCGCTCGAAAGGACTAGACAGCTATTAACTTAGCTAAGTTACTATAGAATAACATCTTCTATAGCTATTAAGGAACCCCTAAGGGGATAGTCTCTAACCGAGGCTTAACATTTATATCTTATTATTAGAGCGAAATATGCCTATAGCTAAGACTAAAGCATCGGCTATTAACAGCCTTCTACCTATAGACTAACGGTCAAATAGAGAGGCAGAATGCCACCCTATAGTAGTACCTACGTAGCTAAATTAACGAGAATCCTAACGACTAGGTCAACCTCCTATAACTAGCTAAATTCGTATATAATAATAGTGTCTACTTATTAACTAAGGTGTCCCTATATATAGCTATAATAGGCTAGAACGCTGCTATACTATAAGACCCTCTATCGCTCGAGGCCGAGCGTAAGGAAAGGGAAGCGCGTTAAGTACTAACACCTAAGACACTAGCAGCTATTAAGAGGGTTTAAAAGATGCGAGAGATTTACGCTAAGATAGCTAATAAACTAGCAAAGGCCTAGGCCTATTAGAAGGCCTATTATAATAAACACTATATACCGATAACCTTTAAGCAAGGCGACATAGTTATGCTAAGCACTAAGAACCTCCGCATCCGTAAGCACCTATTACCTAATAGTAAAACGAGGCCTAAGCTTGTACTAAGATATATTAGTCTATTCCGTATCCGAGAGGCTAAGGGCATACAGGCCTACTAGTTGTAGCTTCCCCCTTATTATACTATCTATAACACCTTCTACGTATCCCTCCTAAAGCTATATTACCTACGCGAGGGGGATGAAGCACCTACTAAACACGAAGATATACTAGCGGATAGTAAAGAGCTGTAGTCTATAGAACGTATCCTATAGCACTAGACTAGGAAAGGCAAGAAGGAATACCTCCTAAGATAGCAAGGCTATCTACCTAAATAGGACTCGTAGGAAGCTAAAGCCTCTTTTAAAGATATAACCGAGTTGTTAGATAAGTATTAGACTAGCGTAAAGAACAAGAAGAAGGCTAAAAGCTTATAATATTACTATTAAGGCCTAGTACAATACTACCCCCGGGGTGCTATTAGCTAACTAATTAGAGGCTAGCAAACTAGGATAATAAGACTATACTAGGCGCGCTACGACGCGTTAATCAATCAATCGCATACTCTTTTAAGGGCTCTACCTCTTTACTAACGCGCCCTATAGGTCCCCCTCTTATTCCCTTATTCTATCGAGGCCTTAAGGCCTAGGCAATCGGCGAGGACGGCGCGGCCGGTGCGGCTATATTAGTAACAGTGTTGCGGAGTGTGTTGCTATTAAGAAAGGAAGGATATAGCTATATTAGTAACAGTATTGCCGAGTTGTTATTAGTTAAAGAAGGAAATTAGAAGAAGGTAAAGTTAGCGCTAAGACGACTAGCGCCGCTATTATTAATATTACCTACTATTGTTACCGTACCTACGAAGACAACCTTACCTATACTACGAGCCTAAGGCACCTTTAATCAAAACTTTAATTAAAACTTTAAGCCGCCTAAAAGATTAAGCGACTAGTAGACTAACTAAGGGCAAAACTATAGAGCTAAGCTAGCTAGGGTCGATCTTGCGGACAATAGGTTACTCCTTAATCTATCTAACCCTTTAAGCGAGGCGAACCTCTACTACTACACTTATAATAGCCTTTACCTATAGAAACTAGACGAGCTATGTTTTTTTAAAAGATAAGATAAGATTGACAATTAAAGGCTACTAAACCTAACTAATTAGGGCTAGCGAAACTACGAACAATAATAGCCCTCGTAATAATAAGAACAACCCTCGGAAGCGGACATTTCTAGGTCTTTTAAGAGTAGACGCAAAGAACTCGGTACGATATTACTTAGAACGGAGGCAGGGCTGCAATATCTCGTACGTCTACCTATTATAGTAGGGAAGACGCGCTCGTATTATAATTAGTCGAAGGCCCTTAATTCTTATAGATATATATTACTTTATAGTTTATTACATAGGGGATAGCGCAGTTAGAAGTTGGACATTGTATTAGAAGGTAAGGTTTGATATAGTTATATAATTAGATAGTTAAGTGTTTAATTTAGCGCGGCTAAGCAGCTTATTAGACTTGCTAAGTTAGTAGTAACGGAGGTCGAGGTTGGAATATAGAAAGGCTACGAGGGCGCGGCCTTTAGAAGGGAAGCGTGTGTTAGAGGCTATACGTAATTAGCATATAACTAGCTCGAGTAAAGCTAGGGTCTTAGTGCCTTAGGCAGGGCTTAGCGCTTAGCGTTAGGCTAACTAGCCTGCCTTCCTCCTTCTCCTCCTAGTTCTCTATCGAATACTATACTAATTCACTACTACCCTATCTACCTGCTAATATAACCCTTCTTATAGTCTAACCCTAGAACTAATCGATATCGCATATATCTGTAGTCGTAGCTCTAGAAATACCTATTATTAAAGGTAGGTCGGTTCCGAATAAGTATAACTTATATCCCGTCTGTTTGTTAGCATTTATATCCGCCCGTCTACTTCTATATATGTCCTTGTTTATAAGCGTATACTCGGGGTTAAGCGCGGCTATAATAATGTCGTTTTTCTTATTCGTCGCCTAGTTACGGAGATCTTTGTTCCGGGACCCTATATATATTAGCGAATGTCTATAGCTATATATATAGACGTACGTTAGAGGATGCCGATAATCGTATAGTACTCCTACCTACTCGGAGCGTTAATAAGGGATAGTATATCTTCTCGCTCTTTTATAGTAACCCTACTACGCTATTTGCTTATAACCTTGTCTACGTTCCTAATAAAGTGTATACGACAGAGCATAAGTACATGCTATAGGTAATACTCCGCTATATAGATAGATAGATGTTTCATTTGCCTGTTGTAGTGCCTTTCGGCCTATGTAGGTCTGTTTCTATATATTGTTTTAGGTAGGAAACCAACTTAGTTAGTAAAAACCTCCCTCCTATCCTATTTATAAGTGTTAATCTTCCTCGTTTCCTTGTTTTCCTTCCTCTAGGGTATACTAGTATTATAGTTGTTACCCTCTAACTACCTTGCCTACTGCCCTGCCCTTCTTTCCCCCTCTTCTTCCCTCCTTCTTATCTACTCCTTAGTTTCCCTTACTAGTGCGAATTGTTATACAAATCCCTATTTAATAATCCACTTTACTATCCTCTTTAGGTCTTCTTTGCTCTAGATTAGCTTATCGTATTCCCTTTCTATTGCTTTTAGTCTCTAATTACTTCTGCCTTCTAACTATTAAGGGCAGACTAGCAGCATATACTTAGGGTTCTAAGATTAGTAGCTATATTAGTAAGCCCTACTTTCAATTCCTAGGACGTTTCTTCTAAATAGGTAAGATCTAAGTCTAATATGTTTAGATCTAATTTAGATAGCTAGGCTTGCCTCGGCCCTATTTAGGTCCTTATAGAGCTAGTAGTTATGTTAACCAAATTTGATTAGTGCCTTTAGGGTTCCTAGTCTAACTTGTGTTTTGTTCTATTCCTACTCCTATAGGTATCTAGCAATTGATTCTGCTAGGCTTTGTTTCTCTCCCTTTAGCTTGTCTTCCTTTAGCCTTATATTTAGTCCCTAAAGCTCTTTCTCTAGCATTTCTCTTATTAAGACTCTATATTGCTCTAGGTCTTTAACTTTCTAGGGAGTTATTTGTAGTCTATCTCGCCTTCTAGTCCTAATGTACTAGGCTTTTATCTTATCTAATGCCTTTTAGATTGTCTATTAGGCTAGGTATTCTATTGTCTTTGCTGTATATTAGTGTCTTAGTCCCTTAAAGTATTGTTTAACTAGTAGGATCCCTAATTCTATTTCTACTACCCTTGTTAGTATAGTCTTATATACTCCTAGGATTTTCTTTAGGCTTTAGGTTTAGGACCTACTAACTAGTTGCTTAATCCTCTTTAGTGTTTTCTCCTAGGCTGTCTATATCTATGCTCTATATAGTATTGCTAGCTTGACAATTGCTTTGTATATAACTTTAGCTTTCTCGAATGTAGCCCCCTATATAGAGGCTATAAGCCTATTAATGGATTGCATATTAGCATCTGCCCTCTACTTTGCCTTCTTTACTTATAGTCCCTAATTCAGTTTTAGATCTAGCTAGATCCCTAGTACCCTAAGCTCTGCTAATAGTTGGGTTTCAAAGCCTTAGATAGTAATTGATTGCTTTATATTATAGGTTGATTTAGCCTTACTAAAGTGGATAAGCTAGTACTTTTCTAGGGCGAATTTTGCTCTATGCCTCCTTGCCTATTTTTTATATTCCTAGTGCTTCTCTTCTAGGATCTTGTAGTTAGTTTCTATTATCTTAGACTAGGCTAGGATGTTTGTATTATCTATAAACCCTAATACTAATGTGTTTTTTGATTCTAGGAGTAGGAGTAGGTCTACTATAAAGATAAGGAAGAGGATTAGGGAGAGTATTAATCCTTAGGGGATTCCCTTTTTAGTTAGCATTAGGTCTAATTTGAATTTGCTTAGAATAAGCTGTATTAATCTTTCCTATAGGAAGGATTAGATAAATTGGATTATCTAGTTTAGTGTAGCTTTCTGTTTAAGTATATATAGGAGCCTTTTATAGGAGACATTGTTAAAGGCTCCTAAGATGTTAAGGGAGAGGAGGGTTGCTACCTAGTTTTAACTATAGTGCTAGATATACTTAATATGTTCTATAATTAGTTCTATAGCTATTAGTATTGACCTCTTCTTTCTTCCTCCTATCTAGCCTTTAGGAAGGATGTTCCTTTCTTCGGCAAAGGTTGTTAGCCTTTTAGCGACAATTTTTTCTAGCACCTTACCTATTATATTAAGTAGGGCTATTAGTCTGTAGGCCTTGAGCTATATATAGTCTTCCTTCTAGGGCTTCCTTAGCACTACTGTTAGGGACTTCCTAAATAGTCTTAGGTAGTGTCCTAGTGCTAGGCTTTGTAAAAAGATATTAGCTAGTACTAGGGCTAGCCCCTTCCTATATACTTTTAGAAGTTTGTTATAGATCTTGTCTTCTCCTAGTGCCTTATTGCCTAGAATTTTCTTTAGGATCCTTTTAATAGTTTCGGGTTTAACCTAGGTGTCTCTTAGTATACCTAGTAGTAGAGTCTCTTATTCTTTCTCCTTTATATCTAATAGGTCTGCTTATACTTTTCTATAGAAGAAGTGTTAGCCTAGGGCTCTTGCTTTCCCTTCTATTATAGTCTACGTTTGTCCTTATTGGTCTATAATATCCGGGAATTGTAGTAGCATATCCTTATCCTACTTAGGTCTCTTTGCCTATTTAGCTATCCTCTATATCTCCTCTAGTTTCTTTGTAATTATTCCTATTATAGATCTCTATTCTTGCATCTTATCTTTCTTAATCTAGATCTTCTTTTCCTAGCAGGCTTTATTGTAGTTGTCCTATACTTCCTAGGTATAGGTTTGTATCTACTGCCTCCTAGCCTTCCTTACTACTTTAACCTTCCTTATATACTTACTAGTCTAGTATAGTTGCTAGTATAGTGAATGTTTCTTTACTAGGGTATGCTTTCTAGCTACCTGTTTTAGGATTCCTATTAGTTCTTCTACTGCCTTATTAATGTCCTCTAGCCTTAGTAGGTGCTTTGTTAAGAGTTCCTCTAGTTTTAGGTCCCTTTCTAGTTCCTCCCTAATCCTGCCCTATTAGGCACCTTTCTAGTTAAGCTTCTCCTCTAGTTCCCTTTCCTAATTAGCTTAAACATTTAGCTTAATCTATACCGGGAAGTAGTCTAATAATTCTTCTAGTTCCTAGTTAACCCTGCATCTTGTAATCCTATTCCTAATCTAATGTAATATAAAGTATAGGTCTAGTGTACTACTGCTTCCTCTTGCCTCCTAAGTAATTAGTCCCTTTAGGGTAACAATTTCTATTCCTTCCCTCTCTAATATATCAATCAGTCTTCCTACTAGGAAGTAGTAAGCTAGGGTAAAGTCTAAGCCCTAAAGGGGGTAGTAGAGGTTGAAATCCCTAAGTAGGATTTAGTAGGTGTTCCCCTAGATAACTCTAGGTAGTCTTTCTAGGGTTTTCAGTTAGGTACTACTTCTTAAGTCTAGTAGTAGGTTGTATATATAGTAGACTTAGAGTATACCTTAGGATGTCTCTACTTGAACTAATATCAGGTCCCCATCCTCCTATAGTATAGCCTACTAGGTTTCTATATCTATCTCCTTACTAATGTAGATATATATCCTTAGGGCTCCCTAGTTATAGATAATTAGGTAGTATCTTAGGTCTTTGACTGTTACTAGTCTCTTTGTATATAGGTTAAGCTAGGGCTCTTAGATTGCAATAATGTAATATTCTTTTAGGTTTAGTGCTTAAAGGAAGCTCCTCTATACCTTATCTTTGCTCTTGTTGACATTGTACTATATAATGTTTAGTAATGTTGCAATGTTTATTAGGTTTCATCTATATCATTTCCCTATAAGTTTTCCTTTAGTCTTCCCTTACTTTAGACTAATATTTAACTAAGCTTTATCTGCCCTGCTTCCTTTCCTATAATGTTAAGGTATCTTAGTCTCCCTAGTTACTAGTAACTCTCTTATGCTAGTAAGGCCCTAAATGTGAACCTATTATCTTATCTAGACCTCTTTTATAGTACTTAGCTAGGTTGCTTCTACACCTAGCTACTCTAGCTTATTGTATATCTTTTTAGTATGTTAATTCTAGCTTCCTTCGCCTTCCTAGCTGCCTATATTCTTACTAGGCATTCCTTCGCCTAAGAGGGGTGTCTTTTAGTGCAGTATGTATATCTTGCTTCTCCCTTATATGCTTTATATTCTTTAACCTAGTAATCCCCTATATAATAGGAGTAGGTATTAGTTGTTTTTGTATACTTAGCTGCTAAGTATCTATAGTATTGACATTTGAAGCACTGCATTATCCTATAGTTGCTCCTATATATCTCTGTTTCTAATCTTTCAAAGTCCTAGAACAACCCCTAGTCTAGTACTATATTAGCTTGCTTTGTACTCCCTACCTAGATAATTAGGGAAGACTGCTTCTTAGTCTCTTCGATTTTCCTTTTAATCTATACTACTTTTGTGATCTTTAGGCTTAGGCATATAGCTTGGTTTTGTCTCTATAGGCTCTTAATATCCCGTTCTTCCTTAAAGCTTCTTGTTATACTATAGGCTATAATTATAAATTGCTGTTAGGAGACCTTTGCTGTTTTCCCTATCTTAGTTGTCTATTCTTTTTGTGTTTCTAGCTTCTTTTGTCCTACTCTTGTACTATAAATAGCTTGATTACCCCTTTACCTTCGTTCCTAGCCCTAATTACCTCTTTAACTATAATTCTTTCTACAATCTCTTTCCCTATAAGTCCTTAGATTTCCTTTTGCTCCTATAGGTCCGTAATATAGACTCTAACTACTGTCCTCGGGGGTTTTAGCGCCTCCTAACTAGCTACTGCTGCCTAGGTACGGTAGTTTAGGCTTATCTCCTATTGTTTCTTCGTAATCTTTACTACGACTGTATTAGCTACCTTTGTAATTACGTAGCTTGCCTAGTTATAGATTGCTTTTAGTCCTCTAAGGAGTTCTAAGATTATTATCCTATATACCCTCTTAGGGGTTCTTCTATCTTCCGCCTTTAGTACCTCCTCTACTCTAGTATATAGTGCTTTCTATTCGTCCTCCCTTCCTTCTTAACTATCTTCCCTTCGTCTCTAGTTGTTCGCTGCCATTTTACTCTAGTTAAGATCGGTAATAGTATATAGCTATCGCCAATACTATATAGCCTTCCTTACTATACGTATACTCCGCTATATAGAGGGGGTCGATTTCGTATAGGTAGAGACTAAGGCCTATAGGTTAGTATAGGTACGGGTATAGGCTAGGGCATAGATACTAGTATATTAGTACCCGAGCTAATCGACTGCGATATAGTACTACCCGTCCGTATCCCCGTAGATATATGCCTACCTATATCTGCCTATACCTACGACAGCCGCTAAGGTCGTAAATAGGCGCTTCTATACGAGATAATATATCCGATTAGTATTCTTCTCGTTATAGATAACCCGAGCTAAGGTAAAGACTATCTTGTTAGCAGGTATATAGCTATAGGTTAGCCTATATATACGCTTTCTATTCTAACCTAACTTAACCGCAAAGATAACCTCGTTTATATTAGATCCTACGATACGTTTATAGGACATATCGACGTCGAATAACTAGAGAGACGTAAAGATCTCTGCTTGTTCCCTATAAAAGCATACTACTATCTATATACCTATAAGGGAGATAAATACGTCTTAGATATATTGCTACTAAATTAGCGTATATTAGTATCTATAGCTATAGATAAGGACGTATAGTCTTCGGGTTAAGTTTCTGCTATTTGTATACCTATTCTACTACGTTAATATCGCGAAGGTAACTATACTCCGTATGCTTAAGCTTTACTATTATCGCGGTTAAGCGCGAAGTATTGTTTAAAGTAATATAGAGCTTAGCAAGTAATAGTACCTCTTTTTTATTAAGGAACTGCTATAATATCGGATAGACCTAGAATCGGGCTAAGGACTACGTAAGCGGAAGTCTATAGGTATAGCTATATATATACCCGTTATTAGGTCCGGCGAAATGCACTTCTTAATTAATTCCTTTAGCTCTTCCTCGATAAGAGTAGGGACTTTCGTCGGAGGGGGTAGTATATACGTATGTTTGCCCCGAGATACGATTATTATATAGGGCGTCCTTATAGGATCGCGCGGGACGATAAAATCGAACTTAACCTTATACTCTTATGTAACGAGCTTGCCCTACCCTTATAGGTAATCGACTTCTACGCGATATTAGCTAATCTATGCCTATAGGTCTAGACGTACCTACGGCATATCGTATAAACTACCTTTGTCGGCTTAACAACCGTATAAACGTTAGTCGGACCTGCTAGTAGATTTTAGAAGAAGTCCTTAAGTATATCGATTAACTATTTCCCTTCTTTTAGAATAACTTAGCGGAAGTATAATAGTCGTAGGTATATATAGTAGTTAGTATATACGAGTAAGTACTAGTAATAACTAGCTAGCGTCTATATAGTTAGCTATAGATATGCCTATATATATAACTAATTACTTATAGGCGTCTCTGCCTCCTTATACGTTAAACTACAATCTTCGCGTTAATCGTCGTAGGCTTTTCTCGACTAGAATCTTGCTTATACTATATACTAAAGCCTATGCCCGTAGGTTAGTACTCGGTAAACTATCTAACTACGGATATATATACGTATGTAAGTTCTCTACCTAGTATTGCGTCTCTTCTCCTCTTAGTACGAATATCCTTACGAGCGGAGGTATAGAATTAACCCTCTAGTTTAGGTACTCGTCCGTAAGGCGATAGTGCGTAGCGCCCTCCCGGAGATATAAGTAAGTATATTAATATATCTTAACACCGCTATAATTCTTCCGTACCCGAATATAGGATATACTATTAAAGTACGACGCTTTAGTTTCCTTTAGGGAATAGGGCTACCTTGCCCTATATTATATCTAATATATATTAGCATATATATAACAATATACACGCCTATATATACTCTATATTTAAGAACAGCCGGAATCTTTATAACGTTCTCTAGGATAAGATCGGTATAGTTATAGTAATCCGTAAGTAGAACGATATATATATAGCTATAGTTATAACTACTTAGGTATTCTAGTATCGTAGTAATATATTCGATATACTTAATAGAAAGCGGGGCATATATAGCATTTATAATAAGGGTAGGCCCGGGTCGAGGAAGTAGCTAAGTCTTATTAGAAAGTATAGGTATATAATTAGCTATAGCTAAGCCTATAATATTGCTTTCTAGCTGCTTGTCTTCTATAGCCTCTAAAGCGATACGATCTTCTTCTGCAAGCATTCGTAACGTAAAGACATTAGAGGCCTATATCTCGGTAAGCTAAAGGGTATATATATCTATATACTTATATATACGCGCTCGTTAATAGACTCGGTATATAAGATAAGCTTATTAGAATATTTATGTTTATAATCTTCCTATATATAGGGAAGAAAGGTTAATAGAGTCTCTATAGCTTTAGTCGGTGCTTTAGATAGTAGTTTTGTTTAGTACTCGTAATCTATATAGTCTAAGAAGCGGATATTCGTATAGTAGAAGAAAAGGGAAGGGAAAGAATTAGTCGATTAGTAGGAAAGTAGATGCGTAGGCGCTAATTTGCGGTTGACTATATACACGGTTACGCACAGGCTCGGCTATACGGACGTTGGTTAACTCCGCTTTTAGCGTGGTCAACCGCAGATTTCTCTGCGGTAAGGTAGCTCGAGCTCGAGCCTTGTGAGTCTTGGCAGAGGACGGGCCCGACGGGAGGACCGCGGCTGAGCACTTAGTCTATTCTGCGCTAACACCCCTTCGGCCTAGCAGAAAGCTTGTGCCAACGTCCGACTGTCATGGCATGGATTTCACACCAATGTCAGCTCCCGCACCACCACCACTCCTTGTTGTATCTTCAGCTTCCCACCTCTTCTGCATCTACTGCCTGTTCGACTGCCCAAACCTGGTCAGCTCCGCCTCTTCAGGCTCATAGGTGCGCTGCAGCGTCCCCTGATTCAACGCGTCGCCGGTAACCTCGGCATATTTCGCTGGCCTACTGGCGGTCACGTATTGTGCAAGCGGTCCCAGGCTGGCGGCGCGATCCGGCTTACCAAAGTACATGATGGAATATCGCTCTGGAACTTCGCCCTGGGCATCATGGCAGGATGGCTTTCCTACGCGGTGATAGGCTGCGGAAAGAACGCCATTGCTCCACCGCTCCATCGCGTCTCCAAGGTTGACCAGGACTGCCGGTGCAGGGTTGCGTACTTCGATGAAGTGTCGTGACAGCGGATCTTCGATTTCGAGCCCACCCACAGAGTCTTGCCACAGCAGTGTCACAGAGCCCGAATCGGTGTGCTCGCATATCCTTGAGGTGCCTCGTTCAGCACCAAGACTACCAGACTTGACTGATGGGTAGTGCGCTAGACGTGCTTCGCTATCGTTCCCCCTATGCGCTTGCAGGAATGTATCCGGGTGGGCACCGGTGCACTCCGCGAGAGCTCGCAGAATGGTCAGGTGAAGCTTGTGTGCTCTAGCAAAATGTGACTCCAGCACACCGCGGAAGCCGGGCAATATCTCATCTTCCGGCCAAATGCTCGGGTAGAGCCGATCGTCAATCGCGCCCCAATCAAAGGTCTCTTTCAGGTCCCGCAGTCGTCGTCCATTTCGTGCTTCTTTTTCTCGTGGCCGACTGAGACTCGAAGTGAATTCCTGGCCAACGAAGCTGTATCCTCGATGTGGATTTGGCACAGGCGGATGCGGGACAGACATCTTCTGGGCGTCTGTCAAGGCGAAAAAGCGTCGACTGTACTGGAACAGCTCCTCGATATCTGCGTCTGGAATTCCGTAGTTGATCAGGCTGACGAAGCCCCATCGCTGTAACGCTATCCGAAGCTTTCTACAAAAGAGCTCCCGTTCCTTGATGTTGCCAGAAGTATACTTTGAGAAGTCGAGTTGTGGCGGCCCTGTGGGCTCCATTATAACCATCTCGAGTCTGGTCTCGCTGAGCAGTCAAGATGCAGAATTTTTGTTTACTGGAGATCTTAAGAGGTCCGTGTGAAGTGCTGCTGGTACCCAAGCGCAGCTCTGCCAACGCCTTCCCTTTTTCAGCCTGCGTCCCCCGGCTAGGATCGGTTGAATTCGCGTGGCTCTGTGCTGCTATGAAGTCCATGCCACACCCCGGCTCGCTTAAGGACTCAGCAGTGCCACCGGCGAATAAGTAATAGAAAAGCTAACACGAAAGAAGCAAGTCACTACTAGGTAAGAGTGGTCGCCTCCACGCTAAGAACGTCCTTGGCCCGCCATGCAGACCACCTACCGGGCTCATGGCTGCACAACGTCACGCCATTGCACGTGCTGTCTGCGACCCTGCAGACCACTAGTTGGACGCTTGAGCTGACAAGCGAACATCCTCATGACGGCATTTCACCAACAGAAGGCTTGCTGCAATCTCGGCACTCGCATTATTGTTGTTCGCCTGGGTGCAGTGCGAAGCTCTCGCTAACACCTGGTAGACTGCACGCCGACTTTGACACTTTATTCGTTGACTCGCAGACACGGATCATATTCAGCTCACGATAAAGAGGTCTTCCTCGTGCAAGGCGATGCGACAAATGGAGAGTCAAGACAATTCGGCTGTGCATGGAGCTGCCAAGGAGAGCATGGCAATGAGCCAGCCTGACTCAATGCTCGCCACCAATGAGGACCTCGATAAAATCTGGGAATGGAATGCTTCAAGGCCAAGGTCGGCCGACGGCTGTGTTCACGATCTGGTTGCGGCGTTAGCTCAGGAGCGTCCCGATGCACTAGCGATCGACGCTTGGGACGGCCGACTCACCTATTCGCAGCTTGATGCGCTTACTGGCAGACTGGCGTATGTTCTATCTTTACACGGCGTGGTTGAGGGCTCTACTGTGGCGATCTACCTGAAGAAGAGTCGGTGGACCCCTGTTGCCATGCTCGGTGTTATCAAAGCTGGAGCGGCAGCAGTAGTACTAGACGCAAATCAACCCTTGGCGCGGCTTGATAGTATCCTTGAACAGACCGACCCGTCACTCATTCTGACGTTACCGGCTCCGAAATATGACGTGCCAGGATCTGGCCGTTACCGAAGCATAGAGCTCAACGATGCTCTCTTGAGCTCTGCAACTTCCGAACAACTGCACCGAGCAGTACCTTCCTCACAGATAGTATACATCAGCTTTACGTCTGGATCAACAGGGTCGCCGAAAGGTGCCTGCATGAGCCATGCCAATGTCAGAAGCGCAGTCCTTCATCAAGGCTCGAGCCTTGGCTTCAACGAAGACTCGCGCGTGCTGGACTTTGTGCCATACTCGTTCGACGTGGCATGGAGCAATTTTCTGCACACAATATGCTCAGGAGGGTGCCTCTGCATAGCGACAGAAGGGGAAATGCTTCAAGATCTGGCCTCCGTCATTGCTTCCTACCGCTGCTCATTAATCAATATTACGCCAACTGTCCTGCGCACCCTGGATCCTGGTCCCTCGACTTTGCAGACAATCTTGCTCAGCGGCGAGCCGCCCTACCAGGAGAACATTCTGCAATGGGCGAGTCGCGTAAGACTTCTGAACACATATGGACCGACAGAATGTACTTTCAAGACTGCGTTTTCTGTACTGCACCCGAACGTCGAACGGCCTACCGTCGGTACAGGACTGGGGACATGTACCTGGCTTGTAGACCCTAGCGATCACTCTCAACTCGTTTCTCTAAACGCTACAGGTGAGTTGATGATCGAAGGCCCGCTTGTGGGCCAGGGCTACCTCGCCAATCCAGAGGCCACCGCTGCTGCCTTCATCGAAAATCCACCTTGGCTGATCAGAGGACACGGAGCTCATAGAGGAAGAACGGGCAAAGTTTACAAGACTGGTGATCTTTTCAAGTACCGGTCGGATGGTCAGCTGGTCTTTGTCGGCCGTAAGGACACAGCTCAAATCAAGATCAGAGGTCAGCGAGTGGAAGTTTTGTGCGATGTCGAGCACAATGTGCGGAAGCTTCTTACTCCTGATGTTGCGAGTCTTGTCGATGCTGTCTACCCGAAGGAAAATGACTCTCCTTTCCTGACAGTCTTCATTGAGACCCTTGGCCACGAAAAGAATGTCCTCGAGGCCAAGCTTGTCGACGTGAGTCGCAGGCTGATTGATGTCCTTCCTGACTTCATGCTTCCGACAATCTACTACCCAATCCACCAGATCCCGCTGGGTCCGACTGGAAAAGCAGATCGGCGTTCGCTCCGTGAGCTAGCTTGCTCTTTGACGTTTTCTCAGCTGCTAGAAGCACAAGCAAAGATCTTGACACCTGCCGTTCATACTGAACCGAAAAATGACATTGAAATCAAATTGCGCGAAATTTGGGCAAGTCTACTCGCACTTCCGCCACCATCTATTAGTACAAGCGACAACTTCTTGCGTTTAGGAGGTGACTCTGTCAAAGCCATCCGCATGATTTCTCTAGCCCGGAGACAGCACCTGGAAATCTCTATTTCCGACATCTTTGGCGCGGCAACCTTGCGAGATCTCGCAAGAAGGACGCAGCCGACGACTACCACTATCGACCCGTCGCTATATCAGCCGTTCTCCTTGCTAGATCCGCAAATCGATCAGACCATTGTTCGTCAATCTGTGGCGACGTTGCTTTGTATTGATGCAGAAGGTGTCGAGGATATCCTACCATGTACGCCTATGCAAGCAGGTATGATGGCAATGACATCCATTCACGCCGGCGACTATGTCCTGACAGAATCATATCGCCTGCCGCCAAATACGGATCTGGATGCACTTGAAACTGCCTGGTTCGATGTACTTGAGTCAGCATCATTGCTGCGTACACGCATAATGGCGCTCCACGACGGAGGAGAGCTCATGCAGGTCGTGCTTTGCGCCAAACACTGCTTCGAATCTTCTTTCAAAACACCGCCACGGGACCAACTGACTTCATCGTGGAAGCCTGGTACGCCTCTTTTCCGCGTTGCAATATCGCATGATCGTGACGATCACCACAGTCTCGATCTGCAAATGCATCACGCCATATTCGATGGGTGGAGCCGTTCTTTGATATTTCAGGCCGTGGAGAAGGCATACAATCGTTCCCAAGAACCTCCACGACTTGCGCCTTTTCCGCCATTTGTGGATCATGTGCTTCGACAGATTGACCGGCCGGAGACGGCTACTTTTTGGACAGAGCAGCTGAAGAATCTCGATGTCGCGCCGTTCCCGCCCTTGTCCAAGACTGGAGGTCACAAAGAAGGGTTACGTCTTGAGTTCACGGACATAAGCTGGCCTCGAGCAGGAATCACGGCGTCGACTGTGATACGCACTGCCCTGGCTCTCCTGTTGTCTAAGTATACCAACTCTGATGACGTGGTCTTCGGAGCCACCGTCAGTGGCCGGCAAGCAGCAGTCCCAGACATTGATTGCATTGCCGGACCAACTATCGCAACCGTCCCAGTGAGAGTGACGGTCAGCTGGGAGGAGAACTTGCAAGAACTTCAGCGACAAATTCAGGATCAGATGATTTCGATGCACAATTACGAACAATTTGGGCTGCGCAACATCTACCAGGCAGCTGGTCTTTCCGACGTGGGCGACTCAAGTCTTTTCCAGCTGCTGCTAGTGGTCCAGCACGAAGCTGACCTTTCTTTCGAAGCTAGCAGTCCAGGTCTTTTCTCCGAAAGGGCTGAATCTTCTACTAGTTGGTCGGCTGACAATCTCAATCCTTTCAACGCCCACGGCATGATGATAGTCTGCACACCTTCAAACTCTGGTGTCACTCTGGAAATCAGCTTCGATACCGAATCCATCGGGTTCCCAGAATGTGAAAGATTTGCGAAGCAGCTCGAACACTTGATTCGCCTTGTCTGCTCTCCTGCACCGCAGAGATTGAAGCTCAACGACTTGGTCTTGGCAAGTCAAAGCGATGTACAGCAGATACTCCTGTGGAACGAGACGACTTTGCCCTCTGTGCATGAGTCAGTGGTTGGAATCGTTCAAGCTCAGGTTTCATCGAATCCAGATGCACCTGCTGTGGAATCTCCCCACCTGAGGCTCACCTACGCGGATCTCTGGCGATTATCCTCGAAGGCTACGAAATCGCTGCTAGAGTATAGTATCCAAGGCCGTAGGATACCTTTGAGCTTCGAGAAGTCGCCTTGGATGGTCATTGCCATGCTTGCGGTTCTGCGTGCTGGTGGCATTGCAGTACCACTCGCATCTCCAACTTCGACAGAGCAGGCCGTCCATGTTGTGAAGACTTGCGAGTCAGCATTGGCGATCACATCACGGCATCTTGTTGATTGTTGTCCCTTCTCGGATATGTGCACACTATTGGTCATCGAGAACCTTGTAGAGGCAAAAGACGATTCCGATCTTACAGTGCAGCACGAGAGCCCGGCGTTGGCCAATGGTGCTGTGATCATTTTCACCTCGGGCACAACCAGCATCTCGAAGGGAACATTGTGGAGCCATCGTGCGCTGAGCAACAACATTCGTGCAGCCATGGGATGTTTTGGACTCAGTAAGAGTAGTCGTGTCTTCCAATTTGCGGCCTACGACTTCGACGTCAGCACGGTCGAGAGCCTGGCAGTGTTGTCCGCCGGAGGTTGCCTTTTCGTGCCCGAGCAACGCGATATCTGGGATCGACTCTCCGTTGCAATAGCTGAAGCGAAAGCAAACTGGATCTGTCTTACTCCTTCCGTAGCAGATACTCTCGACCCGAAGCAAATACCATGTCTGCAGACCTTCGTGTTCGCTGGTGAGAAGTTGAAGCATGTCGACACTCAACCCTGGATCGAGAATGGCACCGCTGTGCTGAACTGGTATGGTCCTGCCGAAGCTTCAGTTGCGACGTCCTGCTCTTTGAAAGACTCGGAGTGGCCGGCAGGACTCATTGGTAGGAGCAAGTATGCACGAACCTGGATTCTTGATATTCGTGATCCTACCAAACTTGCGCCCATCGGCACTGTTGGCGAGCTTTGCATTGATGGCGACATCGTAGCAGACGGTTACGTTAGTAGCGAGACCGAGGCGACACAACATATCGCCTTCACGCCACCACCAGCGGTCGAGCATGTGGCTATACCCACTCTCACTCAGCGTTGCACGACATTCCGGACTGGCGATCACGTCAAATATGATGCAACAGGCAACCTTGTATTCATCGGGCGAGGCAAAGACAGCTGGACCAAAGTCCATGGTAGACGGGTCCAGCTTCATGAGATCGATGAAGCCGCGCAGGCCTTCTTCGCCGGGCGTTTCATCACAATCGTAACGGACGTGATCAAGCTGGCAGATGTGGAGAAGGAGTGTTTGGTTCTCTTCCTTTGCCGCTCTGCTGATATATCAAGCAAATGCACCCTGGCTCTTGATCGTGACTACGATCACGAACAGCTGTCCCGACTGAGACGTCATCTGGCGCAGCAACTACCAGCTTACATGGTTCCCACATATCTCATACCCGTGAACGAGCTACCACTGGGAAAGACTGGCAAGGTTGACAGACGGGCCCTTTGTCAGTTCGGTAGCCATCTCTCGCGCACTGAACTTGTGGCACTTGTCCAGTCTCATGAGACCAAAGAGCAAGCTTTCACCCAAAAGGAAGACGCCCTACGACACCTCTGGGCGGCTGTGCTCGGCATCACTTTGGACCAGATCAGCCTCGACAGTCACTTCTTCCGCTTAGGAGGCGACTCGATTGCTGCTATGCGTCTGGTTTCACTGGCTCGTGGGCGGGGTCTACATATCAACACCGCGTCCGTTTTCCAAAGTCCTCTTCTTGTCGAGATGGCTTCAACAATGACGGCCGGCGTCAACGATAGTGCTGAGCAGATCAAACCATTCTCGCTCCTAAGTTCAGAAGTGAACGTCGAAGAAGTGACTTCAGCAGCGGCTCGGCTTTGCAGTATCCCGGCAGCAGATATAGTCGACATGTATCCGTGCACACCTTTGCAGCAAGGCCTACTCGCACTGACTGCACGAAATCCCGGTCAATATATTTCACGGAGTGTGCTGAGTCTTCAGTTGGGTATTGAACGCTCACGATTGAAAGATGCTTGGCTTGCGACAGTGGCTCATTTACCGGTTCTGAGGACCCGTTTTGTTGACCTTCCTGGACTCAACCTTGTGCAAGTTATTACCAAAGACCTTCTTCTTCAACGTGGAGACGACATCGAAGAGTATGTTCGACAGGATGAGCAGAAGCCGATGTTTCTCGGCGATGCACTTTGTCGTGCCGCTCTGGTCCAAGATTCTTTCGTCCTCACGATCCATCACAGCATATATGACGGGGCCTTCCTGTCTATGCTCCTCAGCGAAGTGGAGGCCAGGTACATCTCGAGCGCTGACATCGTCACAACGCCATACCAGGCCTTTGTCAAGCACATTTCGCAATTGCCAGTCGACAAGTCCAGAGAATTCTGGACACGTGAGCTTGGCAAAGCGGAGTTTCATTTGTTTCCTCACCTACCGACGGCCTCATATGTCCCACAGGCCACCCGTGAGCTGAAGCGACCTATTACCTTACAGTGGCCTCGCGATGTGAACACTCCGACCATCATCGTCCGGTCTGCCTGGGCTCTTGTTGTCGCTCGATTCTCGATGAGCACGAATGTCATCTTTGGAAATGTTCTGAGCGGAAGAACGATAGATCTGCCAGGGATCGAGCACTGCGCTGGTCCCACGGTGTGTACCATTCCACTTCCTGTCTGCGTCGATTGGGACGAGGACATCAACACATTTCAGTCGCGGCTGAGGCAACAAGATCTCAACGCGGCGCCGCATCAGCACTATGGAGTACACAACATTACCCGTGCAGCTGGAAAGTCCACTCAGGGCCATCTCTTCCAGACCCTTCTTGTGGTGCACGCGGTCTCGGAAGGCAAGACTTTGCAATCAGACAATTCCATCTTCAAAGCTCGAACATTTGGGTCCACGTTGGACACCATCGGTGCAGATCCCTTCAACGCCCACGCCCTGCTGGTCTCATGCTGGCTTGCCCCAGACGGGCTGGTTTTGGCTGTGAGCTTTGATGAGAGCGTCTTGACGATTGCACAGGTGAATTTACTTGCACAGCACTTCGAACGCGTGCTGCGACAGCTTGTCAGCTCGAGTGCGATGAGCACTGGATCTGCGTCGGAGGTGAGTCTGGAAGATCTTCACAGCTTCTGGAGTCAGCGACCAGGTCCTCGACTCGCCAGCGACCGGAGTGGAATCCATTTCGATCGCTTCCCCCAAAGCGATGGAACGAGCAACATCCAGACACTGCCAGCCCGACAGGACTCGGCCATAGGTCTGGCGGCGAGCACATGTTCGCATACCAACCGCGTCGCTGCACCAAATGACGGACTAGATCATCGAATGCTGGAACAAGCATCTTCAGCATGCCGTGTTTCAATGAATGATATTGAAGATATGTATCCTTGCACACCCTTGCAGGGAAGTCTCATGGCTTTGTCTGAGCGTCGAACTGGAGACTACGTGGGTCATGATAGTCTCCCCTTGGCGGCATCCGTGGATGTCGACCGTTTTCGTGCAGCTTGGGAGAAAGTGCTTCTTGCAATGCCGATCCTCCGGACTCGCATCCTTGATATTCCTGGAGTCGGCCTGACACAGATCGTCATGCGAACGCCTACGCCATGGTCTAGTTCTACGACACAGGTCGAATTTGAACTCGAGCAGAACGAGCAGGTGATGTCTCTTGGACAGCCACTCGCAAGGTATGGCATTGTCAGGGATGGAGGCAAGCACCGGTTCTTGTTGACTACCCATCACGCGGTCTACGATGGCATGACGAATGTTCTCATTCGCGAGACGTTGGATGCCTATTATCACCAGCGGACGCCAAAGCCTACCCTGCCATTTCGACACTTTGTGGAGAATGTCATCAGAGCTTCCCACGCAGAGTCAGAGCAAGTCTTTTGGAAGTCTCAATTTCAGGATCTCGACACTCAACATTTCCCAAGTCTCCCTTCGGCTTCTTATCAACCGCAGCCAAATACACTAGTGGCCAAATCGATCGACAAGCTTTCCTGGCGTACAGACGGCATTCTGTCTTCCACGATTGTGCGTTCGGCGTGGGCACTCGTGTGTCGTCGCTACGCAAGCTGTGACGTGGTCTTTGGAGCCATCGTCTCGGGTCGACAGGCAGCGATAGACAACGTGGACCGCATTGGTGGACCCACGATCGCAGCTGTGCCGGTCAGGATACGAGCAGATCCGGATCTGACCGTCGAAGAATTCCTGGCCAAGGTGCAAACACAAGCCATCGAGATGATCCCTTTCGAGCAGAGTGGGATTCCACGCATAGCAAGCTGTAGCGACGAGGCTCGCGAAGCATGCAAGTTCCAGTCCATGCTGGTCATCCAGCCTCCACAGACGATGAATTTGTCGGACACCAGCCTTTTCGACCCTCCCGACTCAGGCCAACAGCAACTGCGCTCCTATGCTAGATTCAGCAGCCATGCGTTGACGGCCGTGTGCCTCCTCCAGGACGACCGTCTTGAGGTTCAATTCATTGTCGATCCCCTGATTCTTGATGACCAGGCGACTTCGGCCTTTGCGGACCACTTCGCGCAAGCTGTCCAGGAACTGTGCCGAGCCGAGTCAACAGCAAGATTGTCTGAAATGAGAATGATCACCGATCATGAAGTGGATCAGATCTGGCAGTGGAACCAAGAGGTCAAACCATACACAGACACATTCGTGCATCAAATGATCGACCGCATTGCTCAACAGCAGCCCGACAAGGTTGCTGTTTGTGCGTGGGATGGCGAGCTTACGTACCGTCAACTGGCCCACCGGGCAACCTCCATCGCGCATGCAATACTTGGAACGGGAGTCACGGGCAATCGATTCGTGCCAATTTGTTTCGAAAAGTCCGTGTGGACCACAGCTGCATTCTTGGGGACTGTGAAGGCTGGCTGTGCCGTTGTGATGCTCGATCCTTCTCTCCCCGAGGCTCGCCTGAGAGAGATGGTCCGACAAACGGAGGCGGACCTGATTCTCTCCTCTCCTGAGAATGCTGACCTGTCGCAAAGGCTCTGCAAACATGTGCTTGTCATTGACGCCAACGCAAGGCAGAATTACGACGAAGCACCAGCTTTTCAATCCGAGCTTCCGCCCGTGCAGCCCGACGACCTTCTCTATGTCACCTTCACATCGGGCAGTACTGGCATCCCGAAAGGATGCCTGGCCACGCACGAGAACTGGAGCACGGCGGCCGTTCGGCAGAAAGGCTCGTATGGGATCAACAACCGATCACGACTGTATGACTTTTGCTCGTACTCATTTGATGCCCATCACGTGGGCCTCTTCCATACGCTCTGCGCTGGCGGCACGCTCTGTGTTCCTTCGGAGAAGCAGAGAAGAGATCAATTACCGGAGAGCATTCGACAGTATCAGGCCACCGACCTCCTGATCACGCCCATAACAGCAAGCATGCTCGACCCCGCCACCATGCCAACCGTGAAACATGCCATTATCATGGGAGATAAGGTCAGCAAAGAAGAGCTGACTTCGTGGGCTGCGCAAGTCAAAGTCTGGCATGGCTACGGACCTTCGGAATGCTCGGCTGCGGCCATGAGCTGGGAAGTCCCGTATCCCATGCCCGAGAACATGCAAGTTTCAATCGGCAAGGGCGCAGGGCAGGTCACGTGGATTGTGGACCCGGCCAATTACGACCAGCTTTGTCCGATTGGAACCGTGGGGGAGCTCTTCCTCGAAGGCCCACTGGTTGGACCAGGATACCTCCAGAACGAAGAAGCCACACGAGCAGCATTTATCGATTCTCCCAAGTGGCTGTCAGAAGGGAGCAGGAGCAGCTCGGGAAGACGTGGAGTTGTCTATCGGACAGGAGACCTGGTCAAATATGATATCGGGAGCGGCAACATCATTTTCGTCGGAAGAAAAGATTTTCAGGTCAAGCATCACGGTAAGCGGCTCGAGCTTGGCGAGGTTGAGCATCAGGTGTTGAAGTGTTTGGCGACAAGAAATGTATCGTGCCTCCTCGCCGCTGAGCTCGTAGTTCCAGACGTAACGCGGAGGCCGATTGTTGTGGTCTTCCTGCAGATGGACGGATCTGCTTGGGAAAGTTTGCGTGATCATCTGGGCGGACTCGTCCAAGAACTGGCAGATCAGCTCCCGGCTCACATGTTGCCCGGCACCTTCGTACCTCTGCCAAATATGCCATTGAGTGCCGCTGGCAAGATCAATCGGACGAAGCTGCGGGAAATCGGCAAAGGACTTGGTGTGAACGAGCTGGTGTTGCCAGCCTCTCGGTCATTGATCGAGCCTCCAGCAACGGATGGTGAGCGTAGGCTCCAGCAAATGTGGGCTCAGACTCTTCACATTTCCGGCGATCTTATCGGCCGCAATAGCAACTTCTTCCGAGTCAGTGGCGATTCGATCATGGCCATGCAGCTCATGGCACGAGCCCGTCGACAAGGCATCTCACTCCCAGTGTCCGAGATCTTGGCCAACCCAGTCCTGGAGGATATGGCGCAAGTCATGTCGAGCGATGATGTGACACCTGATCAGCAAGCAGTCCAACCTTTCTCCCTCCTGAGACATCCGGGAAGGGCGGATGTTCTTCGAAATGAGGTTGCTCAACAGTGTGGAGTGGACGTGGAAGCCGTTGAAGACTGTTACCCCTGCACAGCGGTCCAGAAATCACTGCTTGCCGTGACCTCGATGAGGCCGGGGGACTATGTTGCTCGTATCCCGATCGAGGTCGCTCACGATGTTGACGTGGCGCGACTTCGAGAGGCCTGGTTTGACGTGGTTGCTGATTTCGCTCCGGTCCTGTGCAACCGCGTGCTAGCTGTCGACGGGGAAGGATTCGTGCAGGCACAGCTTCGAGCGCCTCTCGACTGGAGTGAGTATGCAAACCTGGAAGCCTTCCACCAAGCCGAGGCCAGCTACACTATGGGACTCGGCACAGCATTGACAAGGCTTGCTCTCGTCGACGCCGATCCTTCTGGCAAACGACTCTGTGTCCTCACACAGCACCACGCGATCTATGATGCCGTGTCCCTCTCGCTGCTTCTTAGAGCCGTGTGCAACACCTACCAAGGCCACACCGCACAGCTTCGACCGTCCCCCTTCCAAAACTTCATGCAATACACTCTTGCTATCAGCCACGAGAAATCCAAAGCATTCTGGAGACACCACTTTGCACAATGTGCAGCAACAGCGTATCCCGCACTTCCCAGAGATCAGTATCAACCCCAGGCCGACAGCACAATCGTTCATGACATGGCCGCCGTATCCTGGCCCGAGCTCGATGTCACTCCTGCGATAGTCATTCGTGCAGCTTGGGCAATCCTTTCAGCGCGATATACCGACTCGAACGATGTAGTCTTTGGCGTTCTTAGTACGGGCCGTCAAGCGCCTGTTGACGGTATCGAAGACATGATTGCGCCTCTGATAGCCGCCGTGCCTGTACGCACGCGGATGGCGTCCGATATGCCCGTCCATCAACTGTTGGCTGAGATGCAGAAGCTATCCCTCGAGATGATTCCATTCGAGCAGACCAGCATGACTGATATACAGGCCTCGAGCGAAGACGCTGCCGCTGGAGCCAGGTTCAATACTCTCTTGATTGTCCAGCATTCCGGGCAAGCAGCGGCACCGACCTTTGGAAGCGGACCATTCGTTCGTCTGGCGCACTCTCTGGATGATGGTAGCCTAGATCACTTCAATCCGCACGCAGTAATGCTCATGTTCCAATTCCAGGACGGCGGAAAGCTGCGAATGGAGATGAGCTACGACTCAAATGTCATCAGCACGCCTCAAGCCAAACTCCTCGTCACTCATTTTGAGCAAGGTCTCCGGCAGATTTGTGCGTGTACAGATGGCGAAACGGTTCAGGACATCAGTCTGCTGAGTGATGCGGACCTCGAATGTCTCTGCAAGTGGAATGCCACGCTCCCTGCACCGACGTGCTCCTGCGTCCACGAGCTCTTCGATGCCACTGCAAAGCAGTATCCGGACACTCAGGCGCTGTGCGCTTGGGATGGCGAGCTCACATACCTGGAGCTCAACGATCTATCACACAGCCTGTCTCGGCAGCTCGTCGCGCGTGGTGTGAAGCCTGGCGATGTCATCCCACTGTGCTTCGAGAAGTCCATGTGGATGCCAGTGGCTGCTCTTGGAGCCATGCGAGCCGGTGCAGCGTGCGTCTCTGTTGACTGTACACAGCCGGAAGGGCGCCTGAAGACTATCCTAGGCAAGATTCAACCAAAGTATATTCTCACATCCTCAGCGAACAAGGGCTGGGCAAGCCGACTGTACGCTGCCGAAGTAGTCTTGGTGGATCGAGACCACATTGTAGATCAGAATACCACCACTGTTGAGCTTCCGAAAGTTGCCCCAGAGGACCTCTTGTACGTTGTGTTCACATCTGGGTCAACGGGCGAACCAAAGGGTGTTACCACGACTCACCAGAACTTCTCTTCCGCTTTCACACATCAGAGGGACCCCCTGAAGGTCTATCACGGAACCCGAGTCTTCGACTTTGTCTCCTACAGCTTCGATGTGTCCTGGTCGAATACGTTGAACACGCTCCTTTGCGGCGCAACTTTGTGCATTCCTTCCGAGCTCGAGCGCAAGAACGATATCCCTGGCGCGTTCAATCGCATGAGAGCGGACTATTCATTCTTCACGCCATCAGTTGCTCGCTCACTCAACCCTCTCACGCTGCCTGGGCTCAGAACGCTCGCCATGGGCGGCGAACCAATCCCCGCTGCAGAGATGGCCCGCTGGAGACAAGTCAACACCTTCATTGGCATCTACGGACCGGCTGAATGTGCGCAAGCGCTGACCATAACAGAGTTGACGAGCGAGAGCCCACCGGCGTACGTCGGAAGATCTTTCGGAGCCAGGACTTGGCTGGTGGAGCCTGGTCGAGTGGACCGCCTGGCTCCCATAGGGACTCCGGGAGAACTCGTGCTCGATGGACCGGCCGTGGCGACGGGCTATTGGGCCGATCAGGAGATGACAAAAGCTGCATTCCTCCCAAGCCCAGCCTGGCTTTCCCCATTTTCAGACCCCGAAGGCTACGTGTACAAGACCGGCGATCTGTTACGCTACAACGAGGACGGCTCCTTGACTTTCCTCGGCCGAAAAGACCAGATGGTGAAGCTTCGCGGTCAGCGAATCGAACTGAGCGAAGTCGAGTATAATTTGCTCAAGGCGCTTCGCAAGCATACAACGCTATGTGACTCCGTCGCCGTGGAAGTCATTACGCCGGCAAATAGTCCAGCCCCGATTCTGGCGGCCTTCCTGGCATTGAAGCACGATCTCGCTTCTCATGAGAGGCTGGATCGAACCTTCCGCCTCTCGCGAGCGTTGGAAGAAGTAGAAGACGACATTCGAGAAGTTCTGCCGCAGTACATGATCCCTGGAGCATACATCACTCTCGACGAGATGCCCATGACGACAACCAACAAGATCGACCGACGCGCCCTTCGCAGCATAGGCGGCCAGAGGAAGCTGGAAGATCTCGCGAGCATGCAATTGCAGAGCAAGGCAGCGCAGAAAGGCCCGAGCACTGATATGGAAAAGAGAATCCAGCAGCTTTGGTCCCAGATCCTTGGCATCGAACCGTCCAGCATCAAGTCCCAAAGCAGTTTCTTGAGGATTGGAGGCGATTCCATCTCGGCCATGCGTCTTGTGGCTGCAGCAAGACAGGCTGGCGTCTCCTTTACCGTAGCCGACATCTTTCGGAACCCAAGGCTGTCACAGTTGGCCGAGGTGGCGAAAGAGATCACAATGCCAGCTGAAGTGCCCAAGCTGGAGCCACGGAAGCCCTTCTCTCTGCTCCCCGAGACAGCGGCCGACCACATGAGCTTCCTCTACGATACTGTAGAACCACTTCTCGGCGACGGCGCCGAGGCAGATGACATCCAAGACGTCCTACCCACGACCGACTTCCAAGAGCTCGCTGTTCGTGAGAATTTGCAGAATCCACCTGGTCGTCTGCCGCACTTCATCCTCGATTTACCCAAAGATGTGGATGTCGTACGTCTGAGAAGAGCGTGTAAACGAGTCGGCGAACACTTTGAGATCTTGCGCACCGTCTTCATAGAGCTCGATAATCGATTGTGGCAAGTCCAGCTCGGCCACCTGAAGCTTCGCTTCGATGTTGTCAAAGCCGTAGACGGAGACGTTGACAATGCTGTCAAAGCAGCGTGCGAGCAAGACCTCAAGCGACGTCGAAAATTGGGAGAATCGTCACTGGCATTCACGGCCATTACCCCCGAGCAAGGACAAGGACAAGGGAAACTCGTTTTCCGCCTTTCTCACGCGCAATTCGACGATTACAGTCTTGCCGCCATGTTCACAGCGCTCACAGCATTCTACCTCGGCGAAAGCGTCCCCTCGCCTCAGATGGGATTCGGAGACTTGCTCACATATCATCAGCAAAGGAAAGAAGCCAGCCTCCGTCACTGGAGCGCAAGACTACAAGACTGTCCGCCTCCCGAATGTACGAGCGGTCGTCCTCTCACCACCGAAGACCGCTTGTCCTTCCAGCAAAGTATCCCGCTGCTCCGAGCAGAGCATTGCAAAGGTATCCCACTCGCAACAATCTTCCATGCCGCGTGCTCTCTCGCCATCGCTAAGCACTGTGGACGAGACGAAGTGGTATTGGGTCGCTTGGTCACCGGACGTGCTATGCTTCCCGTCGAACTTCAGGAAGTAGTAGGCCCTTGTTTAGTCGAGCAACCGATTCGCTACAAAGCACAATCAGGGGATGATGATGTTTTCGCTGTAGCTCGAGTCCTGCAACAACAATTCATCGAAGACTCCAGCTACGAGGCGGTCGGGATGCTGGAAATCCTTCGCCACGCTACCACCGCATGGCCGACCGAATGTTGTGATTTCGGGTGGCGCACGGCTTTCCAGCAAGAAGATGGGTCCGAGGTCTCGTTCTTAGGGCAAGAGAAGGCGGGAATGACGGCTTTTGAGAGACCGCATCTGCCACGGCTTCGACCTGAGATCTATGCTGCGCCGAAGAATGGGAGGCTGGAGTTGGCGTTTGAAGGGAATAGGGGACTGCAGGAGGAGGAGGATGTGCGGGAATTGATGAATCGGATCGCGGATCTCTTGGCGGCTTGTGCTAAGTAGCTGTCGTGGGTGGTGACGGTCCTCCCGTATCTGTAATCGTTTTCAAGGGAGACAGGTGCTGTGGATCAATTCTCTCGCAACAGGTTCCCGAGTAGATAGTCAGATGAGCATGATGGGAGCATCCAGTATTCTCAAGCGGTCGCTTTCTACCATGTCTATCTATCAAACCCGGTTGCCAAACATTGCAACACCGATCTATAATCCCACACTTTCAAACGCCAGAATCATCAATGCCTCCAACTCTTGCCCTCTGCCTGCGTAGCATTTTCTTAGCCATCCGAATCGTCAAGATCGTCATCACACCACCCCAGATCCAAGGTAGACCCCAACCGATAGCGTACGCAACCTCCTCATTGACAGTGTCACTCGAGAGTGCCAGACCCCAGATCACAGCCACAATGCACAGACCACTGACTCCCCAAGCCCAATCCAAAACTCTGCATAATCTCTGAAACTCAAAATCGGCTTCGAATCGATCGTTCCACGCTTGTCTCCAAGCCCCTCCCTGCTTTCCATCAACAGCCACAACATCTTCGGCGACGATGAAGACTCCTGGTCTCAGGGGTGCGCCTTTCGGGATCGACGAGAATCGAAATGGGGCGGGGATTTTCAACGCGATGCAGATCTCGACGAGGATGAGTTCGAGGCAGACGTAGAGCATTAGGGCGGAGAGAGAAACGGAGGTGGGTGGAAGGGAGGGGATCGAGGTGCCAACTGAAATGAGGATGGTGAGGGCTGTGAAGCCGAAGAGATAGTTCCATTGGAAGTAGTCGAAGTTCGACCAGTTCTTGTACCATTTATTTGGTGGCGAAGTCATCCCGAGAGGTCGGCAGGATTTTCGATTGGTGAGGAGGTAGTACGTTCTTTGATACAGCTGCCATATTGAGGTCAAGCCCATAAAGATTGTGGGTATGGTGAGGACTAAAGAGAGGTCGAGAGATGTGCCTGCAAGATGTGTGAGATCGTATTATGGGCTTCGTGTTTGAAGCTGCTGGTACTTACCATAGTGCAGAGCAAAGTAGATTACAATGGGCAGGATGCCGTTGACGACAATGATCGTCGTCCAGGCCACTGTGAGATATAATCTGTGTTGTGAAAGGTTGAGAGGTAGAGCAGGGAGTGGTTTCGAGTAATTTTCGTCGGGCATGTTTGCAATTCTCGTCGTCGTTATACTAGCTTTCGTGCTGGTTGCTGTCATTGTCGGCGTTCGAGACGATTTGGATGGTCCCGGGTGACGGTGGAACGTTTATTATTTCATGATGTCGCACGCGGTCTCCGCGGGCTGCACGGTAAAAGATCCTTGTAGTATGCACTGAGAATAACTTGTCAGTAAGCGCGGGAAGAACCCTGCTGTCACATTGGTGTGGTGACGCATGCGATCTCAAGCCGCTGGGATCCGGACTCAGCTCCAGGGACATACATGAGGTCCAGGTACAGTGCAGGGAGCAATATCGCTGGATGAGAGCCCACGGTCATCATGGCGCCCTTCATGTTGCTGGACTTGGAGAGGTTCTCAGCTACCACTCCTCGAAAATACGCCACGTTCACGGCCGAACGATGCGGAAGAGCGCCAGTGCAGTACCTATCAACAATGAGAATTTGGGTTATGCAGGATGAGGAAGTCCTTTCGCCGCAGCAGTTTCTCCAGATGACTGTCCGACCACAGCAGAGGCTTCGATTCCGCAGCCAGAGAGAAGCTCAACAAGTGCAATCTGTAAAGGCGTGCAGACCGGTTGGCTGTAGAACTAAAGAGCATCATTGATTCTCGTGTCCGATCTGTTCTTGGGCAATTCACCTAGAAAATCATTAGCCATCATTTCTATGAATGACTTGGCTCAAGCTTGTGCACCGAGAAGATCCCATTCACATGCATAATCTTTGAGAGACATTGAAGCACAGTGCGGTCTCTGGCCTGCAGCGGTGGTCGAGGCGCAGTATTATGAGTGCCACGCAGGCTGCGAAGGCGTAGAAACTCGTAAGCGTCATCTGGCATGACATGGCCATTGGCGCCACCAAAGCCAAATGAGGCTATTGAAGCTCTCCTGAGACCCGATGCAGGCCATAGTACGCCGTCTTGAGGGATACAGACACGAAGATAATCAGCTCGAGCGGTGGCAGTTATGAGGCTATGAGGCTATGACACCGGCTTCGATGGGATCGCCCACTAGGGGTTCTCAATATTCTACGTTTATTCTAGTACACGGGACTTGCCGCTTTCCAGAACCATTCCATCAGCGGCTTCTTCGCTTGATTCACTCACACCTGTGCCATGCACTTCGAAATATTGTTTTTGCGAAATATGTCCAGATTCGCCTTTGCACAATCTTCTTCGATCAGCGGTTGTTGTGGGCATCTTTGCCGGGCATGTATACAGACATGGAGTCCTGCCATCCTGGTTGAAACAAGATGACCGAATCATGAATGGTATCCCCGGTAACGTTAGTCCGAGCTGCCAGATACGAGCGGCTTGACCATGATTACGATCCCGAAGCCTTTTCCGCCCATGGCCGTTCGCACGATAGTTGAAGCCGAAGCCGAAGCATCGACCGTCCTTGCTTAGCATGCCCGGATGATCAAGTTCCATATCTGATTCGAGTGTGATGAGGACGTTGCTTCCACGTCAGTCAAGTGCAGGACTGGGGGAAATCACGCCTGCGACTACCTACGTACCATCTCCGAGTCACCGCTCAAAATGCATTGGTACCCTAACTCAAGGGCAATGAGACTACTTGAGCACGCGGTGTCCACATGTACAGCATTTTGGCATAATCAGAAGAGAAGGAGCCTGGAACACACATATCTTAGTGCCAGAGATTCGATCGAAGGGGATGCCGGCATTCTCGAGCGCAAGATACACAGTCTCGAGTGTCAATCGCTGGGTTCACGGCGACATAATTGCACCACGTTCGCGGGCGTGCAGCCTTCGCTTACAAGGTAGCTGAAGCCGTTGACCACACGGGCAGCGATGCTTCAAGAATCGAATTGGAGTGCCACCATCTTGCATCGTCCAACATCATTGCTTGTGACCTTTCGAGATGAACACAATAGCTGCTACACACATGTAGATGGCCGTGATTCTGCTACCTGGCATCTGGCAGCATTGATTAGGAGGTGCATGGCCTGCTTTTTTAAGATCGTCGCCTTCGGAATACCTATGGCTTCGTGTCAATCATCAAGACTTGTTCCCTATTTCCTGAGGCTGGAAGAGTGTGCCAAGACATCTGCGGGGAACATGCGCTCGCGCAAACATCGCGAAGTTGTCCTGACATTTTGAACGCACCAAGCTCTTCTAAATTTCTTTGCCACACGCTCCGGCCGAAGAGTTTACGTCGGCGGTCGTTGCAGCCAAGACAATTGCATGGGAATCCCGCTGCCACCAAGAGACGTGGGCGGCGTGAGGAGCGGCGCAATACACGCAACGGGTTTTAATGCTTTCGGCCAACTGCAACCAGACCCTCCTCCAGGCGGCACCATCGACGATGTGACCAGCTTCAGAGAAATTGGGAAGGGAAGAATGGTCCAGATGGAGAGCCGCTGCGAGCGCGAGAGGTGGGGCTTGGCATCAATCATGTCGCAGTCGTGGCTGGTGGGGAGCTCTTGGTGAACGGAGACAACAGCAACGGTCAGCTTGGCCTTGGCGACGTGAGCGGTGCTGAGGAATGGGAAACGGTCGGCCTCCGGGTATCCGATATTTGGTGTGGGTCGAAATGTACCTTCGCGGTCTGCGACTGAGCGTGCCAGGCTGTGAATTCCCGCGCAAGCATCAGAAGTCTCGCCGTGAAACTCCAATGGACGGCCGTAGCACTGACCAGCCGTTTGTTGCTGCCAGATCGTCAGGAGGGACACATCGGGTAAGCTCAATTGATCCACTTCAAACCACCGAATAGCAAGTTGACCATGAATCCAGACAGAACAGCAATTTGCCTTCGGCGGCTCCAAACGCCTTCTTCTCTCATCAACCAGCACATCGCACCGATCGGCCAAAAGAAGCCGATCAGATTTCCATACAGCATATCTTCCAGCCCACCAGAGTCCTCTGCTCCAAATCCTCCAGCATCGTTCGTGCCGTCTTCGGCGGTATTTGATCCGGAGTCCAACCAGCGCTCTTCTAAGGCAAGGAGCTGTTGACCAGTCGGCATGGTATCGGGTGTATGTGTATGAGATTGTATCGCCAGAAATTGTGCTCGTAAAGCAGCCACTTCTGAGGATGTGAAGCCGGCTGTGAGAAGGCGGTCAAACCCACGAGGGGCGGGAGTCGTGGTTGTCAACGCATCATCCTGCTTTGGCTCTGTATCTACAGCTTTAGATGTCCTTTCAGATCTCAATGCAGCATCCGCCTGCTCTGCTTCCCTCTTCTCCTTTGCCAGATCATCTGCGCTTAATGCATCGCCAATTGAGCAATGGATGTACACTCTAGGTCCTAGCTCTTTTACGGGAAGCTTTCCTGTCGCTTTGGCGCTGAGAGCGGAGGGCGGAGGAGGAGTTGTAAGGTTGAGACTTTTGCTTAGAGCAGCATTATCCGGCAGTACGCGTCCAGAATGTATCAGGCGGAGCTTAGATTCATTGGTGGGAGAGGGTAGATGCGAACGGATGTCTTGCTTTAGAGCGAGAGCAGAAGTCGTAGAGGGTGACGAGATGGACAGCACTAGGTCTGGGTTCGAGGTGGAGAAGCGGATCACGAGGTTTATGGGCGTGGTCGCGGTCGTGGGCGGAGACATGGTTGCATTTGTCGCTGGTTGTGAAAGCGCGGTTTGCTGGCTACCACCAGATTCGAGACATGTCACATGTGAATATGGCCAGAATGAATGAGTTGTGGTAGTTCTCACGTGATCAGGATCTACTAGGGAGGCCCATACGTACCAGATTGTCAATACAGCACTTCTGAGCGCAGCGACAACAACGCAATCTTTGCCCCTTCAAGTTCTTTTTATTATATCTTTTTATATAGAGGATTTATAGGTTAATAATGTAGGGCAAAGATACTCTAATTTGTATCTATTTTTAGAAAATAATAAAATTTATAGTCGTTACCTACTAAATTTATAGGATATATAGATAGATAGATATTTCATTTGCCTATTGTAGTGCCTTTCGGCCTATGTAGGTCTGTTTCTATGTATTGTTTTAGGTAGGAAACCAACTTAGTTAGTAAAAACCTCCCTCCTGTCCTATTTATAAGTATTAATCTTCCTCGTTTCCTTGTTTTCCTTCCTTTAGGGTATACTAGTATTATAGTTGTTACCCTCTAACTACCTTGCCTACTACCCTGCCCTTCTTTCCCCCTCTTCTTCCCTCCTTCTTATCTACTCCTTAGTTTCCCTTACTAGTACGAATTGTTGTATAAATCCCTATTTAATAATCTACTTTACTATCCTCTTTAGGTCTTCTTTGCTCTAGATTAGCTTATCGTATTCCCTTTCTATTGCTTTTAGTCTCTAATTACTTCTACCTTCTAACTATTAAGGGCAGACTAGTAGTATATACTTAGGGTTCTGAGATTAGTAGCTATATTAGTAAGCCCTACTTTCAATTCCTAGGACGTTTCTTCTAAATAGGTAAGATCTGAATCCAATATATTTAGATCTGATTTAGATAGCTAGGCTTGCCTCGGCCCTATTTAGGTCCTTATAGAGCTAGTAGTTATATTAACCAAATTTGATTAGTGCCTTTAGGGTTCCTAGTCTAACTTGTGTTTTGTTCTATTCCTACTCCTATAGGTGTCTAGCTATTAATTCTGCTAGGCTTTGTTTCTCTCTCTTTAGTTTGTCTTCCTTTAGCCTTATATTTAGTCCCTAAAGCTCTTTCTCTAGTATTTCTCTTATTAAGACTCTATAGTGCTCTAGGTCTTTAACTTTCTAGGGAGTTATTTATAGTCTGTCTCGCCTCCTAGTCCTAATATACTAGGCTTTTATCTTATCTAGTGCCTTTTAGATAGTCTGTTAGGCTAGGTATTCTATTGTCTTTGCTATATATTAGTGTCTTAGTCCCTTAAAGTATTGTTTAACTAGTAGGATCCCTAATTCCATTTCTACTACCTTTATAGGTATAGTTTTATATGCTCCTAGGATTTTCTTTAGGCCTTAGGTTTAGGACCTGCTAACTAGTTACTCGATCCTCTTTAGTGTTTTCTCCTAGGCTGTCTATATCTGTGCTCTATATAGTATTGCTAGCTTAACAATTGCTTTATATATAACTTTGGCTTTCTCGAATGTAGCCCCCTATATAGAGGCTATAAGCCTATTGATAGATTATATATTAGCATCTGCCCTCTGCTTTGCCTTCTTTACTTATAGTCCCTAATTTAGTTTTAGGTCTAGCTAGATCCCTAGTACCCTAAGCTCTACTAATAGTTGGGTTTTAAAGCCTTAGATAGTAATTAATTGCTTTATATTATAAGTTGATTTAGCCTTGCTAAAGTAGATAAGCTAGTATTTTTCTAGGGCGAATTTTGCTCTATATCTCTTTACCTATTTTTTATACTCCTAGTGCTTCTCTTCTAGGATCTTACAGTTAGTTTCTATTATCTTAGACTAGGCTAGGATATTTGTGTCATCTATAAACCCTAATGCTAATATATTTCTTAATTCTAGGAGTAGGAGTAGGTCTGCTATAAAGATAAGGAAGAGGATTAGGGAGAGTGTTAATCCTTAGGGGATTCCCTTTTTAGTTAGTATTAGGTCTAATTTAAATTTGCCTAGAATAAGCTGTATTAACCTTTCCTATAGGAAGGACTAGATAAATTAGACTATCTAGTTTAGTATAGCCTTCTATTTAAGTATATATAGGAGCCTTTTATAGGAGATATTGTTAAAGGCTCCTAAGATGTTAAGGGAGAGGAGGGTTACTACCTAGTTTTAACTATAGTGCTAGATATACTTGATCTGTTCTGTAATTAGTTCTATAGCTGTTAGTATTAACCTCTTCTTTCTTCCTCCTATCTAGCCTTTAAGAAGGATATTCCTTTCCTCGGCAAAGGTTGTTAGCCTTTTAGCGACAATTTTTTCTAGTACCTTGCCTATTATATTAAGTAGGGCTATTAGTCTATAGGCCTTAAGCTACGTATAGTCTTCCTTCTAGGGCTTCCTTAGCACTACTATTAGGGACTTCCTAAATAGTCTTAGGTAGTGTCTTAGTACTAGGCTTTGTGAAAAGATATTAGCTAGTGCTAGGGCTAGCCCCTTCCTATATACTTTTAGAAGTTTGTTATAGATCTTATCTTCTCCTAGTGCCTTATTGCCTAGAATTTTCTTTAGGATCCTTTTAATAGTTTCGGGTTTAACCTAGGTGTCTCTTAGTATACCTAGTAGTAGAGTCTCTTATTCTTTCTCCTTTATGTCTAATAGGTCTGCTTGTACTTTTCTATAGAAGAAGTGTTAGCCTAGGGCTCTTGCTTTCCCTTCTATTGTAGTCTGCATTTGTCCTTGTTAGTCTATAATATCCGGGAATTGTAGTAGTATATCTTTGTCCTATTTAGGTCTCCTTGCCTATTTAGCTATCCTCTACATCTCCTCTAGTTTCTTTGTAATTATTCCTATTATAGATCTCTATTCTTGCCTCTTATCCTTCTTAATCTAGATCTTCTTTTCCTAGCAGGCTTTATTATAGTTGTCCTATGCTTCCTAGATATAGGTTTATATCTACTGCCTCCTAGCCTTCCTTGCTACTTTAACCTTCCTTATATACTTACTAGTCTAGTATAGTTGCTAGTATAGTAAATGTTTCTTTACCGGGGTATGCTTTCTAGCTACCTGTTTTAGGATTCCTATTAGTTCTTCTACTGCCTTATTAATGTCCTCTAGCCTTAGGAGGTGCTTTATTAAGAGTTCCTCTAGTTTTAGGTCCCTTTCTAGTTCCTCCCTAATCCTGTCCTATTAGGTACCTTTCTAGTTAAGCTTCTCCTCTAGTTCCCTTTCCTAATTGGCTTAGACATTTAGCTTAATCTATACCGGGAAGTAGTCTAATAATTCTTCTAGCTCCTAGTTAACCCTATATCTTATAATCCTGTTCCTAATCTAATATAATACAAAGTATAGGTCTAGTATACTATTGCTTCCTCTTGCCTCCTAAGTAATTAGTCCCTTTAGGGTAACAATTTCTATTCCTTCCCTCTCTAATATGTTAATTAGTCTTCCTACTAGGAAGTAGTAAGCTAGGGTAAAGTCTAAGCCCTAGAGGGGGTAGTAGAGGTTAAAATCCCTAAGTAGGATTTAGTAGGTATTCCCCTAGATAACTCTAGGTAGTCTTTCTAGGGTTTTTAGTTAGGTACTACTTCTTGAGTCTAGTAGTGGGTTATATATATAGTAGACTTAGAGTGTACCTTAGGATGTCTCTACTTGAACTAATATTAGGTCCCTATCCTCCTATAGTATAGCCTGCTAGGTTTCTATATCTATCTCCTTACTAATATAGATGTATATCCTTAGGGCTCCCTAGTTATAGATAATTAGGTAGTATCTTGGGTCTTTAACTGTTACTAGTCTCTTTATATATAGGTTGAGCTAGGGCTCTTAGATTGCAATAATGTAATGTTCTTTTAGGTTTAGTGCTTAAAGGAAGCTCCTCTGTACCTTGTCTTTGCTCTTATTGATATTATACTATATAATGTTTAGTAATGTTGCAATGTTTATTAGGTTTTATCTATATTATTTTCCTATAAGTTTTCCTTTAGTCTTCCCTTACTTTAGACTAACATTTAACTAAGCTTTGTCTGCCCTGCTTCCTTTCCTATAATGTTAAGGTATCTTAGTCTCCCTAGTTGCTAGTGACTCTCTTATGCTAGTAAGGCCCTGAATGTGAACCTATTATCTTGTCTAGACCTCTTTTATAGCACTTAGCTAGGTTGCTTCTATACCTAGCTGCCCTAGCTTATTATATATCTTTTTAGTATATTGATTCTAGCTTCCTTTGCCTTTCTAGCTGCCTATATTCTTACTAGGCATTCCTTCGCCTAAGAGAGGTGTCTTTTAGTATAGTATATATATCTTGCCTCTCCCTTATATGCTTTATATTCTTTAACCTAGTAATCCTCTATATAATAGGAGCAGGTATTAGTTGTCTTTGTGCACTTAGCTGCTAAGTATCTATAGTATTGATATTTGAAGTACTGCATTATCCTATAGTTGCTTCTATATATCTCTATTTCTAATCTTTCAAAGTCCTAGAACAACCCCTAGTCTAGCACTATATTAGCTTGCTCTGCACTCCCTACCTAGATAATTAGGGAAGACTGCTTCTTAGTCTCTTTAATTTTCCTTTTAATCTATGCTACTTTTGTAATCTTTAGGCCTAGGTATATAGCTTAGTTTTGTCTCTATAGGCTCTTAATATCCTATTCTTCCTTAAAGCTTCTTATTATGCTATAGGCTATAATTATAAATTGCTATTAGGAGACCTTTACTGTTTTCCCTATCTTAGTTGTCTATTCTTTTTGTATTTCTAGCTTCTTTTTGTCCTACTCTTATACTATAAATAGCTTGATTACCCCTTTACCTTCGTTCCTAGCCCTAATTACTTCTTTAACTGTAATTCTTTCTACAATCTCTTTCCCTATAAGTCCTTAGATTTCCTTTTGCTCCTATAGGTCCGTAATATAGACTCTAACTACTGTCCTCGGGGGTTTTAGCGCCTCCTAACTAGCTACTACTACCTAGGTACGGTAGTTTAGGCTTGTCTCCTGTTGTTTCTTCGTAATCTTTACTACGACTATATTAGCTACCTTTGTAATTACGTAGCTTGCCTAGCTATAGATTGCTTTCAGTCCTCTAAGGAGTTCTAAGATTATTATCCTATATGCCCTCTTAGGGGTTCTTCTATCTTCCGCCTTTAGCACCTCCTCTACCCTAGTATATAGTGCTTTCTATTCGTCCTCCCTTCCTTCTTAACTGTCTTCCCTTCGTCTCTGATTGTTCGCTGCCATTTTTTAGATTCTTATAGGATATATAGCCTAGAATTCTAATTTAGAAGTTTAACAATTTTAGCATTTTTTAGGCCTTAGCATACTATTTTTAGTAATCTAAAATCTAGATCTTATAGTTTTATCTTATAAAAATCTAAATTTCAATTTATATATTAGGATAGAAACTATTAGTAATACAATTTAGAAAGGAATATTATTTTCTTACTATATTCTCTTTAGTTTATCTTTTTATTTAGAAGAGTTATAGCTTAGTAATATAAGACAAATATACTTTTACTTTTATATATTTTTAGAAAATAACTAAAACTACTATAGCTATCTACTAAGATTAGCCTAAAACTCTTAAATAAAGATTTTAAGATTTTAGTATTTATTAGGCCTTAGTATACTATTCTTAGTAATCTAAAACCTAGACCTAAAAGTTTCGTCTAGTATAAATATTAGTTGAGATTCTTATCTTAATACGCTTACTATTAGTCTTAAAATCCTAAAGCGAATATTCTTAAGAATTGTAGGCTTAGAAATTTAAAGTTTATAATTCTTAAGAATATTCTTTTTCAAGTTGTAAGACTATTTATAGCTTAGTTAAAGTAAAAGCCCTAATATAGATTCCTAGTAGGTGAAACTATAAGGTTTAGGTTTTAGATTACTAAAAATAGTATACTAAGGCTTAAAAAACGCAAAAGTCTTAAAATCTTTATTCTAAAATTTTAGGCTAATATTAGTAGCTAGCTATAATAATTTTAGTAATTTTCTAATACTAGATTAAAAACAGAGTATTTTTGTCTTATATTACTAAGCTATAACTCCTCTAAAGAAAAAGATATACAAAAGGGAATCTAATAAGAATTTAAGTTTTAAATTCTAGATTATATAACTAATAGTAGCTATATTACGAGAAAGATCTCAAAATAGATTTTCATTAAGTAAAACCATAAGGCCTAGGTTTTGTATTACTAAAAATAGTATATTAAGACTTAAGAAAACGCTAAAATTCTAAAATTTCTTACTTAGAAGTTTAAGCTATATAGCTTATTAGTTTAGGAGATAACTACTAGAAATTTTATTATTTTCCAAAAATACATATAAATTAGAGTATCTTTGTCTTATATTATGAAGCTATAACTCCTCTAGATAAAAAGATATTTTAAAAAGAACTTGTAGGGGCAAAGATTGCGCTGTGAATTCTTCATTGACAATCTGGCATATATGGAGCTCCGTCATCTACCAAAAACGCGTCCTGGTCCAAACACACGCTGAAAGACATCGCATGCTGCACGAGTCGTCATGCTACGGCTGCGGTGTTTCTGGCCACGCAGATCAACACCTCCTGTACAGAGCATTTCGACCGCACATCGTCCACGTCCACGTCTTGGCGACCAGAAGCAATGTTTTGCCTCCTCCATCAGTCGATGTCGAGGCGCGCCATGGACGGAGCGTGAGAGACGGCTTCTCGCGGATGAAAGCAATTCTGGCAAATCCGCTCACGACATCGCGACAATCCTGCACCGTCCTGTAAGCAGCGTGACAAACGAGCGTTCAAGGCTAGGTCGTGCTGGTTTGATAGCGAATTGGAGCGCTGTAAAGTACTTCACCCCTGAAGAAGATGCCAGGCTGCGGGCTGCTACATTACAAGGCCTATCATGGGCAGCAATGCGAGAACAGTTCCCTGGCAGATCGCCGCGGTCCCTCCTCGTTCGCTCTCGCCGGCTATCTTCACCCGAATGTGGAGGCAGAGGCAGAGGGACTTCATACACCGCTGAGGAGGACGAATTGATTCTGGAGTCCATCCGCAAAGGGGTAAGGAACTGGAAGGACCTGGCACAACGACTGTCTGGGAGAGGCTTACAGTCCATTAAATGTCGCTACCACAGACTGGTTTCGCCCTCCCAAAGGCTTCGTCACCTACATGCGTATCACACGTTGTGGGACGACGAGAAGACGGAACAGCTTCGAGACCTATCCGCACAAGGCCTCTCAAATGTCGAGATTTCCAAAAAGCTTGGAAAATCGCCGGACAGTGTCCATCGCAAGCTTGTAAGCTTGAAGGCTAATCCTCCGGACTGGACGAAGCAAAGTGACCCTAGGAAATGGACGACAGATGAGGTTTCAAGGCTCGAAGCTTTGTACGAAGAAGGTCTGAGCTGGGCTGACATTGCAAACAAGCTCAATAGGCCTATTGGTGCGGTCGAGCAGAAGTTTTACAGATCAAGCAGTCCGAGACGCAGAAGACAGGTGAAACCCAGTGGGACAAAGCCTTCATCTCCGCAATAGCAGATGAGCTGCTCAGATCCAGCTGGTTGACATGTATGGGGTCTGACTATTCTTGGCTCTACTACAGCCGTCTTGTCATGTAATGTCACGATGTAATTCGACCACTGATTCAGGAAATGCGCGCCTACCAATGAGCATATCTTTCAAACCCAACAAATCGGCGCGGCACGGAGGAGCGCGTGTACTCAAAGCAACGCTGGCCGCATTCCTGCTTCCGCCGAGCCCAATGAATCGGCATGGAATGGACACAGCATTGCTTCCACGCGGCAATGCTGCACACTATATTAATATCGATCGCCAGTCAAAACAAGAACTGAATTGATCTCCGCGAGCAAAAGCACTTGCAACCATGATAGCTCTCGCTGTGGCAATCCTTGGCATCTCCATATCCAGGCCAGCTCTGGCAAAACCACTGCCAGAAGATGGCCATGAAGCCTTTGTCAAACGGCCCATTTACTGCGACCAAGCTGGTGATGGTCCTGCTCAGTTCTGTGTCAGCTATCCCGCTGAAGGCACCGAGACTGCGACTTCCACTATGATTGAAACTACATCCCTATACGGCCCAACAACAACGGCTGAAACGACAGTCATCTATACGACGACCGACACACCCTCGGCACTGCCAGCAAGCACTGTCAGCGTGACAGCGACTGAGCAGACGACAATTGTTAGCACACAGGATGCTTCGACCGCCTCTGTCACCTACACAACCTTTTCTCCCGGATGGAATGTTACGACGACTGAGCGGACGACCGAAGTCTCGACCCAACCAACCACTGTCGTCTCAACTCAGCCTGCCAGCACGGTTACTTACACGACCATGTCGCTAGGGTGGACTGTGACCACAACTGAAGTCTCGACGCAGCCCACGACCGTAGTCTCAACTCAGGAAGCGAGCACTTTTGTTGTTTCCACTGAGCCGGCCAGTACAATCATTTCGACTGAGGAGGCCAGCACCATGGTCACAACTGAGCCTGCAAGCACAGTTGTCTCTACCGTGGAGCCCACGACAGTGGTCACGACAGAATACAGCACACTTCCAGCCATGACTGAAGAGGCAACAGAACCCGCCACCATTAGCGATGCTGCAACCACTTTCCAAGTGGGAGCCACTGCAACTCCCGTGTACAGCAATACCTCAATGTCATCACCCGAGTCCATGCCAATGAGCAGCACCGATGAAGTGGCTTCAAGCAGTACGGAAGCAGCACCAATGATGAGCAGTGACGAATTCCAAGCCACGCCGACCAGCGGCGACGCAGCACTGTTCACCCCAACCCCAGGAACGGAAGCTGAAACCACAGGTACTGCATCAGGTCTCCCGCCAACAGTCACACAAACAACAACGCTGATTATGGCAGGAGCTACAACTACGGTCTATGGCAGCGAAGAGCCTACTGGTGCTACGTACTCATACGATCCAGCAACTACTAGCGAGTATGCGGCGAGCACGACTACTTTCGGCGAGGCGCCTGCGGACCAGAGCGAGACTTCTACTGCGCCGCTTAATTTCCCGTTCTTGGTGTCGCCCATGCCTTCGTCGGAGTCGGAGGATGTTCCGGCTGAGACTGCGGCTACGCCTCCTTCTGCTTCGGCGACTGTTTCTGAATCAGCTGAACCTACTGACAGCGGTGTCCCATCAAAGTAAGCCAGAAGCGAATTGGGATCGCCAAGTTGAGATTGCAACAAGGAATATGGAACAGGGAATGAAGATTCTAGATAGTCACATGTAAGATAGCTCATAGGTCCGCACGAAGCGAATAGTTAGGCAATTTCGAAGACATCCTCAACCAGATGTAGCGATCTGCAATTCTGATACTAGAACTTTACGCGATGTGATCGTGTTCAGATGGAGGCCTAGTTGCTCGCAGTGTCTTCGATAGCCACTTGGCAGAGGATCTTTAGGCGAAGATTGATCAAGCTCATATACTGTACAGAACATTAGGGTTCGCTAGGGTGTATTCTAACCCTAATCGCGGCAAGCGTTCCGTCATCTCGACTTCTTCCCAAAAAGTTCCTTCGCGAGAACTGGATTAGAAATTAGAACACTATTGCTGTCGCCATGGCCATAGGCAAGGGGCGCAATCGCGCCAAAGACTTCGAGGACCTGGCGCAGACTGGTGCGCAAGGTAAGAAATCCTCGGACATCCTGAAGATCCATCTAATCAATTTTCACAGATTTTGACCCGGAAGTAGAAGACGTTCCCGGCGACGAAAGCGATGCAGACTCTGGCGCGGAGGACGAAGACGAATTCGATGGTCGTGAACACTATGTCGATGTAGGGAAGAGCAAATTGCGAAAGCCCAAAACTGCCACACTTGGGCCGCAATATCGAGGCTCCAAGGTGGACCGCGATCAGCTGGATGAGGATGATGAGGACGACCCGTTCAGTAGAGGATTTGATGATGAGGAGAGCGATGCAGGGGACGGTATCGAGCTTGACGGTGAAGAGTATAGCGATCAAGATGGAGAGGGAGGCGACGATAGCGACGATCTGGCAGACGACACGAAAGGCACGGAGCCGAGCGAAGAAGATGTCGCCGTGACACAAAAGGGCAGCAAATTGCGCAAAGAGCTTGCTACGGTGAAGCGTCAGGAGCGCGACGACGATGAGGACATGGATGGCTCAGGATTCAGCGATGAAGATGCAGCGCCCAGACTGCGGCAGGTGGACGACAGCATGATGAGAGAGCTTGCGGCAGCGAAAAGCGCAAGTCAGCAAAAGTCAGTGGCGGCATCGATGTCACAAGCCACGAAGATTGATGTGGAGAAGGGGAGGGCGGTGAAGAAGCAGCGCACAGGATTCGACTCGCTGCTCAACACACGCATGAAGCTGCAGAAGTCGCTGGTCGCTACCAACACCTTAGTCGGCACTCCACCTGAGAAAATTGAGGCAGAAAAGGCAGATGCTAAGCAGGCGCTTGAAGCGGCCGAGACAGCGGCCTACCGATTATGGAGCTCTGTGAATGGGCTACGGGAGGAGCTGCTCGCTGACAAGACGAATGGAAAGCGGAAGCAGATATCATTCACTATCGATACTCCTGTGCAGGACTTATGGTCACACACTTTGTCGCTGGAAGAAGGAGCAAAGCCGGAACGCGACGCAGCAATCAAGAAATGGCATCAAAAGACTCAAGATCCTATTGTGCGCTCCCAGACCGGTGGCCGTTTGAAAGAGACTGTGCAGTCCAGCATTATCGACGTGCTTGAGGAACAGCTTTCAAAAATGGATCGCCTAGTCAAACGAACTCAAGCTCCTCGCTCCTGCGCGCCAGTACAAGCTGCACAACGAGTGACCGAAGACGAGAAGATCTATGACGATGCAGACTTCTATGGCGTGCTTCTCAAAGAGCTGCTTGAGCAAAAATCTGCAGACTCGGTAGCCGTCAGCAATATCGATGTCGGGTTTCAGATGCGAAGGGAGAACAAGACGAAGAGGAATGTAGATACGAAAGCTAGCAAAGGGAGAAAGCTGAGGTATACTGTGCACGAAAAGCTGCAAAACTTCATGGCACCCGAAGACCGGTCGACTTGGGGCGAGAGACAGCGTGATGAGCTGTTTGGGAGTTTGTTCGGGCAGAAGCTGGGACTCGATGAGAGGGACGACGGCACAGAGCAGGGAGAAGAGGATGATGTCAACATGGAAGAGGCTGGGTTGATGATGTTCAGAAGCTGAGACGCTCAAATAAGCGTTTGGACTTCGCCATCACGTTGTCAAAAATGAGGCAATGACGCGTGGGAAGTAGCGCGCTTCACTTCACTTCACGCCGGGCGTTCTGCATGCGCGTTGGAGATTTTCCGACGCGGCTCAAAATACAGGCGTTGCAGACTTCATCTTCGTCCCAGAAGCTCATCAAAACAACTTTCTGCGCACCCATGGCGTCCACCACTGCGCTCGACGACCTCGACGACGAGACCGCTAAAACTGTCATTACCTTGCAATTGAAGGATTTGAAGACCGTCGCCGCCAACGCAACACTGGGTGCTGATCAGGAATATGCATGGCATCTTGCTCGGCAGGAAGCTCGCGACTATGCCGCGACTCGAGGCTTTCAGATCGACGAGAATGATGATTATGATGCAGACATGCAAGACGCTGCAGCTGCTGGTCCTCCAACCGCCGACCAAAGCCCTCCTGTCGCCTACATCCAGTGTGTCAGCTGTACTAGCGACGTCCCAGACAGCGACGCATACAAGGCCCACTGCGAACATGACTATTGCGACGGCTGCCTCGATCAAGTCTTCAATCAAGCTCTCATCGATGAGCGATTCTACCCTCCCCGATGCTGCCAGCAAGACATTCCGTACGAAGATGTTCGCGACTTCCTCAGCGAGCGCACAGCTCAAAATTTCGCCGCGAAGAAACCAGAGCTTGATGATCCAAAGCGCATCTACTGTCACGTCCAGACTTGTTCGGCCTACATTCCGCAAGACGCACGCGCAAACGACGTTGGTCGCTGCCCGACTTGCCCTGCCAGCACCTGTCTCGATTGCAAGGGTACGGCGCATGATGGAGATTGTCCAGAAAATGAGGCCACTAAGCTTGTCGAGGAGCTCGCTGCAAGGGAAAGCTGGCGTCGGTGTCCCTCTTGTCGCCGCATGGTAGAGCTCAGAACCGGCTGCAACCACATGACGTAAGTTCAGAAGAAATCTTCTGCTGGCCTTTACTCTACTAACCTTCGTGGTTCAGATGCCTCTGCAAGACGGAATTCTGTTACATCTGTGGCTCTAGCCCATGGATGATTCCTGATCCATTGCGACCGGGCCAGCAGAAGCGCTCATGCAACTGCGACCAGTTCGACGAGCACCGCATTCTGGAGCGCGCCGAAGAGATCGTGCAACGTGAGGGGGGTGGCAATGTCAGGGCAATGGCTGAGCATGTGCGCGAGCATCACGATTGCGAAGGTTTACATAACTGGGGCCGCGTCGATGGTGGATTCCACTGCGACGGCTGCAACGAGCAGGTACCTCGGTTCATCATGCGCTGCAGGGAATGTCGCATGCAGCGGTGCTATCGATGCACGAGGAACCTTTGAGGCAATAACATGTACATGGCAGCAGTGTAAATGAAGTGGCCTCGCAAGGAGAACGTGTCGGAAGGAATTGTCCGCGAGAATATTCCGGGCTGACCTTGAGTTAAGGGGACCCAGTAGTACTCCGATGCGCATGGATCGAAAATGAACAGCTAGAAATTCCAGCCGTCTTTCTAGAGGAATCAGAACTAGTTGACAAATCGGGGAGCAGAAATTTACGCGAGAGCCATGTCCTGACGGACCACATTGACTCCTGCAATCGCGAGAGCTTGAGGATAAGTCCAGGCCGCGAAGCTGGAAAATCTAGGGAGTGAAGATCGACTGAAAGCTGCAGAAGAGCATGAGCGCGATATTTCGAAGGCTTTCCTTGGACAAGATCTGACCTGGAGAGCCCTACACCAGACATCAGCCCGTGGAGCAACGCTTGCAGAGATGTGCATGCGAGTATGGATCATTCTGTTCACATAAGAAAGCTCGAGAAGGAGGCGCAGTGAAATACGCAATCTGAAGCTTCGGATGGCAACTTGGTCTTATACATTATCTTGCAGGATTTTGTTCCTGAAGCAAGGTCTATTGAACACAGCCCGTATGGCCGGTCTGATACCTGGCTCCAACCTTTCCTCCACACCGTGCAAAATCCGACTGCACACTCAGTTCGCACCGCCGACATACACAGTCAAAAGCTGTGGGCTTCCATCGGACAGAGTCCCGCTCTGATCGATCCCCCCAGTAGGATTTACGTCGTCATAAGAAAATGCGTATCCCCTCCCATCCGGCTCGTTCTGGTGCACAATGGAGCTGTACACGTTGTGTGGTGCAGGCGCGTTCGTGTAATATGTGGTAGCGTGCGGTCCTGGCTGCAAGTTTCCACCATTCTGCATGAGCGTTCCCCGACTGAAGGCAGCGCAGAGACGCGGTACCACAGCTCTGTGCACGGCGTTGTCAGAGCCCTGAATTCCAAAAGGGCCTGAGTTGCAACCAAAAATGTCACCGGCGCTTGGTTTGGCGTATCCCCGATTATCGCCATTGCAGTTCAGATAGCCACCGCTGACCGTGCATGCGACTTTGCCGGCACCGGATTGGGTATCGATGCTCAGCGTGTTGGTGGTATAGAAATTCCATACTTGGTCCACATAGCTGGTCCAGTAGCCGGCGAAAGCCGCACGATTGGAGCTGACCATGATATTCGGGGCAATAGCACGAAGCGCACCACCAGATCCCGCCTGGCAAAGATTCCCCCATGGCTGACGGTCCTTGTTCTGCTGGGTCTGGAGAGCAGCGCAAATCGTACCCGCAGCGCCCGCGCGAAGACCTTTGACAGTCGTCGTCGCTCCATTACCAGCGACCATCGACATCCCCAGCGCAAGGCCCACGAAATCTACATAGCTGAGGTTGGCATATAGACCACCGGCATTATTTGTCAACTCCACGAACCCCCAGTCAATCGCTGCCGAGGGATCTTGTGGATTGGCGAACGAGGGCTGGACCTGGCCAGGAGCATTCAAAGCTGGATTCCAGACGGAGTAGAAATGTAGATTTCCCTTGGCGAACCAGACTCGGGCGGCGGAGATGTAGTTTGGCAGAGTGACTCGGGTCGTGCTGCCTTTTGCACTGTTGAGGGGAATGGCGATGTTCGCGGTGACTTCCCTCGGTGTGGAGAACGAGGAATCGCAGGGAGGATAGTAGAAGGCTCCATTGGACTGCAGGAAAACAATTTTCCCCGATGGATCCAATCCTGTGACATATGCGTTTACTGCGCCTCCGATGTTGTTCACCAGCGCCAACGGCAACCTGGAGTTCCCAGCTACACTGAAAACGTTGTCTTGCTTGTGAGAAATTGGGCTCGTGTTCGTGGCGTTGAGTGTGTTATCCTTGGTGATGACAATGTCATCCACTCCTCCTGGCATCACGGGGACCCATCTCCTTACTACGCTAGGTCCCGTTGGTGCTGCCAGCGCATTTCCAAGAAATCCGGCCGCTGCGGCCAGAACCGCGACATACGAACGCATGCTTGCTGTCGTTCAACGAATGTAATCGCTCTTCGATAGGTAAGGACTGTCTGTGTAGGCAAAAACAACCGTGATAATCTAATCTTCAAACGAAAGTATCGACCGAGGCGTCTAATGACCAAAAAAGAGCGACAAGCACGAAACGGAGAACAACCTCAAAATGCATCGATCGAAAGTGTTGCGAGCACTTATGTACCTTTATGACCAGAAGATCCCGAGGTCATCCTCCCTCCTTCGACCCACAGAAATGCCACTCATCCGAGTATTGCGTGTCCTGTACGTTTCACAATCACCCCAGCGAGAGAACGATGTCACGACCGCGGAAGGCGTGCAGCCACTCACTCGCAAGCTTTAGAATACAAAATCGCAGGAAGAAAAAAGGAAAATTTTTCTCCGAACGCTGTCTGTCATTGGTACGAAAAAAAAAACTCCTCTTGCAAGAAAATCGAAGGCTCATGCGTCGAACTCCTATCATAATCACAAGTCTCGAGCCGCTGCTGGTTGCACGGTCCTTGTCTTTTGCTAAACGGATCTAGAAACGAACGGTGGCCGATTAGTAGAAGTCTATACTGTATGTAGATGAAAGATAGATAGGAGGGCAGGGCAGCAACGATACGACGTTTGAAAAAAGTCCCCGATCCCACACTGCTGCAGACAAGTGGGTCCGAAACGAAACAAGAAAACATAAAAAAAATCCTTTGCCTCTTCATCTTTGTACTACTACAACCTACCACGGCACTGAATCGTTGCAAGCCGAAAGCTCCTGGAAATCCGATGCGGGCTGTTGAAAACGCAGGATGGGAATTCCTATTGGACGCAACCGAAGGAAAGATAATTAGAACTACAAGCAGGCTGCAGGAACGCTAGGATGGAAATTTCTCAGCCCTATGCTTGTGATTGGACAGGGCGGGGAAATCGATGATTTGAGCTTACTTTGGGGGAAGGTTTGAGGAGTCGGAAGAATGGATACACGGCTACGGCACAGATGGAAGGGTGGAAATTTGATGATGAGGGCGGTGGAGGATGCTGTGAGGAGTTTGTCTTGGAAGGCGAAGGCGTTGCGAAGATGACGAAGGCTTCCATCCATGGGCTAGCCGAAATAGGAAGTTATGAAGCCTCTCGGAGAATTTTCCTCGAGTGGCAAGGACAGTGTCGATCAGTGTGGGAAGCTTTCTTCTACGTTGGTCAGCTCGTGCAAGCAGTTCTCGTGCTGCACTCGACAGATTGCACGACCTTCAAGTTTCTCTCCCTCCTTCCTCTTTCACGGAGAACAAGTACCAAGACTCGGGGGAAAGGGTCGTGAGCGGATCTGGTTCATGAAAATGCTGCATGACAAGCGGAGGTGGCTCGATGGACCTCTCTGCGCTGGTTTCGTTCTTCCAGCTCTCCTCGATGAAGTCCTCCATCTTGACAACACGCCAACACTCCAGATCAAATAGTCGCGGATCGACCAGTTCCAGATGTAGCCGGACTTTTCTGAAATCGCGCAATCGCTCACGTTCCGGTCAGAGCTCCTTATTGTAGAGGATTTGAGGAATGTCCAGTTCGTTCTTGGCGAGGATGAGGCTGAGGATTCAGGAAGTCGAGGTTTGAGGAATGGGATCAGGGGACCTGTTAGGATTGCGAGGGCGATCGCGGTGGCTCGGAGGGGTTGTTTGGTAGCCGTATTTCTGCAAGAGGTGTTCGATCGCGAAGGGGGGAATGCTGCGCCTGAGACGCCGGATGCGCTGCAGAGGAGACGGTATGCCATGCCTCTTCTCATTCGTTCACCATGCTCAGGATGGGGTAGTAGAATATGACGAATCCGAGACCATACATTACTCCTTGGGTGAAGATGAGGGTTTGCAAGAGTTTTGGCGAAAGAACCTGCTAGGAGGGCGAGAAGACATATTGGCCATCCGACCAAGATCATAGGTTTTCGATACGTGGCGTAGCGTTTTGCGACGGGGATCATGATGGGAGCTGCGATGTAGGAGATTCCTGAGGCTACGGATCCAACTACGGATATGAATGGGTTGTCTGCGAACTCGGGGATGTGCGAGTAGTAGGCTTGGAATACACCAAATGAGAGTGGATCTACGGGACTCACAATCAGCACGCAGATCCAAGCAGCATTTCTTTTTAACGGGCTGCAGATAGGTTCCTCCCTCGCCTTCCTCCAAGCCAAGTGGTAGTGGTAGCCGCAGTACAGCCTCGGCTCACTCGTCCATCACGTGTATGCTCCTTGCACAGATGGACATCGCGGCTGGAGCAGTGATACTGTACGGTCTGCATATCGCTCCAGTCAAATGCCAATGCATGTGATATTGGCAGATTGACGGTGGTGTATAGAAGCTTCTTCAGCAGAGAAGTATCAATGCCAAGCTTGATGCCTTGGTGCCTCACGAAGAGCGCAGCCTTGTTCAAAGCACCGTGATGGCCAACCTTGATGCCCGCACGAACCAGCGAAACGAATTTGCTTCTCAATCTACACATCCCGTGACAAACAACGACTACCAGTCCACGACACGACATCACCCCAAACATGTCGCACGACACAGTCTTCTACTCCCGTCCACGCAACTACGGCAAAGGTTCTCGTGGCTGGTAAGTGATGATTTCGACCACATGCACATGCGCATAGTAACAATTTCTCGCGATGCAGCCGTGTAACTGGCGACAAGAAGAAGTCCGGGGTCATTCGAAAGTATGGGTTGAACATGTCCCGACAAGCCTTTCGAGAGAAGGCTGAGGATATTGGGTTCAAGAAGGTGTGTATCCCATGTAGAAGGCTAGAGGAGGGATGGAAGTGCTGATGAGGTGATAGATGCGATGAGGGATGAGATTGAGCGGGTCATTTCTCCGGAGGGGGAAAGACGTAGACTCACTTGCTGGTTGGAGGACGAACATGGACGACATTGCGCAGTTTTGCATCTTGGCAGGCACTCTGAAGGCCTTTCTCACAGCCACGACAATGACGCGCAGTCGAAGCAATAGCTCCTCCAGCGAAGAATGGGCAAATCCATTTGAATCCTGACATCGTTCATCGTTCTTTCATTCCCTCTTCTCAAAAATCATGGGTATCTTTAACCGAGAAATATCGTAACACAACACAGAAAACACTGCTTCCTACACCACATCTCCATTCCGCCGCTCTCGTTCACGAGCCGGAGATTGCGATGCGGATCCTGATGCTCCGCCATCATTGTCATCATCATCATCATCATCAGCTTTCCGTTTGAATAGCCACCAATCACTCTTAAGCAGGTCCGAAAACAGTGCACTTCCCGCTTTACTTCTCCGCCGACTCCGCGAACTCCTCGCTGGCATTGTGCTGGCCCGAGATGAAGATGCCCGCTGCTCGTCTGGTTCGAGGCTGATCCCGGGTTCCTGACTCGGCTCCAGAGGTTTGCCAATACTGGATCGTCTGCGTCGTCTTTGGCGCTGCTGTCCAGCGCTGGCTGGCCTGCCTGGGCCAAACGTGTTCGAGGAGGAAGGCCTGTCAAAGGTCCCGTAGTGGTCTTCGGAATCTTCGAGTGCCTCCCAGATTTGCTTGACGTCTTTGAGTGTGGCTGCTCGGTGGCGACGTCTGCCTATGGGCACATGCATATGGCCTGGAACGAAATTAGGGACCTTGTTCGTTGTTGTGCGACTTCGATCCAAAGATTTGCGGATGAGGCTGGTGTGCTCGTTGATCTCGCGCTCGGTCTCCATGTCGTCATCTGTGCGGATTGATGCTGACTCGCTTGACTCTGTGTCCGGGTCTGCGACAAATCCGGAACCAGGTGCGAGAAGTGTTTGTGGTATCTCGGTCTGAAGGTGATGTGGATGATCATCCTCATCTTCATCATCGTGAAGGCGGAGACTGAGTGCCAACACTCCATCAAGAAGGAGGAAGGTGCCCAGCGCAATCAGTCCTGCGGATAGTGGCGGTAGGCGATCCAATTGCTGGAAGTAGATAAGTCCGTCCAGGATGGCAACGATATTGTAGATGCAGAACACGAAAGGGTAGAGTATGCTTGTCGAGATCAACTTCAGGCCTAGGTGCAGATAGTATAGTTGCGACAAGGAGAGTATCAGGAAAGCCAGCAGAAGTAGCCAGGGTTCGAAGGTCTTAAACTGGTTGTTACGATCCGTCAGACTGCGGACGACCAATTCCACAGCACTCTTTGCAAGCAGTAATGCATGCGCTGAAAGGATGCCGGATATCAATCCAAAGGCCATGCCATTGATCAAGAGGATTCGTGGTGTGTCTTTCCTATGCGCGGGGACGAAGTACCGTAGGCAGAAGGTCATTACGATGACGCCTAGGACAAAAAGCAGCGACAGTATGAACCAGACCAGGAAATTTGTCTTGCCTAGCAACACGAGGAGCTGCTGCAAGCTGTGACTCGGCTCTGGCACGGCAGAGAAGTAGCTGATCAGAACAGCTCCTGCGGCGACCAATATCGTGCCACATGCGGTCCTCCACGTCCATGGCTCTTTCAGCAGCAAGCTAGCCAATATACTGTTGAACACCAAGCCAGACGCCTGCAGTGTGCTCAACAGCGGCAGAGGCAGAGCCACTATCTGGATGGTAGATCCTACAATGTTCGCAACCAGGAACAACAGCATTCCAATCTGCCATCTTCGCCTTTTATAGGGTGGTCTTCGGTCGAGGTCGTCGATCTTCTCGTCCTCCAGCATGTGCGACTTGCGCTGTAACGTCAAGCCTACTGATTGCACACATGTTGACACCAATCCTACAATGACTCCCAAAGCCACCGCACCGCCTGGGTCCAGGTTGAATGCGCCACCCCCCATTGTGCCATGCGCATAGGTTCTCTCTATCGGCGTTGCCAAGTACCCCGGGCCACTTGTCGCTAGTTCCATTGGGGCTCCATGCCTGCGACAATGCAGCAGGCAGCAAGTTGTCGGAAAGCGGTCTTCGCTCGGTGGTGGTGGTGGTGGTGGTGGTGGTCTTGCTGTTGTTTTCGCAAACGAATGTAGTGGTGGTCGATGGTGCTGGCGTGACGGGGCGAATGTGTGGCCCTTGGCTGAGCGGTCTGGTGATGATAGTTCGTTGCTATGAGTGCACATGAGTTCACATGACGCTGCGATGCATCGGGCTAGACTCCGCCGAACGCATCGGACTTTTGGTGAGCAACAGGCCACCGCCCACCCTGCCAAGCTAGCTGTCGAGCATCAACGCATCAACGTACATCCAAGCGGCCGACATTGCTCCAACGACACCATTGGAGCTCTACAAAGACCGGGACATACCATCGAACGCTCACAGTTGCCCTGCTTCAGCTGCGACCTGTAATCACAAAGATCCTCGAGCTCATCGTGAGCCTGCCCCGATCTCATCCTCCCTCGAAGCTGCTTCAACAGCACCCTACGCCATACACCAACATGTCGCAAATACACGCCATGTCCGACGACCAGGTCAACGCTGAGCTGCGGAAGATGACCGCCTTTATCCGCCAAGAAGCTCTGGAGAAGGCGAGAGAAATCCACCTCAAGGCAGACGAGGAGTTCAGCATCGAGAAGTCCAAGCTTGTGCGCAGCGAGACCTCCAGCATCGACGCAGAGTACCAGAAGAAGTTCACCCAGGCCGGCATGAGTCAGCAGATCACAAAGTCAACCCTCGCCAACAAGACCCGACTAAGAATCCTGAGCGCGCGACAGGAACTGCTGGACGAGCTGTTCGAGAGTGCCAGCAAGAAGCTCGGTGAGACCGCGACGAAGGACAAGGCCAAGTACGAGACGGTGCTCAAGGACCTGATATTGGAAGGCCTTTACGCTTTGGTCAATGAGAAGAAGGTCACATTGAGATGTCGAAAGAAGGATGAGGACGTGGTGAAGAAGGCTGCCGATAAGGCCAAGGAGGAGTACAAGAAGAGTATGAAGCACGACGTGGAGATCTCTATTGATCAGAAGGAGAGAGTGCCAGATGATTCGTAAGTTGGCGCATGCACCTCTTGTGTCTGGTGAAAAAGGCTAACGTTGTACTGGGCAGAGCTGGCGGTATCATAATCCTTAACAGCACCGGCAAGATTGACATCAACAACACTTTCGAAGAGCGATTGCGACTGCTCGAGACCGACGGATTACCTGCTGTTCGAGCGACTCTTTTTGGCGAGAACAAGAACCGCAAATTCAAGGATTAGATCAAGGCACCAGGCTCGGGACAAAGTGGGAATTGTACGAGATAGGTATGAGGGCCGTTAGGGCGGGTGCCACATGTCGAAACAATTAAAATATGTTACTACTGGGGAATTTCTTAGGTCACTCCTCGTCTCTAACGTTCCACAGGCTCTACGACCGGACTTCTAGTGTTCGCTTACTGCTCCACGGATCCAAGGCATCAAGCACATCCGCAAGCCACGGAGCCACCGTTTGCAGTGTGCAAAAGAACGCGCTTGGCAAGAGAACAATATCTCTGGCAATGGATGACAGCTACATTAGAATTCTGACCGGGTAGCATGCGTCTTACATCCCGGAACTCCCTTTTAGAGTTCTTGTCCGGACGCATCCCAGCGCATCAAGAGACGGAGTAGAGTCCGTAAAGTGTGGTGTTCCTTGTACAGCCTCCTCTTGTCCCTTTTGGTATAAATCTAGACTGGTACATTTTCGGAGTGAGGTTGATATTTACACGCACGGCTCTTCACACTCACATCATGAGATGGACTAGTATAGAGAGTGGCGAGGAAGAGAGTTGATCCCCTGTGACGAGTCAAGCTTTGGCAACAATTGCTTCGGTGCTTGCTGATGAGAGTGGAAGAAGACGTTGAAGTTTGGCTGGTAAGGCTTACTTACGACATTGGCTCATCTACACGTAGATCAGGAAATGGCGTGCATGAGTCTTCGAGGTCATATGGGGAAAACGATCTCTTCCGGAGGAGCTAAGTACATTCCAGTGGGCATTCCCCTAAGGTATGTGCCCGCTGGAGCCGTCTTTCTACTTGAAGTGCTTGAGCATGAACTGGTAGAATGGTTCATTGTCATACTCCGGCCCAATATCGAAGAGGTGGTCTTTTCCGTGTACTCGCTCGTATACAACCTCGAGACCACAGCCGAGCATAGCGCCAACAACTTCATCACCCTGCTCGACGCCGACCTATAGGAGAACAAGTCAGCTTTGTACGTGGCGTAAATTCTCTGATCTGGCACTGCGGCGGCCCATCCGCATCCCACGAAAAAGCTCACTTACACAAGTATCAGCATCCCCCATCATAAAATACGCCGGCGGCGAACGACACTCAAAAACATTCCTCGACAGCCTCCACTTATTCGCCGCAACCCCATCCGGGACTTTCCACAACCTGGCCAAATTCGCATCATGCAACATTCGCGTATACATCATTTGGCGAACGCCATCGACCGGATTATTGGCAACTTGCGGGGCACCGGGATCCAAAAACTCCGCCAAATCCTCGCGCGGAGGGATCGTGCGTCCGAAAGGCGGTGGCTGGGGATTCGTAAAGAATGTCCCCAAAGGATCTGTGATGGGGTAAATCGGTAGGATGACGGTTGGTTTTGGATCTGCATAGAGGCCTGTGAGGAGGGTGAGGTAGCCTCCTGCGGAAGAGCCTGAGACTGCGAGTTTGCTGGTGTCGATGGAGCCTTCGGGGAGGTGGGAGGAGAGTTGTGAGCGGATGAAGTTTAGGCAGTCGAGGACGTCGTCGCAGATTTCTGAGACTGTGGCTTGAGGTGCGAGCCGGTAGTCGGCGGAGATGACGGCGATGTGGTATTTTTCTGGGGCTTTGCGCATCCATGGTGCTAATTGGCCTCTGTGGCCTTGGAGGAGGCCTCCGCCGTGGAACCAGATGAGGATGGGAGAGTTTGAGGGGGTGGAGGGGAGATAGATGTCCAGGGGGATCTCGAGCTTGTCGATGGTTTTGTAGGTGATGGTTTTGGTTGGTTGGATGTCTGCCATGGTGGGTGTTTGTGTATTTTCTCTGGAAACGGTGTGACGAAGGGAATGTCTGGGGATGAACTGTGGTGTAGTGATAGACTGACTGATGTGTAAGCTTCCATATCGATAGGCACGGCCAAGGAGGCTTGGCAGCACTTCACCTCGCTGCTCTCAACTTCTCGCAGGATCGATCAGCGCCTGAACAACATCCTGGTCATGATATAATACATCACGACCTGACTGGAGATTCTCAATCAGGCCAGCATAAGCAGCATGTCGGCCCCGCCCCAGGAGGCCACGCCGCTGCCGGACCTCGCGACTCTGTACACGCTCCAGAAAGATATGTCATGACATGATGAGCTCCGCTCCGCACTACGAACGCGTAATGTCAAAATGCTGCACGTAAGAATGCATTATTACGGCAACATCAGCTGGAAGTATACAGACATCTCTTACAAGTATCGCCAAATGATGTTTCTCAGCACGATCGACCAACTCTCCTGATCAAGTGTCAGATGTGCAAAGATTAAGATTGACACCATCTATGCCGATGGCGAGAAATCGAAAGACACTGCTTACACCAAGATCGTGCGACAGACTGGGTACTATCACGAGCCCATGGCTAAAGCGAAAGGCAGCCTCTCTCTCCGTAGCATTGTCAAGTTGAATCTCATGGAAGAGGCCACGAACGTTGAAAAAGCCAGAAAGGATCGCGAATGTGCAATACAGATGGGTTTCTCACAAAAAGAACTGGACCACATGCGGACCGATATCTCCAGCTCATATGCTCAAAAATTGCATGAGACCAAACACGCGGAGGGCTGTATTTGCTCTGCACTCGGTGATATACTGAGCTGCTCTTCCCAAAGCACTGCCGACGAGGGATTGGAGAACGATTCATCATCCACAGCATCACTCGGATCATTGGAATCAACGACACCAGCTGAATCTGATCCTTTCATTCCTATCAACGGGCACTCCAAAGAACCAGATGCTGTCCCAGTAGCAAACGGTCAGATGGCGGAAGCTAACGACCAGGCCAATTCTGTGGACGGGTCGATGACCGTGGCTGTCAACGCGGACGCGGCCACGACGCCTGTGGCTATAGCTGACGAAACTGATCTCGACGACTTAGATTTGGACGTCCAGACCGATGCCGCGGCTACAGATGACGACTGTTTCGATCTCGGTCTCGGCACCCCATTTGGTCGGAATGATAGCGCAGCCGACGAACAGATCGATTGTGGTATTCTATCCGAAACTGCCGAATATGTCAACGATACTGCTGTCAAGAGCGGCGAGGACCTCACGGCTCAAAAGAATGCCAGCGAAGACACAGACATGTTCGAGGATATGGATGATCTGCTCCAAGATCATGGTGAAGACCCCTCACAAGGACATGGCGAGGAGAGAGGCGAGGAGAGAGCGAAGGTTCCAAGCATGACTTCAATAACTGGCACACTAGATGGGCTGGATATGATGTCGGGAAAAAAGGTGATGAAGCGTCGAGCAGAAGATGTCTTGGAGGCGACTACTGCCAGAAAGCATCACAAGAGCAACAACCAGTAGGACTTTGTTTGGCGAATATGTACAGGAACTCATGGCAGAACGGGGTGTGGTGTTGAGCATTTCTGGAATGCATACGCTGGATACTTTGGGTGACCTGACCTGATTTCATGGAGTCAGAAGCTCCTTCGAGACACGAACGAATCGATTTCTCAATCGTGTGGTATGAATTCCCTCTGTGCAAACTCCGCTTATAATGATTCGATCTGCATCCTGTGCGAGAGTTGAAGCACAAAGAGCAAATACAAAGACGACAAAGACGTCACATCCTTGTGACGTGCCTCATTCCGGCGATCAATTCGAACCTCTGCTTGTGAGTTGTGCTTGCCGATCATGCAATGCCACTGAGAACGGCCCATGGACTTCTTACGAGGCATTCGCGACCTCATATTTGGTCGTGCTGTGGTCTCCGAACAAGCCGATGTAGATGTGCAACATGCCACAACAACACCAGCAGTCATCTCGCATACCGAAACAAGACCCAGAAGGAAATCTTCCGACAGAATTTACCAGGAAGGAAGCGCAGAGGACTTTATCACCGCTCTACAGGATGCTGTCGAGTCTGAGATGGAGCGAAAAGACAAAGAGGAGGAAGTGAAGGGACTAGAGCAAAAACGTTCAGACAAACGCCGCCGCCGCCAGCGTCCAAACCGCCAAAAATCTCCTTCAACAAATGTCGACAAGATTTGGAATTCCTTCTCTCCTTCACCAAACAAGAATCGGAATCGAAAATTTCTCGCCGAAGATGCTGCAAAAGTGCTCTCCGATCTCCCCGCAGCGCGATTTCTTCCAAGGGCGATCTGAGCAGCTACACAGGAGGCGATGATGAGCTCCGAGCCTACCTACTATTGAGGACCCCCCCTCCTCCGCATGTACAGGTTGAGACGGCGCGAAGAATGTTGGCGCGTGGGACTCAAGAGATGGGACTCTGTAGCCGAGGAGTTGCGAATTACAGTGTGATTAGTACGAGTTCTGGGGGGGCGCTGCGCCAAAGAGCTTGGGATGAGGATTATAAGAAAAAGGGTTCGATCCGATCTCGAGACTTTTTTCGCGCGGAGGGTGAAGAAGGCTCGGGTTGCGTACGAAAAGGCGAGGTGGAATGCTGGGATTCTGGAGGCGGAGCTCTTCCGTTGACGCCTGCGAGTTTTGCGGGAGAGGGGGGTGAGAAGACGACACAGGTCGTGAGTAGGGGTTCTAGTGCGGTGAGTTTGAAGCCGCATCGTAGTTGGTAGGAGGAGGATACGGAAATGGGGGCGGAAAGTTGCGAGGGGGAGGGTGGAGAAGTCTTCTTCGGCACGAAGTCCTGTTGGGCTTCCGATGACGAGTCCGGTGAGATCGCTTGGGTCGGTAGGCCCGCCGAGTCCGTGGGAGAGTCCGGATGGTAGGTGGATCAAGAGGGAGAGGGAGACTAAAAGGAGATTGAGAGAGGAGGACGGGGAGAGGAAGATGAGGGAAGAAGGTGCGAGGGAGAATTTGAGGAGGAGGAGGAGGTTGAAGGGTCGGTCAGAGGCGGTGCAGAAGAGAGATGCTTGGTCTGATGAGATGGAAGGTGTCGAGTTCGATACGGCTGGAGAGGAGGTCGTATATGATGGTCCTGATGGCGAGCCTACTGGCGGAGATGAATGGAGGAGGGCGACAGCGACGGCGAATACGTTGAGACTTCCTTTGTATCCCTCTTCGGCTGCTGACAGGAGGCGACGGCGAGGACGGCCGCAAGCATAGTGTCGATCTAGACACTGATAAGAAAGTGGTGCGTTTTGCAGGCACTCAGAACGCATGCTGTAGGCCTATGTGACCGTGCCGGGACTTTGTCCTGTAAAATGCCCAATGATGCACTTTCGACCGTTCGTCATGTTCACAAGCCTCCTACTGCTCGCTCCTCACTGTAAATCCCTCTGCTTAGCTTCCTCGGACCAGGGATCGTGCGGTGGTAGCAGCGACATCTGGACGCCTGCAGCGCGTGATAATCATTGTGATCTGAAAGTTGTCGTCAAGCATAGAAGAAACCAAAATGCAAAGACACGCCTGCCTTCTCACAAGCTGTACGACCTAGACGCTAGCTTTTGTCCTCGATAAAACCCATGACCAGCCATCTCAGCCCGAGTAGCGATCTCAATATCGCCGGTACCTCCCGCGATTCGAGAACGGCAACAATTCGCGCCAACTGCTTCGACGACGACTCGAAGAATCTTGCCGAGTGCGCCAGGCCGGGACTTTCACTTCTTGTTCCAAAACGGAGACACCTCTCCGATATGTGAAAGAAGATTCAGCATCACATGCGCAAAAGCCCGCTTCGCAGTTACATGTGTAGGATACTGTGTGGTTCTCGTGCGCGGAGACGCAGGGTAGCACACGGGTTCTTCTAGATTGTTTGCGAGCAGGCCTGGTAAAGGAGGACGTTGTCATGTGGGAAGACGCATCGTTTGTCTTGGTAATGATGACGCCCTTGAAGCAAGAAACCTCGACGTGAGATGAGACAGGATTCGGCGGAAAATGGCGACTGCTATGCGCTGCGGAATCAGGCGTGGCGGCACGTTTTGTGAAAACTGGTTCAAAGTCGTATGGGTCCAGTCAGCACTGCTTGCAGTCAGTAAGAATAATCAAATCACGCCAACGTCAACCTACACACCATGCAACCACTTCGTGAAGCTCGTCAATCTCACGTCTCGAGCTCCCACACGCGCAGAACTGTGATGGACCTTGCGATCTGTCTCGGAATAACATCATCGCTCCGACTCTCATGCCAGGCACAACATGATCTTCCCACCTCTCTGGCTCGAACTGGAATTTCCTACCAGATCTCATCCCGATTCGAACAAAAACGAAAGCGAGCCGCCGTATGAGATGTACGCCTGTCCGGCTCTCGAATATGCACTGCAAATGCGCATGCAGCGTAGCCCAACGACAGAAGTACTCGTAAGGGAGCTTGATTGTCGCACCGGACAGATCTTCGTACAGAATCGGTGCTGCTAGCAGAATTGTTGGCTCTCGTGGGATCTGTAATCGTGCCTTGTTCGCATCTTGCAGTTTTCTCCAAGCTTTGTATCTTCTAATGAGTTTCGAAGTTTGCTTGTAAGGTGAAGGCGACATGTGTAGTGCAGAGCCATCTGGAAATCTACCGGGTATCATGACTCGTGCAGCGTGTGAGCTGAAGACGTGATAAGTATAGTAGTTATGGCCGTAGTGGTGTCCATTGTGCTGGCGACCGCTGTCTCGCGCGACATTGCGCTCGTAAGAATGGGGAGCATCAATGTGCTCCATGACACGTTAGAAGATTGAGATTGTCCCGTTCATGGCAATCCGCAGCATTTGTTGATGCTGCCAAGGCAGTCCCATGAAGTGATGCAAAGTTGCGAGAGGCCGCTGCAACATCCCATCCCATCCCACGCTTGCAGAGCCACCAACGCCACTCGCTTAAATAAATATCACAAGTACGAGGACGGAAACGGCCGACAAAGCCCGTCGAGGTATAGGCGAATTTTTTGTCGTAGCTACAGAGACCGGGTCTCTTTACGTTGTCCATACCAACCTCAACCTTCTACCTCCATCAACTGCGGCGCCTCCTCATCGCCTTGCTGACTCGCCCGCCAGATCTGCGCCTGTCTCGGCCACACTCGCTTGTACATGCTCACAGCGACAGCATCAAGCGGGTTGATCTTGCCATCGAACGTAGCCTTAAAGTATCCATGCGTACCAAGCGGCTCTTTGATGAAACCGCTTCGTCCTCTCTTAGTCCACAATTGCAAAGCACGGAAGTAGTTGACATCGTCGTTGTTGAAGAACATGTATCGTACGGTGACCAGCTTCTTATGGATCTTGTACGGATGACCTGTGAGGATGATGCGCTTGGCAATGATGCGCTGCGTTGATGGCGGTAACGTGGTGCCAGTCGCGATCATCGTGAAAAGGCCGGTGGTGGGATTCAGTGATTGAGCGAGGTCTTCTACAGCATCAGTAGCAGGTTTCGGCGTTGAAAAGAAAAGACAAGGCACTGATCCCCAAGTCACCGGGCCGATGAAGGTTGCTACTGCTGTTTGTCCGGGATGCAGGTAACGGTCGAATTTGTGGACATTGTTTGGCGTGTTCCCTGCAGCACTGAACAGTGGGTTGATGAGCACACGACGAGGACCGCATTGCATTACGATTGACGTCTTGCTCTTGATCGGTTCTGGGTGTTCTGAGGAGAGCGACATGGACACATTCACTACAGTGCGTTTGTGCTCATGTCGAAGGAGAGAGAAGAGTGTCGTTGGCTTGGGTAGCGAAGCGATCTCTTCGCGACGGTCCTCGGGAATCCGTAGGTGGACGTTCACTCTCGTGCCCGGCTTGACACCACCAAACATTGCCTCTTTGACAACACGATTCTTCGCAGACTTGTAGTCTGCGATCTCCAGCAGTCGACTGTACTCATCAGGTTCGTATGGCTTGTCCTCTTCTGTCTCCCATTTGCTTGTCCGTAAGCTTTTCAATCCTCTATACCGTGCCAGCCGTTCTCGCGCATTCATGTGGGGGTGCAACTCAATCTCATCTGGGAATTCCAGGTCATCTTCGGCATCTTCTCTTCTCTGCTTTCGATAGGCCTCGATTTGATCTGCCTCGGCATCTGGCGCTTGATCAAAGAATGCCTCGCTCTGTGCATATTCCGTAGCAGCGCCCGCTTCCGTAGCCTCGTCCATCCTATCTTCAAAATGGCCGTCTGCAGGTCCTGCTGCGACCGAGCCGTTCATGTTCATTCCATCGTCATCATTGTCGTCTACATCTTCGAGGTCGGAGCCAGAATCCGAAAGATCGTCCAGATACCAAGCTGCCTGGTATTTGCTCGTTCCCCTCGGCAATCGTTTTGGAGCGGGAATGCCGTCATCTTTGTCCTCGTCAAAATAGTGGTGGTCATCAAGAAGGACCGCTTTACGATCCGAAGGGGCAATCGAGGCGGTGGGCATATCATCCATGGTGGCTTCTTCCGGAGCAAGCTCTGCCAGATCGTCGCAATCTTCTGTAGGCTGTCCAAGGACCTGCTCTCCTTCTGGCACGTCAACAGCCATCTCGTCTTTCTTCGCCTTCTTATGCCTCTGCTCAAGTGGTGCAGCGGTAATTTTCTCAATCTGGAAGTCACCCCAATCTCCGACCTGGACCAGTCGGTCTGCATTGAGTCCTCTGCCCCGGACGACACCTGTAACGACGGCTTGCTCGCCTTCCATGCGACAGTCTTCCAGCAGCATCCAACTCCTATCCTCTCTCCAGCGAATACCCTTTGGCATAGTCGTGCACAAACTCCTCATAACATTACTGCAATCCTGTCTGCTGCCCAGATCGTGCACCTTTTCTTGCGTAGCGAAGAAATGCGTAATGAAGCTCCTCAAGCTTTTGACGACATCGGGTCTCTTCTTCGCCGGTTCCACCTTATCCAAGCCATAAACTCCAGTCAGCACGGTCGAGACACCCTGCGCCTCGATGCATCGCAAGATCTGCTCTCCTCGCTCGTCCGCTTCTTCATTGGCGCTGAGCACGAAGAGGACAAAATCTGCGACTCGACAGCTATCTAAGCACTGTAGCATGTCGCGAGATGGGGTCAAATATCGAACTTTCTGCTTGAATCGTGGTATCCACACGCTCGACTGTGCTTGCTCCTCCGAATCGGCATCCACACTCCCATTAAGCTCGTTGATGATGTCGCTCTGATTGATATCTTGGCAAAGCGGCACGATTGAAACGATTCTCGGAGCGCCATCCTTTCCAGCGAACACGGAGGCCTTGTCGTCGCGATCGTGTGCGTGGTTAATGCGAAGTTGCTTGGCACGGTTCTTACGGTCAAACTTGGACATGACCTGCTGATGCGGTGTCTTTCTTGTGCCTTTTGCCGTCTCCCACGCTTCGACCTTGCCCTTCTGCGCGTTCTTCAGCGAGTTCTTGGAAGCGTGGCGGGCTTTAAAAGGCTTGTTAACGGTTTTCGTGGTGGGGCGGTGGCTGTGGTGGTCGGTGGCGGCCATGGAGTGAGACGATGCGCGAGGGCCGTCGCCGCCGGCCTTGAAGCGAAAAGGGAGTGCGCTGGCCAGCTTGGCGTCGGGTGGAGAGAATGTGTTGTCACTGCAGATTTATGTTCACAGTCGAGGCAATGCAGAAATTCGAGCAGGCCCTTATCGATAAGACGGTGGTCACCACGTGGCTTTGCGGTGTGGAAAGCGAAAGCCATGGTGGCCTGATTTGCTCCTTCTCCCATTTGCCTCACAGACCAGACATCTCGTCATCACACTCCACAGGAATCTAAGAAAAGCTGGATCGGGCTGGTTAGGAGACGTAGGCTGGATAGGATCGGGGACATACGCTGTTGCGAGTAGCTTAGGTACTGCACAGTGGAGGTGTGATCCCGTACTGGAATGGAACTGAGCATCTGGGAGTACCATAGTGTGTCGAACTAGCACTTTCGAGAGAGAGAGCGTAAGAGTGGTAGACGCAAATGGCTTGCAAGTAAGAGAAGGCAGCACCATCCGAGCCGTCTGGATCGTACAATATCGGACCAATGAACCGTCGGCGAGGAGCATCCAGAAGTGAAGCAGCAACTTGCCTCAAATTCGGTGCAGCCCTCACACAGTTTGCAGCAGCATCCGCAACGCCGTTACATCTGACAACTATCACAAGCATCATTAGCCAACGCGCGCACCTGTACCCGCTGCCTGCCAAACCTCACTTACCGTAAGGCGAAACTCTTTCTTCTCACTCCTCCACATCCACCTCCAACCTCCTCCCACCCACAAACAAGAACCCCCACTCCAACCATCAAAACCTCCATCCACCCTCAACCCCACCACCCTCACAATGCCCCCCACCACCAACTCCCCCCAATTCACCTTCCAAATCGTCTCCTGCCTCCTCGCCGCCCTCTCCGAATCCGGCACCACCTTGGGCGCAAAACACTACAAAATCATGGCGCAAATCGACGGAACGAAGACGGCTTCGGGATACGAACATATGTTTCGCGCGGTGAAAGCGAGGGCCAAAGAGATAAACGAGGAGATTGGGAGGGGGGAGAAGGAGAAGAAGGTCGAAGGGGGGAAGAACAAGAGAGGTGAGTTCGACTCCAGGGTGATTTTGTGGTTTTGCTAAAATTCTTTGGTTTGGAATAGGTCGGAAAGTTAATAATACCAAGGCCAAGGCTAAGGAGGAGAATGGAGATGATGATGTTGACGACGAGGAGACGCCGAGGAAGAAGGCTAAGGTCAAGAAGGAGAAATTGGAGGAGGAGGAGGACGAGGACGATGACGATGATGGACTTGATGAACTTTGACTTTCGAGGTCTTGGGCTCCTATCATACTACGAAGGTGATATTCAGAGAGCAAGACTAGATCTGGTCGATCTTGATAGAGAGAGAGAGAGGGAGAGGAAGGGAGCTAATACATGCATGAATGGTACTGTACGATAAGGTGAGCGAGTGGCAGGGAATGACCTACTCAAGCTCAGTGGAAAAGAACTACTACACACATGCATGAACTGTACGATCACTTCGGCAACAATAATGATGAAAACTTCCCAACCCCTTCATTTTCATAATCATCAGAAATCTATCACATCAACCACTACTCACTCCCACCTCTCCTTCCACTCACTCGAAATCTTCTCCAACTCCCGATTCAACCGCCTCTCATCCTCTTCATCAATATGGCCTTCCTGAGACAACCTCCTCGCCTTACTCATCACCGCCTTGAAACGATCCTGCAATCGCAACTCCGCCTCACGCCTCTCCTTAGCTTTCCGGACCAAATACTTGAAATCGTTATCCTCCACGGCTCGCTGGAAGACTTTTCGCATATACGGGGAATAAAGCTGGCAACTGCATCCCATGCCTTCGTTGTAGACGGGTTGCAACGTGCGTTGGAATTTCTTGGCCAGAGACTTGTTTTTTCTGATCTCGCGTTCCACAACTGCCTCGAAGCAATCTTCGCACACGGTCATGGCGGGTGCAAGATCAGGGATGTAATGCCAGAGGGCATTGACGAGCACATTGTCCCTTGTGCATTCACGTAGACGTGTCTTGCGCTCGACCAGCTCGATGAGGGGCATTGGATCTGCGTTCTTTCGTGCCTGCAATGCTTTCTCGTGTGAAGACACCAACGCATCTAGATACGTGGAGAATCTTGTGCTGTCCGTGCGTATGGCGCAGACACTCTTCGTATAGGATGCTCTGGCAGGCAGTCGGACGAAGACACCAGAAAGCGTTGGAAGCAGACACTCAATCTTGCGAACGTCACCATAGCAGAGATGGAAGTCGCGGACGAAAAGTCCATCGGGGTCACGCAGGCCATACCAATTCTGAACCGACTCGGTACCTCCTGGGCACGGTGTGCTGCTCTCCTCGATATCGGCAACATCCTGCAAAAGCGTCAAGTCGGTTCTTTGTTGCTGCAGGGTAAGGAGCCAAGCAAGTCTTATCCACGGCGATCCAAAAGCGCATCGCACTTTCTCAAAGTCGTTGCGTGGAAGTGATCGTCTGAACAAAGGCCGGAATACCGTACGTTCGAAGAGGGTATCAATGCAGTCGGGACAGAAATCGATATTTGTGTGGCCGATGATGGTATACCAATCGTGTTTGTCAGCCGCTGGTTCCTGTCTTGGACAAGGAGGCAATCCTTTCTTGACCAGGACTGCAAGTTCCTTCTTGGTCTGAGATGTGGTGGCGAAAGAGGCTGTGCGACTGTTTGCTGTAAACCGTGGTCTAGTGTCTGCTGCGACTGCAGGTGAAGCATCAGCAGCAGAATAGCCACGATTGAAAGTCGGTCTGATAGGGAGCTTGGCAGAGGATTGTGATGATATGCTGGGTGCCGGCGAAGAGTCTCGCGGAACATCGGTCATGGAGGATGGCGCAAGCATAGGATTCTTTGGAGGGTAGTAGGCGTGCTGACGATCGTCTGGCATGGCGATGCTCGACCCCATCAGGCTGTTGTCTTCCGGATATGGCAGCGTGTTGGATGACTGGCTCGGTGTGAGATTGGGCGGAGTCTCCCTTGGAGTGGTCCTTCGTGATGAGCTTGATGTCGGCGTAGGCTCCTGAGAGACAGCAGAACCAAGTCTCGAAGGAGGCATGCTTCGCCTTGCGGCATTGTTCGCCAGAAGCGTGCTCCAATCAAGATCGGTCCTCGGAAGACGTGGCGAATCAGCAGCAGGCGTTAGAGGAGACGGTGAGGAAGGCCGCGACGTATTTTCCGAAGGAGGTTTCGAAGCGTTGATACTCGTACTGGGCGGGAACTCTGCGCTCATCCTCGGCGAGCGCGAAAGAGGCGTGTCATTGGCCACAGATCCTTCTCGGGATACTGGTCGTGACGACGAATAGCTCCGATCACGAGAGCGCGGGTAGAAGCGTTCAGCAGATCTTGGATCGAGCGTTGCTGAGGCTTGCACAGGCATTTCGTGTGCTTCACTGAGAGATGTAGATGCCATCAAGGGCGTTGGTTTTCGCGACTTGTCGATGTTGAGCCGACCCAACGTTGGAAGAGTATTCTGCGTGTCAGTCATTCTCCTGGCATCCAGGTGTGCTCGTCTGATTGGAGGCGCATTGCCAGCAGGCAGAGTAGCGAAGTCGACGACAGAGCTCCGAGGGCCCTTGGGCTCGTTCAACTCGGCCATTCTCTTGCCATTGCCCGAGAGAGATTTTTTGTCATTGTAACGGCGATCATAGTCATCGTCGTCGATTGCAGACTCATCGGAAGCGTCGAGGCAGTCCTTCCCTACACGCGGGCCTGGGCTGTGTCGGCCGGAGTCCCTTCGAGGTGATCGAGGTCCATGGGCTGTAGCAGACTGAGGCGTCAATCGATGGCTTGACGACTCGTCCTTCTTCGACGGCGTAGACGGAGTGTACGCATAAGGCGATGCTGTGCGCTTCGATATTTCCGGCGCATGCTGATCATGCTTGTTGATGTGCAGCCGCGATGGTTTCCGCCTGGCTCGACGCGCTCTCTCATCCTCGCTCGTCGGCGGCGTCGGGATGCCCGTGCTGCTGTGTCCCGGGCCTGTCGGCCTCGAGTGGCTGTGGTTGTGCTGGTGATATTCAGGTACATCGATGATGACTGGCTCTTGATCGACGGTGCCCCGCGACGGTACTGTCTCGCTCTGGCTAATCTCCTTCAACAACTTCAGCGACCCAGCCTCCTTGCGCAATGAGACCATCTCGTCTTCGGCACATGGCTGAGGTGGCCATGAGCGTCGCCTCCTCAACGGCGATCGGGAAGTTCTGCTCGTGACTGATGGGGTTGGCGGGCAGTGGTATCGCGGGTCATATCGATCGCTCGCTGGTTTGCTGGAGTAATGCGATCCGTGCCTGTCCATTTTCATCAGTCGTCAGTTGCCGCCAAGTCGATGTCTGTTCACGCGCTCGTACCCCACTCTCGCGTTGTTGTCCCTCGAAGATGGAATGTCAGGTCGACGCCGGGGTCGAGATGCGCTCGGATAGTCGTGGCGCTCGCGGTAAGACGGTTCCATGTGATCGATGGCAAAGCATCTGTCCAGTTGGATAAGATAGCTACTCAAGTGAAATGGGGTTCAAAGGAGACTAGGGCGGAGGAGAATAGAGGGCCTCGAGTTGCATGTGTTTCGCATATCAACTCCACAGCTGCTACTGCGCCCAGTGTGCTGCCCATGTCGAGTAGACACGGGTAGGGTAGGGTAGGGTAGGGTAGCTGCTGCGGCCTGGCGGAGCCTTGAGCTGCGGTGTTACGACAACCACGCCGTTCTCTGCAGAAGAGGGACCTCGCATCTCTCTGGTGGGCTGATGAACGAAGCCGCAGCTACTGGACACACATAGACTTTGGCGGGAAAGCCTTCCGGCGCATGTGAACGATGGCATTGGTCACCAGCCAAACCGTGGCCCTTGCATCCTTTGCAGAACGTGCGCAGCATGACCAAAGAAACCCACTTCACCGCCCCTTCTGACAGCTTCAATGTTGGGAGTAGGAGTACTCCGCAGAGAGACCTGCACCCTCAAATTCACTCCTGACCCGCCAGGCACACCACTAGCAGCTCACCCCTCGTGGCGAAGACATCAACGATCTAGCTGCCGTGGCCACAGCCATTTAGATGGCACGGAAGAAGCTCTCAATCGTCACAGCAGTGAACATGCATATGCCATCTCGATCTCATGTTACGTTGAGCAGCAACGAAACTTCTTCACCAGCCGAGAAAACCGACTGGATGCCAGGCAAGCAACGTGACGTGACGTGTTCGTGTCCACCTGAAAATGAACCCCGAGGAATGCAAAGCACTGCCTCACAACAGCTGAACACGACAGAATGTTGTGTCTTCATCGAACTGCGGTATAGACCTCGATACGGTAGGAGCCAGCAGAAGATGCATAAATTGAGTGCAGCTGGAGGTGTTGCACAGCCCTCCCCTCCTTCTTCTTCCTCCCTCTCGGTGCCGTGCCCGCTACTTACATATCCGCACGCTACTGTGAAGAGCTCCCGCCCAGCTCTAGGGCTGACCATTACGCTGGAAACGAGGCAGTCACGAGACACTTGAGTCAGCAAAGAGGGAGGGAGTCAAGGTCTATACGAAACTTCTATAGAAGAACTGTCGTTCTTCAATATCCATCAACACCGACCAACAAACCCTTCCTACCCAAAATCCCCTCCCGCTTTCCCCCTTCCCTTCCCTCCCTCCATTCCACCCCCCAAACCTACGCCCCATTCCCATTATACGCAATCAAATTCGGACTCCCATCCCCACCATCCAAATTCCCAATAACATCCTTCGTAGCAAGCTCTCGAATCCTCTCACAAAGCTGCGCAGGCGAACGCGGACCTTCCAGCGCAAGAAGATAAGCCGCGAGACCCGCGATGTGAGGCGTCGCCATACTGGTACCCGAGATGGTGTTCACAGAAGTTCTGGACCCGATCCAAGCGCTCGTGATGTTTTGGCCGGGTGCGAAGATGTCGAGCAGAGGGCCGAAATTGGAGAAGCTGGCTATGGAGTCTGAGCGCGTTGTGGCGCCGACGGTGCAGGCCTGGGGGGTGGAGTTGGTTAGGATTTTGATGGTGGGTTGGGGATTGGGATTACGTACCTGAGGTGCAGATGCTGGGGATGAGTGACTGGCGTCTTCGCCCTCGTTACCGGCGGCTACGGCGATGAAAGCCCCTTCTTCGACGGCAGAGGCAATTGCATCGTTGGTGGTTCGAGAGAATGGGCCACCGAGAGACATACTGAGGACTGCGCGATCAATGTGTCCCTCCTGTTTGGCGTTGTCGACTGCCCATTGGATTCCTCGCAGAACACCAGAGTTGCTGCCGCTGCCATCAGCGCCAAGAACTTTCACCCCGATCAGGTTGGCATTCTTGGCCTATGATAAAGGAGGGTCAGCCATCGTTCAAGCTTCTCAAGACTGCATATACACTTACAACACCGTACTTGCTACCCGCAGCTGTTCCTGAGCAGTGAGTTCCATGTCCCTGATCATCCTCCCCATCAGAACCAGAGACGAAGCTCTTCCCAAGAGTCGCTCTTCCGCCAAATTCCGAATGCTCGGTATTGATACCAGTGTCAATCACATAGATGAAAGTGTCCTTGCCAGCAGAGCGGTCATAAATGTAATCGTCTGCGCCACGCTCACGGTGAGAAATCCTGCTCAAACCCCACGTCGACCCGTTCTGAGATGTCAGGCTCCCATTTGCAAAAGGAGCATCCTGGCGCTGAGAAATATAGCCGCGAGGCACGGAAGCCCAGACTTTAGTGTCGGGTTCGACAGATGTGATAGCTCCGAGCGTCTCTAGAATATCTAAAATTGCATCGTCGCCGTCGAAGGAGAAACCTTTTACGCCACCGATGGTATAGTTGGCTTTTGACTCGACGCCTGCGGATTCGAAAACGGTGGAGAGGACCGTGTCGAGAAGTTCGTTGCTCTCAACACGAGCGATCCATGAGCCTGAAATTGTGTGTGCTGTCTGTACTCGATTGATCTTGGCTGTAAACTGAGCAAGTGCTGCCGGCAGCACTGCTGACAGTGCGAGAAGATTCCTGATAGAGTGCATGGTTGCAAAAATGAGTGTGAATAAGTGAGTGACTAGGGTGGAATGAATGACTGCGCCAAGGCGGAACGAAGGACTGGCTGGAGTGCAAGTAGATGCTGGTGAAGAGTTGGAGGGAAGGTCACAGATAGAGATATATACTATCCTTCATGATGGCCTGAGGTCTTCAGTCTACGCGATCGACTTCTTTCATGCCACTGCTGGTCGGCTTGCTCTTCGGAAGAGCCATGAGCTCTCACATGTTCTTGCATAACGCAGATCAAGTTGTCAAGCGTTCGTGGCGTATATTCATGGCGCAAGAAGCATATAGCCTGTTTCACAATATCGCACTGCTTTGATACGGCCTCGCATCTTCCTGCCTCCCGATATCATTGGATCAAAAATCGCAGAGCAAATGTCGTTAGGGCGGAGCCGAGAGCAAGAAGCTGGACGGCTCGCTCAGATTGTACAAAGAGAGTCAACCGAATGAACAGCTTCGGACATCCTTCCAAAGTTCTACGTTGGCTGCGTCCACGCCGTCTTGGCTGATAGACGATCGTTCCTTCATGGCGTAGGAGACAAGGCTTTGCCCAGAAACGTATCTGCTGGAAGGCCGAATAGACAGCTTAGGATCGAAGGAACTCGAGTCGAAGCATTGCGCCGATGCAATAGCTGCATGAAGTGTAGATAGAGTGGCGGATGTTGTTCTTTGGGAGATCCACTGGTCAGTGCTTGGCAGAACGCGGCCGATCAGCCGAGCAGCGAATCAATCGATCGAAGAGCACAATCCCATTGAATGCAGCGACGCCGCTCACTTTTCGGAGAGTGTTTGATGGGCGAATGGGAATTGAGTCTTGTAGTTCGTCGCGGAATATCAGCCAGTGTCGAATGCTTTTGCGACCATTCTGTCTTGGCCCAGGCGGAGCGTCCGATAGAAATACTACTGACATTATCCCGCAGCGCAATAGCCCGCCGAAAGTTATCCGCAATGCGCGTAAAAGGAGTAGCGGAGATGCTCGAGTCGTGTGAGAGCACGCACTGACAAGTTGGAGGGAGTGGAAAGGACTGCCTGGACATCAACCGGCGAAAGCTGGCTGTCAGACACCAAGGCAGCTGCCTCGCTTTGGTTGTGACTGTGAGCCTCACATTATTGTCTTCCCAAACGGCCATTGTGTGCGAATATCAGCTTTCAAAGTCCTGCATACGGTAACCAGTAATTGCAGTGGCAATGCGGTTCGCTTCTCTACCGTCACTGTTCCAACAAACGCCATTTGCGAGTACGATGTGTGTGTCTCTAGACTTCTCTTGCAAAACAGCGTAACTACTTCTTCAATGAATATGCCCAGCTCTTCAATCGGCGTCTATGGCATGTCGAGCACATGATGGGCCATGTGCAAAGTCTCGAGGATGGAGTTCGTTTCGAGGAGAATTTTCATGGTCATCGCAATGCTCCGTGGGATCTGAGATCAACTCACGGCCAGCTCGCTCGCTGGAACTGATCGAGCAGATAATGCATCGTGGTCGTGGTGTGCGAAGGTGTTGTCGGTGGGTAGCATAGCAACCGAACAAGCTTCAGAAGAGTTTTCATTTCTCTGAGCGGCTTACGTAATCGTTCGTATTCACCTGCAGTTCAATTCTGCTGCTGCATCCCATTGCGACTGACAATACATTGACTCTTTGCTCCCAAGAATATCTCAATGCTTCTCCTAGCTTGCACTCAGATGCTCAGCACGGCAATTCACCACAGCCGCCGCAGTTCGCTTGCACGCAGTATCGAGAGAGCGAACTGCAGTATATACATTAAGTCGTCAATACCCAGCTCAATAGCTGTACAGTCTTACTTCTCTTCAAAGATAACATCTACCAGCAATGATCCACTATATCTAAATCTCTCCATCATCGTCATCGCAATCTCTCCCTACTACTCGATCTCTGCGGCGAGCTGGGCTGGCTATCAAGCTTCAAAACGAAAGACTCATCCCGTCGATGCGATCGCGATCCTAGAAACCTCGCGTCCGATTCTACGACCTCGCGCGACCCATCCAGCTCAAATCGCGGTATGCTGCCGTTCTCGACGGCACTGGGCGGCACCGAATGATAGCCATGTCCAGTTCTCAGGCGTGGGCTCAGTCCCTCGAGCTTCATTGCGTACACGTCCAGCTGCCTCCTCATACGCTTCATCTTTCGCCGCATGACTTCGATTGCAATGAGTGTGCATATCAAGAGAACGGTGAGTGAGATGCCGACAGCGATCGCGATATTTCGGATGGTCGTCTCGCGTATACTGAAGGAAAATTCGTTGTCGGCTGTACTGCTAGTTGCTGTAGTCGCGCTCGAACTCGCTGTAGAGAAGGAGTCCGTTGAAGACATCGCGACGGCTCGCGTCGGTGTTGTAGCCGGGTCGTGTCAAGCGGGGCTTGTTGATATAGGCGTTGCTGTGCTAGAAATATGGCGATGCCTTTTCCTAGCGAATGATATAGCAAGCGAGTGTGTGGAGAATATCGTAATGTGTAGAGTATGGAAGGAATCAAGAGATATTAGAGAGAGTGCCTGAATCGCCCTATGCACTCATGAGGCTGAGGCCAGGCCGCCATCACCACCGACGTATATACCAGTGGCTTTGAGAGCTATGCCTAAGTGGCTCGTAGTACTTGTTTCAGGCCAAATATAGTCGAGATGCATGCGGCACGGGGGCGCTTAGAGAATTGGCCACGAGCATTTCAAAATACTGCAAGCAACCCCACTTCTTCAAATTGATATTCTCTGCAGCTAATCGCCCTGTTCCTCATTTCCGTTCTTCAAGATCTTGCTTGGGCATTTTGAGTGAGCGATACCACCGAGAGAAAGGTCATGACAGGCGCTGATCTTGGTTCAAGCCGTGCGACCACAATCGGAGTGCAGCTTTCGTCATAGCTTGCACGTATGGGAAGTACATAGACATGTACGAACCAGCAAGGCAACAGTTACGTTTGGGTTAAACCGGGCCATGTCCACTGTGTAAGCCGCACTCTCATGGCGCGAATTTGTGTAGGGAGTCACTTCCACCAATTTTCATCCAGTCAACTCAACTTCTCGTAGAATTTCAGGCGTCTCAACTGAAATGCCCCTCCTCCTTCGATCACGAAAGCTTCGCTATACCTACTGGCGTTCTGAAGTCTTAGTTGAGGAAGCTCACGGAGTTACTCTTCACTGGCTGGGCGCGATGGCGGCCCTAGGTGGCGTACTTCCAACTCACTGCTCGGGCTCTGAGGCAGGTCTTCCATGTTGGTGAATAGAAGCATGACTGGAACACTCAAAGATTGGTGCTACACCTTGCTGGGTCAGCTGGAGAGCTGCTGAGAGGCCGCCAGCGGAAGATGAAGCCAACCTTGCGAGGAGTATTTCCAAGGATCTTGCATTCTCGGCGGCAGCTCTGTACCACAGTTCCTGGCCAGCGAAGCCACGTTGCTTTCCCCAGAGAAGATCGTCGAGGAGACATGAGCTGCACTCGGATGCGTCCCGCGCAATTGAATGAGCGGCTGCGAAGCCACCATAGCTTGTGCAAGTATGCCAGAGTACTCTCCTCCAGATCTAGAGGCGCTTCCGCTCTTGAATTATCGGCGGTGGCGCGCAAGGACCTTGAGGCGCTAGATTATATCCTCTTCCTTAGGTGACAATGCTTGCAGCAATCATGAACGGCAGTGCGCAGATATCGGTCTCTCATTTGAGTATCTCGTCGCGTATGTCTAGTGCATTGCAGAGCGCTCTTGCAGCTGCCATCGTTATGTCAGCGAAGTGTCGCGCAGGCGGCAGAGATATATGTGCGTTATTATGCCGCTGGTGGCGTATTCTGCCGAGGGATGATGCCCGCTGTCGAGGTTGTAGGAAGAAGGGAAGTGCATCGCGAAGAAAACGCATCTCAGATCTCAAGCACGGAGCTGGATCCGATTCGGCCCGCTGACCTGATACGCTAAGAAATGTCCAGAACCTTATCTTGGTTGCCTTGTCTTAAAGAACAACGCACAAGCATAACCCCAACCCCCTCGTGTCGCACGCGCAACCCACAACCAGACACCACGTTTCTTAAATTCAGAGCCAAAGTCACAAGGCTGCGCCACGCGACTCCGCCATGTCCGGATTCCAGGAGAGGAAAGCCAAGATCCTCCAAGACCTCGCCAGACCAGAGGAGCAGTATGATGACTTATCCCCGAAAGGCTCGGTGGACAGCCAGATCAGAGATCTTGTGAACAGCATAAATCAGCGCGATGGCTATGTGACGACGAGTAGTTGTGCTGGGCGAATTGCGGTGTTTCTGGAAGGCCCGCCAAAATCCGGGCAGTCTGAAGTCCAAGAAAGTACCGACGTGATATCTGCCTCCACCCAAGGCAAAGGTGGTGGAAGGTGGCTCTTCGTATCTCATGATCCGCTTGAGATGGAGACGCTGAGTGAGGCGGGTGCTGTTGCCTCGCTGCTTGGACTTCCACATGAAGTGCCTGTCTCCTGCCCAGGCACAGAAACGCGGCCGCGATTCGTACATCTCAAATTCGAGCCTATGGTAAGCACAATTTCGTCCGTATCTCTTTCGTCGAGACCTCTAATCTCTCCTTTCGTCAGATTCTGCATGTCTTGACATCTAGCCTGCAAAATGCGCAACATTGTCACACAGCAGCCATGGGAGCGGGCTTCCGAGAGTCTGGCATCTCGAATATCACTGGACCCAATCCTACACCTATGGTGGCCATCAGAACTCAAGGTCTTGCTTTGGAGACAATCATTGCATACCAGGACACAGATGGTATAATCCGGCCTATGGTTTCGGACCAGTATCTGCGCACTCTGCTTGAGCTTGCCAATTCACGGTTCCAAACGAATGCAGAGCGCACGAAGAGATTTCAGCATGCTTTGCTTGGCCATGAGACGAACGGTGATCACAAGCATAAGGCGGACTGGGAACCAGCAGACGTTCGACGGGAACGGAAGCGTGCCGAAGGTTTGAAGAAGCGTGCCGAAATGGGAACCCTCAAACTGGATCTGCCAACAAATGGAACGGATGGGACGTTCGAGCACGATGATTTCGATGTTGGACGATTCGCCGATGAGCTATAGGTCAGCTGGCAGCCAATCGAAGCTCCTGACCATTCGCGGACACTTACACATCATAGAACCAAGCGATTCTAAGGTTATCGCTGAAAATGAGAACATGATATGTAGAACTAGAATGTGGATAGATACTCAGCCGGCGACAGCGAGCTCGCATTGCGAACGATTTAGACTCAAGAGGTATTCTTCTACCTTGCGAGAAGGAATTGAGCCTAATAAGCGAGAGCATGTGCTCTCGAGGACGCTATAAGCGCGGTAGAACTCTCGATATTCACTCCCGATGTCCGTGAAAGCGTAATATACCGGAGGACTATAAAATGTGCTCCTAGGCGGCTACGCGTGCCTAGAAGTGCGAGCGAAGCTTTCGCCTTATAGCTAGCCAATTAGAAGCCGCCCTCGTTATCGTTTTAATTATAGTTAAGAGGGTTAGTAAAGAGTATAGAAATCGCATTTTTAACGAAATCGCATATTTAACGACAATTAGTACACTCGTAACCCGGACTATACTAAATAGGCTTATTATTACGTAACGGACAGACTAGGGCAGACTAGACTAGAGTAGTCTCGAAGGTCGAAGTCTATTATATCGCTATCGCTCTATTTAGACTTCGACCTTATTCGAGACTACCTCTCTATCTATACTACTAAGCATCCGACATCTCTGCGTCCTTACTACTACTATAGATAAAATCCGAAGCCTCTCTCGGAGCCTCTACCTCCGCCTTTGCCTCCTCTTACTATACTTGCTTCTTACGACGCTCTTAGTCGATCTGCTTTTAATAGCGACGCGTAATGTCTTTAGTAGTATAAACTAGTAGAGATAGAAGACTACTAGGGTTCGTAGATAGTTCTAGGCGATACTCGTAGTCGATATTAGTAGCTAATAAGGCTAAATAAGTAGAGCAAGTCTCGGCGGCCTAGTCTATAAGCTTAGACTTAGATCTAAGAAGGCGAATAGGAAGGCGGCCTAATATAAGGATATATAGGTTGTAAACAGCAATAGTACTATAGGCAGACGTATTAGTCTATCGTATAGCCTCGTTAACCTCCTAGTAGGTCTAGGTATCTTTAGTAGGCTAGCTAGCTTCCTAAGCATTCCGATAAAGGGATAAGAGGCTAGTAAACGTAAGAATAAGTTAGATACTATTATAGCCGATTATGCGAGTACTATCTAAGCGAACGTTAGGCTAAGAGTTCTAGGTTTAGACGATAGCAGTACGAGGATTAATCCTCGCCGCAACTAGATAGCTATTAGAAGAGTAGATTATATAGACTAGGTAGAGATTAGGCGTAAATGCGAGATCTTAGAATGCTTTAAATATATCGCCTATAGTAGTCTAGTACTAATAACAACCCTTAGTACTAGTAGATGCCTACTAATAAGGATTAATAGGCTATACTATAGCTATAGTTAGCTAGCTAAACTCCCGGATAAGCTTATAAGCAATGTTTACTATATCGCAAGCGAGTCGTTTATCTACGCTAGATATAAATAGGAGTCCGAATGAATTAGTCGGCGTTATTAGCTAAACATAGTTATAATCGAAGGAATGCTACTAAAGTATAAGAAGGTCGGTTATAACTTAATTAGTATACTAAGCGCTAATAAGATTATTAGGGTTATATAGGTCCTACGGGATATAGGCGATAGTATAGAAGAAGTCGAGAGAGCGTCCGCTATAGGTAGTTAGCAGCTGTACGCTACTAGGGTTGTTAAACGTATAACGACCCTAACCTTATATAATCTAAGTATAATCGAATACTAGGTCGATAAGACGTATTATCTTAGGTCGACGTACCCTAGTCTAATAGTCTTCTCGCTTGTTTACTTACTCGAGTCGACTCTTTATAGCTTAGAGCTATTAATAATTAAGATACTTCTCGCGGTAGACCTCCTAAAAGATCTTCTTACTATCCGGATTAGTTATAAAACGTAGCTAGTAAGAAGTCTATAAAGGACGAGTAGTGTCGATAAGTCTAACCTTACGACCGCTAAAGCGGCCGACAAGTGCTATACCTAACTCTATACGTATATAAGATATAAAGGTACGCTTAAGTTTCTCGTTAGACGGACGAACAACTATATACTAATGTTTAACGCCTATCGATAGCACCGTAGAATGTATACCGTCGCGAGGGTAGGGGCGAGTAGTAGAAGGACCTTAGTCGATACGAGCTTAATCGCGAAGGATCTACTATTACTAGCGCTCGGCATCCTAGATTTGTCGGATAAACAAATTACGCTTAATAGTATAATTAGCACCGATACGTAGCTGTTCTAGACGAGTCTACTACGGTCTAAGATAAGCATCTAGATAGTATACGTAACTAGAAAGTAAAGGAAAGCCTTTACTCTTAGGCTCGACTGCCCCTATAGTTAGGTTAATAGGCTACTCTTAGCCTAGAAGTAGTAGGTCGAGTAGAACGGTCTAGAGGTTAGGATCGTTATCGCTATTATTGTCTTTATATCGCTACTAATATCTCTAGCTAAGGGCGTTAAGTAGGCTATTAGAGAAGGTAGAGAGAGGCCTACTATAGTCGAAAGCATAAGAGGATATAAGCGGAGACGAAGGAGGCTTAGGAAGAAATTGTCCTTATCTCCGACGCTCGTCTATAATCCGTATATATGCGACACTTGTCTTACCTAAGTCTCGAATACGCTAAAAGTCGAATGTGTCCTTAATTATAAGACCTATATAGCTTTTAACTCGTAAGAAAGCGATATATATAAGACTAGCCGAGAAATCCTTTAGACTAAGCTTAATAATAGCCTTGTCTAGTATTATACCTTGTGCTTTATAGACAGTTAAAGCATAGGACACTATAAGTAGAAACTATAGATACTAATCGTTACGGCTATTAACGTTGCGGCGGATGCGGAAGATAGGGACAATCTTACGTCTAGAGACCTTAAAGAGAGCGGGTATATTATCCTTAAGGCCTTTAAATGCGACGAGTAAGTATAGAGGTAGAGTCCGACGGAGGTTCTTATCGCGTACGGATTTAGGCTAGACAATGTCGTATAGAATACCTTGCCGACTATTAACTAAACCAAACTTAGTCTACAGGTTAGTAAGGAGCATAAGTTTGCATCCTACTAAAACCTTTAGAAGGGCATCTAGATTATAGACGCTCTTGCTATTAATAGTAGCCGTCTTAGGGCGATTGTAATCCGTATAGATAGGCAAAACTAGGTTGTAAATGTCTCGGAGGCGCTAATAGTTAAGTTTATCGACGTCGGCATTAGTAAAGTAGATACAGATAGTATTATTAAAGTCTTTAATACGTGCCGTAATGTCTAGGTGCGATATATGCCGCTTTATAAGTGTTTGCTAGTATAGCATTTATACCTTACCTATACGGAGGGCGTCGAGGGCATCGCGGAAGGCGACCTAGTCTAGACTGTCTTCTTCTTAACGTATGTTAGCCTTAAGAAGGAGGGACTTGCTAAAAGCGTAGTACATCGACTAGCCGGAAATTTCCTCTACTATCTTTAGTATAGTATAGAAAAGTAGTTTCTCGAAAATAGGAGTTAGCTAGTAGAAATCGCTAAAGACAATAATATTTATTCTACCGAAAGGTAGATTTCTATCTATATAGCATTAGCGAAGGCGTTAGTCTAACATAGACAAGAGTAGCTAGCTAACTATAGACTTCTCGTTAATAATAATATACTAAACGTTACGGACGAGGTTCTTTATATATGTAAGCCGAGTACTAGCTAGCTTAGTAAATGCTCTTCTTATAGGCAGTCGGAATACGGAATGCAACGTCGAACCTTCGATATTAGTAGCCGCAGTACTAGTAGGAGCTAACCGGATAATCGGATTAGCGGGATAACTAGCTATCCTAGCTATAGTCTAGAGGCGGGCATATATTATCTTAATTAGGTACGACTTCCCTATGCCTCCTACGCTATTAATATTAAAGAGGAGCTACGGTAGGCGATTATTCCTTGTATAACGATAGTTAAGAACTCGCTAGAAGTAATAAACAACCTCGTTAAATCCTTGCCGCTAGTAGCGATTTAGCTTATCGAATTAGGCAGTCGACTATAACTAGACATTAAGGTCTATAATGCTATACTCCTCTTTACAGGCCTACTACTAGTCTTAAGAAGTGTTATAGATGTCTAGGTATTCCGCTAGATACTTACTAATGCGAGGCTCCTAATAGGTAGCTCTATTAACCTTACGGTCGCTAAGGTTGTTTAGATCTTCGTCGCGAATACTAGGATTCGGTAAAGGCCTACATAGTGTATTAAAATTAGCCGGCTTACCGAGATTCTATATCTTAGGATTAATAAAAGGATTACTATCTTCGCGTAGGAGGTCTTAAAGATAATCGTTCGGGTGCTAATAATTCTCCTAGTAGTATCGAAAAGCTGCTTGCTATATTATAAATTCTAAGTTATCGCGATCGGGAAACTAGTAAGGGTTGTCCTTAGAATAGGCTAGAAGCTAACGGAACGGATAGTGCATCTAAATCTTAAGCCGGAGGTAGTCTTTATAGCGTAGCTTACCTAGAACAGATAGATAGCGTAGGAAGTAGTTAATTAGCCGTCGATCCTTCTTAGGGTAGGATAGAGGTCGGGCCTTACCGCGGCGCTATAGGTTCTACTTAGTTAAGTAGATAAAGAGGCTTACGTCCTCTATAGCTTTAGGGCGTACGAGGTACTTCTAAATAACCGTTCTTCTAGGTGCACGATGCGTTATACCGTCGGCGTTGTTATTACTACCGATATCGCTACCGATATTAGTACTAGCGTCGCTACTAATTATACTATCGTGTCCTTCTATAGGCAGATCGACTAGTATACTTTAGTCGGAAGAGGGACGACAGTCGAGCGTAACTACTATATAACTGCCCTTTTAAAGAGGCAAATGCAGGTTAAGATAAGCAACTTCCTACGCTAGCCAATTACGCTTAGTAATAAGAATATTAAGTAGTTTCGCTACTATTAAAAGCAGAGGCTTATCCGTATTAATAAGAGGCAGAAGGCCCTTTATAATATCGTTATACGATTTGCTTTTAACTTTAGTCTTACTATAATACTTTAGAATATACTATATAACCGTATACGTTATAGTATACGGTATAATGTCGCAATTCGCTCTCTAGGCTATAGATATAAGGCGGTTGAAGTAGTTTAGGAACGAGTTATTATATATAGCGGTAAACCCTAGGTATCGGTTGTTATACTCGTAATTAACATCGGCCTACGTACGATACGATCGTAGGAAATAGAAGCGATAGTAGAGGTCCCTATCTAGATTATCCTTGCGCTTTGCTTAATAATAGTCGCTATAGATATAACGCTATATACGATTAATAATGTCGGCTAAGTCCTCTTGCGTATTATTAAGCTCTTCCGTACTAGACTAGATAGTAGCTCCTTAACTAAGATCTCGACTAGGCTTAGGGTTTAGCGTAGTAATATACATTCCCTATTAGTTTGCGAAGGCTACTCGATCCGTATCTATATTAATACCTAGCTTCGGAAGGCTATACTATAGGAAGAAATATATATAGTAGCTGCTACGGTTTTGCCATTTAAAGCGATACTAGTAGTTAAGAACGTTAAACTTCGGCTTAAGCACCTTCTTAAGCAGAAGCTAGAAGCGGCGGCTAATATATACATTAGCGATATAAGGGTGCTTCCGTAGGCTATTACGAGCTATCTTAATACGCTACGGCGGTAGCAATTTCTTCTACTATTTATATCCTAGTATAAGTCGAGCAAGCGAGTCCTATTAAAGGTCTACGGCACTAATAGTGCAGAACAGATTAGGCTTACCTAGAGCCCGTACGTACGTCTCTAGGTTAACGCGACGTCCGTTCTAGTATAGCCGAGTGCCTCGGATTTGGCCTCTAATACGGACAACGCTATTAATTAACCGCTGTGCCTCTAGATCGCGCTAATCTACCGACAATGCTGCTTCTATCGTCTTAGCGGTAACCTTAGTTCTATCCTTCTAGTACTTATTAGTAAAGAAAGCTACTATATTAAGTATATAGTAACGCATGCCTTTATTAAAAACAAAGTACGGCTATCGCTCGTAAGAGGCAAATCGGCTATCTTAGTATCTTATATAGTGCTCGACAGCCTATTACTAAGAGATAGCGCGCAGACGAGCTTAATTTAGATCGCCTTTACCCTAAGATAGGAGTATAGGAAACGCTATAGCTATAAGAGGGTATAACCGATTAAGCTCGTTAATCGGCACCTTGTTATAATCCGGCTAAGTAATATATAACAAGCGGGGCGGCTATTATAGGGGATTATTAGACAGTCCTATAACCTTCTTACCTAGTCGACGACGGCGGAGACGATTACGCAACTAATTAAGTGCACGGTATTAGGGGTATAGATTTAGAATAGCTGCAAAGTTATAGCTAAGATCCTTATTAAGACTTAGTTAACCTACTCCCTAGGTAGGCCTACGATCTATACGCGACGGACCTGCAATACCGGAAGCTAGTAGAGGCGGCGTAATAGGTACTATAGACGCAACATATATAGGTACGGCGCGCTAGCGCTAGATTAGGAGCACTAGTATCTTAATGTATTATAGGCAGTTCGCCTTATTAGAGAGACTAGGATTATATTAATTAATATTAACTAGGATGCCTAGTATCGTATATAAGAACTAATTACAGGTTTTCTCGTAGTCTCTAGCTATATACTACTTAAGCTCGGCGTAATAGTTAAGGTTAATAATGCTATATACGCACTATATACACTTGTACTAGATTCGACTCTCTTCCGGAAGATTAGTATCGTAGTAGGAGCGCTACTAAATACTACGAGGAAAGGCACATCTATAGCACGAGAACTACTTAGAGGGCGGCGGATTCTGCTAGGGAATATAGATTCTACGAGTAGAAGGCGTGTGTTGTAGCGGGCGGCTATATTCGGGGTTCGGAACAACTACGTCTAAATCGAGCTATTTAGGCTACTATTTATTATATTCTACGTGCTTAAGCTGTGCCTCGACAGATCTATCTTTAGGTAGCTACGACAATGCTTCTTAATTAATAAGAATATCGCGATAGTACTTGTTGTTTAATCTTAACTACTCGAGGGCGTTAATAACCTTGCTACGTTATATACGGAAGTCTTCGCGAAACTAACGTCGCTTTCGCTATTAATCTTCTTCCGGTAGAATACCTTTATCTTACTCCTATATACTCTGCAGTTTCTAACGTAGGCGAAGTACTACGAGGTCTAACTCTCGTGCGATCCGAGGTAGCTTAGTATAGACTGTTATAATATCCTTTAGGAAGTTACAGATATAGCTACGGTACTAGTATTGCTATCTACGAACGCAAAAAACCGACATCTATATATAGACGCGTATAATAAGAAGCTCCTTAGCAGTCGAGAGCCCGGATAACTTATCTAGAATAGGTCTAGGGTCTATATTGTTCCTATCGCTATATAAGAATAGGTCGCCTAGCTATATCTTACTAGAAGCATCTCGATTAACGCAACGACTACAAATGCCTTTATTCTTCTTAATGTTTATACTAAACTAAGTCTTATAGCACCGATTATACGTCTTAAGAGAATTAGCGTCTAAGGCAGAGCAAAAGTTATATAGAAGCTCTTAGTCTTCGGCATCGAGAGCAGGAGTATATAACTACTAGTCGATAGGCACTAATAGCGGATCGTAATAAGTAAGGAAGCGGTCTTATCGATCTTACTATATACGTACGTTCGGTATAATAGCGCGTCGAGGTATCGAAATTGCCTACTAAGAACCTCGCGGTAAGGGCGCCGGTATTAACTACGAAGTCTAAGAACTTGCCGACATTAGAACATCGCTCTATTATATAGCGCTTAGACTATAAGTACTACCGGAGTGTCGCGCGGCAGGAGTAGTTAGGATCTGTTACTATCGAGGAAAGTGCTAGATATAAGCTTTACGAAGTTTAAGTAAGCCCGCTCGTTAGAAGCTAAAGCGATTGCTATTATACTTACTATATATATACTACTTATTCTCGTTAATAGGATCTTCCCCTATATATCCTTCCTTATAGTATTAATAATAGTCGTCCTCTACGCTACTCTAGTCTTACTATAGTCGAGGTTTACTATACTTAATATATATAAAGAAGGGATTAGTACCGAGAGGGGTATTATCGGCGATCTACTAGAATTGCGAAGAACGGGCTCGATCTTACTACGATAATTAAAGCGTAGACTACTAAGAATGCTATACTACTAGACGCTAGCCTATAGGAGGAGGCGCCGGTATACTAATCGGGTAATTATTAACGTCGCCTTTATACCGAGTTTAATAGGCCTAATAACGGGCGTCGCGACTAGCTCTAGTATACTCCTACTATTATGCCTAGGTGTCTAGGCTTAGCTAACTTAATAGATAATACGGGCGTAGAGGTAAAAAGGGCCCTATTATACTAAGAGTAGTATCGGAGGCGGACATTAGGGTTCGTTATTATAGAGCTAGAGTCGCTAGACCTAAGGGTATAGGCCCTAGCGTAGAACGCTTATTACCCTTCGTAATTTCCTAATTTCTAGCTATATTCTTAAATACGACTATCGCTCGGCAAGTAGCATATCGCTTTACCGGTAGACTACCCTTTCGTCTCTAATTAAGGAATTAATAGATGTCCTTAATCTAGCTACAATTGTCGCATTTCTAAGTAGGTAGCTACTTACGATTAGAAGGAAATAGCTACTAGTTTAGAAGTATAGACTCCTCGTTTAGAAGTGTCGACTACGCTACTCTTACTACGGTAGTAGTAGTACTAAGCCCGACTAGAGGCAAAGAGTAAGAAGGAGCGGTAGATATAGGTCGAGGCTAATATAATATAGGCGTATTATTATTCGCCCTAGGCGGCGGTATAGCGCGAAGCTTACTATGTTAAACTACTGCACTAGCGCGCCCGTTTACTAGCATTATGCGGCGACAAAAGATCGGAAGTATCCGCGCTTACTAAGCGTAGATCTCGGGCGCACTTATAGGCTAGGGTCGCTACGTGCTTGGCGCCAAGCCTCCTCGGCTTCCGCCTTACACGCGCTTCCCTTTTCTTTAGCTGCGGCCCTGCAGCTAGTTAGCCTTAGCATACCCCGCACCCGCACGTACAGCCGAGTAGCTAATAAAATCTTCTAATGCCCCGCACCCGAACGTGCAGCCGAGCTAATGAAATCTAATACCCCGCACCCGAACGTGCAGCTAAGTATCTAATTAGAATTGCGTCGCAATCTAACAAACAAGCCTATAAGCTAACCCCTCTAAGGCAGGTGCGCCTGCAGCCGAGTCGCGCGCCTAAGGCAATTAGGCACCTCCGAAGCCGCGTCTGCTAAGGATCAGCCTAGTCGGCTAAGAACGTACGCCGAGAATCGAACGCGCGACCTTAACCTGCAGACCGTAAAGCGCGGATACTATATCAAACTACTGCACTAGCGCGCCCGTTTACTAGTATTATGCGGCGACAAAAGATCGGAAGTATCCGCGCTTACTAAGCGTGGATCTCGGGCGCACTTATAGGCTAGGGTCGCTACGTGCTTGGCGCCAAGCCTCCTCGGCTTCCGCCTTACATACTACTACCTATAAATCGAGGCGGATTAGGAATAGCGATATAAGCAGTCGGTATACCGTTAGGGTCGTATTCGGAGTTCTCGAAGACGCTATAGTATAGATAGTTAATCGTATATTTACTATTATCCGTAAGCGTACGACTCGAGTATATATATCCCTAAATATTAACTATCTAGGGCTTAGTGCCGACGTAGATATTCGAGCCGCGAGATTGCTCTAGGATAAATAATTAACTAAGGTTTAGGCGACGTAGCTAGCGGCTATAATATCGGAGGACGTCGCAGATTAACTAATAACGATTAAGGCGCAACTTCCGTATAATGTTAATATTAGATTTGCCTTTAAACTACTTCTAACTCTAACGCGTAAAGCGCCGAATCGAGTACTCTACTCGGCGATTATAGTCCTAAATACGCTTATCGTCTACGAAGTAGTACTCCGACGATAGGCGCAGCTTTAGGCATATAGTATTAGCCGATACGGTAGTCTCGTATGTTTAGTGTTTAGTATTTAGTGTTTATTATATAGTATATAGTATATAGTATATATAGTATATAGTATATAGTATGTAGTATATAGTATATAGTATATAGTATCTAGAAGCAAATAGAATATACTATAAATAGGAAGGATAGGTATATGTATATAGGAAGGGTCGAGGTATAGATATAGGTATAAGTATAGGTATAGGAAAGCGGAAGTCTACCGGAAGAAGGAAAGAAAGCAATAGGTAACGCAAAAACCTGCCTTAGGTACCTAGTCGCTTTTACGATATAAGTAAAGAAAGCCTCTTACTATTTCTAGCACTAGCACTAGTACTAGCACTATTTAGTCTACGTATATACGATTCCGGTTGGCAACTAATATCTACCTATACATCGTTTGTATAACGCGACTGTAACTAACTTTAAGCCTAACTCTCGCCTACCTACCTTTGCTATTATTGCCCTTTATAGGCTACTTTAGTATCCCTGTCTATTGCTAGCGTTATCGCTTAGGGTAGAGGGGAATAGTCGTCGTAAGCTCCTTCTAAACCCCCTATACCTACCGCTTTAGTACCCTTATATTGCTAGCGTTGTCGCTTAGGGCAGAGGGGAATAGTCGTCGTAAGCTCCTCCTAAACCCCCTATACCTACCGCTTTAGTACCCTTATATTGCTAGCATTGTCGCTTAGGGTAGGGGGGGAATAGTCGTCGCAAGCTCCTCCTAAACCCCCCTATGCCTACCGCTTTAGTACCCTCTAATTGCTAGTATTGTCGCTTAGGGCAGGGGGGAATAGTCGTCGTAAGCTCCTTCTAAACCCCCTATACCTACCGCTTTAGTATCTACATTTCTTCTACTAACGTTGTTACTTAGGGTAGGGGGGAATAGTCGTCGTAAGCTCTTCCTAAACCCCCCGTACCTACCGCTTTAGCATCTATATTTCTTCTACTAACGTTGTCGCTTAGAGTAGAGGGGAATAGTCGTCGCAAGCTTCTCCTAAACTCCCCGTACCTACCGCTTTAGTATCTACGTTCCTTCTACTAACGTTGTCGCTTAGAGGGAAGAGAGCCTACCGCTTTAGTAACGCTAGGCGAGTAGTAGGTGTTTAATCTAGCGATAGCTTAGTAGAGGGTATATTAAGCGCAAGTCCTTTATAGGTTAGAGGTTGCCGGCAGGTCTTATCTGCTAGGAGCTGCGATACTGTTCTCCTACTAGGTTCTCGGAGCCTAAGGCATCCGTCGTTATCGTATTAATTACTTTTGCTAGTATAGTTTTGCTAGAAATACGCTAAATCGACTTAACTCGGTAGGCTTCGAATAAAGCGAGTTTAGGTGCTAGTTTAGTGCGTAGTAATATAGACACTAGCTTAATATCGATAATATAGCTTCTAGATACGGAATTAAACCCTTAACTAGTATAGTATTTAAACCTTACCTACCTGCCTTCCCCTTCTAACTAAGCTATTACCGTAGGCAGCAGCAATAAGGGTATATAATAGCACTGCAATTTACAACCTTTAACTAATAATAATCGACTAATAACGAAGCGACGCCTAGCTATAACTAGGTATAGGAGTTGTAGTAATCCTTTGCGCCTAGTTATTAAGTTATATAGGGAACCTATAGGATTTAGGCTTCGGTCCTTAGGCTTCGGCCTTTTCTAAGGCAGCTAGCAGCCTAATAAACTAGCGGCGGGTCCTACCTAGACCCCGTAGTAGTTCGGTTTGCGAACTACTAAACGTATATAGTTTGGTTTCTTAGCGGTATCCCTCCGGTTTAGTTCCGGTTTAGTTTTTTGCCCCGCTAGTCTAAGCTAGTTTCTAAGGAAACTGCGACGATATACGACGACCTCGGAACGAGTCCGGTACGCGACGGGGGCCCTATATTATATACGCTATACGATTGCATCCGTGTTTCGGGCTGTTTAGACGTGTTTTAGGATAGGTTTTTGTCCGTAGCCGGCACGTAGCCGGCAAACCGGTCCGTGCACCGGTTTCTTAGCAAACTAAACTAAACCAAACTAGAATTTCGGCTTAGCAAACTAAACCAACCCAACCCGAACTACTGCGGGGTCTAGTCCTACCTTATACTATTAAAGAAATTAGTCCGCCTAGTTTTCTATAGCGGCGCCTTCTTATAAGGCGTATAAGGTCGAAGTCTAGTAGGCATGTTTACTTAGTCGATTTGTAACGTGTCTTAAAGGGTTATAAGCTCGAGGGCTATATCGTGTCCGCAAGAGTAATTCCGGGTGTTGCCCGTCTACAGTTTTTTGCTTCCGGGCTTTAGGTCCTTTTTTTTAGCCTTAGTCGGCCTTAGTCGGTACTGTCTTTATTAGTTTGTTTGCTAGCTTCTTTTGTCTATGTACCTATCCGTAGCACTATCTATAGCTCTTAATACTCGATTGTTCTTTCGTTCTTTCGCTACCGAAGGTCGCTAAGGGTACGGTTTACAAAGGTACAGTGCGCTTTAGTATAATAGGCTTTAGTATAGTACGCTTTTTGCTATTAGCGCGTCGTAGTATTGTCGCATCGTAATATTAGCGTATATCGAGGGTAGGTAGGTAGTACTAGCGCATTGTTATTGTCGCATTGTTACGGTTTAGAGAAAGTAACGTAAAAGGTAGGTACGTAATATCTTCGGAGGCCGAGTTTGTCCGTCCTACTAGTTCGTATATAACTTAGCTAATTAGATCTTAAGCTTTCGAAATCCGGGGAGTTACGTAGTAACAACTTAGCACATTTAGCTACTATAGTACCCTTGTTAGTATAAGGCGAGCTTCGCTCGCAATTATAGAATATCGTATCCGGGGTTGCGTTAGCTACTTCTCCCCTCGCCTAGACGGAGCTCTATATATACTAGATTGTTAATAGAGGTTTGGCTTTACTTTAGTCTATTGTCGCTTCCTATTATTACGCCTTCCTTACTAACCTTACTATACCTATTGTCGCGATAAACCTTACTTAGACTCGCTATACTTTCGCGCCTTGCCTCGTAATATTCTTCTTCTATCGATACTAATAGCGATACCGATACCGATACCGATAGTAGTAGCCGCTATAACTAGTATTCCGCGAGACCTTATTCTTAGCGTAGCTTTAGTAGCTTTAGCTTCTTTACTAGTAGCGCACTTACTAGTAGCGTACTTACTAGTAGGAGAAGAAGAATATTTATTATAAGTCGCGAGGCGTATCGCTATAGACTCGCTACTAACTCGCTCTAGACTTTAACGCCCTACGACTATAAATACCTACGATTTCTAGTATTATAGCGCGTAGATATAGCAAGAGCTGCTCGATTAAATAGCGATACCGGATAAGAAGAAGGCGGTATTAAATAGACTACGGAAATATAAGGCTACTAGACTTATTATAGAAACGGACTCTAGTAAGCTTATACTAGCGCTATACTACTACTATATACGCTCTAATAACTTTAAGTATCGTATACTTAATACTAAAGGCGAGCGAGTCTACGCTTATTATAAGTGCAAGGGTAAGTCTAGCTATACTACTAGTTTAGAGGTTAAAGAAGACGATAGAAACAGCGAGCTAGCCGCAATATAGGCGCGAGTCGAGGCTATAGAGGCAAAGAATACTAAACTAGAGGCAAAGATTAAGGCACTAGAAGCTAGGTTCGATAAGTTAGAAGGATACTGCCTTTCGTAGTTTAAATAACTTAAGAATAAGGCTATTATTAAGTCTCGCGATATATATACCATTTAGAAGGAGCTATAGCTAAATACGACTCGCTAGCCGCTAGTAGAAGATGTTTAAGTTAGAGGTTTTAGAGATAGTAAAAGAAGAAGTATAAGTCTACTACGAGTCTACTACGAGTCTACTATTCTATCTCTTCTTCTTTAGTCGTTAACTACGCTTTATCTTCTTAGCCTCTCCGCCGCTATTAGCCTCTCCGCCGCTATTAGCCTATCTATTAGTAGGTTGCTAATCGCTCGACCCTTTCGGAGTAGGCGTACCTTACGGTACACTCGCGGTAGCATCGCCGCTTAAGTTAATTATCTCGGGCGGCTAATTCGTATCGATAACCTTCTTAGTCTATAGCTTTTCTTTCTTAATCTTAATACTATTAACTACCTTTTACTAACTCGCTATATTACTCGTACTAGTACTCGTAGTAATAGTACTTAACCGATGTTTCCGCTTTTGTTGTTGCTACTTCTCCTACTTAGTCTAGATATAGAGCTTAATCTCGTAGACTAATAATAACTTTGTTGCTAGTTTGTAGACCGTTAAAGCCTATCTAAGTAATCGAAGCGCCTTACTTACTAGCTTCTCTAGTTAATTAGTTGTATTATTAAAGTCTATATAGAGGAAGTAGTTAAAATAGTCCTAGGTCCGATCGATACTACTATCTAGTAGCTCGTAGGCGTTAATCCGGTCGACAATCTAGTCTATAAACGTTATCTCGGCTTCGAGGAATTCTTAGTTAGACTAGGCATCCGTAATAGTAGTATATAGGTTAGGTTCACTATAGAACTATATCTTAGTTATACTCGTAAGCTTAACTTCTATATGCTAAGTATAGATTAAATAGCGGCAATAGTATCCCTATACTTTAAGGTCCGATAAAGCTAAAGCTAAAGCTAAAGCAGGTATTAGTAGACGTTGCGAGAGGCTCCGAGATCTAGCATTTAGTATTCGAGTTACTAGCTTATACTAACTAGCAGCATTGCGTATAGCATTAGCCGCCTTAGGTATAGAGGGGAACGTATTAAAGCCTCGTACTATACTCGCGGAGCTACTCGTAGCGGCGGCTACTAATTGCTCGCGAACAAATTGCTCGCTTAGTAGATCGGGATTAAGAAGGCCGCATTGTAAACAGAATCGGTATTTACTATATATCTTTATATAGTCGACGCCTAATTTAGTATAATAGATGCCCTAATAAGTAGCTATTATTAGATTAGTAGGTATTATTAGATAAATAGAGGTAGAAATAGTAGAGGTTTAAGAAGGTTATAGATAAAATCGAACTAGAAAAAGCGACTCGCTATATACTCGCGGCCGGCTCGTAGATCGCCGATTAGTATAAATTATTTATAAACTTAATTATCCTAGCTTCCTAATTCCGCGCCGCCGCTAACTAACTACGTGCTACTAATAGCTTATCTAACTCTATTAGTTCCGGCTCTAACCCTATAGCTATATGCTCCCTAGCTAGCCGTCGAAGAAGTAAGTAGGTAGAGCGGTAAAGGCGCTCTATATTATCGCTATTCTCGCTACTACTTACTAGATACGAGAAGCTATAAATCTATAATGCTATCTAACACTAAGAAAGCGTAGCCTCGGGCAGGTAGGCTTTAAGATCTAGGAAGTAGCGAGTCTATTAGCGAGTCTATAGCGAGTCTGTAGCGAGTACTATAGAATCTAATATATACCGAATCCTTAAAGGTCTTCCTCTATATTATTAAGTACGCCGTTAGGTATAGGAATACCTTAATAAGAATGCCCGCTTAGCTCTAGATAATAGTATAGAATATGCGGAATACCTAGTACGACGTATAGTCGATTAGCCTGCTTCCTAATCCGATAGCTATTCTAGAGGTAAACAAATTCGAGGACTTTATAGCGTATAATTAGTATATAGACTATAAGGAAGGCAATCCGATCGGCTAGTAATTTAGTATCGTATAGTAACTTGCGTAGCAACTCGTAAAAATAGCTCCTTTAGCTATTTAATATAGGTACTTACTAGCGCTACTATGCCTCGATCCGCTAGTTTATCTTGCTCGTACCGTATTTAAAGCAGTCTTCGAAAGCTAGTAGTTCTAGTTCTAGTTCCGGATCCGGGTTACTACGAGTCGCAAGGCGAGTCGTAAGGCGAGTCGTATAGTAAGCGTCCGCGGCTAGAATCGTTTCCGCCCTACGGTCTAATCGGATAATCTATAGTATTATACTACTATTCTTAATTGTTGCAATATATTAAGCGAGTACGGATATAGCTATGCGGCTAGTAATCCCTACGTAGACCTAGATAATATAACGCGAGTAGATATTAATAGCTACGTAGATCTATATTCCCTAATGCTCGAATTTATAGTAAGCATCTATTAATATTACGTAGCTAGGGCCTAGTATAACAATCGCTTTATAGTGCTCTCGCGCCCGCTCGCGGCGGACTCGTAACCCTTTAGGATTTAGTAAGCAAGCTATACGATATAGCCGATCTCTGCTAATAATATTGTATTTAGACCTAATATAGGTATATAGGTACCGTCGGCCGAAGGACTCTACTATAGACTTCTCGAGCTCTTCCTATAAGACCTCTACTATCTCCTCTTCTGCTTCTATCTATCTATCTCGCGATAATGCCTTCTTTAATCTAAGCTCTTAACGTATCCGTTAATATCTCCGCTAGCTAATATTAAATCTATCTATCTTTAGTACTTTAACCGCTTCTTTATTAGTTAAGCGTAAAGCGGAGAAGGTATATACGACTCGGATCTTTAGTACCTCGATATTATTAACTCGGTTATAGTAAGCGTAATAGCTATAATTAACCCCCTATTCCTTAAGCCTCCGATAAAGCGTAGAAAGAGCTATCTAGTAACTAGTCTCTTATATAAGGTGCTATAGGATTTCGCCTTATATAGTACCGCTATTAACTTATAAGGTTATCTAAGCCCTCTATAGCGAGAGATCGATACGTAGAGGCATTTTGCGAGTTAATAGCGAGTATAGTACGAGGGCAAACATAGAAAGTTAGTCGTAGAGGTAGGCTAGTAGAGGAGGCGGTAAGAACCTCTATTAACAATCTAGTATATATAGGCCTCCCTACGCCTACGGCAGCGGGTATAAAGTAACTAACGAAACCCCGGATACATATACTTAAGAGCGAGTACGGAGGCCTATACGTACTAGAGGCTCAATGTAGCACTTCTTACCGCAGCGATATAGTACAATCTTTGCCCCTACAAATTGTTTTTAATGTATCTTTTTATCTAGAGGACTTATAGCTAAACAATATATAGCAAAGATACTCTAATTGAGGTCTATTTTTAGAAAATATTAAAATTTTTAGTCGTTCCCTCCTAAATTAATAAGCTATATAGCTTGAAACTCTAAGTTAGACGTTTTAGAATTTTAGTGTTTTTTAAGCCTTAGTATACTGTTTTTAGTAATCCAAGATCTATGTCTTATAGTTTTGTTTAAAAAGAATCTAGTTCTAGATTTTTATTCTAGTATAGCTACTATTAGTAATATAATCTAGAAAAGAATATTATTAGAACCTGAATTCTTACTAGGTTCTCTTTAGTATATCTTTTTATATAGAAGAGTTATACTTTAATAATATAAGACAAAGATACTCTATTTTTTATCTATTTTTAGAAATTAAGTAAAACTGTTATAGTTATCCACTAAGATTAGCCTAAAAATCTAAAAGAAAGACTTTTAGATTTTAGTATTTATTAAGCCTTATAATACTATTTTTAGTAATCTAAAAGCTAGAACTAAAGGTTTTACCTAGTTTTAATCTATATTAAGATTCCTATCTAAATACGCCTACTATTAGTCTTAAAATCCAAAAGCGAATATTTTTTAAGAATTATAAGCTTAAGAATTTAAAGTTTAGAATTTTAAAAAATATTCTTTCTTAAGTTATAAGACTATTTATAAACTAATAAAGGTAAAAGCTCTAATAGGAAATTTTACTAGATAAAACTGTTAGGTTTTGATTTTAGATTACTAAAAATAGTATACTAAGGCTTAAAATATACTAAAATCTTAAAATCTTAATTCTAGAATTTTAGGCTAATCTTAGTAGATAGCTATAATAATTCTAGTCATTTTCTAAATATATATAGAGAGTAAAGTAATTTTGTCTTATATTACTAAGCTATAACTCTTCTAAATAAAAAGATATGTAAGATAGAATCTAAGAACAATCTAAGTTTTTATAGTATTCTTTTCTAGATTATATTACTAATAGTAGCTATATTAAGATAGAAACCTTAATATAGAGTCTTATAAAGTAAGGCTATAAGACCTAGACTTTAGATTAATAAAAATAGTATACTAAGGCTTAAAAAAACGCTCAAATCCTAAAACGTCTAACTTAGAGTTTTAGGCTATATAGCTTATTAATTTAGTAGGTAACGACTAAAAATTTTAATTTTTTCTAAAAATAGACCTAGATTAGAGTATCTTTGTCTTATATTGTTTAGCTATAAGTCCTCTAGATAAAAAGATATATTAAAAACAATTTGTAGGGGCAAAAATTGCAGTACAAAGTCTGCATTGAGCCTCTAGTATGTATGGAGCTCCGTCAGCGAGTCCGAGCCGCCCCGCCAGACGCAGCAAACAAGCTCAAGCGGAGCCAAGTCCAGCAACCACATCCTGCATGTCACCACTTCTGTTCCAAGCCTGGCTTTGCTCTGCCAACCTCTTGATTTGCCAGGTATGCAATGCGCCTCCTTGGAGTCCGCGGAGCGACTAGAAGAGCCTTGTGAGGAGCCCCCAAAAGGCGGCAGAGCTTTGATTAAGTCAGCGGTTTGTAGATGTGCGCGATGCGTTTCTTTTTCACTGACCTCACTCCGTCCTCTTACGATCTCGGCATCGGCAGCAGAACGACAGCAGCCGCACGGAACCAGCCTTTGAAAGGACGCTATTCCCCCTCGATCCAGTAATCGCCGTCATCGAGACAGGAGTTCCCTGCACTAGTTGTTGTCAAGAAAGAGCTTGTCGGCATGGGTGACGCGCAGAATTCGTCCAAGGACGAGAGCAATCAAAGCGCGTCTTCTAGTGGAGACAATGTAAATTCCAAAAAGGTCCCAAGCCTAAGACGTAGGTCGGGATATGCAGAGAATATGTCCAGTCTGCGAGTCGTCAATGCTTCTCCAGAGACTGAACGCAAACAGCGATTGAAAGAGCCGGACCTCGACTCACCGACGTCGCCCAGGCCAGAAAGTGAAGCCAGAGACTTCGCGCCTCCAGCAGACGAGATGGAAGCGGACCTGTCGTCAAGAGCAGCTTCCCCTGCCCCAGCGAGTGTCTTTGACGACATTGCAGAGGAGCCGGAAGAAGAACTGACAGAAAACACAGCAGCGGCGTCTGGAGATGGATACAACCTTGCGTCGCCCATAAACGAGGAAGACGCCTACAATCTGAAGCCACCGCCGGCTAGCAAGGCGTACGATCCTGATCAACCAGATATAGAGGAGCTGGCTGTACGTTTCTTCTCGTCCGATCATCTCGACTTTATCCTGCGCGATTATGGCCTTGCGCTACGTTTCGTTCGCTTCCTGCAGACCTATCGCCCGCAGCACGCCGACATGCTCAAGCGATATGTCGAAGCCAAGAAAGCAATCGGCGCAATAGAGTACGCCAACTCCGTCGCAAACCATTTCGCGTCGGGCTACCCGCCCATGGTCGCAGCAAGCGTGGACCAGAGATTTGAAGAGTATGCTAAGAGTATGGCTGAAGCCTTGACAGATGAGGCTCTACCAGCTTATCTCACGTATCGCCTGACGGCTACTGTGACGGATACGCTTGTGAAAGAAATTACTGGAAACAGCTCGCCCATCATGCATGAATTGATTCCAAGCCTAGCAGAAGTCTATTGTCTTACAGACCCGTCGAAGAAAGACAATCCCATCGTGTATGCCTCAGAAGAGTTCTACAACATCACGCAATACACGCCTGAATTCACAATCGGTCGCAATTGTCGATTTCTCCAAGGGCCGAACTCGTCTACATCTGCTGTTCGACGCTTGATATCAGCACTGTCAAGAGGAGAAGAATGCTGCGAGACAATTCTCAACTACAAACGAGATGGTACACCGTTTATGAATCTCCTGATGCTCGCACCCTTATATGACAACAAAGGCGAGGTCAGATACTTTCTGGGAGCGCAAATTGATGTCTCTTCGCTCATAGATCGTGGTCGCGGTCTGGAGTCATTCGCTCAGCTACTCGCACAGGATCGACAAGGCAACAGAGCGGCTGGGTACGGAGTGTCCAGTGAGTCTGGCCGAGATCCGAAAGTGGTACTCGGAGACTTAGGTCAATTGCTCTCGGAGGAGGAAGCAGCAATCATCACAAATCGTACCTCGAATCGCAGCACGCTAGTTCCAAGCTCCATGAGCTCGATGCACTCTTCTACCTTGAAATCCTCTCGTGCACGACCGAAAAGCTCACGAGTCGTATTAGGTATGGACACTGCCCCTCGCGATCTTTGGCCTTCAGCAAATCTCGGCTCCAACGGTCGTCTTCCTGGGGTCTACCAAAACTACCTCCTTGTCCGACCCTACCCATCCTTAAGGATTACATTCACAAGCCCATCACTCCGCATTCCTGGTCTCCTCCAGACGAAACTGCTCGATCGCATCGGCGGTCCCTCTACAATCCGCGAAGGCCTTGAAGAAGCCCTCTCCCGTGGCACAGGCGTCACAGCAAAAGTGACGTGGCTCACCTCGCCCAATCAACCCAATGCAAAGCTACCCCGCGGTCCGGCGAGATGGCTGCATTGCACTCCCCTCCTTGGCTCAGACGATCGAGTTGGCGTTTGGATGATTGTCATTGTTGAGGATGAGAATATCACTGGTAGCCTAAGGAGAAATCGAAGTCAGACGAGTTTGAGAGACAGCGAGCGAGGTGCACAGCAATACACAAGTTCAAAGCTTTATGCAGATTACTTGAAAAGAGAAGGGAGATCTGAGAGTGTAAAAGGGAAGGAGAAGGAGCGGCCTAATACTCGGAAATCGATGAGCACAGGAGGACAGGTGGATGACATGTTCCGGGATTTTTGAGACACACTTCTTTACCTGAATGATCTGCGCAAGAAATCCCGAGCCGAATTCTTTGCTTTCGATTACGATTCCAGAGACAGCGAGCACATTTTAGAGCTGGTCGAGGGAAGCGAGCAATATAAGTGTCGAAAAGCTCACTTCAGTCATATCCCCGCCTCCTATAATCATCGCAGGGGTTTCTAGGCCAGACTCAAGCTGCACAAATTTTTCCCTGGACTAGAGGCACATGCTTTCACGCAACAGATCGCGTGAAAATGCATCTACTCACAAGCCACCCAACTGCGCAGCGCTCTGGCAGGAGTCGTCTCCACAAAGCGGCTAGATTTTGAGGTGAACAGCATTGGGAAAAGAGAGACTTGGAGACGACTAAGTCAGGTGATGATCCGATCACCTCACTTCAATGGCTTCCGAAGACCACAGAAGTGTAACTGTAGAATCGCCAATTCAAGCGCAGTGAGGCGTGTAGTCCACGACATCTTCTCTCCAGCATACACAAATCTATTGAGCGCAGACCTTGGGATTCTACAAGCATACCTAGTAATGGAAAGTCACAAGGCACAGCCGGAAACGAATGTGAGCTTGAGCAGATCACTTGCTTCACGTTCGGTGACTGTGTCTTTAGCAGCGCAACCGGGCTTGAACATCGAGAGCAGAGCCTTTGCCTTGCTAGCCGAGATGATCTGTCTAAATGTGAAGGTGTCCAAGAATTTTATTTCACGTCTCAAATCCTTTACGGTCCGCGATAAACGGCTTATGCGGCTCTACCAGGCTCGAACAACCAGAGCAAAGATAACAGCTTGTTAGCCGGGGTTGAATAGACTCGAGGTGGGACCTGCACAATGCTCAACATCTCACTTCGCAAACGCTCTGAGCCGATCGAGCAATGCAAGTGAACCATGAGAACAGATAGGTCTATCGAGATCATCTAAGGCAGTGTGAGGTTTGCATACCTCTGAAAGGTTCACATTGTTCCTCCTCTACACTCACGAAGTTGTAGAAGTGCATCGGGATTGGAAACCAAGCGCGAGAATTATAGAACGGTGGCGAACTTCTACCGGCACGAAGTGAGAATTTTATGATTTTGAAGGACACTGGTCTTGCAAAGCTTCAGCCGACTTGATACCTTATCCTTAGAGGTCTGCTGCAACGAATCGCTTCAGGGGAGTATGGTAGTTCTAGCATGGTTGGTCTTAATAGATTTCTCGGCGCCATTCAGAGACAAGGACTTGACTTGACTGTTCGCACAGGCATACGAGCACGATGTCAGTCAGAATCTGGGCGTTTCGAATTGCTGGCTCACTTCGTCTACGCTCTGTACCTGTGAGTTGACGCAACTTTATTGAGATTGGACACTAAAAGCTGGGAGTGAGCGTTGCTTAGGAGGGTACGTTGCTCTACAGAAGTGAAATGTCGGAATGAGCACTGCCGCAGCTAGTATAAAAATGCAGTCTTTCCTCCGCTTCGCTCGCGTCAAACGCTTATACTATAGTGCAATGAGGTATCATGCTCTTCGACCTGCCTGTCTCTAAGTCTTCTAAATGCACCTCCAAATTCTTGCCCATTTGTAGATCCTCTGACTCTGTGCCCTTATCGCCTTCTGAACCTGCCTCCTACTCCTCTATTTGCAAGTCTCCCGACTCCGTGCCCTCATCGCCTTCTAAATTCGCCCCCGACTTCTCGATTTGCAGAGCCACTGACACTGCGCTCTCCATATCCTTCTTGTGATACTTTCTTTCTACGACATTTAGCTTGATAAGTCTATCTCTACAATGCGTAGGCGATATGTTCTAGTCGGACTGAGAATGCGAGGCCATTGTCATATAGCGAAGTCTTGAGCGGTGAACTGAAACTGCAGTAGTTGGGTGAATATCATCAGCATAGCTCATCTGGTGGTTCTCTAGGAATTGATCGTGCGTAGGTCAGGCTGGATGGAAATCAGGCAGCTTACAGTGATCTATTGCTATGAGAAGCGCCGCGCGATTTCGTATCTTTCATTCTTCTATCTATACAGAAAAACTTACGCGCAATGGAAGAGACCAATCCCAAAGTGTCTGCTACTACTCCTCTCCTCTCTCATGCTCAAAATCCGCCCATCCCTCAGGCGCCGCATTCCAAAATCTGTCTCCTTGAGGTAAGTCGTCCCATTCTCTCATCCCCAGTCGTCTCGCAGTCTCCTTCTCGACACGCGTCGCCAAGGCCTCGTTCCATACTGGGTGAGTAGTACAGTACTCCACCAGGGGGCCGAGGAGGATGACTTGAGCGACATAATACCTAGCTAGGAGCTGGGGAATCGGTCGAGCATTGCAGCCCTCAAAACCAGATTGGGCTTTTGTATAAGCAATTAAACGCTCAACTTTGTGCCACTGGTCGCTGTCCTCCGCACAGATCCTCTTTGCATTTTCCGTGCTAGTCTTTCCGAGGACAAGGCAGACATTTCCCCATCTGACATCGGACTTCCATGTCTTCTGGTCCTCTTTGTCCATGGACGTAGCATGAAGCGCGGCTTTTGTAAGGACATTGAGCTGCTTCCGTTCCTTGGGCTTGGTCCTCGTGGCGCAGAAAGCTAATTGAGCATCGATGACTCCATCGAGCTTGATACCGTAGCCGTCATGGAGAGCGATGCTGGGGAGTCGACAGTCGAATATCAGTTTCTTAACATCTGGGGTTTGGAGGATGCGACGCAGATCGGTAGAGGAGTTCGTGCCTGTACCAGAGCAGTTGAATGATGCGGCGCCGAGGACTGCGACATCGAGGAGGTAGACGTAGTCGAAGCTAGGTACGTAAACCGTCACAATCGAGATATCGCCGCCACGGCCAAGCGGCTTTCCCTGAAGAGAAAGCGCGAGATGGTAGGGCGCCGGAACTTTCAGTGCCGCCAAGATACCGTCCATCATGTCTGAGACCATCTCGATCCCATTCACAACTGACAATTTTGGGTGCGACAGCTTGACTGCCGGTCTCCAGACGCCGGTCGCTTCAGAACCGCCTTCTGAAACTCGCCATGTACGCTGCTCTGCGATCGCAGCAAGGATCCTGTTGTATGTTGCTGTAACTTCTCCGAAGGAAAGCCTTTCATACAATTTTGGGTGCATGTGGGCAGGAATATCGTTCTCGATGCTCCGCAGTTGATTGCTCAGCGAGTTGATCTTCCTCTCCATCTTCTCAAACTCGATTCGCTGTATTGCCTCGCCTTGCAGAGAGAGGAAAGTCGATGTTCTGATTCTCTCGCTGTTCTTCGCCATCTCGGCGCATTTCAAGGCATTTGTACTGAGCATTGCTTCCGGTGAGTTACTCTTAGAGTGGAGCGGAGAGCCTTCATCGCTTTCACTTTGACCGACACTCGACTCAACTGGTGGCAGCGTATCCATCCAGTCCGCAAGTGCATCGCGCGCAGCATTTCCTGGCACTATTTTGATTCGGCCAAGCAGGATACCAGTGGCCGAAAAGATCTTGCCCTCTTCGCGGATGTATTCTCCCGCGCAGTCTTGGATGTCACCTATGACAACTTCCCCAAAGACATCTCCGTTGTGGTCGAGAACCTTGCCATCTCGACTGACTCTTCTGCCTTCATAAATCTTCATTGGGAGCAATAGACGTTCGTCGGTTGGGTCGCCGGTGGCGTTCCGTGCCAAGCCAGTACTGGGAGGCTTGCACTCCCACTTCGAACTGGAAGACGAGGAATGTGGCAGACGGATATCGGTGTTGAGCTTTTCGGCTTGAGTGGCGATGTTCGATGTTGAGTTGCTACGGAAGCGTCGAAGTCTGGCAAATGAGGTTGGGCTCTTGACTTCATCGTCGGTGTCGAAGTCTGGTTCATCAATCTCAAAAGACGAGTCTATCGGGAAAAAATCGAAGTCAGACATATTATTTGCGCCGCCTCGAGACATGTTGTTGCTTTGAGACAATCGTGATGTCTTAATGTCTGTGTTAGGATTTAGCGTATACGTTATTGCAGTGTGCGTATTAGTCCTGTAAGCGCAGCGCTAGCTTCAATGGTTTATCGCTGTGGCTATATGTACTCGGTCTTAGGTCGCTGAAGGAAGTCCTTGATATCAAGACTGGTGGCAATGCTGTGCGACTTTGGTGGTTGGTAGCCGATGGTTATGTTGTAGAAGTCGAAGGTGGTTCACAAGAAGTAGTGCTTTCGAAGTAGCCAGCAAACGCGTAGCAGAAAGCCATCACATGAAAAGTAGGTCCTGTGACAGGCAATCGGTCAGTGAATGAATCTAGCAAACCTCATCCAATAATTATGAGTAGCCGAAAACGCCCGGAGCCGTTATTTCCCGATCATATGTATCGGAAACGAGAGTGAAGCATGTGAATACGCAAGGTCTATTGCGCTTCGACTCGGATGCTTACTTCACGGCCTTCGATGTACGTGCCGAGCGCTCTAGTGCCTGCGACAAGCTCAACTTCTCTTGCCACTAGATTTGCGCCATCATCCATCACGACAGCTTCGTCTTCGTCACTGTCCCACCATTCCAGGGTGCCGTCACCATTGTTTTTTCCGATTGGATCTTTTTCGCCAGTCTCCAAGACCAAACGCAGCTTCAGCGGGCTGATACCAAGCCTTCTTCCGACCATGCCGAGAAGTGTATATACGTTAAAGGACTTCGGGACCTCTTTCACCCATGAACGGACCGGCTCGTCAATAAAGCCTTCGTTGGCTAGGACGAAAGTGATAACCACCAAGCTTGCCGCTAGAGATCGCGGATTAATTTCGTCAGGCTTCGGCGCCCTACTGATTGTTGGCTCTCCATATTCCTCGCATAGAGTTTTCCATCTTGGATGCCTTGAGAGAATCTCAGCGGCCTTGTCCTCGGGTGCTAGAGAAACCTCTGCGGCAATCTCGCGAAGGTAGTAATGCTCGGCATTCAGGCGTTCCTTCTCCGTGATCTTGCTGAAGTTCAAAGTCTCCAGCTGTGGTAGCCTTGCCATGGTAAGCATGTACCCATCTTCGGCAGTCAAAGGCTTGCCCTCTGCAGAACGAAGATCCTTGTAGAGCGGGTTTCCTGTAACACGTAGGTGCCTCACAGCCGGCAATGAAAGTGATAAGGCGTCGAATAAAGACCATGTCGCAATTGCGTTATGAGCTAGGTCGATGTCTTCTATGCTATTGCTGATCAAGGAAAGAGATCGAACGCTGGAGTCATGCTTCATCAAACCAATTGGATTGTGCTTTAGGGTCAAGATCCGTAGACGCGGAAGACCGGCAAGGTGTGCAAGGTCTGAGAGAGCCAGAAAAGCATTCTCGGACAAGTCGAGCTCCTCGAGCCTCGTCGGTAGTGCATCTGGGCCGATAGTTGCGAGCTCGTTGCTAGCAGCAGCCAGCCTCGTAGTGTTCGGAAAGGCTTCTGTTACCGAAGCAATTTCGGACCAGGAGAGCAGCGTATGCGAAAGGCTAAGAGTCGTTATTCGGTCCAGTACGACATTTTTGGTTTCACCAACAGTAAAGCGATTGCCATCCAGCACAACACTCCGCAGCTTGGGCATTAGCGACAGGAGGCTTAAGATCTCGTCCAAGGTCTCGAAAAGATTGCTGCTCAGATCCAGATCCATGATTTCTTTGCAAGTTTCAGCAATCAGATTCCGCTCGGAATCCAGCGATTTGCAAGAGATGCGCATGTGATCCAGAACAATGGTCTTGATGCCCTGCAAAGCCGCTTGACGTTTGGCGAACTTTTCAAAGCCGACTTCTTCTGCCTGTTTAGTCGAGAAGTAGACAATCTCGCCCCCAGTGCCAGCATCTTCGGGCATGTACTTCTCTCGCAAGGCCTGGTAGAAACTTCTTGGTTGATCCCATTGCTGGTTCGGTCTGAGGAAAGATGCCGCCGTGGATGAGGAACTTCTGCCTATATCGTGAGCTTGAGCGCGTGTTTGAAAAGGTATAGTAAGAGTTGATCATACAATTGAAGTACTTCTTCGCTTCATGAGTCCCATTGTGTTTGCCTCGAGCAGGGTCATCCCATTCCACGCCAAGCCATTCTCCTGCCTTTCCTTCAACCGCTCCCACGTAGCAAATGGTACATAGTTGACCTTTGAGACTCAGTCTCTGCCCAATATAGTACTGCTCGGTCATCTCGATAGGCGAAGCATGCTGTCTTGCTTGTGCGGGTGTGACAGTGAACGGACACAGGGAAGTCTGGATAAAGTTTGGACCCTGTCTCATCACATGCTTGCTGCTTCGCTGGGGCCCCGCCATTCGATTCACGACCACAACTGACACCTTTCATCTACATTCTGCATGTACCAACGAGCAAGTAAACATATGATCACGAACTGACGAGCTGCATTCGACGCGACAGAATTCAACAGCCTTCAAACAGAGCCACGCGCATCCGAAGGCACACCCAACGCCTCAAACTCGCGAGCTTTCAATTGAAGCTCGAAATCACAAACCATGGAACAGATTCAAGGTAAGAAGAACAAGAAAAACATAACCTCTAGTACGCTATCTCACTGAATTCGGCCCTAGACTGGGCAACCTACATCTCCCAAACGCACAGAGCGCCTCACTACTACATCTCCTACGCGCAACAAGCCTTCGGCTACGCTTCAACCGCAAATGGCTACCTCTCGACCATAAAATCCTACCTCCTACTCCTCATAAACCAAGTCTCTGAAAAACCCGACCTAGCCACAATAGCTCTCCTCCTCATAATCTTCTTCATCTCGCTCAAAATTCTGAACATGCTGCTCCAGACCGTGCTGTTCTGGTTTAGAATGGCCAGGAGGTTGGTGTTTTGGGGAGGACTGGTGGGGTTGGCGGTTTGGATGTATACGAGGGGACCGGAGGGAGCGGCGGCGGATCTGCAGTATTGGTATGATACTTGGACGGTGGAGTATGAGCATTGGAAGGAGCAGGAGAGGGTTGCGAGGTTGATGCAGCAGCAGCAGGCGCAGTTTGGGCAGAGGGGGCAGAGGTGGTACTGAGTAGGAGGAAACGAGGAGGGATTGATTTGCATGGTTTGGGCATACATACTTGTGGGATTAGCGATGGCGTTTTGAGAGCCGAGATGGGCATGGCATGGGATTGGGATTTGGAGACAGACTACATTGATGAGGTATGAATGCAATGACTACCGCTATCGGATATTATCACATTCATGGGGCTTCCTCAGACGTAGCTCACAAGTGTGGCTAGCAGATAATGCCGCCAAATACGAGAGACATATAGAGTGCAGTCAAGCAGAAGTCGAAGGCTGAAGCTTAGACACGAAGGACAGCGGTCTGGAAATCCGGGAGTTGTTTAGAATGTCTCACCCAGATTTCTTCTTCCTGGAGTGGTGTTCTAGTGTAACACTGCACGAGCACAGCGATTCGATTCGATTTGTGTCGACGGAAGGGCTTCACAATGCTTCCATTTCTCTCGGTTACCGCCGCCGTGCCACGGGCATGAATCCTGCAGAGCCGTTGACGCATGGTCAGAGCTCCAGAGAGAGGCAAAAAAAACATCGACTCATTTCAGCCGTCACTTGCGGCCATCACGTCAACAACCTCTCCCCGAGCTCAGTCATGGAGGACGCAGTAGCTTTGCCAGGCGGCAACGGATGCAGCACCGCAGAAGGCGACGATTGGAAACGTCTCTGGAAGAACGCTGCGAGCTGGCAGGATTTTCTCGATACCAACCGCGCCTTTCTCCGTGGCGAGATGAGCCAGTCACCGTACTATCGAGGCAAGGTGAGCGAACACGATCTGCCGTGCTTCTCATATCCACCGCAGTCCTACAGTCTCCACGCTTAGGCTTCGAGCAACCTAACAATTTCGCAGATCAGCGAAGAAACGAAGCCGCTCGTCGAAGGCCTCCTCAAGCTACACGACTACGGCCTCCTCACCTATTCCAGCCAACCGGCAACCAGCGACAGAGATGCCTACTATGTCGACTGCCCCTGCTGCGACAAGGGCGAGTATCGCCAATTCAAGCAACGCGCTTTTCTGTCCTTCCTGTTCCCAGCTCGACTTCTCGGTACCGACATTGGAATGAAATTCTGTGAAGAGTTGTCGAAAGAGGAGGACATTCACATGTCCGTACTCGTCTATCGTCATTTCTGCGGAGAGGGTAAGTAAAACCATTTCACAGGCGGTACGATGCGATGTGAGAATGTGCTGACGATCCTCGACAGGATGCTGCAGAATCGGCGCCGACGTCCTGAACAATTTCCCTAAAGAGTGGGCTACACACATGTTCAGAGAAGCAGCGACGTACCAGAAAGCTGTAGAGAGCGACTTTGAAAGCCGGCAGTTCTTTGATGTTTATTGTGGCAAGATTCTCGACCGCTTCATCGACGTAAATTCAGATGTTACGCGTCAGGCAAACCCTTTCGTATACCACATCTTGGCTAAGGATGTATGTGGTTGTGATCCTTGCCTTCGTGCGTCATTTGCTAATTAACATGATGTAGTGGGAGCCCTGCGATATTGCTCAGCGCGTTGCGGCTGCAGCGGAGCGTGCTGGTTTGAGTTCCGCTCTTCTGGAGAATGCCGGGCATGGGATTGAGGAGGACGATGAGGAAGACGACGAGGGAGAATAACTTCATACCGCTCCGGCACACCACAGCCTCTTTGCGAGTGGCGGGCTTTTGCATGCGTTCGCCCGATTCATGCATCCCAGAGTGATGTTGGCAAGAGCAGTTGGCGGGCAAAGCTGGGTATTCACGTGTCAGTATGGCAGCAAAATGCTGTTCATTGTGGATACTAGATACTTGGAATGCAAGCAAGTCACGATCGCGGCCAATCCCTCGAAGTCTTCAAGGCAAAAAGCGCAGTTGTATTGTGCTTCCACTATGTGCACCGTCTAATTTTTAGGAGATCAGGAGGGCGGGCGTATGGGTCAACAACAGCTGGAAGTGCTGGCAGGAGATGAGTCCGATGGGCACCGGTGACGAAAGGATGCGAGTGGTCTGGAGTATAAAAGAGCGGAGGCGCGCTGGGCAAGTGAATGCGCATGTGTGAATATTCGTCTTGCTGAAATTCGTGAATCGGAGCCTCTCGGGCGTGGGAGAGACAATGAGGCATCGTGCAGTCCGCAAGACTGCAATACGGTGGTACCTGCCATACTACCAGTACTATAATTGCGTCTTCCAACATGCGCTGCTGTGTATACTGAGGTGGGCGAGAAAGCGAATCAAGGTGACGGGAAATTGAGAGAAACGTTAGCGGTGAAATACTTGCCTGGCAAACTTGTCTCACCACTGTCAAGGCAATTGCCTCAAACTGTTTGGGCGTGAAAGGAGCAATGTCGAGATGACAATCAATTGTCTGCAGACGCTATTTCCATCTACTTCATGAGCTTCGTGACCGCCCACTCCACGTTGAGGCCTCTGAGATCGCCGTAGTGCTGTCCAACTCCCAGGAAAACCACTGGAATGCCTGTCACGAAGTCAGCAAGTTTCACAAAATATATGCTTCAAACTTCACTCACCCGTCGCGTGGACCATGCTCACGAGCGTACCCACCATGTCTCCAACGGTGTCACACTTCGAAATAATGAAACCATCCATTCCCACGCCTCCATTTCTCCGCACGCCCTTCGTGTCCACGAACTGTTCCGCAAAATGTCGTGCCTGCGCTACTGAATCTGTGCCGACCAGCGCCTCGCCAACCATGAAGATTTTGTCTGGATTTGCAAGTTGTCCGAATTTCGTCAGCGAACTCATGAGTCGCTGGTCATTGTGTCTTCTGCCTGCTGTGTCAATGAGCACAACATCGAAAAGCATATTGCCCTTGCCGGCATTTGTGGCGAAGGTGACAGCTTGCTTGGCAACATCTGCAGCGTCTTTGCCGTAGCCTTTCTCGAAAAGCTCAACATGGCCCACTTTCTCTCGCCTCGAGAGCTCTTCCAGATTTCGCACGTGCACGCGAAGCTGTTCCACTGCGCCAGATCTGAATGTGTCGCAGGCCGTTATCAACACACGAAAGTTGTTTTGTAGCAAGAAGTATGCAATCTTGGATAAATTCGTGGACTTGCCCACTCCATTGACTCCGACGATGGAGATCACGTATGGTCGAGCGTTAGGCCCTTCGATCGTCTTGTTGATATTTCGAAGGAGATCCAGACTCGTACTTGGTGTAAGAATTCGTGTCAGGGCTTTGATCATGCTCTCGTGGATGGTCTTTTCGATTGATGTGAAGGAAGCTGTTCGCTGATTGAGTAGATCTGCTTCAACACTGGCGCATAGTCGCTCTGCAGCTTCGCGTGCAACGTTCTTCTCGAGGAGATGATTCTGCATTTGCAGGAGTGGTTGTTTGAGGTCCTCTTTCGAGAGTGTCTTGCCGCCAACCACATTTCTGAACAGACCAGTGATCTTGCTGCTCGCTGAGCCAAGGAGTCCGCTGTCCAGCTTCTCCACTTTCGCCTCAGCCTGCTGCTGCTTCGACTCAGCCAAGATCGCATTGACCTCGTCGTCCAAATCTTTTAGCACAAATTGACCTTTGCCTGTCCTGCTGCCCATCTGGTCTGCCTTGATATGATCGACGTCCAGCGACTTCTCATCTTCCAAGTTCGGCGTGGCTGCGGCACTGTAATCCAAAACTTGATCATCGTCTCCATCCACTGCTAAGCCATCTGCATCCCACCTTCGCTTGGACTTCACATTGCCTTTGCTACTCTTTGGTCTTCTGTCGCTCTCATCACCCGAGGATGCAGGGGCCGAAGTGTTGAAGGCGTTCGCAGCTTTTCTCGCCCTTCGCGACTGCTTCCCGGGTCCTGCTTTTGCAGCTAGCAGATGCGACGGGGCATGCAGAGGCGTAGTCGGTCTCGAAGTATCGGGTGTGGCGACTGGAGTGACATCTGCACTCGTCGTGTCGTCTACGACCACATCTCGAGGCGCTGCAGGCTTTTTGAATTGTGGTATGGGTGGAGGAGGCGGATGCTCGCTGTCGTCGGTCGCCGACGCTGAGCTCGAAGGCGGAGTGAGCTCGACTTGACTCTCCTGATCGGTCTCGCTCTGTCGTCGTCTGGTACTACCAGTATCAAGCTTGCGAACGAGCGCGTCGAATGTCTGGTCGAATTCTCGTGTGTCGATCTTGGTGACATGCTTATTGTCCAGGTCCGCCTTGTACTGCTTTGTAAAAATTCCCCTTACTGCTATCAAGAGATCATTGACCCATGACAGATGCAGCAATGACTGGTATACAGCCTATCCACAAATCAGCTATTCCTGCTGCCCAGCCATTCGGCATGCGACTCTTACCCACCACGAATATCAATCCGACATCCTTTGCTGTTTTCGCTGTAGTATACCGCAGGGTGTATTTATCCTTCCTGTACGTCGGTACTGTGCTGTCTCCCTCTGCCGATTTCTGTCGTTCCTCAATGAAGACATCGCTGATCAAGCTGTTGATCAGTTTGGGCTGGAGCGGGGTGTAGTGTTTGCGCCAGAGCACGATGCCGGACGTTGTTATGATCTCGAAAGCGTCCAGCATGTTGACAGGGTGGACATTCGACCTGAGTGCTCAGTAATGCTGTTTACGGGAGGAGTTGTATGGATGCCGATAATGTATGGTCGTCGGCGGGCAGACGTCACCGAGCACATGGAAATCGCATGGACCCTAGGAAGGTGTTTGCTGTCTATTTCGAGCTCACTCCTGGATTCACTGCGCTTTCACCTTCACCTCTACGCAACCAGATGCCAGCGCCTCTGAAAAAGACCAGCAACGGAAGCGTCTGAGCGCCGACAACATGCAACGACCGACCTACGCAAACTCGCCTCCCCTACATCACCCGGTACCCCAGCACGTATCGACAGTGCCCCAACTCCGCTCACCACCGCCTCCACAATCAGCTGGCAGTCAACAAGGCGGCTATGGCTATGGAGGGCAGAGTCCGCCCACGAACCAAGGAGCGCAGGGCGGGAACTTCATGCATCCAGCATTTGGAGGCTTCATAAATGATCCTACAACACAAATGGCCGCACAGTTTGGTGCCGGCGCCCTGAATGCTGGCCAGCAATATGTTGAGCAGAATGTGGGTCTAAACGACGCTCAGAAAGAGGATCGCTGGCTAAACACTGCTGCTTTTAGTTGAACCGCTTCGTCAGCGTCTCAACGCTGAAGCACTACTTCAATGTCTCAAACCGATACGTCCTGGCTAAGCTGTTCATTGTGCTCTTTCCCTGGCGACACCGACCCTGGTCACGGCAGCAAGTGCGATCGAACGATGGGCCAAATGCGATCGAGTTTCTCCCCCCGCGAGAAGACACGAACAGCCCAGACATGTATATACCGCTCATGGCCCTAGTCACCTACATTCTCCTCTCAACACTGATTGCGGGCTTGAATGGCAAGTTCGAACCAGCGCTTTTGGGCGTGACTGCCACAAACGCCGTCGTGATCATGGGATTGGAGCTGGTGACATTGTGGGCAGGACGCTATTTCCTCAGCATCAACAGCGAGTCTCAAAATTATGATCTTATCGCATACAGCGGGTACAAGTTTGTCGGGGTGATTGTCACGATTTTGGTGGCAGCCATTGTCAATCATGGCACAGGCACGGGAGGTTGGGTTGGCTGGACTGTCTTCGCGTATACCTATATGGCGAATGCCTTCTTTTTGGTAAGTGCTCACGTCTGCACACCCGGACAGCAACGACTCCATCGGAGTATTCAGTCCACGCTCGTTGCGTTCGACCCAGCAGCGCAGTGCATGCCATCAACCTCGGAGCGATGCTGACCAAATCTCTCCCAGCTCCGCTCTCTCAAATACGTCCTGCTACCCTCCGACAACGCACCAAACAACCCTGGCATGCAGACAATTGCGCGAGCCCAGAGATCACGTCGGACACAGTTTCTCTTCATCTACAGCTACGTGATTCAGTTCGCATTCATGTTCTGGCTTACGAGCTTGAATGTCTCGCCAACGAAGGCTGGGAAGTAGCATACCGGAATAGATGGCGATTTGCCGTGATAGTATTGAGCAGCGTTCAAGCGGGATGCATGAGCAGAATAGCTAGAGCGCGGCATGAAACATTTGCATGATAGCGCTGGAGGCACTTTCGGTGGCCTGCAATTTCAGCTGATTTTCTTCGACAAGCGCCCACACGGTTGGTACTCGCGGTAGAACTAACCGCGCAGCTCCGCAATCACAATTTATCTGATTTGGTGCGGCCTCCCGCAGGCTGTGAAGGGTGCCGCACCTGCATGCGAGCCACTAAAGGCGTTTAGGGCACTTTACAACCTCCAGCCGTCCTGAGAGGTCATCTTCTTTTCACCACACACCGGATTTCTATATCTTTTGCTCTTTTACGAGAACTCACTCGAAACCAATAGAACTACATGCAAGCCCCATACACCACAGCCGACCATATAAATGTTCGATCCTACCCGTGCGTCGGACTATACAGTGGGATGGATATGCGCTCTGCCAGTGCCGGAATGGCAGGCGTCAAGATTGCTGCTCGATGAAGAGTTCGAGGAAGGTCCGGTTCTGCCGAATGCTACATACCAGTACGTCTATGGCAGAATCCACGGGCACGGTGTCGTGATGGGCTGTTTGCCGGATTCACAAATGGGGATGACTTCTGCTGCGCATGTCGCGAACGAGATGCGACTGCTCTTTACGAACCTCCGCTTCGCTCTTCTCGTCGGAGTGGGAGGTGGAGTTTGGAGTGAAGAGCATGATGTTCGACTTGGGGACGTTGTGATTAGTCGTCCTGATTCGGTCAAACGCACGGGCGGTGTTATCCAGTATGACTTTGGCAAGGCGATACAAGACGAAGAGTTCCAAGAGACTGGCAGTCTAAATCTCCCTCCTCAAGCTCTAATGTCTGCAGTAGGCAAAGTAAAGTCTGCATTACCGACTCGATCCAAATTTGGCGAGTATCTCAGGACATTTGAGAATTTTAAGGGTGAACTTCCTGAGTACGCCGGCATGCCAGACGCCCCTGATAGGCTCTTCAAACCACACTACAAACACCCTGAAAAAGCTCCGACATGCAAGGACTGCGATGCGGAACAAGAGATCGATCGAACACTTCGGCCAGCAAGAAGGAGCAAGATACATTACGGAACAATTGCTTCAGGAAATCAAGTCATGAAGGATGCGAACCAACGCGATCGCATAGCTGAGAAGCACGACATTGTTTGCTTCGAGATGGAAGCCGCCGGGTTGATCAACTACTTTCCATGCCTGGTCATTCGTGGCATTTGCGACTACTGCGACTCTCACAAGAACAAGAGATGGCAACCCTACGCTGCCGCGGCTGCAGCAGCGTACGCGAAAGAACTTTTACGAAACGTCGCGCCGCATGAGGTCAACCAGCTTGTGACACTGACCCAGATTCAAGCCGACGGTCAGTAACCAGTGCAAAAGTGTGTGTTCGACTTCAAGGCTAAAGACCATCGTCAGCGCCTCGGGAAATCCTGAACACCTTGCCATATGACCGTGACGATGACTTTGTCGGGCGAGAGACCGAGATCGCTGACATTGTCTCACGCCTGTTCGTTCCCGAGAGACATACTCGCCTAGCACTCATAGGCCTTGGCGGAATCGGAAAATCACAAATTGCCATCGAATATGCGTATCGCCTGAAAGACCAACGCTCAGATGTTCACATTTTTTGGATCCGCACGAGCACATACCAGGGGTTTGAAAGCGATTACAGCGCTCTTGCATCGCAGTTGCAAATCCGAGGCGCGGACGATCCTAAAGCCAACAAAATGCAGCTTGTGGCGAATTGGCTGGATAGTGCGGCCAGTGGACAGTGGCTGCTGATTTTAGACAACGCTGACGATGAGCGTATCCTGGTGGCCCATACAAGCACATCATCTGATACAATCGCGCCATACATCCCACAGAAGATTGGCTGTGCAGTACTAATTACCTCCCGAGTCTTCCAAGCCGGCATGACGCTGGTCGGCGACAATGATAAACACATCCTGAACGTAGAAGCATTGTCGACTGACGATGCTGCTCAGTTGATACTTCAGAAGAATCCGCATGGTCGAGCCTGCACGTTCGAGTCCGCTTGCCGACTGGCCGAGGAGCTGGACTGTATTCCGCTGGCAATCATACAAGCAATGGCGTACATCAGTCGTCGACAGCTGTCCAGTGTAGCTGGCTATCTGGAGGGCCTCCGAACTAACGAGGAGCGATTACTTGGTGAGAGCTTCACAGATTTTCGGCGCACACTTAATGAATTGCCTAATCCCGTTTTTCAAACTTGGGCTGTCTCACTACATCAGATTATTGCAGATCGACCATCTGCAGCAGAGCTCCTGTATACTCTGTGCTGGCTGGACAAAGACGGCATACCCCTCTGGATCCTAGGCCCGCAAGATTCTGGCTGGGAGGACGACATCGAGATTCTGACTGGGTTTTCCATACTATCTCTCGATGCTAGCAAAGAGACAGTGCACATGCACAGACTTGTACAAATTGCATTGAGATCGTGGGCGGGCAGGGAGCCTCGTCAAGGTCGTTCAGACTGGTGGCTTCTTGAAGCTCTTCACTTACTTCAAAGAACATATCCGCGTGACAGCTCGGAATATGAGAATTGGGCCACATGTCAGTTTCTAGATGCTCATGTGGCAGCTGTTCTGATACAGAGCTTGCGAGAGATGCCTACAGCATCGCGACGGCACCTAGCAAGCCTTATGCATCGACTTGCCTCTTATCGAAACATCAATGGGCGTCACGAGGAGGCGATTGAGCTTCAAGAATTTGTCGTCAATGAAATAATTCATCTCTATGGCAGTGAAAAAGGAGGCACCATGATAGCTGTTCACAATCTCATCAGATATTATTTTGAAGAAGGTAGACTACAGGAAGCGCTGGATCTGGGCACCGATACCTTGGAACGTAGCACCGCCGTCTTGGGGGCTGAGCATGCAAACACAATGACGATCAAGAGAATGCTTTCGAGAGTGCACAGAAGATTTGGTCACTTCAACAAAGCTGCAGACTTCGTCGACGATGTACTGAGAGTATCGCGGAGAGATCTGGGAGCAAATCACATTGTCACGCTGAATGCTATGACTAACAAGATGTTTTGTCTGCAAGACATGGGGAAGCTCGAGGATGCGAGAGCCATCGGTGTCGACATTCTGAAAAGGCTCCGTGTGGTTCAGGGTACCAATTATCTTGAAAAACTGTTCGCAACGATGAATCTTGCTGACATACTGAGTGTGCTGGGCCGCGGACTCCAAGCAGAAATTTTAATGATGAATTGCGCACTCAACATTTCTCGAATGCTGGACTACAGCCATAAGTCCCTTCTCTATGGGTTTTATACTTTGGCTATTTCTTTGTCACGTCAAAGACGATATTCTGAGCATGATCTGCTTTCATGGGTTACTCTATCTGCTCAGCAGAGCGTCCTTAGTCAAAATCATAACGATCTTCTGGTGGCTCGGTCCAACGTTGCTCAGATCTTGGAACGGAAAGGTCAGACGAACGCAGCTATCGATATCTGGCGATACTTGACAACAGCGTATTCGAGGGTGTATGGCCGGACTCATGAGGAATTTGTCAACGCGTCCTGTCGCTGGGCTGATGGTCTCATACGGGATGACAAATTTGAGGAGGCAGTTGACACTCTCCAGGACATTTTCGAGCACCTCCCCTTGGGTACAGGGCCCCGACACAAATGCGGGATGCTTATCGCAATTGCAAAACGGAAGTTGGGTTGTCGTAGGGAAGCGTTCATGCTTCGAGACCAGCTGTTACGAGAGTATTTGAAGCACGAATATCCCGGCTGTAAAGACAATTCGATGGCAGTGGTAGGTGTCATTGGCACGACAGGCCTTGTGTTCTCCACAGTGCTGAAGACGGAGCTCGCCGCGGAAGCTTTTGCAGCTCACAGGATTACAAACGACCGAGCTCAGCGAAATTCCTTGCTGTATGAGCAAGAGGCCGTGCAATTAATTCGACCCACACGATCATATACGACGAGTATTGACATTGATCCGTCAGAACAAGAGCAGCCAGGCTTGCCGAGCATGTCGCGGCCATTCACCTTTCGTCGATGGTCGGTTGCTTGCGGACCTATGGCACCTGCAGAATTTGGTTACTCACCACCGACACGAGACTATCGGAAGATCAAAGAGGAATACAAGCCTGAGGTCAACAAGCGGCAAGGACAGATCTTTGCAATTGCTGAAAAGATCATGAAAAAGTTTGGTCCACCTACATTCCCTAATTCAAATGAAGTCCTTCCTCTATGAGCATTCATGGCATTTGTAGACTGTTGCGGAGTGGACCAGACAGTCAACCAATTCATTATTCCCGTAGCAAGTTTGGCGAAAGTCATCACACAGCTGAATACTGAAGAGCAGGAAGGAAGAGCATAGCAGCGTTGGTCATTTGTGGTCATTTGAAATTCCTCCGGCAGTCTATAGCCATCATGTCTTATTACATCCATCATCACCTCTTAATATTAATTCCTCATCAACAACCTCACAATACTTGGCTTCAAGTATTGTGAGATATTGGTGCAAAGAGATACCGGTTCTGTTATCCTCTCCCATGGTGATTCTGGCTCGTGTTCATCGGTATCCTCATCTCTTGCTCCAAGATAAACACTGTCCACCGCTTTTCGTCTTGTCTCATACTGCTCGACACTTCCAGCAGGGGCTTGCAATCAGATTCGAGACCATAGTATCACCTTCAGTAGACACTTGCTCTCGATCCGCGGGCATGTTTACCTTTTTACCTGCTTATGGCGTATTGTACCACACCGGCTCGGCTCGACTCAGATCTCCACTTTCATCACGGCGCGACAGAATCCTTGGCGTGACTTGAGATGGCCTGAGGCTACGCTTCTCATTCTCCAGAGCTCTCTGCTTCGCTTTCCAGAACTTCAATCACACCGCCGACCAGATGCAAGCTGCCGGTGGCAAGGACCTGCGTTTTCGGAGTGGTAGCCAGTTCGCGAGCTCGAGCAATGGCTTCCTCAATCGTGCTGACGACGTGAATCTTTGCCCGAGGATCAATAGCATTGTAGGCAGCTGCAAGTTCTTTTTGCACACGCAGACTGTCGACATCGTCTTTGCTGGTGTTCATTGAGACCAGGTCTGCTTTGTAGCCAGCATTCCTGTACGTTGTGTTGGAACAGAAAATCGCATGCCTGAATGGATGGGCATCTTTCAGTGCGCCAGCCAGCGTGTTGTGGAGGCGTCTCGCCAGTGAAGATGCATCCCGCGTCTGTTGGTTGAAGAGAAGAATGCGCTGGCCGCCGTCTGCCTCGCACTTCGCAGTCCTCTCGGCAAACCACTGGCCAGCGACTTCAATACTCTCCAAAGTATGGCCGCCATCAACGTACCAAGTAAGTGCTGCGAGTTTTGCATCTGGTCGCTGATCGCACCGACCCCCGAGTTTTGTCGTCTCAAGCCCAGTCATGAACTCCCGAGGCAGCTCAGCTTCTGGGTTATAAGGGTCTGGTAATCCAGTGAAGCCAAGACGACTAAGGTGGAGTGCTGATATTGCGATGGCTAGAGAGGCATTGAGCTTCTGGAAGCCACCGTGAAGACCAAGCTGGATCGATTGAAGGGCTTTGTGAACAGACACAACATGCAGCTCTGTCCTCCGCTCCTTCGATCGCTCTCGCAGCACTTTAAGCGCCTGCTCTGGCTGGGGAACCGTGAAGGCTGGGACACCTTCTTTGAAAATGCCGGCTTTGTGCCACGCTATCTGGTCGATAGTATCGCCGAGCAGTGCGACATGATCGATCCCCAAGCTGGTGACGCCTGTAACCGATGGCTTTGACAGGATATTGGTTGTATCATATTCCCCTCCAATGCCACACTCGATTACTGCTGTCCCTACCGACTCTTTAAGATAGCAATGCAAGGCCATCAATGTGAGAAAGTGGAAATAGACAGGCTTGCCGTCTATCCCTCTCGCGCCCGAGTCCAAGCCTTTCGGCTGTGATGCTTCTAGTCGATCCCAGATCTCCCAGAAGCAACGGGCGAACAGCTCTTCTGATATAGGCTCATTATTGATCTTGATCCTCTCGCGAACGAATCGCAGATGCGGTGATGTGTAAAGACCGATTGCAGAGGGCAATCTTTCTGCATGTATGCTCTTCTTCGTCGGCAGATACTGCGCGAGGATCGAGGAGATGAAGGAAGAGGTTGAGCCTTTGCCCTTGGTGCCTGCGATGTGTATGGGGTTAAGACGATCGAAATCGGACGGCTAATACCTACTGTCAGACCTTGTGCAATCCCGCTATGATCCTTTGACAGCGCACACCTCATATCCTATCCGCCGCACCCAGCTGAGCATCTCTGGTATGGCACGCTTGTTCCAGCCGGGTCCAGCTTTCTTGATGGCATCGACTATAGAAAAGTTGCTCTGCAGGCCATTGAGCGCCGCTACGGCAGCATTGTAATCGCGAGCATTGCCGTGGTAGCCGCGGTGGCCGAGCATACGCCTAGCACAAGGCCGGCATATGAACATTTCTCTGACAGCACTGTGGTTTTATGAAGCTCGTGTTCGATATCGAGCATTAGCAGCTCGTAGTCTCAGGGCACAGACTGCCAAGGTACCGCTATTCCCATTCGGGGACCAATGTCCATAGCGGTGTAAGAGTGAGACTTCTATATAAATGCAGTAGTATGAGGCTTATTTACCGAGTGTAAATGTTTTTTTAGAAAAATTCTAAACTAAAAAACCTTTATTTCTATAGTAAACTTTAATATATAGCGATCGTATACTAAAAACAATTCCTTAGTATAGATTTCAAGTTTAAAAAATTATAACACCTATATTTTTTAAAACAAATATTAGGTATAGGGTAACTAGAGGAAATTAACTTAGTTAATAAACTTATATATATATTAACTACTAAACGTCCCGATTTTTAGTATTTATAGTAGTTATTAGAATATAAATTATAAAAGTATTTTAAACCCTTTTAACCTCTATAACACTAATAAATCTTACTGCTAGATTTGCCAGCAAATTTTATTCAACACTATAATCTATAGGCATTCTACGCCTATAGAATTCTTAGGCTGTAACATAGCCAGGCAGCATAAGGAACGAATTATTAGCCAGCCGATGGAGTGGTCTGCGCGCTGAGACCAAGCAGCTCCATCCCGGAGAGGATACATCCCTCCTCCTCACCCTCACCCTCACCTTCTAACGATACATACTCAAGCTTCTCTCGCCATTGAACGACTAAAGGCTCTGTACTATTCAGTATAGAGCACTATGATCAGCCTCTGCGAACTCCTGCATTCCCTCGCTTGACTCAGCCAAAACGGGATCGATTTGAGTTGAGATGCATGCATGAGCACTGTCTGGACCCGGGCCTCATCGTCAACATTGGGGCCGCAGGCATGAGATCTGCACAAGTGGTTCAATTTGGAAGAACAGCACACCGCTCTCGAGTTGGAGCACGCAAGCACGCCAAATGGCTATCCTACACATCCTGATCATGTATCTACATCTCGGCAATTTCGACTCCATCATAGGCGAAAGTCTGGACAGAACTATCGCCAACAACACTCGTCCCGTAGCGATCTCCGAAAAAGAGGCCTTATGACCTCGATGATGAGAGCTGTGGAACGTGGATCCAATAACACGATCCAATGGTAATGTCAACACTTCCGTCCTGCAGTAAGGCTTGCAGCTCCGAAGGCCAGTCTCGCCGATCGGGACGCAACTTGACGCCTCGTGGGGCCAAAACAGGTAGCGGAGAAACTCATTCTCAGCCTTGCGAGAACGTGACAATGGCTACCGTGAGGGCTGAAATGTCAGGTAGGTCCCACTTCTCTGCTCACTCCCGTTCCGCTTCATCCTTTCGTGCTACCGTATCAGTTTGTAACCATGGCTCGAATCAATGCAAATGTGATACTGGTCTACCTACTCTACATCACTCACGCTCAGGGTCAAGGCATGGATCAGATCAATCACTTTTGTCGCCGTCATTCTCATCGCACTACTGTCATCGACAACAAGCTCTACATCGACGGAGGGTACATCAACTACGACTATGATGGCGTTATCACGCCGGACACTGTCAATTATACAAACACACAGCTCATCTACGCCGATATTAGTTCAGTGAACGAAGATCACTTCCCTCAGGAATACGCAAACCTGTCAAAAGACACCAATATTCCGTCGCTTGTTGGAGGCGCGATTTGGGCAGACGAGGTGAACAGGAAGTTCTTCCTGTTTGGCGGTCAGTCAGGACATGGTACAAACTATGTTCAGCATTTGCTCATTGACCACAGGCGAGTACAGGAATGCCACTGCGCAGTCAGTGCCGTTGAGCTTCAACAATATTTACTGGTATGATACATTGTCAGATCAATGGAGCACCAATGATACCACGACTTCCGGCATCGATCCTCCATCATACGGTGCAAGCACTGTCGATCAGAATCAAGGCATTGCGTACTACTACGGAGGGTGGAGTAGCAACGCGACGATATCCGGAGATGCAAATGCTGCCATGCAAAACACCTTCCTATCTTACGACCTGGTACACAATACGTTCAACAAACATGCGTTCTGGGATGACACGCCACGCGCAGAAGGAGGCATGTTCTACATCCCGGCTGGGGATTCTGGCATGCTGGTGTATTTTGGTGGCATACAACAAAATTCTTCAGGCGACACGAGCGGCATTCCCATGGACACGATATATCTATACGACATCGCTTCAGACAAGTTCTATCAACAGCAGACCAGCGGGGAGACACCAGCAATGCGACGACGCTTCTGCGGCGGCGTGAGTTGGCCGAATGATACATCATCGTACAACATTTACTTCTTTGGCGGCCTTCAACCCGAAGATCAAGGCAACGAAAGCTTTGGCGATGCTTGGATCCTGTCCATTCCATCATTTACCTGGACCTTACTATACCCATCTAACTATGGCGGGAGTCACCACTCCCTAACTTGCGACGTGATCAATCATGGACAGATGATAATCATGGGTGGCTGGTGGTCGAATGCATCATACACACCTTGCGACGCTGCTTCAGTATGGGGCATGCATAATTTGAACCTGGGATCGAACGATAGAGACCATGTCCCATGGTATCAGTTCCTGCCGAATCTTACCGACTATACTCTGCCTCCAAATCTCACAGCTGTAATAGGCGGTAGTAGTACTGGTGGCGCAACAGTGGCCACACCTGCTACGACAGGCTTTTCCAACTCCGATCTATCCAGATTGTTTCAGCTCAAGGCAACGACCAGCACTCGTCCTGCTACTCGTGATATTCCCACGGCGACTTCGGCGCCGGGAGCGAAGAAGACTGCCAGCTCCAATGCCGGAGCTATCGCAGGTGGCGTTGTTGGAGGCGTCCTGGGACTTGCTTTGGTCATCGGCATGGTTCTATTCTGCCTTCGTCGCAGACGCAAAGCGAAGGATAAGGAGATGCAACAAGCGCCTATGGCCGAGGCGCCTGATAGCATCGCAGCGCAGCAGTACCATGCTGCCCACAAGAGAGACATCAGCAACGGAACTCACGACAGCTGGTCTCACACCCCAGCTGGATCTCCTCCAGTGCAGCAGAATCAGTGGCAGGCACAGCACTTGAGAGAAGGCCTTCCTCAGCAGCAACCATACTATCCTCCACCGCCCCAAGCGCAACCTTTCTATCCGCCTCCACCAGAACCAGAGCAATATGACCCTCCGAATCTGACCTACGAGATGCCTAACGTGAGAAGTCCTCTTCACGTCTCGGATCAAAATCGACCTGGAAGTTTGGGTCCAAACGCTTGGCGCACACCCAGCGCTGGAGTGAGAGGAACGATCGGTGAAGAGTGACCATGCGTTTTCACATCTTCCAGTGATGCTGCACTGGCGATCAAACATCAACTACAGAGTGTGCCTTTCCAAACTTCTTTCCTTCGAGCAATGGGAGACCGTAATGTATGCAATACTAGTTGCGCGACTGACGAGAGTGAAATGTTTTTCGTGAATCCGATAATCCAAGAATTAGATGCAGCTGAGAACGATGCGGTCCACATATGTCGAATACTCCATCGCTCTCTAATTGTAGCGGAAATGCCACCCCAAGGTCATGAGGACTCTCGGCGCTAATAAACTCCTTAGCCAGAAGTAGTGGCTCATACTACACAGACCGCATGAGGATGTCTTCGATGACCACAATCGCCTCTCAGCCTTGTCAACTTCCTTAGCCGAAAGGAGACGAACACCACACACGAACAGTTGAACGAGATCTTCGATTTGATTATTTTGGCAAACATTATTACAGGAGATCTAGATCATCTTCAAAAGGGGAGTGTCTGCGCTTCATGCACGCTTGCGAAGCTAATATAAAAGCTGACTACACTTGTACGATGCCAAGATTGCTATAAGCAGAAATACAATCTCAACAACGGTATGTCCGGCGGCCAAGCCGTTAAATCTCGTCAAGTGGATCTTTTGAGGCGTTATATAGGAGGGAGACTTGCTTTGATCTAGGCCAAAGCCGAGTATCCATGATCCATCCGCCATTCTCGGTCTCTATAATGCTGCAACGACAATAGGACAACAATAGCGGGATGTGGACGACAATATGAGGAGGAAAGTGGCCAGACCAGGTCCTCATACAAATCGCGGAACTGCATACAGCCAGCAGAACTGTCAAACCTCCGCCAGCCACGAATGCCCAACCACGCCATCAACAACTCCCAGCACCACTCCCAGCACCACTCCATCGACGACACCATCAACTACTCCATCGACCACTCCATCGACCCCTCCTTCAACCACTCCTTCAACCACTCCTTCAACCACTCCTTCAACCACTCCTTCAACCACTCCTTCAACCACTCCCTCAACCACTCCCTCAACAACCCCATCAACCAACCCCTCCACAACCCCCTCCACAACAAGCAGCACACCCCCAACACCAACCTGCATCTACGCCGGAGCCCCCAACCGCCAACAAGACGGCCTCATCACCGCCTCCAGCGCACTCGACTGCAAAGCACAATGCATACAGAGAGGAGGACCCGTACCTTGCTTGGCATTCACCTATACATCTCTCGAGACGAAGAGCACAATTGTTTTACGTTCAATTTTCGGTTGAATTTACCGGAGGAGTTGGTTTATGTGCTGGGGTATTTTGGTGGGAATGCGGAGTGTGTTGAGGGGGGGGGGGGGGGGGGTGAGATAGGAGAAGGGATGGGAAAGGAAAGGGGAATTGAATTAATGGTTGAGATGGGAGGGTGGTGGGATCGTGCATTTATCGTGTTAAATTTATTATTTATCTACATTATTGGTCTTCAATGGACGACTTGATTCGATTTACATCTCCAAACTAGACACCCAATGTTGTTGTATACATGTAGGTTGCATCATGATCCGCCCGAATAAGGTAACACAGAGCAAGGGTGAAAAGGTAAACGGAAAGATGAATGGATGTGATGTGATATTCGCAGATATTTCACCCAGGGAGTCTTCAATGAAACAGGGCTGAGGAGAAGGACTTTGGGGTCTACCATACAGTAACCGCCAGAGTGTTTAGTGGTTGGAAAGGCAAAGGCCGGATGAAAAATCACCTCAGCTTCTCGAAATTCCCGTTTTCCTCTCGCAGCCTGACTCCATGAAGCAAGCTGAGCACTCGATCTTTTTCCCCTTCTCCTTCCTACAAGCACTCCGTCCGCTGTGATCAAATCACGCATGTGTGAAGGAGACTTATTTTCCTACATCTTCAAGATCTTTACCTAGTACAGCTCACTGTAGGCTGCCTCAACTTCATCTCTGAATCGATAGTTTTGAGTATAATACGAGTAATTCTGACAATATAAGAAGATACGTGAATGCAATATGGAAGCACTCTATCACAGCTCGATCCGTGAGTTCCAATTCTCTTCTGGTGTTGTTTATCCAGTCTACGCCCAAAACCATCAGGGTATCTCGAGAAGTATCAAAAAAAGTCATTTCAACACAAAAGCAAAGAAGAAACAGTCTAGAAAGAGAACAACCACTTGAGCACTCCGATAATGCCCACCAAAATCCTTCGAAAAGTGTTGAAGACGACCACGACGAACCAGACCCACCACATGATACCCAAAAGTAGCCATTCTAGAAGCTTGAATCCGGTGTTGATGATAAGTCTGAATTGTCGCCTTCGTTGCCTGAACATATCTTCGACGGCATCGTCTACTCGTTTCACGTCTTGGGGCAGCTTCGTCGTAAGCTCGACGTTGAATGCGTCGGCCTCATCCGATGTTTCGTGCACCAGTTTGGTGAGCTGATCGGCTGCCCTATGTGAGAGGTCCTCTAAACGTGTGCTGAGTTTCTTGGCAGTGTCGGACTGGAAGCGGCGCAGCGTCTTTTCGAATGCTTGAGTCGATTCGTCGAGCGTCTGAGAGAGCATGCGTGCTGCGACTAGGTGCTCTTGGCAGCGTGGAACATTCTGAATCTCTTTTCCCGCCGATTGATAAGCTTTGGCAATCAGGGGTAGAGGTCTCTCTCGAGTGGCACTTCCAATCTTGTGAATTTCGTGCGCCTTGATACCGGAGGCAAGAAGAAGCGCGCGAACCCGTGCAATGTCACGCGCAGTGACCTTATTGGCCTTCTCCGGGTGTCCATGGTCAGAGATACTCCAATGTCGTTTGGCGTCTACGTGTGCCAAACCAGACATTGGCATGTCTCCAACTCTCCTCGCTGGCACAGTGGAGGTGGTCTCCGCTGTGTTGATCCTCGTGAGATTATTCTGAGACACGGACGTACGACGCTCGCATTGACTAATGCCCAGATAGTTTCGAGACTTGTCCGGTGACATCTCGGGCTCAGAGGCATTGCCATCATCGGGAAGCTGAATAAGCGGTGGTACTGGTCGTTTAGAATGGCCTTTCCGTGCTGGCATTGGTCGAAGCTTTTCAAAGGGATCACTGTCTTCGGATAAGGGAGTCTGTGCAGGTCGACTGCCACGTCCCGCAGGTGATTTGAAAGAGGGGAGATTCGAAGTGAAATATCTTGGCCGCTGTCGATCACGTTCAAACGATGCACGAGGACTGATCTGGCTGTCTGTGTCGACTTCATCACCAGTGTGTCGGCGTTTGAATGTCATGTCGTCATCTGCGTCTGACATGTCCGAAGGCACATTGGACATCTCTTGATTGACACCTTCACGACTTCTGAATCGGTCGCCGAATCGCGAGGACTCATTGCGTACCAACTCGCCTACTCTACCACCTTTAAGGAAACGACGTCCAAAAGATGTCGTAGAAGAGTCTTTGGCAGAAGAGTCCGCGGCCGTCGTGGTAGTATCGGTGCGCTTCAAGCTACTTGCATTGCTATCCGCTGTCTTGAGCCGCCTGAAGGGAGCAGGTCGTGCTGAGTCGAGACTGGATCGAGGCGGGAACTCGAAGGTTGTATTTTCACTCATGACGGGAGAAAGCTGTGGTCCATAGTTCATGGCGAAGTCTGTGCGTTCGATATTGTTCCGCTCCTTGCTACGAGATCGTAATGAGGGAAGCTTTAATCCCTTTGATTTCTGCTGCGAAGTCGAGTTCCGTTTGGCATCTCTTGAGGAGATCCCTGAATCCATCGTTTGGACGAATCCTGGGATCACTGGAGACGCCGGACTACCAGAGACTAGTTCGTCCATTGAAGAGGGCCCGTGGTCGATAGAGGTCAATCTTCCTTCGGTGGACCTCGAACGCGGATGACCCTGCGACATTTCCACAGATAGCTTGCCGTGGGCAACAGACTGACGGTGGCCTCGATCCATGCTTGCGCGATAATTGGGGAATGGCGTGTGCTTCGAATCCCAATAGTCTGGCGACACAAGCTCAGGTGATGGCATCTCCCCTCGCTCCTCATTCGCAATCATGCTCCGCATGTGCCGTTCAAGCGGACCTACATTCTCGTCACCGCCTTGATCATCGCCGAATCTTAGCGGTGGCGGTTTGCGGCCTTCCTCGCTAGATGCCGTAGATACACTACTTGATCGACTGCTATGGTTTCGTCGCAGACGTCCCGGTATTGGTAGCGTGTGCTTATGCTTCTTCCGCTTCTTATCCTCAGCTTCAGGTTCTTCAACACGGTTCTGCCTATCTCGGTCTGTTCCCAGGTCGAAGACCCGCTCCGACTCCTTGCTCTTTCGTGGCATTTCTACGCTCGGTCGGACTCTGCTGGGGAAGATGCGGTTTCCGTGCCTGTCTTCGATGACGGTTTTGTTGTCGTCTCGTTCGGTCCAGTAGGTATCTGCAAGCAATTCCGCGGGTTCAATTGTCCAGCCATTCTCTGGCCTTGTGATTACAGAGGTGGCCGTGTCCGTCCTACGATGGCGATGGGCTATGTCTGGTCTACCGGCAATAGCTGGGCTGGACTCTAGCTCACCCGAGAAGGCAGGTAGTCGTACTTGATCATTTCCCGGGCGATACGAGGCATCTTGAGAAGCAACCTCGACTCGGTCAATCCATCGCTTAATGCGATCAGTCTCCTGCCAGGTATCTGGCGGTGCTGTAAGAGGTCGCCGGGATATGTTTCGAAGACGTCTATTTCGTAATGCTTGCAGGGGGTTGTATGCTCGGCCCAGTCTGTGCTTGTTGTTCGAATAGGATGCCACGCGGGTCATTTGATAGTGAGCACTTCCAGGACTGCTCGTCGCCTGCATTGTGTAATTGCCAGGTGCGGTTGCATCGAGCTTCAAGGGAGGCAGGTAATCCAACAATCGTCTATGCTCTGCGGCAAGCTCAAAATACCGCCTCGCGTTCTCTGCTCGCGACAATGTCGCTGGTGAAAAAGAATACATCACATTGTCAGAAGTCATTGCTCCCAGATCACCGGGCCCATCATGGAGAGTGCCATGTCGCTGGTACGGAGAAGAAGTATCCGCCATGCCATCGCTGAGACGACTCCGCCTCCCGCTACACGACGCTGGTTGAAGAGTGCCATATCCAGAGTCCAGTGCGGACACAACACGTCTGCCGCCGCCAGCAGGAGAGATGGGCAGGGGAAGAGTGCTACTCGCATGCCGCTTGCGACTCTCGCTCAAGTTCAGTGCCATCTGCACCAACTGCGCCGGATCCATGGCGCCTGGTATTGGGTTCTGACCCGTGCTAGATCCAGCATTGCTGCCACCTTCCACGGACACATCTTTCGAAAGAGGCGAGCTTCGTTGGGAGGACTCTCCAGAGGCACGACTTCGGGTGTATCTGCTATGATCTAGCTGGACGTTGCCATTCTGTTCGCTGCCCTTGCCCTTCTTCGCCGAGGTGTCTGCTCGTCGCAGATGGCCATTGCCAAGCACTGTCTCGAGCAAGAAGCCGCCACTCTTTCTCGATCGATGCGGTGTGCCGTTATGAGCTGTGTTTCCTGCCTTGTGGGGCGTTTCGTTTCCTTGCGATCTCTTCTCAGTAGCCTTATCCGCAACTCGGGCCAATCTGTCGCTGATGCTGTGACTGCTTCTCTTTGCGCTTGAGCTCCTCGACTCGGCCTGCGAGCTTGACTCGGCGTGTCCATGGCCGTGTGCATTTCCGTGTCCATACTGATTCTGATTCTGGTGATTCTGCCCATCGCCAATTGCGGCAAAGCTGACATCAGCAGCGGGCGATGCCTTTGCTGCTGCTGCTGCTATGGGGTCGGACGGGTCGTTGTCGTTGCTGGACATGGCCAGCCAGGCCCAGCGAGCGCTCTTACGCTACTACGGTCGGGTGACGGGGTTGCATTCGCGGACGGAGCTTTGCTGGCATGGTGAAAGGGCGGACATGCAGAATGTCACGGCGATGGTGTTGTTGGGCGGAGGATGACTTTGCACGTGTATTGCCTAGAATAGCTCACAAACGCCAAGTACATCTGGTACGACGTGGGCAAGCTTGCAGAACAATGACTTCAACACTTTCTACGAACAGCACTCAGCGCCAGAGGAGAGGAGAGGCTTCGTATGTATCTATGTAACGCTAGTGTTCCGTGCGCTACCAGCGTGTACTGCAGTCAAACCTCCTTACAAGCAAGGCTTATTTGATCCGACTGCAGCCGCTACGAAAGACTTCCCGAGCTACTTCGTTTACTCTAGTCATTATTATAATATTTTGCGACCGCGCTGATGGAGGCTCCAAACCTAGTCAACAGCACAGCATTGTGATAGTTCTACACGGCTCCAGGGAAGCACAGCTTGCCAATAATGTTTGAGTGGCTCTTCGGGAAAGGGTTCAACCCTGACAGCGACATTCCTTCGCTGAATGGCAAAGTTATCCTCGTCACCGGAGGTAGAGTTCATCATATGCACACTTCTTGTAGGATTCGTGCTGACTGCTCCAAGGAAATACCGGTCTTGGAAAGGTACGTATACATTGAGCACGTCGTGAGCATCATGCATACTCATTGATGTGAAAGGAAACGGTACTTCAACTTGCCAAACATGACCCGCACGAAATATTCCTAGCAGCACGAACGCCATCGAAAGCAGAAGCGGCGATTGAGGACATTAAGAAGCAAGTCCCAAATGGCAGGATCACTTTCCTCCAGATGGACTTGACATCTCTTGCCTCGGTCAAGCAGGCAGCGGACGAGTTTAAATCGAGATCCAACAGGCTCGATGTGCTCATCAACAATGCGGGTATCATGGCTGTGCCGTATTCGAAAACGAAGGATGGCTACGAGATTCAGTTCGGCACGAACCATGTCGGCCACGCTCTCCTGACCAAGCTCCTCCTCCCGACCCTCCTCAGGACAGCAGAACAGCCGAACGCAGATGTTCGTGTAATCAATGTTAGCTCGGAAGGCCACATGATGGCACCAGGTATCATCTATGATCAAGACAAGTTGGAGAAATACTTGACCTGGCAGCGCTATGGTCAATCGAAGCTTGCGAACATTCTCCACGCACGAGAGCTCCAGAAGCGATACCCAGCAATCACTGCAACCAGTTTGCATCCCGGTGTCATCATCACAGATCTGTACGCATCTCAGGAGAAGACGAATCCATTGATGAGGGCTTTCCTGCCAATTATAAGGAAGTTCACTCTCGATGTTCCCGGCGGCGCAAAGAACTCGCTGTGGGCAGCTACCGCGTCAAAGGACCAGGTCAGATCTTCGCATTACTGGAAGCCAGTGGGCCGCGAAAGCGGAGGCTCCTTTTGGTATGCACAGAAGGAAGATCTGGCAAAGCAACTGTGGGACTGGACAGAGGAGGAACTTGACACTCAGCTGAAGAAGATGAACTAATAGGAATGACAAATTCATAGCTTTTCCGTACATAGATGATCAATTAATGAATGTATTGTTGTTAACGCGAAGAAGCTTTCAAAGCCGGCAGCGATATTTTGTCTGTGCTTTCTTGGCGTCAAAGCCGAAGCCCACACGGCGTCAGGTTCCGCACAAGACCTCACACATCTCCCGCAGCATCTCTCTGACATCCGTGACAACTGTCGAGGAAAGTGCTGGCCGATTCGACAGCAATTGAGGCAGTAATACCGACCTATTCCTCCGTGTGCGCATAGTCGAGGCTGAGGCCGCGACAAACACCTGAAAAGATGGATCACGAGAAGCTGGCCCGCATGCAAAATGCCGTGCGAATTGGTATGTACATGTATCGCTGCGCTGCGCACGAATACGACAAAGCGCATGGAAAATGGCGTTGCGTTCGATACAGAGCTGACTGAAGTGATGCAGGGTAAGCAATGCCATGTTCAGTACACAATACTTAGACTTCACCGAAATGCCCCAGCCCGCCTGAGCCCCCAAAGTCAATGCCGCGAAACCGAAACCGTTCACGATGCTGGGAAAAGTGATATGAATCTGACAAGTGTGACTACAGAGGCAAGGGCACGCCGAGAAGAAAGGTCAAGAAGGTCCACAAGAGCTCTGGCACCGACGACAAGAAGCTGCAAACCACGCTCAAGAAGATGAACGTCCAGCCAATCCAAGCAATTGAAGAAGTCAACATGTTCAAGGCTGACGGAAACGTCATTCATTTCTCTGCGCCAAAGGGTGAGTTGCGCAATAGCGGGAGAGAGTAATGGAGATGAATATGATACTGACACGTTTGCCAACCAGTCCACGCATCCGTCCCAGCCAACACTTTCGCCATCTACGGTAACGGCGAGGACAAGGAGCTCACCGAACTTGTCCCAGGCATTCTTAACCAGCTCGGCCCAGACTCGTTAGCCTCTCTTCGCAAGTTGGCCGAGAGCTACCAGAGTCTGCAGAAGGGCGCTGAGGGCGAGGAGAAGAAGGACGACGATGATGACGAGATACCTGACCTTGTCGAGGGCGAGAACTTCGAGAACAAGGCCGACGTCGAGTAAGCTGGACAAGCTCTAGCAATCTCCGCGCCTCCACGGTCGAGCCGTTACGATATGCATAACAAAAAGCTAGGATGTGCTGGATGAGCGCAGCATGAAACGGCATGAGCGAAACTCGGATGCGGAGTGTACATGCCTTTGAGCTGCTGTATATTAGGTACGCCGGCATGAAAATCAGGCTTCCATTACGAACTAAATTGGTACCTACCTGTTCGACTATTCCTTCCCGAAGTTAGACAGATGACTCCCTTGTCAACTATTAACCGGAGTTTCTAGTGCGAGTTCCGCGCGCAGTAGCGTGGAAGCACATCGAAGAAAGGCCTAACAGGGGCAATAAATGAATACAGGTCAACAAGAATACCTCGTATTCGGTGCAATCTAACTTCAATTCAGGACACCGCCAGCCATCTTTTGAATCCTAGGCTCCGAGAAGTAGGATTGAAAAAAAAAATCAGAAGCCGCCACTACAATCAAGAACCCACCAGAACCGTCGATCGCTCACCGCCTCGAACAGCCTTCATATCAATCAGGTCACATCGATCTCTCCGAACCAGAACCACGCCAATCCATCCCTGTCGACACCGCTATTCTATCCTATCAACCGAAAATTTTCATCCCATCCTCCTCTCGAATTCTCCCGGAGTAGATACATGTATGTTAGCGTTGAATTATATTTTGTGAAATCACGTTTTTATCTGTCATGAATTATTGTATGAAGAAAGGTAATGATGGGTAGAATGCGATTGAAAGTCTTGGTCGTTGAGGGGTGATAAGGAAATGACGATTACGATATCGCTTGGGTTCGCGAGGAGGAGGTAGTGTAGAAAGAATCGTGCAAGCATTCTCACGACCTCTCATTTACCACTTTCCTCTACTCTACAAATCCTCCCTCTCCATCTCCACCCACCCAATCACCCCCGTCTTGGGATGACAATTCACATACTCAAACCCACACTCCCCCTCCTTAAGTATCCAAACCTCATGCCACGTCATGAATTTCCTCTCCTCCCCAAACATCTTCGCATGTCTCATCGAACCGTTAAAAATCGCCAAATGACTCGCATGTCTGGACGCCCATTTTTCCAAATCGGCCCAGTTCTTATGGAAGCCGCAGGCGCACGTTTCTTTGATAAGATCTCCTTGGGAGTTGAGGTTTTGGAGGAAGCGGAGTCCGAGGGTTCCGGTTTCGAGGGGGTGGTCCCAGAGGTATTGCATTCCGGTCATGAGGGTTTTTTGGAGGTTTTGTTCGTAGGCGAGGCGTTCGGTTTCGTTGCATTGCTCCCACCATTGGCCCGAACGGATGTGGCACATGTTGTCGTAGTTTGTGCCGGTGAGGCGTTGATTGAAACCTTGGGGTGGTGGGGATGGGGTTTTGATGGCTTTGGGGGTTGGGAAGAGGTCGTGGGCTGAGGCTGGGATTCTGTCTCGTCCTGCGCCCCAGTATGCGGTCAGGTTGTGGGGTGGTTGTTCTGTGTTTGGGAGTTGCGCGAGGCCGGGCTTGTGGTCAAGTCTTGCATAATTTGTTTCGAGCCTTTCTACCGGAGCAGCGAAATGCTCGATCCAGAGTCCGACGTCTGCTTTGTCTTGTCCGAGCCCGGTCCAGAGATCAGTCAGCTTGAGTTGGGCGAGTGCGGCATGGTAGCCTTCTTTTGAGGTCCAGTATGCGACCCATACTCTGGAGTCTACCAAGTCGAAGCCATGCGTGACTCGGAATGTATCGATGATCGGAGGAGTTGAGTTGGAGTTCAGGATGTCTTCAATCACCTTCTCGGCCCTTTCTCGAGCAGCAGTATTGCCTCTATGACATTGTGCTCCAACGTAGATTGTGTATATTCGATCTACAGATGGAGGCAACTTTAAAGACCATCTAGGCACGGGAACTTGGTGATTCTTTGGCTGTTTGAGAGGATATGTGCGCTGTTCAGGTTCGCCAATTGAGCCCATTTTGGCAGTCTTATGGAATCCTCGCTCGTACCTGTGAGAGACACTTGGTGAGGGCTTTGGTGTCAGCACTCTTCGATGAGATGAACGGAGACGGCAACATGATCTGCGGGTCACGGCGACAGCTTTACCAATGTGCCCCTCCCCTCGTCACTGTAGAACTACCTCACTAGGCTTTTTGACCAGAGGAGCTCGCTGGTACTGGCATGCTTACGGCAGGCACAAGCGACACCAGCGATCGAAGCAAGCTTGTCCATAGTTCTTCTATACGCGACTGGCTTGAGATGCTCCGTGTCGTTGCTGTTGCCAGCAGGCATATCGAGAGAGAAGGTGAAGCAGGGGGAACAACGACCGAGGTCGGCAGAAGCGGCCCGCAACTCCGAATTGCTGGGGTTCTCTCGTTTCGAGCAGCAGCGGAAGAATTGACATGGCATCACCACTGCTCTTCAATGTTTTGTCAGGCCGGACAGTATACAGCATGATGTACGCCGAACTCAGGGATCACGACGTTCTATGTGCCCGTGCCTCATGCTAGGGCATGACACGCGTCGGAGCGTGTACTGTATACCAAAACATCGAGGTGCTGCCGTGGAAAGGTATTAAAAATGAGCAATGCCAAGCCGCCAGTATGCAAGTCATGCGTGTCACGGTATCGTCTCTCGAATATATGAAGAACCCTCTTGTTCTCTTCCGCACGGTCTGAGCACAAAAATCTCTAACGCATCAGTCACTGCCTGGGCTGGCTGGAATAGGAGGAGTCGCCATCATGACTACCAGCAAGATCATTGTAGCCCCCGCCGAGGATGCCGACATGTCAAGAATTTTCGACATCACGACTCTAGCATTCGCACGGAACGAGCCTGTATGGGATGCCATGTGGCCAAACCACTGGACCGAGGAGGGAAAACGGCAAGGCGTGGAGCGAATGCTCAAAATCAAGAATACCGACCCCTGCACGACATACATCAAAGCCGTAGATTCCGAGACTGGGGAAATCTTGGGAATGGCGAAATGGCTGGTTTTCAATGAGAAATTGCCGGCCTCGAGGACTTTCGAAGGCGGGACTGGTGACTATTGGCCGGATGAAGAAGAGGCACGATATGCCAAGACAATGGCTGAAATTTTCGTTCGAGAGCGCAATGCGTATATTGAGTCTACAAAGGGGAAGATCGTGTCGTTGGATATTTTGACGGTGGATCCTGCTCATCAAAGAAAGCAAGTTGGAGATGCTTTGGTTAAATGGGGCCTCGCGAAAGCAGATGAGCTGGGCTACGATGCTATTGTTGAATCTAGCGTTTATGGTCGGAGACTATATGAGAAGAACGGCTACGTGTGGCAGAAAGATGTCACGATTCAGGTGCCAGGTTATGAAGGCAAGCGACCTGCTGGCGGCTTTGCTTGGATGATTCGACCGAAGAGAACAACTGCATGAATGGCTGCAACTCAGGACTGCCACATTCATTCAAACACGCACCATCTTCATGTCGGCTCCACGAGGGGATTGAGCGCAACATAGACGCCCGGTGCTCACCTGACTGAAGGCATACCGTAGAATGTGACTGGGGAGACCGAGTCGCCGAAAAGTATGAGTCGGTGCCATCACGTGTAGAGATCTGAGCATATCTAAATAGCATATCTAAACTAAACCACTAGACCTAGAGCGCAAAAATGTTGAGGCAGAGCTGAACATTCTTTCCTACTTTGGAATACATTTGATGGCTAATCCAGGACACGCGAGACTGACTCCGGGGGATTTAGAGCTGCGAAATCTAACTAGCTCAAACGATCAAGAAATGTGTAGATCTCGACTACTGCAGCTTCGCTTCCGGAAATTTCTTCAATAGCCGCCGAACGCCCTTGCAAGTGTGTAGTGATGAGGCAGCGAACCGGAGCATAGCGTGCGTGAATAGCCATCTCTCTGGTGCAGTTGTATCAAAGCAAGATTTCCTGCTTCTTCGCCTGCAGTGTGATCCATTCTAGGAAGGTCGGATAAAGGACACATAAGCTGCTGCACCACTGACACAAATTCCAGACTTCCAGTACCTCTTGTTTTGAGCTTCGTGCAGCAATGCCCTTGAGCCTTGACGAAGAATTTGGGCATGCCTTCCCTGTCGAGGCCACGACGATGCCGCATGCCGCATGCCCCGGGCCCCGATGCCGATGAACTGCTCATCAAGGAGCGAGTGAAATATCAGCTCAACACACCCACGTCCAGGTCACGGGACTGAGAGAGCATGCGGCAAGGGTGAGGAATCACACGGCTTGTCCACTCGGCTGGGCGTGGCGCGGCGCAGAAGAAATGTGATGGGCTCCATCCTTCGAAATAGGCGGGCGGCTACATCGGACAGCAGCGGAACGGCTCTCGCTAGAACTGGAACATGACGAACAAACACGTGCACCGAAGTTTCATGGAAGAAAAGGCTCGTTTCGTGGGGCCCAAATTTAATACCGCACGATTAGCGTTCCTAAACAGGATGTTTGTTTACTTCTCGGCATATATATACACATCTTCCAGTCGCGTTCTTCCTCTTTCCTATATTAACCTCGCTACTATAAGTACTGTCCCTCCCTCTGTTTACTACTAATTTTAACGCATAGGACGATATATATCGTAGACGCGGTATATATATTTCGCGTAGGGGTCCCTTTCCGGCATTTTAGCCGAGAAATTTAACCTCGCTATCGCTAATTTTATCCGCTCCGCCCTCCCTCTTCCTCTACTTAGAAGGCCTCTTTACTCGATAGGTAAAGAATAGTAGGGGCCCCCGCTAGCCGAGACCGTCGGACGGAGGGGACTCCCCGAGCCTACGAGGGAGGGGAGGCGCTACCTATAAGGTATGCTCGAGGCGTAGGGGTACTATTCTACGCGAGATATAGGCCCCTTCCGCTAGAGGCTATTAGTATCTTTGTTTTTAAAAACGTTACGAATAAATATATATTAAAAGTAACGTATATATATCGTAAATCTCGTCTAATTTATTTACTATCCTCCGTATTCTATAGTACGTTACCCTTCGCAACGAGCGTAGGGGTTAAAAGATAATATATACGGTATTAAATTTAGGCCCGTTTCGTAAGGTGTTAGGGCTAAAGAGGCTATACGTAATTGGCATATAACTAGGCCGAGTAAAGCTAGGGTCTCGATGCCTTAGGTAGGGCTTAGCGCTTAGCGTTAGGCTAACTCTCCTACCTTCCTCCCTCTCCTTCTAGATCCTTATCGAATACTACTTATACCTACTACTACCCTATCTACCTGCTAACATAACCCTTCTTATATAGTATTCGATCCACCCTTTAAGGGTAGCAGCTAGATAGTCCTAATTTCAAGCTTTTAGCGGTATAGCTACGAACAAGACTAATCTAACTATATTGCGCCCGAAGAACGGGACCTATACATACTATTCTATCGAAACAACCGTACCAATTATTAAGCAAGGCCTTCTATACGGCCTATTATACTAAGTCAATCGCACTAAGCCGATATCTACTAATTCCGCTATATCCGTATCTTAGGGGCCTATAATATATTATTAGTGTTACCCCCTATTACAATAATAGCCGGCTCGTTACGAAGTAACAACAACCGTGCTACCGCTAGCAGCGCTAGCAATAACAACGCTAGTAGCATAGTTCCCGCTAAAGTGCCTGCTAAAGTGCCTCCTACTAAAGAGCCTACCGGAGAGCCTATTAAAGAAGAACCTATAATTCTAGGTAACGACCTAGAATTGCCTGTCGACGACATTCTTAACAATATTATTAACCGTCGATATAGCTAACTAGCCTTTAGCCCCTAACTAGTAGGGAGACTTTAAGAAGCTACCTAAAACAGGCTTACTGCCCTACGTTAAGAATAACAGCTAAAGGATAATCTCCTCGAGATTCGCCGCCTATAGGAAGCCCTAACAACTACTGCTAGACTAGAACTAGTAGCAGGACCTTTTATTTAAAAGAAGGATGCTAAGCTTAAAGACTGTACCGTATTTGATAGCTCTAGCCGCAAGCAGTATAATAATTACATACGTAATTGTGAATTGAACTAGCGGAATGCACTAAGGGCCCTACTAGACGACTATTCGCTAGTCGTCTATGCTATACAATACATTAATAGAGACCCAAAACGCACCTAGGATAACTATTTCGACTCCCTTACTAATTAGACCGCTATTTAGTGGCAAGACTACAAGACTATTATACTAGACACCCTTAGAAACCCTATACTAAGGCAACAATACGCTTAGGACTAATACCTTCGAGCTAAACAAAAGACTGATTAATCGGCTCGCTTATTTAAGGCCTATTTAAAGATCCTTAAGGACGATTTGCTAGCTAAGACCGACTCTATCTAGATTTCCGAAATACGCCCTAAATTGCGATAGGAATTAGTCCTTAAATTGGACCGCCGTCGTATATTCGAATAGGCTAACCTAATACGCATTTAATTTATAGTCGAAGTGGAAACAGCCGAACGGGCTGTTTAGCTCTAACAACGACTAGAATCGAGGATCCGACTAGCTAGTACTAACCGCGGCAATCGTAGTAGCCGCGGAGGAAACTAAGGTTCCTACTATAACAACAATGCTAATAATAGGAACAGTAACAATAACCGTAGAAGAGGCTGTAGCCGCCGGCTATATAGAGGAGGCCGCGATAGGGGCCGTAGAAGGGGCTCGTATCCCTATAATACTAACCGCTCTACTAACAATAACAACAGCTACGGTAGTCTACTAACCGGGTTGAAGTGCTTTAACTATAATAGCACTAGCTATCTACTAGGCTAATACGACAAACCTAAGGATTAGGCCCGAATCGACTATACTGCCGCTAAGCACCGTAAGCACCTTTTAGCCGCTAATGCTACCCCTATCGGTCCTTCGAAAAAAGAGTAAGCGCCGCACTAACTGTTAGCCTTATACGGCGTAAGACTATCGACATTGTGCTAGCTATTATACGTACCTGTCTTATATCTAGGCGCGATACTAACTATAAGGCAAAGGTTATGCTAGACCCCGGAAATTCAGTTAGTGCCCTTATTAGCTATCGCCTAGCTAAGCAATTAGACCTCCGACAACTGCCGAAAACTAACCTACTAACCCTTACTTAGTTTAATAACGCTCGGTACTTAACCTATAGGGCCTACTATGTTCCTATAGTTCTAAAAGACGACCTCGGAAATGAACGCCTACTGAACTTCACTGCCTACGCGGTAGATATAGACAGCCTTCTATCCGACATTGTTATTAGCAACCCTGTTCTTAAGTACTATGCTATAGTTATAGACTTAGGCAGTTAACAATAGCGATTTAGAATCGCTAGGAAAGAGGACATTGAATACATCGACATTAGCGAGTGTCCTAATAATATTAGGGTCCTGTTTATTAGCAACCTAATACTAGCCTCCGCCTTAGCTAATCCGACTACCGACCTGCTCGGTAGTAATAACGATAAACCTGTGCCCCCTAATAGCATAGACCCTAATTAGCTCGAACGTATACTAGTGCCTATTCGAGAGACCTATATTAATATATTTAAATATTACCTAGTATCGATATTGCCTATATTCAAGGAGACAGATTATAAGATTAATATTATAGAGGGCAAGAAGGTTCCTTTTAGCCCCCTCTACAACCTTAGTAAACGAGAGCTTGCTATATTGCGTAAGTACCTAGAGGAAAACCTAGCTAATAGTCGCATTCGGTATAGTAACAGCCCTGCTAGCGCCCCTATCCTATTCGTACTAAAGAAGGATAGTAGCCTACGCCTCTATATCGATTATCGTAGGCTTAATGCTGTTACTATTAAAGATCGCTGTCTACTTCCTCTTATTAATAAGACCCTCGATCGCCTTTCTAGTGCCTACTACTATACTATATTAGACATTAAGGACGCCTATTACCGCATTCGTATTCGCAAGGGCGATAAATAGAAGACAGCCTTTCGCACTCGCTATAGCCATTTCGAGTACTTAGTTATGCTATTTAGGCTAGCCAATGCCCCTGCTATATTCTAGTCCTACATCAATCGGGCCCTATTAGGCCTATTAGATCACCTCTGTATAGTTTACCTAGATAATATCCTAGTTTATATACACTTACCTAACATTGCGGAGTACTAGGCTACAGTCCGCAAGGTCCTTAACCGCCTACGAGCCTATAGACTGTATTACAAGCCTTCTAAATGCACCTTTACTACTAAGGAGGTAGCCTTCCTTAGTTTTATCGTATTAACTAATAGTGTTAAGGCTAATCCTAATCGAATTAAGACTATTACTAAATAGCCAACACCTACTAGTATCAAAGAGCTTCAATTATTCCTAGGTTTTGCTAACTTCTACCGTCGATTTATCGAAGGTTACTCGCGGCACGTAATACTACTAACGGAACTTACTAAAACTAAGGCCAACCTAACTAGAGAGTTTAAATAGACTAATAGAGCATAAGCCGCTTTTAACGGTTTAAAGAAGCGATTTACTAAAGTCCCTCTGTTACACTATTTTATACTAAACAAGCAGATCCGGATTAAGACTAACGCTTTACAGTTCGCTATATTAGCTATAATGTCCTAGCAGTCAGATAGTAACTACTACTAGCACCTAATTGCCTTCTTCTCGAGGAAGATAATTAATACTAAGCGTCGCTACGAGACCTACGAGTAAGAGCTCTTAGCTATTATTAAAGCCTTTAAGCACTAGCGCTATTATCTCGATAGTGCCTAGCATACTATTTAGGTCTATACGGACTATAACAACCTCCGTAGAATTACGAAGGTTACTAGGGTTATAGGTCGATAGGCTAGATAGGCCGTCTACCTCGCTAGGTTTGATTTTAATATATTATATCGGCTAGGCGTAAGCAACCCTACTAATAGCCTATCGAGGCGACCTAATTACGATAGCGGGACTTAGCAATCTATTAATTTATTGTTTCCAACCCTGCAGTATAAGATTGCTATAGCCCGTATTGTTAATAAGCACGCGTAGGATAAGCGGCTTACCGGACTCCGCGACGGCTTGAAGTATATTAATGCTCTTGCTATATTAATAGTGCGTATTAAGGCAAGAGCTAAGGATACAGATAGGAGAAGTTATAATAACTCCCTAGTCGATATCGCTATATACAGTAACAGCGATTAAAGCACTAATGCAGTTAATCCGGCTGCTAGTGCTATTAGATGTATATAATGCGTACCTCGTTTAATAGCGAGGGTGCTGTTAAATGACCTTATAAATGGGGATAGTCAATTGTTTATAGATAAGCTGTTACGGGCTTAGTAGAGGGACGCCTTTGCTACTAAACGTATAAACAAGCTTATAAGTAGGCGAAAGACTCGATCTAGTAAGAGTAATTAGTCGATCGACGACAAAGGTTACTTAAGGTTTAAGGGTAGATACTATGTCCCCGCTAAACAATCGATTAGACAAGAACTTCTTAAGCGACACTATAATAGTGAGCTTGCCGGTTACTATAGTATAGAGAGGTCGCACGAGCTACTATCGCGTATATACTACTAGCTAAATAGTAAGCGGGATATAAAGGACTACGTAAACACGTATGCCGTATATTAACGTATTAAGGCACCAAAGTATTAGCCTTTTAGCGAGTTGTCCTTATTGCTAATCTCTTACAAGCTATTTGCAGAGCTTATAATAGATTTTATTACAGGTCTTCCCCCTACTAAGCGAAGAGGAAGCAAAGATATCTTTAATACTATCCTAGTCGTTGTAGACCGGTTTACTAAGGGCGCTCGATACATCCCGGCGCGGAAAGATTGGACTACTATTAATATAGCAGAAGCGCTATAGAACAACATCTTCTATACCTATTAGGGGACCCCTAAAGGGATAGTCTCCGACCGAGGCTCGACATTTATATCTCATTATTAGAGTGAAATTTGCCTATAGCTAAGACTCAAGCATCGCCTATCTATAGCATTCTATCTACAAACAGATAGTCAGACCGAAAGGCAGAATGCTACGCTATAGCAGTACCTGCGTAGCTACATTAATAAGAACCCTAATAACTAGGTTAATCTCCTACAACTAGCCGAATTCGTGTATAACAACAGTATCTACTTATCTACTAAGGTGTTACCTTATTTCGCTATAATAGGAAGCAACCCTACGCTACTATAAGACCCCCTATCGCTCGAGGCCGAGCGTAAGGAAAGGGAAGCGCGTTAAGTACCCGAAATACTAGCGGCTATTAAGAGGGTTTAAAAGATGCGAGAAATCTATACTAAGATAGCCGAGAAGTTGACAAAGGCTTAAGAGTACTAAAAGACCTACTATAACAAACACTACCTTCTAATAACCTTTAAGCAAGGCGATATAGTTATGCTTAGTACAAAGAACCTCCGCATCCGCAAACACCTATTACCCGATAGTAAAACAAGGCCCAAGCTCGTACTAAGATACATTAGCCCATTCCGCATCCGAGAACCGAAGGGCATATAGGCCTACTAGTTATAGCTTCTACCCTATTACACTATCTATAACACCTTCTATATATCCCTCCTTAAGCTATACTATTAACGCGAAGGCGACGAAGCACCTGCTAAGTTAGAAGAAGTCTTAGCTAATAGTAAAGAACTATAGTCTATAGAACGTATCCTGCAGCACTAGACTAGGAAAGGCAAGAAGGAGTACCTATTAAGATAGCAAGGCTATTTACCTAAATAGGACTCGTAGGAAGCTAAAGCCTCTTTTAAAGACATAACTAAGTTGTTAGACGAGTATTAGACTAGTGTAAAGAATAAGAAGAAGGCTAAAAGCTCGTAATGTTACTAAGGCTTAGAATTAATAGCACCCCCGGGGTGCTATTAGCTAACTAATTAGAGGCCGACAAACTAGGACAATAAGACTACACTACTATAGTAGACGCGTACTAAGTATTAACAAACGCGCTATAACTGTTAACTAATCGCCTGCTCTTTTAAGGATTCTACCTCTTCCCTAATGCGCCCTATAGGTCCCCCTCTTGTTTTTTATTCTATCGAGGCCTCGAGACCTAAGCGTTCGACAAGGGCGACGTGCGCGCGCGTGCGAATGACGGTAATAAAGGTAATAGTATCGCGCTACGAGCTAGCAGTGCGCCGGCGGCCGGCGCGGCTATGTTAGTAACGGTATTATAGAGTGTGTTATTAGTCGAAGAAGGAAATCGAAAGCAAGGTAAAGTTAGCGCTAAGACGACTAGCGCTGCTATTATTAACATTACTTACTGTTATCGCTACGCCTATAGACACAACCTCACCTACACTACGAGCCTAAGGCACTCTTAATCAAAACTTTAATTAAAGCCTTAAGCCTATTAAAGGTTTAATTAAAACTTTGAGGCTAAGTCAAAACTTTGACTAAGCTAAAAGATTAAGCGACTAATAGACTAACTAAGGGCAAAACTATAGAGCTAAGCTAGCCGGGGTCGATCTTGCGGACAATAGGTTACTCCTCGATCTTTCCGACCCTTTAAGCGAGGCGAACCTCTACTACTACACTTATAATAGCCTTTACCTATAGAAACTAGAAGAACTAAGTTTTTTGAAAAGATATAATTAGTTAACACTTAAAGGCTACTAAACCTAACTAATTTGGGCTAGTAAAACTACGACAGTAAATAATAGCCCTCGTAATAATAAGAACAACCCTCGGAAGCGGACAAACCCTCGGAGCGGACATTTCTAGGTCTGTTAGAGTAGACGCAAAGAACTCGTACGACATTACTTAGAACGGAGGCAGTGCTGCAATACCTCGTACGTCTACCTGTTATAGTAGGGAAGACGCGCTCGTATTATAATTAGTCGATAGTCCTTAATTCTTATAGCTTTATATCCCTTTACTTTATTGTATATAAGGATAGCGCAGTTAGAGTTAGACGTTGTATTAGAAAGTGAGGTTTGATATAGTTATATAATTAGGTAGTTAAGTGTTTAATTTAGCGCGAGCTAAGCAGTCTATTAGACTTGCTAAGTTAGTAGCAATAGAGGTCGAAATTGACAGGCTACGAGGGCGCGGCCTTTAGAAGGGAAGCGTGTGTTAGGGCTAAAGAGGCTATACGTAATTGGTATGTAACTAGGCCGAGTAAAGCTAGGGTCTCGATACCTTAGGTAGGGCTTAGCGCTTGGCGTTAGGCCAACTCTCCTACCTTCCTCCCTCTCCTTCTAGATCCTTATCGAATACTACTTATACCTACTACCACCCTATCTACCTACTAATATAACCCTTCTTATATAAGGTAAGTTTTATACATGCCGTACTTACTTGCTAGAAATGTAAGGAACGTAACGAACTCTATTACGCGGGCGTATAGTAGTAATAAGAAGCTATTTATTATAACTATAGAGATTAAGAATAGTAGCAGTAATTTCGAGGTTGTAATAGACGTCTAGATAGGACAGGTAATTTAGGACCCTTATATATGCCTAAAACAGCTATATTAAATACGCGTATAGAGAAGGTGCGGCTAATTAGAGGATATAGAGAGCATAAAACTTCTTCGATAGCTCTTCGCGGCGTCTAGAAGGAGGTAGAGGGACAGACCGTAGTCGACGTTAACGGCTTAGTTAGCTTAGTTAGCGTTTGTTAAGGGATTGCAGTTTAGGAGAGGTTTAGGAGAGATAGAATACTCCTCTACGGCCCGAGAATAATATAGAGTAGGAAACTATATAGTACTATCGCGGTATCGGTATCTAGCGCTAGTAATAAGTTAAATCCTAAGGCATATACCTAGGTCCGTATATATACGCGGTACCCTATTTAGCGACTTCTCGCTTCTTCCGTAGACACTTAATTAACTATCGAATACATATACTTTAAGTAGTTATAAGCCCTCGACTGCTTCCGACCTAAGATAATAGTAAACACTTTTAAAGTAGGGGGTGCGACTAATACCGACAATTAAATAGCTAAGATAGCCGTTTCCGACTCGACTACTACGACTATCGCGACTAGCGGCATTCGCAAACTAATACCTACTAACTATTCCCTCTAGAGCGTCGACATTAAAGCCCTTCTACGGCGCTCTAAGCTACTAAAATATACGACGACTAATCGAGCTGCTATACTTAAAGATACGGCTTTAAAGGACGATTATAAAAAGAAGGTAGTAGACGCCGCTAACCTAATTACCCTTACTCTTAGCGACTCGATTAAAAGCCGCTTGTCTTCTGCTAATAGCGACTTTAATAATAGCTATTAGCTAATAGCTAAGATTAAGGCGATATACTAGCTAGATACGAAAACTAAGTACTTCTTATTATAGAAAGAGCTCTTTAGGCTAAAGTACGACGGCAAGGATATTAAGGCTTATATTGCAAAGATCCGGACACTTAGCGATCGTATTAAGTCCATTAATATTAAGCTTACTACCGATAAGCGCGACCTTCTAATTCTTATAATAATAGTTAGTCCGTATTACGATATACTAAGCTACTACTAGACTGTTAACCTAAAGGATATAACATTCGATAAGGCCTATACTAATCTACGCGACGATTGCCGCCGACAGCTTGCTTTAGACCCGATAGTTCCTACTAATTTAGCTAAAGCTAAGACTAAGACTAATAAGGCTAAGAAACAGCACTATAGCTACTATAAGAAGAAGCATAGTCTAACTTGCTTTAAGAAGAACCCTAAACAGGCACCTAACTAGTAGAAAGAAATGTAGAAGTAATAATAGTCTAATATAGCTATTGCGATACTATTTAACGACCCTCGACCTAATACTAAGCTAGCAACTAGAAAGAACTAGGCCTTCTAAACGACTAAACCTAAACCGACTAAACCTAAACCGACTAAACCTAAACCGACTAAACCTAAACCGACTAAACCTAATACGACTAAATAGCTGCTTTAAGTACCTACTTATAAGAAGTAGGGGGTATCGTAGCTACTAACTAAACCGCAATTAATACCTATCTACTAGAAGTAGGGGGTGCGGCGGCTAATTAACTAATTAACAACTATTATAAGGGCAAGATGCCTAGGTTAGATTAACTAAACTAAACAACTAATAAAAGGTATAATACCTAGGTTGCTAACTAAACTAAACAACTAATAAAGGGCAAGATGCCTAGGTTGCTAATTGACTAAACAACTAATAAAGGGTATAATGCCTAGGTTACTAATTAACTAAACAACTAATAAAGGGCATAATGCCTAGGTTGCTAACTAATTAACTAATTAAATAACTATTAGAAGGGCAGGATGCCTAGGTCTATGAATAATACCCCTTGTTTGATTTGAGCGACTTTGTATTCACCAACGTGCCTTGCATATGCACGAGGGGGTGAGTTGAATCCTGAGGCATATGCCTAGGTCCGTGCACACACGCGGCACCCTATTTAGCGACTTCTCGCTTCTTCCGTAGACACTCAATCAACTATCGAACACACACACTTCAAGTCAACAAGCTGCAGGTTGAAGGTTCTGCATACACGTAGCCGGGGTCGGGTGCAGGGAGGTGACGAATGTGGTGTTGAGGCTTCACGAGGCTTCCGTCCATCCCTTCCTAGTGGTTTGGAGGGTGCATGCAGGCGTGCAAAGTCACATGCGCTGACTATCCACTCGACTCTGGCGCTTGCCGTGGCGTCGCTCGTGCAGAGCCATGCTGCGCTGCGCTGCGAGCTCGCGGATCATCAGCTCAGCGGCAAATGCACCCACCATACCAACAGCCAACGCGCAGTCGTCGCGCTTCTGAGACCTCTGCTGCTTTTCTCCCTCACTCTCTGACGCTGCCCGCACCGTCGAGACCACCACCACCACCACCACCACCACCACCACCATGTCCTCTCCACCATCCACATCCATTTCCCGCCCGGCCTAAGGCATCGTCAACATCAGTTCCGGATCGCCCTTCGCCATCGCGCACCGCACCGCACCGCACCGCATCGCACCGCACCGCACCTTACCGCACCGCTGTTCCTCCTTCAACTGCACCAGCTCTGAGACTGCACGCTGCACTCTGCAGGCCACGCGCGGCGCACGCACGTCTATATATGCGAAAACCAATCTCAGTCGGCCACGTCGTACAGAGCGTCCCCGACGCCTGTTTTGCCAGTGGCGTCCGGCTCTGCAGCATCACCGACCCCTCGGCCTTCCCGTGACAGGCCTGCCCACCTGTGGCTTAGCCTCCACTCTGCTGCAGCACATCGCTTCGTCCGATATTCTCCATCGATATGTTCCACCCACACGACCAAGGTGCCTATTATTCTCTACTTTCCCGCTCCAACTCCCCGTCGTCGTATTTCCTTAGTCGCAGAGCGCTGGACGCTGACCCCATCCATCCTTAATAGATAGAATCTACTCAATGCCATCACCCGAACCGACGATTCATTCACTGCGCATACGGCCTTGACACATACGCCATACATACCCTAATGCATCTGGCATCGAAGCACACCATATTATCGAAGTATTGCGACTGGCTAGTTGTGCTGCGACCTGCAACCTCTGGCCATGTCATCATCTACATCACAATATACCCACCCAGAACTCCAGCAACGCTTGCAACCAAACCAAACCAGCCGAATCCCCACCCAGAACACTGGCATAGAACAGAGTAAACAGAACAAGACTTTGCAACATGTATCGAAATTGGCAAGACGAGCGAGCAGAAGTATCACACCGACCGAGCCATCATCTGGAAGCACGAGCCGGCCTCCAACACACGTTGCTGCTCCGGCTCCTTCCACTATACCAGCGCGGCGATTGTCGACGACGCCATCCACTGTCGCAACACCTGCTTCGACAAGCATGCGTACCCCTTCGCTTGTCTCGGGATCTTCCGTTTCAACATTCGACAGTCCAAGGTCGACGGCTTTGCGAAGGAAGCAGTCCGGCGCGATCGAGAGGTATGCTGCGCAGAAGCGAAATGCACCAGAAATGATCGAAGTGGAGAGTCTGGAAAGAGCGGGCGAGGCCATGGTCTCCAGAAGCCAGTTCGACGATTCTGTGTTGGGCATATCTCTCCCTCCGACATTCTCCCATGGCCGACGACATGCTCAAAACGATTATGGACATGAATATTACGATCATCCTGCCTTATCTCGCGAATTCACACCACCTGTTCCTGGCTATGCGCAATCAGTCACTCCTTCGACGAGGTATACCGACTCACCTTTCAGCCATGTCCCCACACCCAGCTCTACTTCTTCATACTCTCCCGGTATCATGGCGACCACTGCGCCCGGTCCACGATCACAGACGATGGGCAGTCCAGCTAAAAGCTATCCGCCCGTCTCTCAACGTCCTTCCATCGATAAAGGGTCCAAGTCTGGCCTTGCGCCCGTACGAGAGTCTTCGACCTCGTCTTCTAATTCAACCGTAAAGGTCGGCGCCAGGCAGCATCTTGCCAAGAAAGAGTCTGCACCCAAGAGTAGTACAGCACCCCAGGCAGCCAAAGCATCCACGTTGGCAAAGAAGCCCTCCCGGAGAAAACTCACCAAGGCGCAGCTTCCCACCTCGGCGAGCAAAAGACCTTTGCAAGCGCCACCAGAGCTAGCCCATCTGAATGTAGACCCTCCGAAACAGAAGCCAGATTCGCAGAAACCGTTGCCCCCACCAAGACCAAGTCGCGATGGGACTTTGAATCTTGCAGATCTCAGTCGACCGTCCCCTGTGGTACAGAGCGATCTTCCAAGACTGTATACGACCTATCATAAACGGACACCTTCGCAAGAAACTCCTGACCCTACTTCATCACCCCGATCGAAAAGCCGTTTGGGATTCTCATCAAGGACGACTTCAAGGACGGGTTCCAGGAACGAGTCGCCTCGAATAGATTCTGCCATCTCGCCTCCACCCTCTGCGCGGCGCTTTCATAGAGGTCCCACCCCAGATACTGCCACACAAGAAGGCGTAGCTCCTTCCCGCAAGGACTCACCGGCAGTAGGTCCAGGTCCGAGTCCATCGAAATCACCAAGGTTCGGCATCTTTTCACGAAAGCCTAAGGCAGAGGCAAAGGTCGTTGAGAAGCCTGTACGCCGGCCTTCCAAAGGCCCAGCTGCGGGTACTGGCCATGAGGGCTATGGCAGATTCAGTAGTCGTGGCCGCAACGGGAGCACAAGCAGCAGCGCTGGATTTCGATCGCCCAGCGCAGATAGCACAACTAGCAGTGCGCCTCGTCCAAGCAACGCGTCGTCAAGACGGAAAGGCAGTCGTGGTAGCAAGGATGCTGCGGAACTTGACGAATTCCTCCGCGAGCGTTTGGAGCCAAGAGTCTTGCGAGGCAGTGGCAGCACTTTCAACACTGGCTCAAGCTCCGACTTTGCAGGCACGAGTCTGTATCCGGCCTCGTCCAAGGCATCCTCACTCGACAGTTATCCGCATCCTCAGCTTCTGCCATCGGCAATGCAGAGTAAAGACAGCGTCTCATCCAGCAGGCGTCCCGTGCTTGCCAGAAACAATACATCTGAGAGCTCGGATACCGATTTCGAGGTTCAGCAACCTACCATTGCTGCTCGGCGCTCATTGACTCGACTATCGCAAACAGATTCCAAGTCGCCTGTGCGAGTGCCTGCACCCATCAACACTAGCTTGGCCCCTTCAACCACAACATATATCGACAGCAATGATACAGAGACTGTATGGCCACAGACCGACAGTTCGATGCCACCATTTGAAGATCCTTTCCATGGTAAAGAAGGCCTGTGGTTGCGTTCGCCCACACAAGAGCCTATTGCCAAGCAGGGGCGGAAGTGGAACTTCTTTCAGCGATCAAAGGGCAAAGCGAAGGCTATGGATCCACCAACTATGATCGAAATGCCTCCGCGGTCACCTCAACGGGCAGTAGCGCACTATGCTATGCCGGATTCTCAGGATCCTCTCAATCTCGACGAGGTCCGTCGCCTAGTGCTGGACAACGAGACCTCTCAAGACGAATCAGCGTCTGACTCCAATAGGCTCAGCAAGATTGTGCCTTACGAAGGTCGTCATCTGAGTCTGCTGCCCTCGCCGCCCAGTCCTGGGTTTAGCAGTGACTCGTACTTCAAAGCAAGACCTCTGCTTCCAAGGATTTCCGTGCAACGCCAAGACTCCCCGGATACGCCCGAGGTACTTGATGCGCCACCATACCAAGCAGCACACGCCGTGAACATTGCGCAGTCACCTGGTCAAGGGCATTTGAACAGCCTTGCGGTTCCGTCAGATCCCTCATCCGTCTTGCGTCCTGCCATCGGCACTCCCGAGCCGGATTCGACTTCAAATACTACGCCTGACCTAGGAAATGAGTCGCCAAGACAGCCCCGGCTTTCGCCAATTGGGAGAATACCTGCTGTAGTGTCACGACGAGATCGAGATCGAAAGCTGTCCGACAATTCTTTCTCTCGACCATTTGCTCGTCACCAACCACGTCCGACCGTAAAGCCGCCCGGTTCAGTGTACAGCCAGATTAGGGAAATGGCAAGCCCTATCGAAGTTGGCTCGCAACCTGTTTCCAGCACTAGTACAAGATCTGATTTCAATTCCACTGAAATCAAAAGCAGTGTCAACACCAATCAGGCGAGCACATCGACAAACAGGACAAGTATGGACATCCACAATCACACTGAATTCTTCGTATTTCCTCCTCGAAAGAACTCCGAGCAGTCATACCAGTCCGGATCAACAAGCTCCGGGTACCCTAGCTGGACGAATGCGCTGTATCCGCCACCGCAACAGTACGAGGATGTGTGGGACGAGTATGACGACTTCATGGACGAGCATGTGCCTCTCAAGAAGGCGAAGGCTAAGAGATCACTCGGCGCACCATTTCAGTACCCAGATACGGTTCATGGCGGCAGCATACGATCTCTAGTTCCTCCACCAGCAGGTCAACCTCCAACCTCAGAACTTCCAATCCCACCTGGATCCGAGGTAGCCTCGACCATCCTTTCGGTGCCCCAGCAAATCTCGCGGTTCCTCCAGCCCTCGTTGACGCCAATGACCCCTGACACTATCTCTGCGCTGATCGGAAGCTATGGAGGTCGTAGTACGAGTACACTTTTCATCTCCAACCGGGACAGCAGCCTGACCGAGGCCAGACTTAGCACCCAGCAACCCCTGCGCTCAAGCTTCGGAAGTGTTCAGGGCAGCGTGATGTCCTTGCGACACAGCAAAGGCTCCCGTCATTCGCGCTCTGCATCGCTACCTGAAGCGCGACATTCGCAAGCTAGTACAGCGATCCTCATCCGGCAAGAACAGGATGCGCAGCTACCAGATATTGTTGAGGTTCCTGGAGAGTTGTCGCCCTCAGCACGCTTACGTCAAAGTGCTCTGATGACGAGCAAATGGTTGTCTTTCGGGCGCGTGCTGTTCAGTCCAGCGCACAACGAACTTCAATTCGTCAATGAGCCTCGTGTACTTGTGCTGGACGGTCTCAGCAGTGACTGGTCGTTCTATGTGGCCCTCAACTATCCCGAAGCGACGGTCTATAACATGGGCGCTAGTCTCTCTGCATGTCCTTCACTTTCCTGGCCAGCATCCGATGGTCCTCCGCCGCCAAATCATCGTCAGATACCGCTCACAAGTATTGCCGCGTCTTTCCCCTTCCCGAAAGGTTTCTTCACGGCTGTCGTCTTGCGATATCCTATCGCCACTACCGAAACTTCGTACGCAGCATGTATATCTGAGTGCAAGCGTGTGCTCCGGCCTGGAGGACATCTTGAGGTTACCGTTCTGGACCTTGATCTGATGAACATGGGCAGCAAAACTCGCAAAGCGGTCCGCGGATTGAAGACAAGAATGCAGCAACACGACCGAGAAGTCTGTCTACAGAATCTCAGTGATGTTCTGGTCCGTCTAATTGGACGACGAGGATTTGAATCTGTACAGCGTTGCGTCGTCGGTGTACCAACCGCTGGTCGCATTCCTCGCAGTCAAGACCTCAGCAGCTCCGGCTCCGCATCATCTGCCATATCAAAGCGTCCCATCAATCCTCCCCGTGGTGCTTCAGACAACGACTTCAGCTTCTCAAATCTTCTCGTCGGCAACTACGGCAGCCAGTACGAGCCTGGCAAAAACAACGACGAAAGCATCACAAAAATGGTCGCCAAAGTCGGCCGTTGGTGGTACTCGACATGTTACGAGAAAGCCCTTCTTTCCACTGATCGAAGCATCTGGAACGAATCCGGCCTCGTGCGAGAATGCGAGAAGCAAGGCACTAGCTTTCGACTTCTAATTTGTCACGCACAGAAACCATTGCAGACTCGCAGAAGGACTGTGAGTGTTTGATTCGATCGACCAACATTTTTCTTTCGACATCTATCTATACGACGATACGAATACGATTCATGCCACAGGCTGGACCTAATTGGAATGGAACGGAACAATGGAGAGAGTAATGAATGTGATGGAAAGACATTTGATTTTTCAACTTTTTTCTGCGATTTAGCGAGCGAAATCCTTTTTTTTTGTGACCTTTTTTTGGGCGGCCCCTCACGAACGAGAATCTTTCCGTTTTATGTCTGTCTGATTTTGCATAATGGAATGGACAAAGATGAAGAAAGACGCATTTATGGCCTCACGGCCTACATTAGGCTCGCGCCTGAAGTTTGGTATATAGGAAGGAAGGAAAGAAGGAGATTAACAGATGGCGTTGTGTGTTGTTCGTTAGTAGAGGGTAGGTGGTATTGTGAATCACTGAAATGGAATGAATCTATCTTGTTTCTCTAAATTCTTTTCTTCTTCCTAGAAAGGGTTATAGAATAAATAGTATATTATAGGCCGGGTAGGGTTAATAGCTAATAAGAAAAACAGGTATCGCGGACGTATATACTAGGTACTTATACGATCTGCTATATCTACTAGTAAATATTAAATAGTAGAGTAGATTAGTAGTCTTAAATAGAGAAGAGATTCGATTGCTATTATAATATCTATAGGCTCCGAGATATCTATATATAGTATAGTTATAGTATATCTTTATTATACTAAGAGAGGACTCGGAGAACTAGGTATTTACTATATAAATCTTTACTAGCTCGCGAGTCGTTACTAGTAATAATTTTTAGGTTATATATATATATATATATATATTCGAATATAATTTATTATTAGAGGGTATGTAAAAGGTATATAACCGGCTAAGTAAAGCTAGTAGAGTCTTAGTGCCTTAGATAGGGCTTAGCGCCTAGCGCTACTAGTAACTTCCTAGTCTTCCTCTCTCTCTCTCTCTTTTATAGACTTTATCGAATACTATCCGCTTTTAAATATACGATCTATCTACTTATATAACCTATATTGCATTATATATACTTCACTCTAGAGTCTAAACTATATAAAGTTTATAAACGACTCGGACTTTAGTATAAGTAGAATGTAAGTAAAATCCCGTAGTACTACTAACTACTAATTTATCTACTTCTTACTAATGCTTCGGTCAGGGCCGTTATATATAGTAGGTATATTACTAGCATACAACTTGAAATCTGGGTACTGTCTGTACCTTACCTTTATCTTTACCTTTACTACCTAGAAAAAAATCCTGCTGTACTCCGTCTCGTTTTGAATGTTCCCGGGATACTAGGGATAACAAGACGGAAGTGGAAAAAAGTGTGAGTTTGGGAGATAGAGAGAGAGAGAGAGTAGTTCCAAGGAATGTGAAGACGAAATTGTTGGTGGCGGTGAGAGATTGGTTCTATGCCAAAGCGGCCGGTCCAAGGGCGATTGAGGGAGGGAGTATTGGGTTGAACAAAGTAGAATGGAGAGAGTGAAAGAGAATGGGTTGGTTTGTGATCAAGGATCGTTGATTCGTGGAGAATGTGATAGTTGTGGAGGACTTGTGATTAGCACTGCGTCGATTCACGCTGGAACTGTATCCATCTCCATAACCTGTCCTAGGTCAAAAATCGATACAATCTCGTCGCTCCAACTACATAAAGTCACTCGCTTGACCCCTCCGCCGTGGACCTCCGCCGACAAGGCCTCGTCTACTTGGGTGAATGTTTGATTCATCGTCCTGCTGTGGTGCAGCAGGCTTCTTCGCTGCCTCTCTCTTCACTGCCTCAGGTCTTCTATTACGCGGCGGAGGTGATCTAGAAGATTCTGGACTGCTTGTGTTCCTCCTCCGTTTTGGAGCAGGCCCTCGACGAGGCGGTGAGCGGGATCGAGACCGAGATCGAGAGGGAGAACGAGAACGAGAATCGTAGCTGCTAACACTCCTAGCACGCTTTCGATTTGGAGAGCGAGCGCCGTTGCGTCTGGGTGGGCTAGCAGATCGACTTTGTGTGCGGCCCCGTCTTGGTGGTGAACGAGAGGGAGAGCGGGAAACAGATACTGCCCGACCTTTGCCATTTGTCCGTCGAGGGGGCGACCTTGATCGAGAGATAGAGGGTGAGTCGCGTCGCCGGCGAGGTGGAGTCCGGGATCTTGAGACGGATCTGTCACTATAGCTATCACGTCGTCGTCTGGGAGGTGGTGACCGAGAGTCGTACGAAGGCGATCTGCGGCGGCGAGGCGGAGTCCGTGAGCGTGATAGAGAGCGAGAATCTTCCCTGCCACCATTTCGCTTTGGCGTCAGAGATCGAGAGTAGCTTCTGCCTCTTCCACCCCTGGAAGTGGATCGCTGACGTGATCGCGATCTCGAGTCAGAGCGTGAAGAATAGCTTGAGTAGCTGCTGTAACTGCTGACACTCTCGCTTCGGCCTCTGCTAGATGGCGTAGGGCTTCTCGCGGCAGGCAACGGGGCAGGAGCAGGCTTCGGCATATTCTTCAGCCATTCTCTCATGCCTTCTGTAAGCACACCCATACCAATAGCCGTGAAGAAGTTGATACTGAATCGCGTGTTCTTAGGGTTATCGGTTGGGAACATGCCCGCGAGTGCAGGCTGCAAGTCGTCTGCCTTGAAGCGTTCGGTCAAAGCTTTCATTCCTGCACCTTGAGCGAGCTCTTCCATCAGGATCTTGATGAAGATGCGACTCGAGCTGGTGGTGTCTTCTTCATTGAGCTTGACGGCATGGAAAACATGCCAGCCGATTGCGTCTGATGACAGCAAAAAGCCGAAGAATTGTGCGATGATCCGCAGTCGGTTGGTTTCGTATCGATGAATCGTCTCGTAATACTTCGTGAACATGTCCTGGAATAGATCTTGCCAAAGCCGATTGAGCTTGCAGAAACGTTCACCAATCAAACCGAAGAACTTGTTGAAGGTCCGCTCCTGGCTACAGCATTCAATAATCATGGAGGGTAGCTCTTCTTCACGGCCTGCAGGTAGATTGATCCGCATGAGCTTGTGGCAAGCCTCCTCGAAGGTGCCAGAGGACATGATCGTAAGGTAGATAGACCTTCTGAGGTTGACAAGGTCGGTGTTAGATTGGTCTTTGATCTCCAAGGCCTTCTCTTCGCTGTCTTCCTCCTCCTCGTCACTACTCTCCTCCGAACCATCATCGTCTTCGTCTTCGCTTCCGGAAGCCTCTCCCAAAATTTCCGCTTTCAACTTTTTGTATGCCTCTTCATTGGACTCGAACTCTGGGTCGAATTTGAAAATGTTCAGGCCATCCTCTGTGCTGAGCTGATCGTCCAAACCGGGCCTGTGAGTGATCTGGTCCTCTTCCTCGACAAGGTCCAACTCCTCCTTCACAGCAGGGTGATCCTTGTATTTATCCTTCCTGATTTGAAATAGGACCTCAATCATGTATTGAACTCGCTTGTCGATGTCGGCCTCGTGTAGAATGCTCCTGAACTGGTCATAAACAGCGAGTGCGATCTGTGAGTTCATCTCCTCGATATGTTGTCCCACTTCCTTCATAAGACCAACTGCAATCTCGACACTGTCGTCAGTCGGCTTGTGAAGGAGCAAAAGTAACATCTGTGCGGCGAGCATTTCATGTGCGACTTGCTGGTTGATCAGGTGGGCGATAAATGTCGTGCTGCTGTGGCACACGCTTTTGTCGTTCCGTTTGAATGCCTTGCGAAATTGGATGATCAAGCGATTGACCAACAGCTCTCCCACCTGTGGAAGCTTAGTATTGACGATAGCCGCCATGGCAGCATAGATGGGCGTGAAGGGCAAACTAGCAGCCTGGGCCTTCATGATGCTTCGACAGAACAAGCCTCGACCGCGGACCAAATTCTCGTTGAATAATTCAGGCACAATGTGCTTGATATTGGAGACGTTGACCTTATTGATCAGTCCATTGATAGACTTCTTCAGTGCTTCCCATGCCATGCGCTGGTACTCCTTTGAGGTCTTGTCGGTGATCTGGGCCTGCAGAGCCTTCAGCCGTGCTGGCGGAATATATGTGCCTCCAGAGCGCATATTCAGCAAGCGGTCGTACTCTGCCTTCGCCTTTGCCTGTTTCTCTGCCTCGGTCAGCGGCTTTTCAGCAGCCTCCTCGTCACGGCCCTTCTGCCGCATTTCCAGCTGCCGCGCTCGCTCTCTCGCTCGCTCGCGGTCAACGTCTCGGGGAAGAGGTCCAAGAGGTCCATTTGCGCGGGAGGCCGGCGGCGGCGAGCGCGATCGTGAGTATGAGCGCCGTCGCAGGGAGGGCGCATCTCGTCGAGGCGATGGCGAGCGCGATATTGAGCTGCGTTTCCGCGAGTGTGAAGCGCCTAGGACATCAAGATCTGCGTTGACTGCTTCATCGCCCGGCTCTGGCGTTGGCAGCCGCACCGCCGATTCCACTGCTGCCATACTGAGTGCTTTTCGGACTTCGAGTTGTCTAAGGATGTGGACGTCCGCGTCCGGGCCCAGCGATGGTGGAGTGCGGGTGGAGTGAGCGAGCTCAAAAGTTCGAGATCGCTTTGACTCGCCGCAGAAGTCGCGCGAGTCATGTGCCAAGAACATGGGTTTACATACAGCTCACTGCATAACCACCACTGACTGTGAACGACAATGTGAGCAGTAGATGAATCTTGGACGGTCTGAAATTGTGAGATATCTGTTTCTGCGGCAATATAAAAGCGACATCATCGCCAGGGTATCATATTCTTCATGCAAAAGCGAAAATGCGGACCTCAGTGCTCTGTGCTGCCGCTATGCCATTTCATAAAAGCGTCACTCTCGTTGCCACGTCCTCATATACCCTTGTGATTCTTCATATGATCGTTTCAAGATCTAATTCTCGCTGCCTTGAACTTGCTCACTTTCTTCATCTTGCCACCCCGTTCTTCCATCAGCGGCTCGCCATCATCGTCCTCGTCATTGTTCTTGAACCCTCCCTGCTGACGAATAATGTCGTTACGTCGGCGATAGTACTCTGCGGCAAGCTCGCGACGTTGGGAGATCGGATCTGAGAGCACGCCATCCTCAGACGGAGCGGTGGCGGACTTGCGCCGCGTTGGACGCTCAAGAAGTTGGTCTGCAATAATGCTGGTTGTTGGTGGCGTTGGGATATTCAACCCTTGCTCCTTCGCAGCGCGGCCAGCTTTGAATGCGGACATCTTTGGCGCAGTTGTAACGCGCTCCGAAACTTCTTCTGCCATTGGGGCGACATTCTCCACACTTTCGGCCGCATCAAGCTTTTGCAACTTCTGCGTGGGCTCATCGGCAACATCTAGAGCTTCCGCAAAGCTGACTCGTTTCTTACCGCTAGATTTCTTGTCGCTATCGGAGCTTTCGTCGGCCTGCTTTCCACGAATGACAAGCCTGTGGACGTCTTGAGGATCGACAAAAGAGTCCAGCTCGGCCTCATCTTTGGTGACTGGTGCAGGGCCCAGATTGCCAATCAGACGGCGTGACAGCTCTTGCATCTCCTTGTGGTAATCGTCGCTGATGACCCGTCGCTTTGTACGGCCATATTCGTCCTCGCTTTCAACATCAGAGTCTGACAGTCCACTCGTGTACGGCGTGTCTTCGTCTTGATATTCTGAAGAAGTGAAGTCCGACACCTCGTCCTCGTCCATCTCATAATCTTCAGGATCCAAGTCCATCTGCGCCACAACGTGACCGACTTCGTTCAGATGATATTCCAACATTTCCCGACGAGTCGCAGCATCTTCCTCAGATTCGTCCTCAGGGATAATAACATCGTGAAACTTGGCGACCTCGTCTGTGTCATCATCAAGTTCAGCAACCTTCTGTCCGGGCTTGAACATGAACCCTTTTAGGCTTTTCTGGAAGTCCGAGTCGGCTTTGCTATCGACTGGTGGGGCTGGTTCGGCTGGGATCTCTTCTACTTTGGGCGAGAAAGACACCGATCTTGAGTCCGGCGAAGGGGCGGCTGGCATCACGGCCACCTTGTCGTTGAACGAGACCGATTTGCGCCCATCTTCAGAGTCTTGGCGCTCTGGTTCCGGTGAATTCTTGGTGTCAGCGGTAAAAGAGACCGACTTCTTGCGGATAGGCGGTCGCGATGCGTGCTCTGAGTCATGCGAAGAATGCTCTACAGTGTTGGCTTTTGGCTGATGCTCAGCATTTTTCAACGCGGACGGCGGTAATGTGGCGGCTTTCACAGCTTCATCGTCAAGCTCGTTACTTGCGCTGCCTTTGTCGGCAATATCTTGCTCTGAAAGACCAGCCTTTCGCAATGCATCTACCAGTTTTGTCGTTTGTGCTTCAGGTTGGGACACTCTGCTCGAAACCACATTGCCGTCCTCGTCCAGTTCTTCCTGAATCTCGGTGAGGGGCAAGTTCCCAGATCCATCGCCTCGATTCGCCGAGATGGCCGCAAAGTCTAGCTCTTCCAGCTTCGATTCGCCATCCCAGTATTGCTTTTGGATGGTATCAATATTCTTCTGTACGTATTCCTGGCGTCTCGACACCATTCCCAGAACCTGGGATGCTGAGCGTGGCGAGTCCGCTGACAGACCTGCAAGCTCGCAGATCTCCTTTTCGTTGACGAGCTCACCATCATAGGTCTTGCTGATTCCTTCGAAGTCCAGTGCACTGCCTGCTGTCTGGATTTCTTCTTTTAGGCCCTCAAGTTCTGCGCCATAAGTCTGCCAGTGCTTCAGAGCAGCGCGCAATTTCTGCAAATTCTGCTCTAGCGCCTGACGCTGCTGCTCGAGGCGGAGGAGATCCATGGTGCGCGCACTTGATGTGATGTCTGTCGCCGACCTTGCTGGAACGCTGATGGTCGAAGTCAGGGCTGGAAGTGGAAGTGGCTACGGCACACTTTCTAGGTTGGATGGCGCAGGGCAACCGATAGTAAGATTTGGAAAAGCTTGGCATGAACGGCTGCACGCAGGCAAACAACCACGAACCCTGAACGAAGAATAGCGGCAAGAAATGAAGCCGAACACGTTCACTGAGGATGTGGTTTATAAATGAGGTGGGCGATGCAGATTGATTTCAAGATGCTACGCTAATGCACTGCCTCATGCACGTGTACCAACCACAAAGTCACAAGTACCACAGTGGGCCTCGTGATGCAGATAGACAGAGGTCTTCCTCCCTCCCAATGCCATGTAAGCCACTACTGCAGCAAATGGTCGCGGAAATGCTTCTGAAAGTTGCCCTTCTTGTTCTTGGTCCATTCATATCTCGCTTCCGCTCTCTGTTCGCGCTTCTGAACACGTTTCTCCACTGCCTTCACTTCTCGCTTCTTGGCATCACTAACACCGACCATGCCAAGACCGCCATTCGCACGGCTGACCAGTTGCCTGCCGCGAGAGCCTCCATTCTGTTCGGTAGACTGCGACTCTGCATCTTCATCGTCAGCGTCGGAGTCGTGGCGGCCTTCCTCAATCATGCGTTGCTCGGCACGCTCTGCTGCGGATGGGTAGTTTCGTAAATTCTGTCGGTAATACTGTCTCAAGCTCCGATGGCCAGCTGTACGTCCTGACGGGAGATGTAGCTCGTAATCATCATGGTATGCAGCATGTGTACCGTGATGCGCATGAGAGTGGTAGCCATCTGTATTCTTGTGCGGTCGTGGATCTGTGCGAGAATGATGACGATGCAGACCCAGTCTCTCGAACTTGTGGGTTTGATCCACGGGCACAGACGTTATTTCGTCAGTCGGCACAGAGGACAATGATCCATCGCTCTCCCAGCCATCATCGTCTTCATCCATGTCAACATCTTCACCATTCCCGTTGTCAACAGTGGTCTTGACTGCACGCTTCGCACCAAGACTGACCCCACCATTGGGCTCATCCTCTTCCGTCTCAGACTCTTCGTCAGAATATGTTGATCGAAAGTCGTAGAACTCGCCCACGTCCATCTGCTCCTCTTCTGTGCCGTATGCAATCATGCAGTGGCCTCTGTCTCGCATGTGCGTTTGCACGCCTGAACTTGTGTGCACTTGCTTGTGACAAAACAGACACTGGTGTAGCACATTTACCGTCTCACTTAGATAGTTGATCAGCCCGGCCAGGTCGACCAAGTAGTCCTTCTCGGGAACGAAGAAACTATGCTGTCTGGACATATGGTTCAAATTCAGGTCCATGGTGGGGGAGACGTAGTTGCAGAAGAGACACTGGCTGAGGTCGGCTTTGTGTTCATAGTCGTCATCGTCCATGTTCTCGTGCCCAGCAGTATGGCCATTCTCTTTTGGGGTTGCAGACGGCGTTGGTTCTGCCAGACCTGTGTTACGCAAGTCTTGCACAACTCGATCGAGCTCTGGCTCTTCGGCAGTTTCCGTACCTTCTCCATTGATCGTGCTCGCAGCAGTACTAGCTGTGTCGAGAGTCTCGCCAAGAGTGAAGGTGGAATCGGCCATACTGTCAGTCTCAGCACCGTCGACGCCTCGACCTCGAGTTGCTAACATGCGATGTTTCTGACTTCCCAGATGATTCACATAAGCGCCCTCGCTGAAGTACGTCTTATCACATGTATGGCATCTCTTCTCGAAACTTGCGCGTGCGGCAGTGGCAGCGGCCGAGGCCTTGTTCGCAAGCACCTTCTCCGCGAATATTTCAGAAGTCAGTGGCGGTAGAGAGGCCACGCGACGCTTGAGGTTGTAGCGATGCCAATCCGATTGCATGTGGGTTCGCTGAAGATTGCTGGAGCGGAAGGCGACTTGGCAGGTGTTACAGGTGAAAGGATGAGCCGAGCCTTGTTGGGCAGCGGGTGCTTGGGTTATTGTGGCCATGATCAATGCTCAGGCCTTTGGCTGACCCTAAGACAAAAGAGAAGCACTGATGTGTGCTAACAGAAGAGAGGCACTGGTGAGTGCTAGGTCTAAGGACGGCGGCTGGAATTTTGCCTTTTGAATGACGCCACACGGGAACCCTGCATGCGCCCCACGCATGCTCGCTTTCACCTGCACTTGTTGACTTGCTCGCGCACGCGCTTAACCAGCAACTTCGACTTTCTAATCCGCAGTCCTCTGGCGACGTGCGCACCCTTCGCAAGCAATCGTGGCTCCTTGCGCCTCGGCACTGCTTGAAGGGCCAAAATGCAACACTACCAGCGCTACATCCCGCCTGAGCTTGAGGGCACCACCAGCGCAAATCGACTGCAGAAGAGACGCGCTCCAGGCACGCCCAAGAAAGACGGCTCCCAGACCGTGCGTTTCGAAATGCCTTTTGCTGTTTGGTGCCACACTTGTAAACCACATGCCATCATAGCGCAGGGTGTCCGCTTCAACGCAGAGAAGCGGAAGGTGGGCAACTACTACAGCACGCCAATATGGAGCTTTCGCATGCGACATACTGCTTGTGATGGTGCCATCGAGATCAGAACTGATCCCAAGAACACTGCATATGTCGTCGTCGAAGGCGGCAAAGCGCGTGACTACGGCGACGCCAATGACCAAATCCATGAAGGAGAAGGGGGTGTTCCCATTCTCAGTGCCGCCGAGCGGGAACAACGGCGCGAAGATGCATTTGCTCAGCTTGAAGGGCGGGTCGATGAGAAGGAGCAAGTCAAAGACAATACGAAGCGCATTCAAGAGCTTTACGAATCCCGCGACCGAGATTGGGACGATCCGTGGGTGGCCAACAAGCGCATGCGATCATCTTTCCGACAAAAGCGCAAGGCTGCCGAAGAGGAAGAGCGAGCTGCTGAAGCAATGAAAGAACGCCTAGGCACAGATATCGACTTGCTTCCTGCCTCTGCTGAGGATTCTGCGAGAGCCAAGTTGGTTAGTTTTGGCAATCATTCACAGTCGGAATCTGCAGAACGTGCTGATGGACAACCAATGTTCCGCGACAAACCACACAGAGTATCATCAAAGAGCAAGCCCAGCAGCTCCACGAAAGCCTCCCGGAAAGAGATCCTGCGCCAGCGCTTATTGTCCAGTACTCGCGCTGCTCTCAATCCTTTTGGCTCTTGAATTGGATTGAGAATATCGATTCACCCATAAATGGTCGACTTAGCATCGCTGCTTGTAGAGCTGGCGAAAGCAAGCTTCATGTAACCTGCCGACCTGCTCATCATCACGCAGTCTGAAAGGCAAACGATCGAAGAATCCTTGCAGTAACTACGCGTTTATCTGCAGTACCTACCATGCATCGTGGCAGATTGGACAAACTCTCCGATAAAGAGCCCTGTAAGTGAGACAGGCAACATCCTGGCCGTTCGGCGTGGCGGACCTGGTATTCTGCATCAACTTCTCGTAGATCAATGATCCCCTTATCAATCCGTCTACGCGGACATTATGTCCGTCCAAGGCACGTCCAATGGAGAAACGAAGCGCTCTCAGTTGCGATTGTTGCCGCTCAAAGAAGCTCAGGGTAGGTCTGACTGAGTGCTCGCGCTCGCAGGATGCTACCTCGATAGTGCGTTGACATAATACAGTGTATAAGACTGCGCGATGGCTCGTGCCAGAAATGCGTTAGCTTGGGCATAGAGTGCACGACCAGCAATACCAAGCAAACGCGAGCATACTACCAGGTCAGTCACCGAGGCGGATCATAGCCTTAAGCTCGTGGGTGATTAGGGGCTGAAAGGACATCGCAAGACTTCGAAGAAGCAATATGAACTACTTTCTACCATTGTCCAACACTATTTCCCAGGGACAAGCATGAATACAGAAGACTTGCAGAAGGCGGTGTCAACACTACATGCCCGTGATTCTCAAGCCAACACGCCGCCACGAATTGATGCGCATGTTTCTGTGCCTCGAAATGATGACATCAACGCACTAAAGGAAGGACTAGACTCATCTCCAGCATCCGAGGTGATCGACCAAGAGTTTATCATTCGTGATGCTGCGAATCTACCTCGTACGTTCTCTGAACAGCTCCAGGAAGCTGGAAGCTGATGTTCAGCATAGGCCTTGATGTCGGCTCCGGCTGGGCAGCATTCTTGCGTCGCATATATGCCCGTCATTCAGCAGAACATCCGTCACAACCCATTGGTCGCCCGGAAGATACAACTGATGGCAGCGTGCCCAAAGTCAGAATGCCCGGCATGTTACCTGATGTCAAAAGTCTTGAATGCGCTGCCGCAAAATTCTTCTGCGAGATCAACAGTACACTGTACATCCTTGTCCCAGAAGCGTTCGCCAGCATTGTGGAGGGGTTGTATACTCGCGACTTCGCTGCGAGCAATGCATGCGTGACGACGGTACTTGCCATCTATGCACTCATGGCAGACAGTGCTTCAAGCTGGTTTCACGAAGCTTGCCTCTACCTCGACCTTATCGTTGTCGAAGGGAGCCTCGAAAGCATTCAAGCCATTATGATCTTGGTGGGTGACACATCAGAGACTTCGGTTCACTTGTCTGATGAATACAGGTCCTCTGCCGGCTCGTGCGAGAGGAACGCCACGCTGCCTGGATACTTTTGGGATCCGCTGTGCGGATAGCACGATCACGCGGCTTGGATCGACATCCCGACACTTGGACACCGGAAGACGTGCATAGCAAGGAGATCAGGTCCCGAGTCTATTGGGCTCTGTACACACTCGACACAGATCTGGCATTTAGCATCGGCGCTCCACCGGAGCTAAATCTGCCCGTGGACGAAGCCGTGGCCAAGCAGATACCTGTGGTAAAAAGTCCCTCCGTTCTCGTAAAGTTGTCTTGTCTTACCAGATCGATAGATGGAATCTCCAACACTCTACATCCCGCCAGGGTATCTGTCCGCTTCTGCGGATCTGTCCGTTCTCATTCGCCGAATTGCAAACCGGCTTTACTCTAAACTACCACGGGTTGAAAGCCCTGAAACAGCTATGATTCACGCCCTTGGAGAGCTGACAAAGTAGACATCTCCCTCTGATTTGCACTTACGACATCGTTATTGACTCAGGCACAGATGGTGGGACAATCTTCCAATCAATTTGAGACCCGATAGCTCAATAGCCCCCGAGTACTTCCGTTCGGTCGCCTACCTCCATCGTCGCTACGTTGGCTGCCGCTTCCAGATCACGCGTTCTTGCCTGCTGTCGAAAGAGTCAGAGTCAAGTGATTTCGCGCGAGAGTGCATTCTTGCGCACGACGCCTCGGTTTCAACTATTAAGCAATGCCATGAACGAGGTCTGCTCAGCCCTAGGCACTACTTCGATATGACACATGCGCTAGGGACAGGTATCCTGGTGCACTTGAGGGCATTGAAGTGGCCATCTCAGGAGAGTATGGAGGCTTTGGAGAAATGGATTGGTGTGATTGAGTTCACGAGACATACGAGGATGGGACAGATGGGTTCCTATTCGGCGAAGCGGTTCGTGGAGATACTCAAAAACCATTTGTCCCATCCTGCGACGTCGAGATTAGATCCTGACAATCCGGCGTTGTATCTTCAGACAGGCTGGGATCCGCGTGACGCGGATACGAATTTTGAGGACTTGTTGCAGTCGTTTTTGAAGGACAGTAAGCCGCTTGAAAATATACCTGAGTCGGACACGACATCTTTGGAGCCATCGTAGCGTAGCGTAGATAGAAAGCGGCCAGAACTGTGATTTGTCCTGATTGACAGATCACTCTCCTTCCGAAGGGAATTCAGAAGCTAGGGGGAGGGCTTTGAGTACGCTCGTCTCTATTGTATAGGTCTCGTTATCTAGATGCTACTTTATCTACGTCTACAACGATCCCTTACAGTAAATATCTTAAGTCTAGTCTCTCATCTGAGTTGAGGAAGTTCTCAATGTTTTGCGTCACGTGTTCTGGTGTGAAGAAGGCGCCATGCGCCACCTCCCTGCACGCCACCCATCAACCCTGCCAAACGCGTATCATTAACTTCAACTCTTCTTTCATCTTTTGGCTTTCGTTTGTTTACATACTCCGACAACGCCTCTGGTCGGCGGCCATCAAATCTCATTTCGATGCCTCCTTTGAAGGAGAAGGACAGTAACGTCAGCATGGCTGGCAACAAGCACCCCCGAGTGGAATCTGATCCTACGAACAGTAACAGCGACGCAAGGAAAGCCCGGAAAGTCAGTGACACTGCAACTGCAGATTCAAGACAGCAGCCAACGCCTCCTCAAAGCAGCGTCCCTAGCAGCAGCGCTCGCTCAGCTTGCTACAACAGCTCGTATGGACTGCCCAACACTCACAGCCAGGCAGAGCGCAATTCCTGGCTCGCTGATGAGGATGCAAACGAAGTGATCGCGTCTACACAATTTGCTACAAACGGATCGGACGAGTACCAACACTATGGCGACATATCTACCAAAGTCGTCGGTGTACGGTACTACTCCGGCTATGCCAACCCGGGAGAGCACATCCTCATTCGAAGAGAGCCTGGTAATCAATACGACTCGAATGCAATCAGAATCGACAATGTTGCAGGCACTCAGATCGGTCATATACCGCGCGGTGTCGCTGCCAAGCTTGCAAGATACATCGATAGTCGCATGTGCCATTTCGAAGGACAGCTTGCTGGCGAAATGGGATCATTCGATTGCCCGCTGACTGTGCATGTCTATGGCCCAGATCCCAGCACTGGAATTGGCAGAGCACTAATCAATCGCATGCGAACTGAAAACCTCGGCGTCAAAGGCCTGCAGGATGCTGAACGAGTGGCTAAACGACTCGAGAAAGAACAGCAAGAAGCCGAGAAGAGACGTCTGGCTGAGGCTCGACGTGCGGCTGCAAGTGGTGCAGGTGCTCCCTCATCGTCACAATGGACCAATCAAGCAAGCAGCAGTCAAGCCAACATGTCAAGCATCTTAGAAACTTCTCACCGTATCGATCCTCGGGCCATCGGTCGTGATGCCGAAAAGCTGGGTGCTTCTGAAGATGAGCTCAAAGCCATGCCAATGGCAGCAAAGCCTCATTGCATTAAAACGGAAATGCTGCCATATCAGCTTCAAGCGTTGCAATGGCTCCTCGACCAAGAATCTCCAAAGTTACCGGATCTTGGTTCGCAACAATTGATCCAGCTTTGGAAAGCCGATAGGAAGTACTACACCAATCTAGCATCCGGCATCTCCACGCAGACGCCGGGCCTTGCTTCAGGTGGCATTCTCGCCGATGACATGGGATTAGGCAAGACGCTTCAGATGATCGCCCTTGTCGCTTCTGAGTCAGAAGGGCAAGCGCGTGCACCGACACTCGTTGTGGCTCCTGTCAGTGTACTCAGTAACTGGAGTGGCCAAGCTCAATTCCACACGCATGATGATCGGAAGCTATCGGTCTATACATATCATGCTAGCGGTCGTGTCAAGATGAAAGCCGAGGACTTCAGTCAGTACGATATTGTGTTGACCACTTATGGCACTTTAGCCAGCGACTTCGGAGTCAAGAAAGGCTCAGTCATACCGGAGCGAAAGCTGAGGAGCAGCGGGCTCTACAGCGTAGAGTGGCGACGAATCATTCTCGATGAAGGACACTCGATCCGGAACCCAGCCACGAAAGCCGCAGCAGCAGCTATGGGCTTGATAGCCAGAAGCAGGTGGGTCTTGACAGGAACACCAATCGTCAATTCGCTGAAGGACTTGTTCTCTCTGCTTCGTTTCGTTGGAATTACAGGTGGTCTTGATCAGCTTGAGACCTTCAACGCTGTGCTCGTGCGACCTCTCAAGTCCGGCAGCAGCAGCGCCAACAATCTCCTCCAGGCCATCATGAGGTCCTTCACTCTGCGAAGACGCAAAGACATGGCTTTCGTCGACTTGCGGCTGCCGAAGCTTGACGAATACGTGCATGGCATTGATTTTACACGCAAAGAGCAGGAGCGGTACGATGCGCTCACGGCAGAAGCGAAGGGGCTCATGAGGAGCTATGACAAGAAGAAAGCGGCGGCTGGACAGAGCACGAGCGGGGCGTATAACCATTTACTTGAGGTGCTACTTCGCATGCGGCAGTGCTGCAACCACTGGCAGCTCTGTGGCGAACGAGTCACCAATCTCCTGGCTCGGCTGGAGGTTTCCAAGAACGTCGAGCTGACAGCAGAGAACAAGAAAGCATTACAGGACGTGCTCAGAGTGCAGATGGAAAGCTCGGAGGACTGTGCAATCTGCCTTGACACCCTTCACCAACCAGTCATCACCACTTGCGGTCATGCGTTCGGCAGGTCGTGTATCGAGAAGGTGATTGAAACACAAGCAAAATGTCCCATGTGCCGAGCGCCACTCAAGGATGATGGCAGCCTTGTCGAGCCTGCGAATGAGTATGGAGACGAGAGAGGCGACGACAATGTCGACTTGACACAGTCTAGCAGCAAGGTGGATGCATTGGTCACGATTCTTGCTGCTAATCAGAGCAGCGGTAACAAGACCATTGTGTTCTCGCAATGGACCAGATTCCTAGACATGGTCAAGAGCAGACTCGACCAAGAAGGCTACAAGTGCTGTCGGCTCGACGGCACCATGAATGTGCAGCAACGCGACAAGGGCATGCATGCATTGGAGAATGACGCGGAGACTGGAATCATGCTTGCATCGTTGGGTGCGTCTGCCGTGGGCCTCAACTTGACGGCGGCAAACATTGTGGTGTTGTGCGACACGTGGTGGGCTCCTGCTATAGAGGATCAGGCCGTCGATCGCGTGCATCGTCTCGGACAAAAGAAAGCGGTCAAGGTGTTCCGACTGGTGATGAACAATACGATCGAGCAGCACACACTCGATGTGCAGAAGGACAAGCGGAAGCTGATGATGATGGCCTTTTCGGAACAGCAGAACAAGAGGCTCAACGCTCGAGCTGGCAGAATCGACGATATCAGAAGACTGCTGGCATGAGTTGATGGTGATCACAAGCAGCATAGCTGTCATAGCAACAACCATAGTGGTCGCAAACCGAGGCGTACGGTTGTAACATGGACATCTCCGTTGGAGGTGAGTTCAAGCATTGCAGCCAGTGCCTTGGTGCGCTTCTGTTCTGCGGTACCATTGGGCGCCGGCCAAATGTTGCAAGCCTTGGTGACGACATGGCGGCGTTGCGCAAAGGTTGAGCTTAAGCTGGTTCAGGTTCGGAGGATAAGTTATTATTATGTAGGTGTATGTGGTGGCGGATGTGGAGGCATTATTGTCACCGCTCTTCTGCTACGCGGCAGGCACGCAGCATCCTTGTCATGCGACCGGCACCACACCAGGCATTATTATTAAATAATTGGGCTCTGCGTGCATGTCACAGAGAAATAAGCATACCGCGACGCGTGTCTATTTAAGTGCCTCATTACGGACTGAAGGAAGGCAAGGCGCATGATGTCCCGTGCTACGGTAGTGAATATTGAAGAGCTGCGCCAACTAGCGCAACACCGTTGTCGCATGGTTTGGTGGGAGGTGTTGGCGGCAAGTGTGGTGCGGAGTGTTGCCTTTGCCTTTCCAGGTGTGGAGTAGTAGTGTGGCAGAGAGAGTACAGGCACAGGCACAGGCCAGGAAAGCGTTATTCTAGTGCTAGCCTGTCGATTGCCGTCACGTGTGCCTCCGAAAGCTGCCAAGGCATTTCCCTCTCTCCGCCCTCACGCCAGACACATATGCCTCCTCTTCTCCGCCAGAGAAGCCCAGCGGTCCATTTTGAGCGGTCATCCTTTGGAGAAGCCCGGCCACTGTACGGCCACCTCGTCGTGAGGTGCGCCAGGCCTCTGAACGCGACACGCCACACGACACCCGACACCCTTCCGCCGCCGCCCAGTGGTGAGCGCGTACAGACGACGAACGGCGGTCCTTCATCGCAGCACCGCACAGCACAGCACAGCACAGCACAGAACAGAGGAGTTCCGGATGGACGATTCCTAGAGATACCCACGAGAGCATTTCCCATGACCGCGCACCCGCATTCTGTCTAGTATTCATTCTATTGCATTTCTGCCCCTTGTTTCTCCCTTCCAACAATCGCCCTCGCAAAGCCCGTCGCCGCCGTCGCCGTCGCACGCCGATTCTTGCAGCATAAATCCCTCACCCAACCCACCTTCCGGAATGGTATACTACGCGCCACACCAAACACATGACATGTGCTGATCTGCAGCAAAGGTTGTCAGAGCCGATGGCACTAAGTGGGCATGCCAGTCATGTCTGAAGGGCCACCGAGTGAGTGGCTGCACTCATACGGGTGAGTGCCTGCCGTTGACGCCGTGTGCTCCCAGCCGCGCATACCACACACATACATGCCCTGTTCGCTACTGACCCCCGTGCGCCCAGACCGTGAACTGACGCTGGTCCCCAAGAAGGGTCGTCCGGTCACCCAATGCCAGCACTGTCGTCTCGAACGCAAGAAGCGATCCGCCCACAATAAGTGCGACTGCGCCGACGAACAAAAGCTGCATCACTCCAAGGAGAAATGCATCCACCTGCGCGAAGCCGAGGAGCGCGCCAGAGCTGGCTTGAGCGATGCCGACCATAATAAGCTGGAGGAAGACTCGATCCACCTCGCCGCTGTCGCGGAGGAACAAGGCTGCTGCTGCGGACACGGTGGGAAATGCTCGTGCTCGCTTGTCAAGAAGGAGGCTCAGAAGCAAGGCACTACTCCACCTCACGGGCCTGCTGTCCACAAGCCGCGCCTCGAGACAACCAAGTCGGACGGTTCCATCACCGTCTTCGCCAACGGTCACCACAAGCCTGTGCACCGCAAGAACCATGCAGCTCACGAATGTGGCATGCCCTACAAGATGCCCATGAACAGGTCGCACACCGAGCACAGCCTTTCTCCAGTCGCTCGACGATCTGTTGACAGCCTTCCGCTGAGCATGAGCACCAATTTCAACACGCCGCCCGTCTACCACCCACAGCCTCTGGCACCGCTGAACACGGGAAGAAGGCTCTCGAAATCGGAACAGCCATCGCCTAAGCTCAACGCCATGAGTGCATGCAGTGGAGGCCTGAACGATGAAAAGATGTCTGCTATCGACTTCAGCACTCTTGAGCCCATTCAGACCAACCGAAGCATGAATTCGGCGGCCAGCGATTCCATGCAATTCCCTTCCTTCGACCCCATGTCAGGCGTGGCCGACAACTCTTTCGATCCTTGGTCGCTCATGCCCTCATCTGAATCCATCCCAAATAACAATCCCTTCGGTGCATGGCCCACCAGCTTCGACACGAGTAGCATCACACAGCCTGCCTTGACTGCCGCTTCTTCCGGAACGCAGTCCGAGATTGATGAGATCCCTGCTATGGAGGACCTGTACGGCTTTCCCATGCCAAGCATCCAGGAAGATGCCGCCGCCGCCGCTGCTACTGCTGCCTTCAATGCGCTGCCTACAGACAGTGACGCCAGCTCCATCAATCGACGTAGCTTGCCACCAAACTTTTTCGGAAACGCCGACTTCAACTTGGCCAATCTTCCGAACGAATGGCAATCGCCAAGTGGAAGCGTGCATGGGTCTGACGAAGGTAAAAGCAAGCAGAATGGTACCGACCAGGCACTTGGACTCCCCGACGTCTGGTCCACACCGACCATGCCGATGATGTCAGGTATAGCGCGGCGACCATCTCCCGTGACTTCTCACCCAAGCCGTCCTCAATCGCATTCTGTCGGTCCAGGAAGTGCTCCGAACGACGAGCTGATCAGATCACTGTTCCCCGACATCGAAATCAGCAACGCCACTTTCGCCTCGACCACCAGCAGTCCAACAGCGATGGACTCGATTACTTCCAAACGGCTCGGCGGCTTACCAAACGTGACTTCGGCCCCCGTGCCTATGGATGAAGATATTGGCTTTACCACCACCCAGCCCTGGAGCGACGGTTCCCTCAGCGTTCCCAACGACGATTATCCCAGCCCTTTTGATCAGAACTTTGCGAGTCAAAGCTACAGCAACGAAAGCTGGCCTTTTCAATAACAGTAAGAGGGCGGCATCGCATGCCGTCCGCCCTTCATGATTGTGTGTGCGTGCGTAGAACATGACCTTTTTTCTTCGTCACTTGTGGGGACCATCATGATCTGTACGACTTCCTTCATGTCGGCGTCTTTCAAAAGGTGTGCGAGTTGGGCATTTTTTTCGGATGGTTGTGGATCTGGATTGGGGAAGGTATAGATAGTGTGTGTGAGTGATGAATGAAAGATGATTGTGAGAATTCTTCCGCTCAATTTTCCTTCCCTTGCTTGTTAATGTGGAATGAGCACTTGATTGGCTCAATCCTCTTTGCCTGGCAATGTGGAACGAGCACTCGATCGTGTGGGTGATTTCGAGAATCCTTCCGCTCACTTCGCCTTGATCAACGCGAAGTTCGCACAGGATTGTGTACACAAGTAACGAATGAAATATGGATTGCGAGACTCCTTCCACGCAATTCACCTTGCTTGATCAACGCGAAATGAGTCCTCGATTGTGTCTGTAATTGCGAGAACCCCTTTCCCTCAAATTCGCCTCAATCGATATAATAAAATGAGAGGAAGATGATTCACTCGATTATCAGCAGTTCTGAATGTACATGGATGGCGATATATGTATAATGAATGCTTTTTGTAGATTAGACGTCTTGTCATGTCACCCAAAGTCCAAACCTCTAAAAATCCCTATACCCCCTCCCCAACCCTTTCAATTTTCCTTCATCATCAATCATCCTCGCCCCCCTCCCCACACTCCCCGTATCCCTCATCGCTCCAAAAAACGCATACCGTTCCACCCACTCCAAAGAATCCAAATACTTGACACTCTCCCGCAAAAAAGACTCGACCTCTTCCGTCTGCAAAGGTTTTGTTTCCTTCCAATTCGTCGGCGCGAATTCCGTAATCCAGACTTTTTTCGAAGGGTCGAGGGAGTGGTGTCTTAGTACGGAATTGATGAGCGTTAGCGAAAAAAAAAAAAAAAGTAAACCAACGATTTTTTTTTTTGAGGGACGGAAAGGGACGGACATACGTCGCCCAAATATAATCATAAAATTGCCCCAACGTCTCGCCGTACCAATGCAGACATAAAAAATCTATGTCGCTTTTTAATTTTTCCCCGGGCTCGGAGGGGGGCGGGGTTCGGATGTATTGCAGGAATGTGGAGAGCCATTGGGCACCGTCGGGGGAGTTGGAGATTGAGGGACTTCCGATGCGGTAGCCCTGGGAAGGAAAAGAAAGAAAGATGCAGTCAGTAAGGGGAGGAGATGGTGGATGGAAAAAAACGAACTGCTTTTCGAAGAGGTTCGATATGTTTGATCCACACGTCCGCCGCGAGTTCAGGGGACATGTTTGCTTGGGAGGGGAGGTCGGGTTCGTTGAAGGTTAAGACGTAAGGGGATGGAGAAGATTCGAGGATTTTGGGGAGGTGTTCGATGTTGATGTGGTTCCATTGCATGGGGATGAATTCGAGACTGGAAGGGTTGGGGCTTGGGGTGGGAGTGGGGGACCAGTTGTCTAGATAGATAGATAGAGAGGGGATTTGTTAGTCTTTTCTTTTCTTTTTTTTTTCTTTTCTGAAGGAATTTTGTAATTGAGGGGAGGGAGGTGTGCGTACAGATCCAGGAAATTTTAGAGCCGGGTTTTGTGAAGATGTGGATTGGATCTTGGTTTTCGACTGGCCAGCAGAGACCGCGTTTGGATTTGGAGAGTGGAGGAGGAGGAAGAGGAGCTGATGGTGATGATTGGTGGTTTTGGACTTTTTTTAGTAGCTTGTCTGCTTGTTTTTGGAAAACCGCCGACATGGTGAGTGTTGTGGATATTGTTGCTGTCTCGAGACAGCTTGCGTGAAGTGAGGTAGGTTGAAATTTTGCCAAGACATACGACACGCGGCCGCGTCAAACAGTCAAGGCCAAGAAGGGATGGTTGATGAGATATGAGGAACACACATTACAACTTCTGAGTTATCTATCCGAAAAGCAAATGGCACAGCCACATCCACTCACGCTGCAAGATCGTTCGACGTCGGGGCGGCCTCTTGCTCTATACATTAGAACCTCATAGACCATCTCTCCCAAAGGCACCCTGCGCCAGCGAATTCAAATACCCATACCTCGTGATCATGGTGGGATCAAAGTTGCCCTCATCAGTCCCAACAGCAGCATCAGCAAGGTTGTGAAGTCCATTACCCTGCTGTATCATCTTCTCCTTCTTTCGCGTTACCAACTCCCGCACCGCACCATCCCAACCCTCGCTTTCTTGCTTGCCAGCTAGACCTCGTCCCTGACCAAGAGCTTCAATCATCTGATCAAGCCCCTTCATGGCCTCGGCGCGAGTCTTACCCAGGTCACACAGCTCGCACAGAGTCATGGCGGCCAAAGCGCCAAAGTGGTGGTTGAGCGGTGTGACAGGTGTCATCCGGCTATTAAGCATGGTCGCCACCTTCACAGCATGACCCACCAGATCTGTCGGCTCGCTCATCGGATTGAGACGCTTGATGAGGAGGTGGCAATGATGATAGCTCAAATGCACCAGGTTCAAAGAGCCCCACACTGACTCCACCGACTCTCGAAAGCGGTCGATCTCACCCGCCAACGTAAGACCAAGCAAAGAAGATGCCGGGTTGGAAGGCGCCATCACATCTGTAGAGGGTGTCTTGGTTGTTGTCAAAATCGCAGCAAGATGCCCTATGATGAATGATAGCCTGGCCAGATTGTATGTCGATTCTCCCAGCAAGATCTGATCTTCAGGCAATAGCACAATACTATTCTCGGGAAGTTTGAGCAGATCCGCTGTTGAAGAAGCATGCCACCGATCAAGGATGAATAGCACCCACCAGACGCGCCGAGCCAGTCTTTCCTCCGAGTCTCGGTCGCCTTGTATCAGTGATTGACTTGACGTGCGGATCACGTGGATCTCGAGCTGACCAGCTACACCAGCAGCACGTCCAAGCCATTCTGCTCTACTTGGACCTGCTTGGCCTCGTATAGTTGCTGGACCGTGGTTGTCGCTTTCTAACGCCATCATGATCAGCGTCTGCAGGTACACGAGATTCGTTGCGTTGTTATGTGAGCTTGGGTTGTCAAACGGATACTTTGCGAGCAATTCCGCAGTCTTCTTCAATGCCTGAGCGTAATTAGGATTAGGCTCAAGATTGGTCGTAGGGAAGGTACGCATCAGACAGTCGAGTGCGGCCAAAAACGCTTCTCGCAATGATGCCGGGCATTCGCTCAACCGCTGCTGCAAACGGTTTTTGTTGTTTGGCAGTAGCGGAAATGTCTGGTGTATAATACGATAGTACTCGTCGATAACTGATTCATCCCAGTCAAACGTCTCAGGTGCAGGAACGTTGCTCTCGGCATCAAACGCCAGACCGATAGCCTCTCCACGGTTGTCGTTGGATGCTCCATGCCGCCAGAATGGTTGCATAGCTCCTGCCTGTGGCACTGGCGCCTGAGCGGGTACGTATTGGGGCGAATACTGAGATGCTGTCATGGGTGCTGCCGATGCAGGAGGTTGACCAACATGCAGCGCTTCTGCGGTATCGTGCGTGCGCTTGTCGCCAGCCCTCGGATCTTGCACCAGGAGAGGATCGTGATTGCCATATTGCTGCAGACCTTCCATGGCTTGATGAAGCTGCTGGACCTCATAGCGGTGCTGCTGTTGCATGTGGCCCGGATGCACCGACTGCTCCAAACTGTTCAATCGCTCAGCCAGCTCCTTGATGTATCCTTTGCTCGGCCCTCGCTTCATAGGCTGTCGACTAAACGCACATCTGGCACCTGTCCGGGCGCAGTTGGTGCACGGTACAGCACCCGTTTCGTCCACGGCGTCGCAGCGAATCTTCTTCCGCCTGCACTCATCGCACGCCCGACTGACCTTGCTCCGTTTGTTTGGGTTCTTGTCTGGTATAGGTGGCGCTGAGTCTGGTGTGCCATTGTGCTGTGCGTATGCGACTGAGCCTTGTGGCATGGCAGCCGATGCTGCCTCGCCGGGTTGAAGCATATGCGCGGGCGGTGCGCCGAATCTACCGAAACTCCCCATCGCATTGCCTTTACTCGAAGGGAAGTTTGAATTCTCATCCTGCGCATGTTCTCTTCGATCGGCATAGCGGTAGTCTGGAGACTGCTGTGCGCTCTCTGTCGCGGAAGCAGTTACATTCGCTGTGGCTCCTTCGGAGGTCCCGGACGGACCTTGCTCGTGCCGTTCTCCTTCTCCTTGTGCGCCGTGTTCATATTGCGCTGAAGCTGGATTCGGACCTGGACGCGCGGCCTGCTGCAATGGCTGGTAGAAAGGCAAGCCGTTGATTGCGTTGGCGGGGGATGGATAGCGCTCTGTCTGCTGCGCCTGCTCACCGGACTCGGCCATGTGTGAGTGACTCCGAATGCGATCCAAGAGTTCTAGTCAGTATGATCGCGTTTCGCGCCTGCCAGCCTACCGTGTGTGGTTGCTGGTGTGGATTGTTCTGGCGTGACTTGCGACTCCGCCCTCTCTCTCTCACAGCCAAGCAATGTGGCTAGCGTGTCGAGAAGCATCTTTATCGATGGCTTCGAACGCGAGCTATTGCCTACTTTTGCTGGTGCTAGTACACTCGGCCAAAGTCCTTGACGTTGACAGGTGCTTCCAGGAGGAATCTATCTAATCGGAATCTCGACCTCGCGAAGTCATGCTGGATGATTATTCCGCCGATCCGTTTCATCCTATCTCCATCCATTTCCAGCGGCAGCGGAGGTCTGCCTCACACTTCAGTGCCATGTCGCTACTGCAGAAGGTCGGCATTGTAACTGAATGAATACACGTTCGTTGGGCAGACAGCCGTTGGAAGGATGTCCATTCTAGGCCAGCCTGCACGTTGCCTCACAGTCGTGTTACACGAATATCTAGGTCGCTGGCAAGGATATACACTGTGAAATCGTCTATACTCACGCCGCAACCTCTCTTCATCATTCCATCAGTCAACGGCACTCCTCTCGAAAAAGAGATAAACAGCCCAACTACTGCAATCTCGGCGGATACAACAACCTCCCCTCCATCCCCCCATCAACCTGCAAATTCACACCACTCAAATGTCCAGATAGTGTCTGACTCGCCATAACAGCAATCTGATTCGCAACATCCCTCGGTCTCCCAACTTTCTGCAACGGAGTCGTAGCCAAAGCCCTCTCAACAAACTTTTCGTCGTTCAAAACCTCCTCAACAAGCGGCGTAGCCACCCATCCAGGATTCACACTATTGACCCTGCCTTTGGGCGCAACATGTACGATTTCGTTCTTGAGCGTGGGAGTCAGCCCGTACATGAGTGCAGACTTGGAAGCAGCGTAATCGCCGTGGGCGGCTTCTCCGAATTTTCCAGCTGTGGAACCCACTGTCACATATCAGTATATCAGTAAAACATCCGAAGGAGGGATATGGGATGTTCACCGAAAATAATATTCGCTTTCTCCTTAACCTCCTCACCAGCACCTCTAAGCGCCCTCAAAAACTCCCTACACAACAAAAACGGCCCCGTCAAATCCACATCAATCGTATTCTTCCATTGCTTAAGATCCATATCCGCGACATGCCTGTTGGAAAAAAAAAATCAGCACACATCCAATCAAAACCACCACCTCACTCATATATCACTTAACGCACGCATCCTTCTCCGGCCAAACCCCATGATTCACAACCAAAACACTGACAGCTTGTCCAGAATTCTTCTCAGCAGCTTGGACAAAAAGTTTCTGAACGGCGTCCTCGTTTCGAACGTCTGCTTGCACTGCAGTAATCTTTCCGGAAAGATGGGCGAGGTCTCCGAGTTTGGAATTGTAGTGTGCTGTCACTCGTGCTCCGAGTTGGAGGAAGACTTTGGCTGTTTCGAGACCGATGCCGCCTGCCGCTCCACTGATATGGGTTATTAGCTGGTGGTTCTTATGATTGGTATTGGGAGGCGTGACGTACGTGATTAGGACGTGGACGTCATTGAGACCGAAATCTAGGGACATGATTGGGACGATGTTGTTGATGGTACTGCGAGTCGATTAGCTGTTATGTTGTAATTGATTCTGATTGTGATGATGGATAAATGGCATTGGAGTGTCTCCGCTTCGTTCTTCTCCAAAGGCGGGGCTGTTCCTGGCCGATTCAACTGTATTGGCCTGTACACAAGAGCTGTGCATGAAAACTCGGATCGTGGAACGTCGCCCTGTGAATATGTTCCTGCTTTGTTGTAGGGCGTGGAAACAGCATTTAACATGATGGAGATGTGGTTGCCAGTTCCCAGAATTTCATGTATTTGCAATTCTTAGCAGTATCGAGTAATGCCCCAGTCTCATACTCCCTATCCTGAGAACTGCGCGTGATTGCGTGCCCTGCGGAATGACAATCGTTGACCTGACTTTTCGTGCTCTCGAGCTGTGTACGTCCATCGTTATTGAGCCGAAGATTCCATCTGCTCCGCCCAAGACCCCCCAGAAGGCCCACGGGTATCTGGCAATGTCTTCGATTGATCTAGCTTCTCAACCTTCGATGCTGGCAGTGCGGGAAACTCTTCCGGTCGAGGGGCGTGCTGTTCCTGTAGTCGTCCTCCTCTCCCTCCTCTCCCACTACCTCTCCCTCTTCCACCACCCCTCGGCTCTTGGTAAAGATATTCCCTCCCATCGTCATAATCCTCACGATCTCCAGCAAAGCCACCCTTCTTATCAAATCTCCCTCCCTTCCCAAAGTCATCCTCGCGCTTTTCCGCGTCCCATTCACGACCCTCCATAGCCTTAAGTTTTCGTTGTCGATTCTTCTCCCTTTCACCCATCATCTGCTGTCGATCTCTTCTTTCCTCTTTCTTGCGTTGGTCAGCAATCTGCTTGGCTTGCTGTTCTCTCTCAGCGAACGACGCAGCATCAGCTTCTGCGCGCGCATGAGCGGCTGTGAGTGAGGCATTCTTTATCTGAATACGGGCCATCTTCTCTGCCAGTTCCTCTTCCGTCAGCTTGGGTTTTGGAAGTCCACCGGCTGCTGATCTGTCGCCGCGAACAGCTTGTGGTGTCTCCTTCCGTGGTCCAGAGGGTGCATTTTCAGGAGGAGCGCTTTGAGGTTGTGCCTGTTGTTGAGGACGCGCATTTCGTGACTTCTGAGGCTGTCTACCTTGACCCGTGGTCTCGATCCTTTCTGTGGTGTCTCTAGCTTCATTCACGTTCCTGCCTCGGCCACGACCCCTTCCACGACCTCTTGCTGAATCAGGAGCCGTCCGAGGTGGCTGCGCATGCGTAGGTTGTGTTTGTGGTACTACTACGGGCTGAGCGGCTGGAGTGAAGTCCTCGCTGAAAAGGTCGTCATCGCAACGTATTCGCATAGACTCTTCTGCCGGAATGACTTCGCTGAAGAGGTCATCTTCTTGTGGGCCAGTTTGGCTGAAATCTTCGACTGAGAAAGCATCGGGCGGCGCTTCTGTGGTCTCTGGCTTAAATGCAGAGGCTGCACCAGACAGATCAGATGCTGCGGACTGGGTGGTGTTAGACTGGCGATTGTTAGCAGTATTGCGGACTTGAATTGGAAGGTCTCGTGCCTGATCAGGCTCTTCAGGCGCCGTGGCCCATATCGAGTTGTTCATGCCGATGTATTATACTGTATGATTTTATGCAAGCCGCACTCATCCAATGCACAGAAGATTACCGTAGGCTCAATAGTGAGGAACTAGAAATGCAAGGAGAGGAGAAGTCCAATTTGAAGAGGCGGGTACGAGCTGGGATATGTAGTCAATGCTGAAGGACGGTCTGACAGCTGCTATCAGCAGCGTGCTGTACAACAATATCGCTATGGAGTATCCAAGCCGTGTACTCATTTCTCAGTGAACTCACAGAGTAGCCGGCTAGCTCTCATGTCAATGGGTTGTAGAGCACACTGAAACGCGAATCGGTCAAACTGTGGCGCAGCTATTGCTGTGGCGTTTGCTCTTGCTCGCTCTCGCTCTCGATGTTGCGTCACTGGCACGCACCAAGACCATAAGATCTTGTTCGTATGGTGTGTTCGCAACTTCTCCCACCATTCTCCTCCAAGAAACAATGCGAAATGTCGAAACAATCTTCCTCCACCTTCTCGACTTCCAGCTACAGCTACTCAAGCTCAAGCAGTAGCAGCACCTCGGAAGGGGTCACTACGGGTTCGCGCTCGGCGCAACATGTCTATACCGACTCTGAAGGCAACACAACTGTAAAGACGGCCAATCAAAATCTCGGAGAACCAGTGATCCAAGACACTCGTCACTTCGATTCCAGTGGACAAGAGAGAGTCGGTGCTTTGGGAAGTTCTGGTGCAACTACTAGTCGCAGGATCGAAGACGTCAGCGATGAGGATCAGGCCAGGAGAGATCGAGAGTACGAAGAGCGTATGGAGGATGAGTGAGTGTAGCCTGAGCCGGAATACAATTCTCCATGCTGACTTCGATCAGGTACGCCAAGCGTGAAGGTGGTGCGTGAGCAAAGCAGCAGAGGTTGCCAAGTCAGTGCGACCTTTGTAGATCGATGTGTGGTTTCTTTAGTGTGACAAGAGGATGTAATGCTGTACAGTAGCGCAGGATTGCAACACTAGCTAGCAACCTCGTTCTTGTCTTCGAAGTCCAACAGATATGGGTCCTTATAGTGCTTGACATAGGCAGGTCTGCTCAGACTGTTCCCAGCGACTGTGATATCCGTTTTGATGTCGTCAATCAGGCTCTGCATATCCACGTAGTCAAGCTCTGGGCGTATAAACCCAAGTATTGAGACGTTCATATGGCTACCATAAAAGTCCTTCTCGAAGTGATGCATGATATGCACTTCGACACTGCGCACAGTATTCTTGTAAAATGGATTCCATCCGATGGACATAACCATGGGGTATACGGCGCCCTTGTCAGCGCCCTTCTGGCTACCCTCATCCTTTCTATTTTGCTCCAATATCACAGCATTCAGCCTCTTGTACGTCTCTTCGGCCGCAAGATCGTATTTGGTATCGGTGCCGGGCGTGTGCTGAGATGTGACCTGAGAAGGCGAGAGGCCGGCCCAACCAAAGTAAACACCAGACTCTACATCTTCGTGTCCACCAACGGAAAGCCCGGAGAGAGGGATATTGGCAGTTGGTATACCGAGCTATTGGGAGCGCAACGTCAGCTTCAACATGCAGAATATGTGAAACAAAGGAGCGCGTGCTGCTGCGCGGCGGCAGTGTATTGGTATGACGGCGGCAAAGTGCAGATGACACGCTGACTGCTGCACCGAATACTCCCAGGATGACGGCCACACGGTGCTGGAAAAGCACCTGCGCATAGCCTGTGAGACCAACGTGACAAACACGCGCTGGCTTTCAGGTCCCAGCGGTAGGGTGCGGCATGACAGCGGCTGATAGCTCGAACATCAGCCAAACCTCCTGCGAACACCCTTGCGCTGGTCGACTGGCAGCAGTCGTATAGTGTTGTGATGTTGTGGTATGGAAGGATGCGCGGCGAAGCAGCAAGCACGTAACCTCGAAAGCCGGTACTCACATCTTTGCTGCCACGTCCAAATCCTTTGATTACTTTGCCGTCAAGCTTCAATGGAAATGGAGGTTCTGGTCCACTTGAAGGGCCAGCAACTGTTGGGCGAGGACCGTCTGGACGCATCGCGATTGTTGAGCTCGTAAGGGTGAGTGGTGTATCGTTCGTTGCATTGTTCAAAAAAAAAAAAGATTCATTACATCTTCGACAGTGGAAGAGAGGTGCACCCGACGGTCCCGACCTCGGCGCGCGAGCTTCACACTTATTTTATCACTCAGTCGCACGTGATAGACACACATTCGAGACACAAGTCTCTGTATTATTAAAGAGTTCTCTCATGTATTATTAAGGAGTTCTCTCGTGACAACGTATTATGTCTCTGGCTGACTCTAATCAAGACGCTCGCCATGCACTACGTATCGTGCAGCATGCAGTCGTCAATGCCGTTAAACCTTTCTAGACTCCGTAATCCAGGGTTACCGCCTTGTTGCAACCGTTCCAGACGGTAGTCGATATGCATATATAGTGGTCAACGACCCAACACCTTCGCAATATCAATCGCATGTACCACAAACACGCTCTCATATGACAGGGAGGAACTATCATGTGTCAGTCTCGTATAGTTCAGAAAGTGGCCGGGATTAGCAAACTTACATTCATGACAATCAGCATAGGAATGTCGAAGACATCGCGTTTCACGGTCCAGCACATTTGACATTCGACACGGCCATCGCGCTCTCCAAGCGCGTGCATGCCGGCCTCGCCTCTGATCAATGGCTCGGTCTTTTGCTCTCCATATTTTCTGGCGCGTTTGCCATCGTCAGCGACATGGTCGTTGGGTCCCCAGCCAGGGTCTTCCTTGGTGCGATACTTCAGTAGTGAACATGGAGCGTCCATAATCGAGGTCCGAGATGCGCCGAATGCCAGCACCGAAAAATCTTCGTAGAACTGGACCACGCTGTCCTCGTCCATGACCTCAGCCAAGAACACGGGTTGAGGCCGTCCTGGATCCGCCTCGATGTTCGTTATCCTGGGCGTCACCGCTCCTCTAGAGCTAGTGCCTGTCTGCGTACCAGGGGAGGATCCGCTAGTGTTGACGTTCAGGTTGGGTTCCTTTCCAAGCAGAACATCTCGTCTCCAACCGGTGACGAGACAGAACTCCTTGCTCACTGCTGCGATTTCGCCAGTCCTTCGGCATATGACGGTGGGAGTGCCGTAGTGGTTCACGAAAGTTTCGTATTCGCAAAGTGTTCGCTGGAAGCACTTCTCCATAAATATTAGATCGTCGCGGTTGAGGTGCTGATTGCATGAGATGAAAGAAGGCCGAATCATGCCCAAAGCTTTGGCAATGCGCAAGACCTTCTTCTGTGGGAATCGCTTCTGTAAGAGAGCCGTGAGTGCGTGAAATCCCTGGGTATATGAATATGGTTCTGTAACAGTTGTGTAGACCTCCGAAGTATTGCGCCGCCGTTTTCGATCCATTTCAATATGAGGGTCACCAGGAAAAGGCGGTTGCTTCCGCGAAAACTGTTGCGCCTGAGAAAGGCTCTGGCGTAGCAACTGGTCAGACTGATTGTTTTGATCTGGTTGGGCAAATTGTGTCTCTGGGGACTGGGTTGCGGATTGATAACCCGTGAAATCTTGATTTTGTGAATGTGGACTCGCACCTGTGAGCGACGAAGCTTGTTCGCCGATAGCATAAGCCTCTAGGCCATTGTTCTGGTTCCCCCAGATATTGGTCGCACTGCTTTGCCGCGAGCCTGCGTTTGGAACGTTCTGCCATGACGGAAAGCCTTGACTGTAGCCGCCGCCAAAGCCTGCATAGTGTGAGCCGTCATATGAAACGCTGCCCTGGTTTGAGTGGCCGCCCATCTGATTCATCGAGTCCATGTCAGGTGTGTTCACGGCGCCCGAAGAAATATGACCCAGCATGCCAAACTCAAGCGCACCATAGTGGTTGCCAAAGTTGAGGTCTGATATGTTGAAGTTGAATAGAGATGGGTCGTTGGCATCAAAATAGGCAGTGTCAAATGATTGAGCTGTGCCTATCGATGGAGTCTGGTCAAGATTGCTGTTGAGCTCCTGGTTTGGAGATACCTGCTGGCTCGGCGTTGATTGGTATTGTGTGGGCGTCTCAACGGTCGGGGCTGAGCTGAAGTCAGGTACCATACTGGTGCTTTCCATCATTGGCGGGCCCATCGAGCCCTGCTGTTGAGCGTGTGTATATTGTGGGAATGCACCAGCCGCGCTCGGTGGGAAGTATGCTCCAGACTGAGTGGCAGACAATCCATGGGGACTGATGTTGGCTGGTCCAGGTACAGCAGTCAGGCTTTGTGGGCCATTGATGGCATAGTTGTTGGCGGCGTAACCAGGAACAAGGGCTTCTGGGGGCGCATCATGAAGGTACTTGGCCTTCTTGCGCACTCCGTCATGGCATTGGTCCTGGAGGCCTCGCTTGATGCATCTCAGACACGGACGTTCATCACCTAGTAGTTATCAGCTGGATGCCCATATTGATCTACGCCTGGTTGGGGCTCGCTCGCCAATGTGGAGGACTTACCGCATGTGAGATGGGCTCGTTGGCAGGCGAAGCAGGCTCGCCTAGCTTTCTTTCGTCGAGGGCGCGAAGGGTCCTTTGCGTTGGTTTTGGCAGTCTGGCTGGAGTTGGCACTGCCATTACCTGCTTGGGCGTTGGGTGACTTCTCCTCGGTCGAGGCACGCTCTTGCTTAGTCTCTTCTGCCATGATGCCGGAGGGGTCTTGCTCGGTGCCAGGTTCTGGAGAAGGCGAGGCATCTTCGGCGTCGGCGTCGGGCGACATATTAACCCTCCCGCACTTGGACAGCCAGCACCAGCACGAGGGCCCCTAGGATGATGGCGTGGATACGCAGGTTGCGTTGCGCACAGGCCTCGTGCAAAGCTCGCGACCCACGTTGCTGCTGTGCTGTGCTGTGCGTATCCGTCCGTTGGTGTTGGCTCGAAAGGGCAGAACCGCCACGCTGGACAACGACGGATCACGCGTGCGCGAAGATTACACTGTCTGTGCTCGCTGCTTGTACCACGCTGCGCTGCACTGCGCTGCACTGCACTGCTGCAAATAACTTCAGTCTGCGATGGCGAGACAGCTCTTGCGCTGGCCGTCTTGCCAAACGTCGTGTCGCCCTGCTTCGAGACAGCCGGACTCACGCAGCAGCCTGCGCGCACTCCCAGCACACCCCCAAGACACTCGTTCGTGAGGCGCTCTCACAGCGCTCGCGAATGGCGGCCGCGCGGTGTCACGTCCGTTGCCAATAAGCAGCAAGCAGCGCACGCATGCGGCGGATCAGTCCGGCACGAGGGAATGGGACGCTGCTGCTGTGATCAGTCGCAAAGGCGTGTGCGATTGGCAGCGCAGCGCAGCGCAGCGCATCAGGCCCGAGGAAGCGTCTCGGTCTGGCGTCGTGTAACTTCGCTTCTATTCACGCAGCGCAGCGCAGCGCAGCGCGCAAAGGCACGGCGTGTGCGATTCCCAGCGCGAGGGACCTGACGGCCACGAGGCGATCAAGATCAGGTGCTGCGTACTGTCCTGCACCGTACGGCGCTGCCCTGCCCTGCCCTGCCCTGCACGGTATTATTGTCTGTGGCCTCAGGGCCTCACTGCTGTAGCACGCAGCGAGCTCGTATCTCGCTCTTGTCGCGGACTGAGACAATCGTGTCGGCCCGCCGTGGCCTGCGATGCGATGATGCGCGCGAGAATAATAATCTCTCTCGGAGGAGCAGTGACCGTGACTCGACTCGACTCGACCCGTCCTGATCGGCAGCAATATACTGCACGGCACGGCACTGCACTGTACCTGATCCCAGCGCATGCTCTCCGCGCAGCCTGCGACCGCCGCCGTCTACTGGTGCGAGCTCAGCCAAGGCCCAAAAGGTGGAGTAGTCAGCTTGGTCCGAGTTTCGCTGCAGGTCAGGTCAATCAAGCCTCAAGGTTCCCTCCCGCCGCCGCTCCACAGTCCACAGTCCACACTCCACACAACGGCATCTGCCATCGCCATCATATCACTCTCCCTGCGCGAGACTCGTCTCCTTCGAGCCGCCCGCAGACGTAAACTGTCCGCCCCCTTCTCGAGATTCGCAGCCGCCGCTGTCACCGCCTTTCTGGGGCCGAGCGCAGCGGTATAGTAGAAGCGCCTGCGCGCCGAGGCAAGGGCATCGGCATCGGCGCCGTGTGATCGTGAGTGGCAGACATCTGGCCATGCTCCTGTGTTGCTCCGCAGTGTCACGTGGCAGCTCTGACGCAGCGAGTCTGCCGCCAAGGCGCCGACCTGCGAGCACGACAGCATCGATCCCAATCTCCAACCTCTACCCTGTGTTCTACAATGTCGCCGCAAGATACGAGCCATGTGCTATCTACAGCCACGAGTCTTCTGCCTCTCTCTTCTGTGCTGGGACAACCGTGAATGCACTGCGGTGGAGCCTCTGGAATGCTGGCACGCTGAGATGCAGTACTACCACTCCTATCCGCTATTTGTAGTATCGACTATCGACCTACCATTGCCAACCATCTACGCTTTCCTGATCCGGCTACCGTGCCAGCGCAAAGCGCGATTCGCCCCTGTACTTCTTCCCACAGTAGAAAAATAGGACGGCTTCAAACGTCAGTATCAACGCTTTACCATGGCGCTGGAGAGTCGTCGACACTTACGGAACGGCGTCATCGCCAGGGCCAGGAACCTAGTTCGGCGATTAGCACACGTTCGTTTACCCGTCCCTCGAACATGCTCACCCAAGGAGCGTCGTCGCCCATTGGTACCCGAGTCCTGTTTGCAAATCAGTTGACCGCTCTTTTGACGAAACGCCTGGAATGGCAACTTGCCTTCAAACATTTGCACTCCGAATAATGGCCAGCCTATTGCAGCACGTCAGTCAGGCCCAGGCACACCCGTCTAGGCGCAGGATCTTCCGGGGCTGTGGAGCACGCCCTGGATCTTCTTCAAGCACCGACTGTTAAGTGGCACTCAATAATGAGCCCGAGCGCAGGAACAAGACAGCCTCCAGTCAATCCTGAGGCCGAACCGACCCAGCCTCCACAGCCCTTGCTCCCACATTAGTGACTTACCTGCGGCAAAACTCGACCTTGCGAATGAGTTGGCCGCCAAAGCAGATGCGGCGTAAAGAGGATAGCTGGCGTTTGTGAGCCAACAGCACACATAGAATTCGCCTCAGAAGTGGCTTGATGGGTGAACTTACGCCTCAACCAGGAACGTGAAAATGCCACTAAAGCAGCTACAGTAGTGATCCCCCATCATTAGCAAGCTTCTGGAAGAAGCCCTGCGAGAATCACTCAACCACTTACAAAATGTTGCCTAGCCCAAAGAAGATGGAAAAGACGATCGGCACTGTGCGTGTTCCTCAGCATATGCAAGAATCTTATCGATCGCGCGAAGGCGAGGACCCACCTATCCAATGGACGAAGGAAAATGTCCTGCATTGAAATCAGCACGGCCGCGTGGTCATACGAGGCGGAGAAGTGTACTCACGTCCAACCAAAGCCTTTCGAAAGCACGTGTTAGTCCTGGCATCTGTATGTTGTGACAAATGATGAACACCACGTGAACCTACCGAATAGGCTGACCGGAACAATCATGGCACCTCTGATGTTTGGAAACTGCATGTCAGCACATCGAACTCGTGTCCGGTAGTTTCAGTGAGTGAGCACACAGACATACAGAATTGTGGGAGGTAACCGAAACTCGGGCTCGCTGACACCGTCGTTGTTCTCCACGAGTCGAATGTAATTTTTCCGCCACAATGGATCGCAGGAGACACCTGCAAGCATCCCGATAAACAGCCCTGTCGTTGTCGTTAGTGCGTCGCAATAGGTAACTAATTCGGTTCGTTTTCAATACCAAGAAACGTCAATCCCGTCTGCCCTGATGGTGTGTGTATGTGTCAGCTGTCATCGTTCTCGCAATGAGGGTACGGTAACATCGAAGCACAGTCCATACATTCATCGAAACCATGATTGTTTTGGAACACGACCGCGAATGCCTGCATCATACGTATTAGCCGCCTGGCTCGTTCTCAATCAAAGCACGATGATGCAAACATACTCCAAAGAACCTGAAACGCGCGATCGCCGAAAAAATTAGCACGTGGTCATCCAAAACCCATTCCGCTGGGTGTCTTGAAGAACGAACAGATAGAGGATTCCTGTTTTCCAATTCTGGTACTCAGTCTACGAGCATGTCAACATTCATGCAGGGAAGTCCAGAACTTACCTAGTAGGATTGCGGATAGAAGACACAGATTTAGACACATCTGTTCGAAGAATAGTAATTGGAATGGACGGATGCAAGACCATAGGACGGTTCTAAGAACAGATCTGTTCAGGATTTCGATTGGAGCTTTCCACTGATTGTTGAGGTTTTTTTTTAGTGCTGGTCGTTGAGGAAGACGCATGAGCTGACGACTTACGCGCTGGTCTCCCGTTTCTTGACGGAGCTTGATGGCTTTTCGCCGGAGGAGGACTGGAGCATCTGGATGGTGGGAGTCGAGTGTTAGCACACCTCGCATTTCGATCTTGAGGGGCTGGACATGGACTTGCACGTCTCTGGAACAAAGACCACGAGTAGAAGCCATTGGACACCGGCCCATATGATTAGAACATACTACGCAAGAATCAGCCTACGATGTTACTTGTGGTAATGTACACGGGACGGGAACAGAAATATTCGCTGCTCATCTGGAACTATTCTTGCTGGTTCGCAGACACAAGCATCGAGAATCGCAATCGAAGCAGAGTGCACATCACTCCCATGCGAGCCATCCGTTTGAGGAAAATAATCGCAATATCGACTTCATCCGTGTTCCAGCTCTTCGGCCTCCGCATCTCGTCGTGAACGTAGTAACTTTGCTCAAGCAGTATGCCGGACATGACTTTAATGATCACCGACAGTGAATTGCTGCCCAGGTATGTATTGTTCATGCTACCACTCAAGCAACATTCGTTCCATCGATGCCAGAGGATCGATTCTCGACTCGTCTGGTACATCACTCGCTGGTGGCAACAAAACAGAAGAGGAGAGACAACTTACAAATGTCCATCGCCAATCAGCATACTGATTGATAAAGCCTGAACTCCCAGTCAGCAATCGCACAAGCATACAAACCTTCACCAAACCGAGTCTGTGACAGAAACCAGCATCTTCGCAAAGCCGTGAAGCCAACACTAACCTCCCATCACAGGACCTGCAACAACACCAACATCAGCTCATCAAACCACTTCCCAAATTCCCTTCCACACCTCAACCATTCACTCACCCAACTCCGGCCCCACAAACGGACTAGCCGTATAAACCATCATCGGCGCACTCAACCTCTCCTTGCCAAACAAATCCCCCACCGTTCCCCCGGCGACACTCAAAAACGCCGAACCCGCCAACCCATCCAAAAACCGAACAAAAAGCATACACGTAACATTATTCGCCACCGCGCACGGCACCAACCATACCAAGAACATCCCAAAAGCACAGATATACACGATCCTCCTCCCGTAGAATTCCGAGAGGGGGCTTAAAATCATGGGACCGAGACCGAGGCCGCAGACGAAGGTTGTGAGGCCGAGTGTGGCGACTTCGCGAGATATGTGGAAGTCGCGTTCGAGTTGTTTGTAAGTTGATGTGTAGGCGGCACTTGTGCAGGTGACGCAGAGGGATGATATGGAGATTATGATGACGATGAGCCATTTTCTGGGGGTTGGGAGGTTTTTTGGGTTGTAGGGGTCGTCTTCGCCTGAGAATGAGACTTCGTAGGCTTTGTCTGGTGGGTCGAGGTCTTTGCTATGGGTGCCTTGTTCGATTGGAGGTTCTGGGTCGATTTGATCGATTGTGTAGCCGTCTTGGAGGTGGTAGGAGCGTTGGGATGGAGCTGAGGAATGTGAGCGGGAGGGTTGGAGGGGAGGAGGGGAGAGGTGATTTTGGTGGTTGGGGGTTGAGCTTTGTTGGGTGTGTTGTCGTGTATTGCTTCGTAGATCTCGTTCGTCTTCGTCTTGGGATTCGGTGTCTTCTCCACGTTCATCTACTTCTTCTTTGCTCCTGCTTTCTTGGCTTGGAGATGTTTGCTGCTCTTGCTCCAATGCTTGTTTCTCTAAATCCATGTCGATTGGAATCTTTTCTGGAGCCATCGTGATTTTGTCCGAGAGCTCGCGCGCAGTTGTCGGCTATCGTGAGTGAATCGAGAGTTCAGAAAAATGCTGGCTATGCCATTCGACGCGCTGAAGGCGTTGTCGAGGCAATGGCGAACTGGTGACAAGAAACAATGACAAGGAGAATGAATTGATGGACGCGTCAAGATGTTCTTGATTGGATGGAAATGCAGAATAAGAGCTCTCCGACAACCTACCACACCTCCCATGAGTGCAAATTTGTTGATTGGACATGTGCGGCACCACTTGCGGTACGTCACAGAGTGGAAGAGTGGATGTGCGCTACCTTAGTCTGACTAGTGCGAATGATGTGCAGACATCCTCTTATCCCTTAGCCGCACGTACCGGTCGGCGCTGATGCTCGAGATTGGAGGTCATCAAACATGATATAGGGCGCGGGGCAGCGCGAACCCTCTCGACTGATTCGAAAGCGGATCTACGAAATCCGTAAACTCGGCCTCGCCCATTACAGTACAGCAACGCGAGTGTGGGCCAGTGTCAGATAGCCTCGGCCGATAGCGAACAAACACCAGGGGCATCCATACTGCTTCGCTTTGTCGGCCAAGTTGATAGGGTAAGCCAAGGACGCCAGTCTCCGGCAGCAAGTGCATGCGGCATTGTAGTCTATCACACCGCAAATATTGTTTACGTAATCGGCCTCCAAGTCGCGATGTAATAGTCTGTCAGCAGGCCCTTGATGACTGGGACTCAGTCTTTCCCTGTAAGCTTTATTAGAGACACGTCAGAGATGGCATGGATCTCTAAGAGCGCTTCTTGATGGAACGCGTCATGGTAACTACAAGGTAGGTGGTGAATTGGCCTGACATCGAGACACCACTTATGGCCATAACTTACGGCAGCACACTCTAGAGCAACTCTGTTTGACGCCAGTTGAGCGTGAAGATGCTTTTCTTGGGCTCATCCGCTCCACGCGTCTTGGTAGGACTGCCATGGTCTGCTCACGAGATATGTGCCTGGAGACCTCGATTGCCCACAGCCATGGCTCGTTGCAGCTCGCGCTCTTCCTCGCGGAGATTCCGCTTCGCTCGAGCTTCATCTTTTTGACTTTGTTGTCGCTCCTCTTCGACTTTACGCTCCCGCTCTGCCATGGCTTTTTCGCGACGTTTTCGCTCCTCGCGCTTCTTTTCATCTTCCGCTCGCTGCTCGTCACTCCTGTCACAATCATCAGGCGCAGGAGGCAGCTTCTTGATGAACAATTCGATGACGGAGTCTCGGACAACCGGCGGAAGACTTATAAAGTGAAGATGAGAGAGCAGTTGCTGCGGCAAGGAGTCAAGCCTTGTGTCCCGGTTCAAGGCCTTCAAAGGCAAGCTCTTCAAAAGCACTTGCAGATCCGCTTTGCGTGTGCTTTCGGGTAGCTTTAGTCTACTGATGTGGTCGCGATAAAGCTTTTCTCGATCTTTGTCGCTGAGCTTGCGGTCGTTCATTTCTCCTTCGCGCTTGTACTTGCGTTTGAACTCTGGCCAGTATAGCTTCGGGGTCGCCTTTGCCTGTAGGAACGCCAAGTAGGGAATTTTAGGATCAAGCTTCTCCATAGCTGCCCTTTCAGCCTTGAGCTCCGCTGCCCGGTCTCTGGCCCACGCATCGAAGACTTCTCGTCGTGCTTTCATATTTGGCAATACTGTATATCGATCATCGTTTAGGATGCTGGTATCCGACTCGTCCGCAATGATCTTCTCCCAAGGAGTGAAAGGGCTGATCTGGTAGTCGTATAGCAAGTCTCGGAATAGGTTGACAGCATCCTCACCACTCAAGTCGAGGCCTTCTGCGCCTTCTTCCCAACCAGCTTCAGGTTCTTCGCCATACTCGCCTGGATCAAGTCCGTACTCTTGACCCATCTGTGCCAATTGCCACTCAATGTCGTCTTCGCCAAATTCAACTGGAGCGTCTTCTTGTGCCTCGTCGCCTTGTTCTGGCTGCGATCCTTTTTCTGTAGATTGCTGTGCCTCGTCATCGTCGCCTTCTTCGCCTTCGGAGTCGGTCACCTCAACAACCTCATACTCGCTGTCACTTTCCAAATCATGACCCTGAGGCTGTAGTGGCTGAACAGCTTTGACCGCAGATTTTGCATCCTCTTCCTCGGCATGCTCGGCTTGTGCTGCCAGCTCGGCCATCATAGCTTCTTCATCTTCACGCTGAAGGCTTTCGCTCCTTCTCCTGCGACTCCTTCCCTCTTGATTTGCAGCATCGTTCACCTCGACTGCCTTGCTCTGCTTTCGCATCTGCGTGAGCTGCTCCTCTGCCCACTTGGCATTGTCGCTCTTTTCTTTTTGCTCCTTCTCCCACCTCTCAAAGTCTCGTACAGCAGGCCAGACATCATCCGGAATGCGCCAGAAGCTCTCTCTCGTCTGCATATTGTGTACAAAGCGCCTACGAAATTTTGTCTTCACTAATATCCATGGTTCATGGCCAGGTAGAACATGCTTAGACTTTGGCTTGTCTTTCTCATTGCGTGGATCATATGGCCGCCGTCGCTGCTGCTGAGAGTGCGCTTTGGGCCCTCGAGGCGGCCGGAAGGGTGTGTATTGGTCCTCTGTGCTGCCATTTGCGGCTTGCCAAGTCTCATCTGCCTCGTCGTCGCCGCCCAGAGGCACAAAATCGTCGTTGGCAGCAAGGGTCGGCGACGATGTCCGCTGTCGCTTCTGCGGCGACTCCATTGCTGGAGGCGACAGTGGCAATCGTCAGTGTCGTGAATGTGTTGTGGAGGCTGGAAATGTTGGAGCTCGGGAAAGCTGCGGGCGATTCCACGACGATGTCAGTGCGCGACGCGCTTGCCTCGTTTGCCTGGAGAGCTTCAAGTCCAAGCATGTGAACATCGACCAAGAAACATCTGCACCATCGACAAACCTCCCGCGCACCTACTCACTCAACGTCAACTTTGGAACAAAATAGCACAAAGTCACCAAGTGCGAGAAGACTGCACAGAACACCGCAATCATGTCAAGACGCTACGACAGGTATGCGCTGCCTCAATCCACAACCATACTTTATCTAACCACATTTCTTTAGTCGCACGACCATCTTCTCGCCTGAAGGCCGCCTCTATCAAGTCGAATACGCCCTTGAAGCCATCTCACATGCCGGTACAGCGCTCGGAATCCTCGCCACAGATGGAATCGTCCTCGCAGCAGAGCGCAAAGTCACCAGCAAGCTCCTGGAGCAAGATACAAGCGCCGAGAAGCTGTACATCTTGAACGAGTGTGTACCCTCAATCCTTACATCTGGTTACGCTATGCTGACTGTCTTTCTAGCAACATGATCTGCGCCGTTGCAGGCATGACCGCAGACGCCAACATCCTCATCAACTACGCCCGACAAGCCGCCCAGCGATACCTCCTCACATATAACGCCGACATCCCATGCGAACAGCTCGTACGGCGGCTGTGCGATTTGAAGCAAGGATACACACAGCACGGTGGTCTGCGACCTTTCGGAGTGTCCTTCATCTACGCAGGATGGGACAACCAGCGGCAGTTCCAGCTGTACCAGTCGAATCCATCAGGCAACTACACTGGCTGGAAGGCCACCAGCGTCGGCGCAAACAACGCAAGCGCTCAGTCATTACTCAAGCAGGACTACAATGAGGAATGCACCCTCAAGCAGGCATGCGAGTTGGCTGTGAAGGTGTTGAGCAAGACGATGGACAGCACGAAGCTGTCGAGTGAGAAGATTGAGTTTGCCACAGTCGGCCGGACAGAGAAGGGCACCATCTATCACAAACTCTGGGCAGCTGAGGAGATTGACGCGCTGCTTAAGGAGCATGGTCTTGGCAAGGCCAGTGAGGAGGAGCCAGCTGCATAGACGTTGGAAGACGGTAATGAGAAATATGTACAATATCAGGCATGAGCAAGGCGTACGGCAGTATCGCATGGCCCGCGATGCTTGAGACTACTGACCATCAAGGCTACTACTAAGGCCAACGGTGAGCATGTGAAAACGTGTGGTTCATTTGAATTGACTCACCATCTCACTTCCTCACTTTGGAGGCGCGTCTAACAAATGAAGTGCATGCGAACTGCTGCTGCTACGACGTTATTTGTTTACTTTTCATCAACAACCAACTGAACATGACTACAGTCACATATCACTGACGCGCAGCACTAACACCAACACTGCTCACCATGTCGCGCGTCATCAGAGCCAAAGGCTGTTCAGCCAAAGACCTCGACCTACACTCCAAAGAAGCGCTCCGCTGGCCAACCTTCCAATTCGAGCCCCTTCAAAACGTCCAAGTCCCCATCGCCATCTTCCGCTCCTCAAACCCCTTAGGCCTCTGTCTAGCAATCAAAGAATGGCTCTTCCAATCTTTCGACAGTCGCCTTTACGGCCACCCAGACATGCTGCGGATGGAAAGCCAGGAGCTAGACACTCTCCAACTCAAAACAGAAGGTAAGTTAGTTCTCCTCGAAGGCGCAACAACCCTCGACAGCAACGGCGGCAGCGGGCGAAAAGACAGTGGAGTCGGAATATCAGCATCAGCAGCAGGGGCACAAATCGGAATTCTAGGAGTCTTCATGCCAGGAGACTCGAAAGTGAGATGGTATTATTCCGCAGGTAAGTCTTTTCCACGTCCCTCAAAACCACACCCTCTTCTTGTTACAACACCCACTAACAAAACCCCGCCCCCTTCTCATCATGACCACAGTCCCATACAAATACCTCCTCCTGCACCTAACCTCAAAAAACCTCCTAACTCTCACCAAAATCTTGGAACCGGGAACAACTCACCATTCCCGCCTCTACACATTCCTCCAAACTTCTTTCTCCCAAGCAACCCACATCCCCGAAGCCCCAGATTACCTCAACGCCATCTCAATCACAGACTACGCCCCGGAAATCCAAAACCCGGAAACGGCCCTGGACCGTTTGCTGCGAATGGAGAGCGTGCAATCTGGGAAAGAGTACCGCGATGGGAGTGAGGATCGATATCTTCTGGACTTGGAAGAAGCTGGGGAACGAGAAATAGCTGCGGTCGTAAGTATAATAATCCACCCCATCCATCCATCCATCCCTTAAGACTCCTCTAACCTCTAATCTTCTAGCTCGGACTCCACTGCGCCGAATACCTCTTGATCAAACGAACATTTTTCAAGGAATTCTATACAGAAGTGTATCGATCGGCCGAGACGAAGAGGGGAGGGAGAGTTAGGACTGATCATGCGCATCATCAGTGGTTGGAAGAGGTTTATGGGTGGAAGAGTACGAAGTCGAGGAGGTTGGTGGCTGCTTGGAAGGAATTGGGGATGTTGGATGAGGAGAGGTTTGGGCCGTGGATTAAGGCGGGTGGGATGTTGGGGCAAACGATGAAGAGGGAGATGGAGGGTGAGGATTGAAATATCAATCGTGAGAAGATGAGGAGGTAGTGGTTGATTCTCGAATGGGCTGATCGAATGTGGAGCCTGGAATCAAAGCACTCAATACAATCACGGAATATTCGAGTTGAATGTTCATATTCAAGCAGGGGGAAGCAGGGATTGATACTATAGTCTGGAGTGCCTACGTCTATAGTAACTATCGTCGACCTTTCCCCAGGTAAACATGACGATTCATAAGAATTCAAGATCTTGAAACTCAATCATGAATATTCTGAACATGAATATGCAATCCAAGAATCAAGCTCTATGTATGCGAAGGAAGCTCGAGGGCATCGCAGCTGCAATTTTGTCCCCTCAGATGCGTATCTCGTAATTCAAATCCTGCTCATATCCAACACTCAATTGAGGAACCTGCTGATATCGTCCTCTCAATATCTGCCGAGTGTTTTGCAAGACTTGGACGTAACTCTGCCTTGGGCCGAATTGCTTCATGCATTCGAGAAAAGCCCAGGACATTGCTCCCACGTGACTACCAGCGATCGACGCATCCGCTGATGTCTGATCGTCTCGGCATCCAGAGTACATCCAGATTTGTTTTTGTTGTTCATCGGCGTATTCTTGTGCGAAGTCTTGCGTTCCGAGACCGTATTGGTCAGTCTCCTCGTGCCGGTGGGTAAGGCCTCGGAAGAAAGAAGTTGCTCCGGCGAAGAGTTGTTGTGCTTCCCCGATATTGTCGAATGTGAAGCCTCCTTGGATTAGATGAGACGCAGCGCCGACGAGACGCATGCCTATAATCAATCAGAAGAGCTCGATCGTGAGTCAGAAGCCCTGGGCAGTGACATATTTACCTGCTTGGACGTTGTCCAGCATTGACACGTTGCCTTCCTCGTCGCTTCGATAGATATAAGGAAGCTCGATTGCAGAACCACTGTGACAGCAGTCGAAGATGACGAATAGAGTACTGTTGGGCGGCAAGCAGGTCACAAGCGTCTTATGCAATATGCCACTTGGAATCTGTCCATTTCTCTCAAAGTCGTAAGGCACCTGTGCATAGGTTAGAAAAGAAGTTGGTGAGTGGTGGAGGAAGAGTTACGATGGTGTCGTCAAATCCACTGGTTCTATAACCGCCTGTGTCTTCGACTTGGCCTCCGTGCCCGCTGTAATGTCTGTGGGAATGTGCCATTAGCATGGATATTGCATGAAGAATTGCATGTTGAGAGTGAAGCGGAGGAGTGATACAAAAAGTTGACTGTTCCTGGATCTCGAACAAGCCATTGCATAGCGGCAAGCATGTTATGGCCATTTGGCCACATGGGCTGTTCACAGAATCAGTCATGCGTTATGTGTGTGTGAAAGAGGCAGAGACCAACTCCACTTGGATCTGTATGTTGGTCGTCTGAAAAAAAGAAGTCAGTGTAAGCACTTGAGAGCGTGTGGGCCTGAAAATTGCTTCAACACCTACCTCGTAGTATTACTTGCGAACTGCGATCTGTTGGATAGTCCATTGCCGCGAGGAATTCTCGCATGTTCTCGACGTCTTGGTGGCAGCCCTGAAGCTCATGGTCGCTGCCGACATAGTTGATGCCTATGAGTAGGGACTTCTTTCGCGGTCTTCCGCCACCTTGGCGGTACATGGTCAAGATGTGGTAAGGAGAGCTTGGTCGAGGTAGACGTTGATGGGTCGCGCGAAGAGATTCGATTCGGTCTTCGGCAATTGATCAAGTAGTTGAGGAAAACGCTGAGCGTGATATCGAGGAGGGTTTCTGTATGTCCTCAATGCTATGGAGGCTGTTTCTTGGCTGTTGATATGTGCCTGAAGATCAGCTCCAGCGACCCGGTAGCGCGCACACGCAATCGCGGCTCTGCGGGATCGGTGCTGATGTATCATGTACTGATGTACTAATGTACTAATGTACTGATGTCACTGAAGAGAGCACGTGGACTGGCGTACTGAGCGTGTACAATAGTACCGTACACTACACAATGGAGATGAGTGGTATGGCAATCGCGGTAAGCGTGGACAAGGTCTCATAGCGGCTGGGAAGGAGAGGTGCTCGTGAGGATGACTTAGGCAGGCGCCAGTCGGTAGCAGATTAAGCAGGGCAATCATAGTTCTTAGCTATAAGAGTAGTAGTATGGAGCAGTCATGATGTTACATGTTCGCTTCTTCCTTGTAGGCCAGCCATCGTTGTCCAGGGCCACATGGCTGAGCGATGGCCCAAGGCGTGGTTGGAAGCCATGCAGCTATCGAAATAGTGCACGGTGGCCAGGCGATGTGCCCAGTGAGGAATATTGTAACTATGCATGACTAGTGTTGTGCCTCCCATTCCACACACAATGTCCATAAGCTTACAACCACGGTAATCACCGTAGAGCTAATATAGGCCTGTTATGTCTACCTATTATTATGCTTATATAATATCTGAGTGATGGCTTAGCTCTATAACAAGGGGTTGGCTTTTATAAGGTCGGCCTCTAGTAAGGCGCCTTTAGTAAGGCGCCTTTAGTAAGGCGCCTTTAGCAAGGCTAGCAAGGCGCCTTTAGCAAGGCCTCGTATGCTAACATATAGAAGAATAGACAACTATCGATTATAGAGTTTAACTGCTATATAGAAAGTATATAAAGAGACCTTATTACTACTAAATTTATATAGTATCCTACTTATTCGATCTACCTCTTTTATTAACTAAGAACTAGCTAATCTTCTACCTCTTATCGCTATATCTTAAGACACTTCTAGCGGCTCTTAGCCTACAATCTTCGGTACTAGTACCTCTTCTCGAGTCGGCGGTAATAAGTAGAAGCGTATAAAAGACGAGTATTAGTAGTAAGTCGATCGTAACCGCTCGAGTAGTAAGAACTATCTATATATAACTTACTACTATTATAGCGATAGCTAGACCTCGAATAAGCGCTCTCGAGTGTTTAACTACCTTACGAAGTGTCTATTATTGCCGGAGTGTCTCTAGACGAAGTATTAGTCGTACCGAGTAGTTAATATCGACGTTAAGTTACTAGAAGGTCTTAGGTAATCAGATTAGTAAGGAGGCTTCTAGTACTAGTACTAAGGTTAGTTAAACTATCCTTCTTAGAAAGCACGGCTTTATCGACACTATAACTCTAAAGTAGTATAAGGAAGCTAGTAAGCGTATTGCTAAGTAGATATTCGCTACTAGATTGCTACTATATACGACTAAACACCCTACCTTTAAAGTATAGCTAAAATTACTACGTCTAGCCTTCTCGCTACCTAGTCGTAAGGTTCTAACCTAATACTAGCTTCTAAGGATATATAAGGACCTTCGAGGCGAGATAGACCGTAATATTGCTAAAAGCAATCGGATTACGCTTATAACGGATAGTTAGAGTAATCGGAAGGGTAGAGGCTATATTAACTACCTAGCGGTTATACCTCGAGTAGTATACTTCCTTAGCAGTTAGGCTACTAGCGCGACTCGTAGGTCCGCTATACTAGGCATATAGTTATAGTACGAAGGTATCGTAACGGTTGTGCGGTACAAAAGTTAATACATTCTCTAAGGTACCGCAAGGCAAGCTATCTATATAATAGTCCTACTATTAGTAGTAATAGCGACTATAGCGGTCGATAGTAACCGCTGCCTACTATCGTATATATAATAGTATTATATCGTAACAGCCTCCCTCCCTATAAAAAAGGTCGGCACTGTCTATAGTATCCTAAAACAAAGGTCCTTAGTAGGCCGCACCGTAGGAAGGTTTAAGGCAAAAGAGCGTAATAGCGTCGTATAAAGGCTAAGCCTAAATAGTATACTAGAACGGTAATACTAGGTATAGAATCGTGTCTCTCTAGTAATAACTGCGTCGGTTTTATACCTGCTTGTTACGACGGTTACGAAGGGCGTCGCGTAAGCTAGTCGGTATAGTCTAAACCGCCTTTAGCTACAGCTAAGGCGCGACGGTCTTTATAGTCTTATTATCGGACAGCGAGGTATTAACTACGTCCGCTATAGCAGTAGCGCGGTCTAACTAATCGATAGGGATATTAGGGAAGTCGGCACCTAGTAATAGTAGCGTATCGGCGTCGCGTATAGTACTATATAGCTTAAAGTAGTCGGCTATCTATACGTTAAGCTTCGCGATCTTATCCTTAGTAGTATTGCCTTATACGCCGCCGAGTAGCTTAAAAGCGTCCTCGTAGATTAGGTATAGTATAGGGATTACCTATTATAGCGCGACGCGTAAGAAATCGTAGTAAAGATAGGTTAGCGATAGCGTAAGCGACTCCTTTAAGACTATAGCAGAAAGACGATACTACTAGGCTATCTAGCGCTTAGTTGCTTCGCGGATCTGTACCTTAGCTAGCATCTATTAAAGCTAGTATACCTCGGCTGCTACTAACTCGGACTAGCGCATATAGTAGAGAGCTTGTAAGTTAAGCGTACGTATACTAATTGCCGTTATATTATATTAGTATTGTCCGTAGGTACCTATAGTATTCTCTTATAGGGCGGGCAAAGGTAGTAAGCGTATTAGAAGCGATAGGAGCTTATACTATAGCTACGTAACCGTATTGTTAGGCGGTAGTAGCTATACCGCAACTAGAGCCTTCGTAGGCGTAGAGAATAGGTTAGACGGTAGTAGCATCTTCGACGGTAGGCGAGGCGCTAAGAACGGGCTAGCGGTTAGCTTCTAGCGAGTATTTAACTTAGTCGATAGTAATACGCGCAAGGAATTTAGCTAGATCGCCTTAGTTAGCGGGGTAACGGCTAGAGGTTGCGGCTTAGCCCGAGTCGCGAGTTTAGAAGGGATAATTTTGCTAAAAAGGCGCGTATTAGTAAGGTCGGTCTCGTCTAGCAAGTAGTTAGGTAACGGCACTAGGAATGCGCCTATAGAATCCTAAGTATAGTCGATATTATACTACTAGTAATTCTTATTCGTTACTATCTTATTATACTTAAAAATAGTATTACCCTATATAATACGCTCCTAGACGCCTAAAGGATCGAAGACTAGATCGGTAGCGGCCGTCTACGGCAAATTATAGAACTATAGCGTTAGCGCGGGCTGCAATCTATTAGGGATAGCGCTGTCCTTAAGCGTCTAGATATAGGCGATAAAGGTAGATAAGGCGTATACCGGATCGATCTACGTTAGCTAGCAGACTAGGCTAAAGTCTACTAGGTACTAATAGTTAAGGAGCAGTAGAGGTATACCTTTGCCCTTGTTAGCGATATAGGTACCGTTCTAGTAGCGACCGCTACTTATAAGCTAAGCGTACTATTTTATACGCGACGCATTAGTAGCCTTCGTATCCGTAAGCGCCTTATTAGTATAGAGAGCGGATATATAGCCCTCGCCGCGAAGCGTATAGGCGTTACAGACTGTAATATACCGCTAGGTATAAGCGACGACGTCCTAGGTAATAGCTAGGCGACCTAGGTTGCGACGGTATAGGTAGGGCAGACTACTAGAGTTTAGGAAGGACTTATACTACTTATAGAGCTATATAGCCGACTAGGCACTAAGCTCTATACCGATTAGTAGCAGCTAAACGGTATAGTCCTTAAGCTAGGAGTCTAGTAGAGGCAGGCGCACTATTAAGAGTCGTCCGGTAGCTACTATCTATAAGAATTAGACTTCGCCGTAAGTAGTTAGGTCGATCTTATAATACTTAGTCGCTTCGACGTATTTACTAATAGATCGCTCGCCCGTCTTTTAGTATTCCTTACCGTAATCGCGGTAGGAGACATCCTTACCGTTCTCGCTACGCTTATATAGGACTAGGTAACCGCCTACTATAATACTATTGCGATATTCTTTTAGGACGAAGCGGTAGAACTACTCTTATACGAGGTCGACCGTCTATAGGAAGTATAAGATAGCGCGTACTATAAGACCGACAGCTCTATTACGGATTAGAGATAGTACTAGCTAGAATCGTAAGTCGCCGGTATAGGTACTTAAGCCGAGGAAGTTCTCGCGTAAGTAGGTAATATTTACTAGGAGTCGGTGCTATAACTTCGCGTAGTAGAAAGTAATAGTTAGTAGAAAATTCGTATCGAGGTTAGCTAGGTTAGGAAGCTCCTTTAATTCGCCCGCCGTTATAAGCGCTACGTACTTGCTAAAGCGTATCGCGTAAATCTCCTACTACGTATCGTAACCGTCCGAGTAGAGGTCGGTCCTAAAGATAGAGTATTTACGAGCGAGATCGTTGTTTACGATTTAGAAGGAGTATAGTTACGTAAAGAGTAGGTTTTTAAAATCGGTAACTAGCTTGCCTATATACTAATACAATTCGCGTAGAATCTAGAAGCGCCGATCGCTAGCTATAAGGTATAGATAATATAGGTAATACTAAAGCCTTACTAAATAGTGTTCGACTATTCGCTTATATAGGCATAGGCGAAAGAGATTAGGCAGCCGACCGTTAGCGTCCTTAGCGTACGCGTTATATACGAGCTTCGCGGCCTAGATAAAGCGTACGTCTCTATTCTTATTACGCTCTATAGGATTAGCGGCGATTAGCGTATCGACTTTCTTATTATAGTCCTTATACTCTACGTACTACTAGATTGTAGCTTGTTCGGGCGTCTCGTTAGCGCGAAGGAGATACTTATTAATTAAAGTCTAGCGCGCCCGCTAGCCTCGAAGCCGCTACCGCTCGAACTTAAGTTCTTTAGGGGATAGGACCGGAGGTTCCTTAAAAACCGACTCGATCGGAGTAGCTAGGAGCTTAGGAGGAGCTAGTACGGGCGCTTATAGCGAGCTGTTACTCGGCGCCTACGTTAGGGAGGCAGGTACCTATAGTAGCGGTAAATTAGGAAGTATACGCGCTAGCGGAGATAGTAATTCTAGTAAAGCCGGTCGATTTGCGGGTATTATTAATAGTAGTGCCGATTCTAAAGCCGAAGGCGCGTTAAGAGGCTACGCGCTAACGGGATTAATTAGGCCGCTTTCCGCACTGTTAACTAGGCTACTAGACGCGTAGGCAGCGGCGTCTCGGTAAAGGGGTCAAGAAGCCCGGCACAATATCCTATAGCTTCTCGGCCTCTAGAATCTCGACCTATAACGCTTTGCCCTTCTAAACAAACTCCTATTTACCTAAATAGTATAGTAGAGAGTCGTCCTTATCGATAAAGTAGTCGGCTATAGCCTTATAGAGCGCTCGGCCTATCTATCGGCCCTCGCCTAGCAATGCCTTCGCTAGCTCTATTAACTATTTCTTCTTCGTAGTAAGCGCCGTAACCGCCTATATAAACGACTTCCTATCGAAAACGTAATCTAGATTAACCGCCGCGATAACCGCCGGTACGCAATATTTTAGAAAGGAGAACTGTCTAATATTAGAGAGCGGATAGTCTAGATTCGGAAGTACTATCGATAGGCTAGCAATAGTCTAACGCTATATAGTACTAAACTCGCTACCTAGCGTCCTCTACGATTGTAGGCGAGCTATTACCTCGAGTAATTCTAAATCGGATTTGTTTATATTATTAGCCGAGGGCAATAGTGCTAAGCTCGCTATTAGTATATCGTTAATGCGACTACGGCCTAAGAACAACGGTACGTATTGCTATAATAGTTATCGACTAGAGTCCGTTAATACGTAGTATAGTTCTATATCTAATCTGTCCTCGGTAAATATTAGGAAAGGCTATATATATCTATTCTTAGTAGCGTAGCTTAATACCGCCTAAACCTCGCTAGTACTTAAACTACCGTCGGTAGAAATAAGCGATAGCGCCTTACGAAAGGTCTATCGAAGATTGCCTTCCGCTATAGCGAGGATCGTAAAGCCCTTTAGCGTCTACGCTAGGTTAGTACCGTATTCCTCTAAACGCGTTTATTGTAGGTTAAGCGTAGCGTTATCTATCTCTCTACGATGCTCGCCGATCTAATCTGCTATTACGTCTTCTCTACCTACCGAATCCTTTACCGGGCTCTCTAAATTCTCTAGCTTAGGCGTAGCTGTACGTTCCTCGACTATAGTATTAAACGTTATATCCTTCTCGTTCGTTATATATTCTAGCTTAGACGCGAGCGTAGGAGCCTCGATCGAAGGGTCCTAGAGTATATCCTCTCTACTCGTTACGTCCTTAGGCTCCGACGTAGCTATACGATTCTCGACTATTTCGTCTAATACCGTATTTTCTTTATCCGTTATATTATCTGCCTCTAGCGCGGCTATACGACTTTCGACCGTAGTATCTAATACTATAACCTCCTTGTCCGTTATATCCTCTAGCTTAGGCGCGGCCGTATACCTCTCGACCGTAGTATCTAATACTATATCCTTATTACTTGCCCTACTCTTTAGCTTAGGTATAGGCGTTAAGCCGGTAACAAATAAGGACTGTCCGGCCGATCCTAGACCGTCTAATAGTAGCGGTTCTCCGCGAGGAGCGTTAACCTTACTATTCCCTATCGCGGTGTCTTAGGGTTCTCGATCCTCGCTTCTACGGTATTCCTTAGCTATCGCTTCTTAGAGGAGGTCGAACGTATTAGCCTTACGGTATAGGTAAGACGCGTGCTATAAATCCGCCTCGAATAATATAACATTTAGGCGCTTATATCGCGATCGGTACTATAGAAATTTTTTCTATAAAGCTACTAGTTTACGTTCCTTGCGACGGACGCAGTTATCGCGCTTAAGGGCCGTATCTATTCGTCGTCGGTAATTAATAGAAAGCTCTCTTATTATCCGGAAAGATCGATACTAAATAAGGGATAGCCCGCGCCTACGTATAACAATTGCCTAAGTAACGTAGTTACGATAACGATATAAGGGCACGCCTAGGCAGATTACGACTCCGAAGGAGGAGTCGCGCTATAGAGTTATATCGATTTGCGACGAACCGCGAGGGATTATCCGGCCTCGCCTTTATCGGCGGAGCTAGCAACCTCTAAAAAAGGCTAGCGAGCTCTCGTCCGCTTTACTACCCTACGGAGGGTACGGGATAGCGGTACCTCCTTTAGAGGGTATACGTTATCGTAGATTTTGCGTAGATCGTCTACGCTTATTAAGTCGTCGATATTATACTATATATTATAGGCGCTCCTATACCCTTTCTACTTTACTAGGTATTAGAGAATAGGCTAGCCTCTTTAGACGACGGTCCGTCGCCTAAGAAAGCGCTTAATTTCGTAAGAATCGCCCTTATCGCTAGAACCTAGACCATCCTTAGCTACGATAGGCGGAGGCTCGTAATTAATAGTTCTCTTAAAAGGATCTAGGTCTTTAGGTGCTTTTTCTAACTGCGAAACCGATATTACCGGATAGATACGCATTAATAGGGGCAACTTAAGATAGTAGGCTAGTCGTCCGACCTTTTCGAGAACTATAAAAGGCCCTTTAAAATAGTAGCTAAACTTGTACGACTAACCTAGTACTTCGTAACTATAGTATAGGCGAAGTATAATATAGTTACCTAGCTTAAGGAATAGGGGCTTATACTTGCTATTATACCGTTCTTTTATTTTTATATTCGCCTAAGCAATCGCGTCCTAGACTTCCTTCTAGATACAGCTACGCGCTACCGCCCTATTATACGGATAGTCGTATAGTATATCGAGCGAGTCGAGGTTCGTCCTTACGCCCGTAGTAACCTCGTTTAGCGACTAACCGGTAGTCGTATTGCGAGAGTTGTTAAGCGTAGCCTATAGCTATAGGATAAACGTCGTCTAATCCTCGCTAGAATAATCCGCTAACTAGTAACGGATTGCCGTTTCGACCGTTTAGTTAGTTCGCTTAGATTAACTATCGGTTTAAGGGTAGTAGGCTATAGACGTAGCTAGCTTCGTACGTAGGCGCGAGAAAACGCCCTTAAAGAAGTCGCTTAGCTAGCGAGGATTACGATTAGCGATAAGCACTACTAGTATACTTATATCTATTAAGCAAAGCCTATCGATTAGAGCGATGCCCTAGTCGTAGGCCTTCTAGTCCTCTTTGCCTAGGACGACTACTACCCGCTTAGACGTCTTATAAGTAATTGTATATAGTATATTAAATCTATCGGTCGTAACCGGTAGGGCGGTTACGAGATCTATCGTTATAGTATAGTATAGGCCCTCTGCATTCTAGATCGGGTAAAGTTCGCTATAAGGAGCGTATCGGGAGGTACGTAAAAGGAGATACTAGTAATAATAATCTAAATAAAGGCGAAGGTAGCGAGCGAGTCGATATATAAAGAAGGAAGCTTAAATGCGGTCGAAGACGCGCTAAAAGCCCTAGTAGTAACGGTTATCGTAAGCCTACTCGAAGATCTCGCCTATTAAGGCTCGAGGGATATAGAGTCGCTTGCGCCCTAAAGATTAGTTATAGAAATATAAGAGGCCGTCCCTCTCGAAGAATCGAATACCTAGCGGACTATTAAACTTATTACCTACGAATAGGTCCGGATTTTTGCTACCCTTATACCGAACTAGCGTTTTTGTTACTAAAGGCATATTAGCTCCCTCCGAATAGAGATACTCTAAAGCATTCTACGCCTACGTTTATCGAACTAGTCGTAAAACCCTAGACTAATGTTCGTTGTTATCGTACGCTCGGTTTAACCGACGTCGGAAATCCGGATCTAGCTCTACTAATATCGTATAGAAGTAGGCTACTTCCTCTAGATCGGCCGAAGAGGGCGTAGCGTCGGTATAGTAAGAGAGCGGGTCTAGGTTCTCCTCGTCCGGCGTTAACTTAGGCGACTCCGTATTCCCTAGAAGTCGACTAAGGGCGTCTAGAACTAGGTATATCCGCCCTAGGCGGTAAACTATATCGACTCGATATTAGGAAAGGAATATCGATACTCTTACTAATTTTAGGTTCTACTTGCCTATATTAGTAGTCGTAGTTATCGATACCGAGTTAGTAAGACCGACCGTAGTATAGTAGTCTATAAAGATAGTCGTCGGCCTCGATAAAGTATATATTAAATAGCCTACCTTCTTTACTATCTATACGATTCCCGAGTATTCGAGCTCTATCGGCTAATATTATATCTCTGCCTAAGTTAGGCCTCGGCTTAAGAACAAAATAGGCTAAACCTTATAATAAGGAAACAACTGCGCCTTTCCCTTAGATAGAATAGGGTCTAGGTCCCTATTAATATAGTAGAGTACCGCGCTATAGCTAAACTCTTTAGAGGAATCTATATTAGCGTATAAGTAATAGTTAGGGTCGAAATAGTATAAGAAGGAGGGCTCGTAGAACATCGATTACAACAAGCGAAACGCTTTTACTAGCTCGTCGTAGTGCTAATTATTCTTACCTAGCGTCGTAACGGCGACGTACCGGCGACGACTATTACTAGTAACTAGCGCCCCTTTTAATAAGCGTATTTTCTCCGCCTATAGAGGCGCCGCTATCTATACGTAGTATAGGATGTGTTGCCGCAACTAATTAGTTAGACCGAGATAATGCTCTAGCTTCTATACGTTCTTCGGGAACTAAAGTAAGGTAATCGCTGCGATTTTCTCTTTACTCGTAGCTAGACCGAGGCCGCTAACGTACTAACCTAAAAGAATCGCAGAGGGGAAGCCTAAGAAAGTCTTCTTCGGACTAATGCTAATCCTTACGGCGTCTAATCTCTAAAAGACCGCTTCTAGATAATCGAGATGCTTAGGTAACGTCTTCGAAAATACTACGATATCGTCGATATAAGCTCGCGTAAAGCTACGATAGTTGCGAAGGATCTAATCTAGCTTCCGCTATACGAATTAGATACTATTCGAATATCCTATAATAGCGACCTTATACTATTCCTAGCTACGATAAGTATTAATTGTCAATTTATAATAATCCTCTAGCTTTACGCCCTATTAGTAGAAGAAGGTTAGACAGTCTATAGTGCTAATATACTAGCACCCTACTAACTATATAAAGAGGTCCGCCTAGAGCGGTATCTAATAGCTGTCGGGGATCGTTACCTTATTTAAGGCGCGTATATCGACTACTGCCTATAGCTTATTAATTATACTACCTTTACCGTTAGTAACGCGCTTCTATACGACAAATACTAGGAAGCCGAAGGGCGTAGGCTCGGTTATATACTATATCTTCCCCTAGTAGTATAGGTCGTTATATATCTTGTCTACTACTTTACGATCCCTCTTATCTAGATTAATTATACGAAGGGGCGGTAACAGATCTAGGTAATTTGGCACGGTTAGGATAGGCATATAATCGTGCTCGGGAATATTAACGACCGTCTAGCGATTAGTAAAGAGCTCTAGGTACCGCTCGACTGCTATAGCAATTTAGTCTGCTTAGTTATTATTACTATAGATCGTTACGCCTAACGTATACTAGTATTCCCGCTATGTATTTAGCATATCCCGCGTAGCCGTAAAAGCGTTAGGACTCAATCCTACTAGTCTATAGTCGGCTACGTCGATATAGTAGGCCCTAGTAATAGTCCTATTACTTAACGAACTAAGTAGCTATCCGGCTCGAATTGTTACTAGAGTAGTCGCATTATTACGAATGTACGTATAAGAAAAATTAGCGTCTACGACCTAATTATACGCCGTTACTAAAGGCGGAGCTTATAACGACAATCCCTATATATTGCTAGTTAGCTAGACTAAGAAACCGGCGTTAAGAATAAAATCCCGGCCCTTAGGGAGATTACTACTATACTTAACTAGCGCGAGGGCGACCGTGCGCAGCGCTAATGTTACGTCCTCCGCTAGCCTTATAGAGCGCTAAACCGACTTCCCTTTCTTACGCTTAACGGCTACTTTAAAGTAGGCGTTATTCTAACTAGCTACGGTAACTATCCGTACGGGAACATCGATCTTTATTCCCTTTAGAGCAATCGTGTCTATACCGACTAGGATTTTTGCCTTTAGTTTAGGAACTAGGTAAACCTTACGAGTTATTCGCACTAGAGAAACTATACCGTCTGTTTTCGCTACTAGGACGAATATGTCTAATACAATGTATTTCCTAAAGTAATACGCGCCGGCGATGCCGCCGATTTCGATCGGTTCGCATAGCTTGCGTACCTCTACGTCCGGGCGATAGCTTAAAACGAAGTCTTTTTCCGTAATAGTAAGCGTATAGCTAGTATCTAGGCAGACCTATATAGATATACCGGATAGTAATAACCGAAGAGGGAAAGTTATATATTGCTAATTCCGGAATACGTAACTTTACTAAGCTAACGGAGGCGCCTTCGACTAAATTACTTCCGGGTTTGCCGATATGCGTTCGATAATAGTAGAAGGCGTCGTCGCCCCTATATACTTCTTACAAACATACTAGTATAGAAGGTTGTCTAACTTAAATCGCTGCCTATAGACCTTATAAGTATACTTCGTAGAGGCAAATAGTTAGATCGCCGCTAGTAGAGACGCTTTAGCCTATAGCACCGAGTTTAACGCTAATAGCGAGCGATCGCTTATACTTATAAAGTAAGCTCCTAAGCCCGGATCGGAGTCGTAAGGATTAGTAAAGTAGTCGGCGTCTTCTCCGGCGTTACTAAAATAGCTATAATTATCTGCGTCGGTTCTCCTATTATCCTCCTAACTATCTTTCTAATAGCCGTCGTCGGCTTAGTTAGTATTATTTATAATATCGCCTACTCTCTTACTATTATCGGCAAAGTTAGCCTACTTACGAGCTCGATCGTTACGCTTTCTATCCTATCGATTAAATAGGCGCGAATCGACTCGCTTTAGGTCTTTCGGAAGGAAGGTAGGGCTACTACCCTTCGACGGTCTTTTACTATTTCCTACTAGCGGCAGGCGATTCTACTAAGGGGTATTAGGCAGGCGATTCTGCTAATAGGCGTTAGTAAGGCGTAGTAGGTTTAGTCGGTCGATATCGCAGTTCTAGTAGTTAAGGGACGCTCTTACTAGAGCGAAGCTCGCTAGGGTATAAGAGGCGTTCCCTTTATATTAGTTCTACTAGGTAGCCTTACTAGCGCGGCTATTGTTCCTAGTTGTAGCGTCTAGGCGACGATTAGACAAGGACGAAAGCATATACTCCTAGATTAATACCTACTTTCTATAGTACATAACCTACTTATCGACCTTTATATAATAATTTAGCTCGTCTATATTTAATTAGAGGCGCGGATCTATTCGACGATAAGCTTCTAAGAGCCGGTTCGATTTCCGTATACCGGCATCCTTAGCGAGTCGTATCGTCTTAATAATAAAGTCTGTTACTAAATGCCCTAAAGCGATATCCTACTAGTCGTAGCGTTACTTATCGAAGAGATCTATCGCCTTTATCGGAGGGACCTTCTATTTCTTACTAAGACAACGTTCCTAGCGCTTTAGACCGTATCCGCCGCAGAGCTTTACTCGGTTGCGGCTAGAAAGGTAACTATAATACTAACTAAGCGCTATCCCTCGAAAGTAAAAAGAAAGGTTAAGACGAACTGTCTCTCGCCCTACGATATAAGTATAATCCTTAGCCGCTTCGATAAAAGTATATACCGAACGGTATATTATCTTGTTCCCGACTAAGGCGTAGTCTCCCTCGCTATAATCCGTAACGCTAAGTAGAGGATCGAAGAACCTAAGATACGCTAGATCGAACCGTAGCTACTAAGGGCGGGCGTAGTGCCCCTAGATATAACTCGCTTTAGAAACTAGCGCTTCTGCGACGTAGTCCCGATAATACTAATAGTATCTGCGATAGCGGGCGTATCTATAATAACTAGTATCTAAGGAGCTATCGTTATCCGACGAGGATTAATCGGAGTCGTCCGAATTCTTACTATTAGATAAAGATCTATCCTTACTCGGATTATCCCTATACCGACGGTATTTCCGGCGTTACTTCTTGCCTTCCCGTAGTAGACCCTATAAGTCTAATAGCGGAAAGGGCAAAGGCTAACCCTACGTCGGCTTACGAGAGGAATTACCTAGATCGAAGTTACTAGGTAGCGGTAGTAGAGGATCGTTAGGAGGATTTCCGGATAGATTGCTAGAAGGATTACTAGGCGGATTACTAGGCAGATCGCCTAGTACAAACCCGCCCCGACGTAAGTAGCTATATCTACGGGCATTTATATATGCGTCTGCCCTCTACTAGTAATCGTATTAACTTAGGTTTAGCTAGGGCGGACTTAGCTTACGCGTAGCTAATAGCGGTAAAATCGCCTATTCTATTAGAAAGTCTAATACAACTTCGTTAAGATAGACTCCTCTCTATCTAGCTAATTCGCGAAAATAATTACGACGCTAACGGTTTTGCTATATAGCGATATTCGCCCTATCGATCTCCTCGGTTGTCTACGAGGTATCTACTAGGGTACGATATTAGAAACGACTACGCGGCTCGTTAGCCTACGGGTCGGCGAGGCCGTCGTTTATTAGAGGCAATTAGCCGCGACCGATATCCTAGAACGGCGACGTCGATAGATCGGAAGGCCCGGTTAACGGTTCCTTAGAGGAAGTCTTAGGCAGAGGCCCCCCTAGCTTCTAAGGATTCTCGTCCGCCGGGTATCGTAGCTTAAGTAGCCTCCGTAAGGGCTAGTAGGCGCTGCTCTACTATAGGTAGTAGATAGATCTCCGGGTAGAATTAACGGTAATAGCGTAAATCGCGCACCGTTAGGAGCGCGGCTTTAAGCTCCTTAACCGATTTAGTTAGGATTCCTTTATCTACTACCTACTATCCTAGGAAGTTGTAACCGTTAAGGGCGTCTAGGTAGAGTTCCTCGATTTTAGCCTATAGAGGCGGCGGATTTCCTACGAGCAGGTAATAATATAGAACGTATAAGGTAAGCAAGTCGATTTAGCTATACTTTGCCCTAAGCTAGGTCGCGAAGTTCTCGCTATAATCGACGTAGTTCTAAATATAGGAACAGATACGTAGGATATAGGGCTCTATATCCGGCAATCCGAGATTATAGTACTAGGGTAGCGGTTAAACCGCTAGCTTAGCTAATTTCGAGGCTTCTACCGGAGTTAGAAGCGAGTCCGAAGGAGCTACGGCAAGCGGGTAAACTATTAGTAAGAGGGTAGAGGCGAGATAGTCTCTAGACGGAGGACAATAATAGAGAACCGACTAAAGGTAGAGGAGCGTAGCTTATCGGGTAGGTCCTCTTAGGGAAAGCGGCTGCCCCTAGACCTAGGTATAGTAGGCAATTGCTACTAAAGGTAGAAACTACTACTACTATCTCCTCGGGGTACTAATAGGATCGCCGATAAGGCGCTCGCGCGTCGGTAGGGTATAGTGTAGAAGGGTAGTAAATTAAATAGGTACCGTCGTAACGGATAGAAGTTAAATCGTAGTAATTAGCGGAAGATCGGTAGGACCCGTAGCTAATCGCGTCGATTCTCGTCGTAGCCGTAACGACCGGGGTCGATTCGGATAGAGGACTAGTAGTTAGTATAGAAGCTAACTAAGTATTAAGCGAAGCTACTAAGTTGCTAGGTATACGGTTATAGTACGAAGGTATCGTAACGGTTATGCGGTGCAAAAGTTAATGCATTCTCTAAGGTACCGCGAGGCAAGCTATCTATATAATAGTCCTACTATTAGTAGCAATAGCGACCGTAGCGGTCGATAGTAACCGCTACCTGCTATCGTATATGCAATAGTGTTATATCGTAACACGCTAAGTACTATACTAATAGCTTATTAGAGGTTATAAAGCTATTTAGTAATAAGGTCGTCGCTATAACTACTAACAATGCGAGTATTATAAGCAAAGCAAGAGATATTATAAGTATTTTCGAAGTGTAAGCGCTCCTACCTAATCGGGCGCGGTAGCGCGGGCGGCACGGCTAGCTACGGGTACTAGACCTATTCCGGCTAATATAATATTAGATTACTCTATACTTTCTAAAAGTTATCTTAGTTAGTTATTGTTCTTACTATACTAAGCTTCTTTACGACGACCTATATAAAGAATAGAGCGTTTAGAAGGTGTTTAGCGACGTATAGTATGTTTCTAACTACTTTAAGAATATACACCTTCTATTCGAACTGCTTATAGAATTTTCCGACGGCAAATACGTAGCATTTTAGTCCCTAGGTGCTATATGCTAGCAAGGCAAGCTGTATTATATAAAGGCGGTCTAGACTAACCGACAATAGATCGAGGCTCTTAGAGAGAGTAAATACCGACTCCTCGATAGTGCGAGCGCTGCTTAGAAGGAAGAATAGCATTATATTATCCGTATCTTCGAGGCAGACCAGTTCTAGACTAATTTGTCGAAATACATTAAATTAATAATACCCTTCCTATAGGTAACTATTGCCCTCGAAGCCGACAAGCCTCTACTATCGTACGTATATAGCAATTTTAAGTAGCTCTATAACTAGTCCTAGAATAACGGCCTTCTTATAAATAACGAGATTAAGGTTATAATCGATAAGCGCTACGAAGACCTCTATATTCCCCTTATATTAATCGCCTATCTTAGTAATATTCGAGAGCGTAAGGACCCTCGGAAGCTTATTATTATTAGTAAAGAGGAGATTTATAGTATAGCCGACTTCCTTATATAATACTACGAGCGATAATAACAATAAGAGTTACGCGTTAAACTCGAGATAAGAGCCGGTTAATTAATAAGCGACCTCTTCCTTCTACGTAATAGGCAAGGTCTATTTACTAATAAGGTCGTATAGCTATCCGGCTTGTCTTAGTCGCCTATATAATAGTAGTATAATAATATTAAATCTATATACCCTAACCTCTCGGAATTAATAATACTAGCGCTATTAATAGTACTAACAACTAGTACTACCGAGCGTAACTAGTTAGCTTATAGCTTTATTATAAGCCTCCGCCGTAATCGCCTATCTTACGCTACTATCGAGAAGCTAGTCTATCTATATTAGAACCTTCGTATTAAGTATCGGATTAACGATAACTAGCTTATAGACGACGACTTCTACGATTCGGAAGAAGTGCTTAAAGCCGTACTAGATAGCGAGGTCGATAATAGCGCTATTGCTAACCTTAATAGCACTTATAGGGCGAGTCTATAGATATTTCCCGGTATTTACTTACTCTTAGCATATAACGCATCGCTTCTTATCTACTTTTATATAGTAGCTTAGCAGCTAGCCCCGATACGATAAGACCCTCCGTATGTCTACTCGTACGTACGTAGCGGGTTTATTGGTGGACACTGCCCCTATTTTATAACCACGGTGGAAGCACAACACTATGCATGACCGCCAACCTGCGAGCCAGCCATTGGATTGTTGTTGTTTTGTTTTGTTGTGAGCGCTTGGTAGGTGCGGAGGCGCACTCAGCCGAAGACTCGGCAAGCAAGCAGGCATCCCAGCCCAGCACAACACGGTGACAGCCACCTGAACCTGAACTTCTATAGAATACAGTACTACATTCGCTGGCACCACTACTCCGTACCTCACTCACCTGCGCGGTGCACGTCCTCGACCGTTTCTGATTCCGCCTGCCTGCCTCTCCTTCACTTCCTCCACCGCTGCCGACCATACCATGCTGCCGGCCTTCACCTGCTGAGAATTAATTGTTCACGGCGCGCGCGTGTTGGCTTTGGGCGCGTCGGTCGTCGGTCTCTCGGTCGCTGCCCCGCGCAACGGCTGAACACTGCACACGGACGGCTGGCTGGCTGGCTTGCTTTGCTTGCAACCAGAACAGACGCGCATGGCAACAGCAGTATCAATACCACCACTCCCGGACGCGACACTCGACATGGCCAGCAGACGCCTGCCACTGGCCACCGTGCCCAACGCCGTCAACTCGCCCGTCCGCAATGTTGCTGCTGCTGTTGCTGCTGCTGTGAGCGGCAAGCGCACGCGAGCCCAAGCCGGCGATACTCGAGAAAGCACATACGGCCAGCCACCAACCAAGAAGCAAGCTCTGGCTATAGCCTACCCAAACGAAGATGAAGAGAACGTCGATCCCAGGCCGAGGCGCGGTGTGTCTGCCACTGCCCACGACAAATTCGACCCGGTCTTTTCCAAGCGCTCCAACATTTCGCAGCCCACCGCTTTCGAGCGGAAGCTCGCATCTGCTCGTGAGAAGAAGACCACACCGCAATTGCAACCGCAACCGCAACCGCAATCGCGTACTCTCGATCGCACGCTAAAGCAACAAGCCGACAATCTTGAATCTGTTCGACAATGGCAGAAACACTACCGCCGCCAGTTTCCACAATTTGTCTTCTACTTCGACAATGTCTCCGACGATGTCCGCCACAAGGCTATGCAGTCTATCCGCCTGCTTGGAGCACGCGAAGAGAAGTTCTTCTCCAAATCCGTTACCCATGTGGTCACGACGCGTGCTGTACCTGCCGAGACCAACAGCACTAGTCCAGATGACGAAGGCAAGTACGATGGCAAGCAGGATGCTGCTCAGCTAGAGTCCGCGCAACCAACGGCCCCAGGCCAGCGGCGCACTGCCACTCTTCTTGATGCTGCATCACGTCGAGCTCAGCAACAATCTTCATACGCCCACCAAAGCATTGACGCCCGCAGACCACAAGGCTCAGGCGCCGACATCATCGCGAAAGCTCGTGCCCTCAGTATCAAGATATGGGCATTGGAAAAGCTTCATCGTGTCCTCGACACGATCCTCGACAAGGAAACTGGCGAACCGGTGGTGGATACGCGTGCCTCCACCAGGCCTTCCAACAGAGCCACTACCCAAGATGTCGACTTGGAACAGTTGCTTCGTCATGAGAAGGTCAGAGGTCCTGCTGACCGAGACATGAATGTCGTAGCGCAGGATATGGTCTCCCTCCGTGGCCCTTACATTTACATACACGACATGGATGAGAAGACCAAGCCAGTCATGGTTCGTGAGTATCAGAAACCGCAGTCTAAGGAGCAAGGCAAGTGGCCTCAATTCCGGCTATCAGGTCCGGGAAGATGTCCGTTCATTGAAGATCCCAACCACGCAAAGAAGGCAGCCCGAGATCGAGAAGCTCGCACATCCAAGGCTCAAGATCTTGCTCACCGTACCACTCGTCAAAACGCAGCGAACCAAGCCCTCGTAGAGCGTGAAATCAATCTCAGACGATCACCTCGAAAGCTTGCTCAGCCTACCAACCTTCCCATGAAGCAATCACAGTCGGTCATCCAACCTCCTCCCACGCGACGTCAGTCCTCTACCGAAGTCACTCCAGCTTTCTTCAACAGCACAGCTGCCAATATGCGAGGCCTTCCACGTATGGTTCGCGGGGAGCCAGTCGCGTCTGGTGTTCAGCCATCCAACGTGACGTCTGCCATTCGGTCCCAAGCCATTTCATCGACTGCCATCTCCTCGACCGCTCCAGGTCTTCAACGCCGTTTCGGTGATTCCAAGGAAGTCTCACTGTTGAAGCGGAAGGTCTTAGCATCAAATCACAGTGTTCCGTCGTCTTATGCAACCGATGTGAGGGCCGCGATCAACGATGATCAGTGTCCACCTCCTCGAGCAGCGAAGCGTAAAGCCCAGGAAACCCTGGGCGTGGTACAGGAAGATGAGGATGCTGCAGAACAGTCCCGCGGTCGTGTCAATACCACGAAGCGCAAGAAGATGCCCGAAAAGGATCCAAAGCCGGGTTACTGCGAGAATTGTCGCGACAAGTTTGACGACTTTGAAGAGGTAATCAGCCCTGCTTCAAGACGCTTTTCATCATTGCTAATCTAATGCAGCATATTGCATCTCGCAAGCACCGAAAGTTCGCAATGACTCTCGACAATTGGCGTGACTTGGATGCGCTTCTTCAGCAACTAAAGCGTCCACACAAGGAGAAGACAATCCATGAGCACTGACACTTTCCCCCAACTCTACACGTTGATTGACATGACGACAACGACAGCTGATGGTTCAGCCTAATTGTTATACTTTTGTTTCTGCAAGGCAGCGTTGACGCGGCATTTCTTGTTGATTGCTGTCAGTGTATACAGCATTGCATTTCGTACTCAAGCGGCAAAGCGAGGGCGGTGTATGGGCGGATAATGTTGTCTTTTTGAGGTCAAGCATGAAGGCAAGGTCGGTGCATGCTTACTTACGAGCTTTGGGACTAGCATGTGATACGGAGCATCTATTGAATCATGTGGTAGAAAGCATAGCACGACCGTGATGCATCAGGTTGTGTGTAATAAAGAATTCAGCTATAACCATGCAAGTCTCTTCTTGAACCATCCTTGTCCTGCTTGTATCGTCAGACGTAGGGTTTGTGTAGTAAAGACTCTTGTGCCTGCCTTCCGTATGCTGACTTCACTCTGATCTGCGAAAGCTAAACTTTAAACTTGCACCTTCCATCATCAATCAACCCATAACAGTCATCATCGTTCAAAAAAACACCACCACCACCACAACGAAATCCATCTCATCCAACCCAACAACCATGTCTTCCCCCTCCCCAAGCCCCGACTCTACAGACCCAGAACAAGAAGACCCCACAACAGCCTCCATCCCCCTCCCCCTCTCCGCCTCCCTCATCCTCGACCACCTCCCCAAATCCGCCTCCCAAGCCCTCACAACCGCCGGCCAACTCGACCAAGAGAAAGGTATAGCCTCCCAAATCTTTCTATCTATCCATCCCCTCTTTTACTAACTTGACTGGATTTTATTTCCTTCAGTCACGATCCGCCTCACCCCGCTCCCCAACACGCCGGCCCTCAAAGTCCCTCGATTCAAATGTTCGAGTCATCAACGATTCGAATACATTGTGAAATTTTTGCGTCGGAAGTTGGGGGTGAAGGATTTTGAGAGTGTTTTTTGTTATGTCAATTCGGTGTTTGCGCCGGGGCTTGATGAGGGGGTGGGGAATTTGTGGAGGGTGAGTATTGTTGAGGGGGAAAAATATGTGAGGTGTTTGGGGTGCTGATGAGGTTTTTTTTTCATAGTGTTTTAAGGTTGGGGAGGATTTGGTTGTTAGTTATAGTGTTACGCAGGCGTTTGGGTGATGATGTGGGAGGTGGTCTATATGGACAAGGTCCTTCTATCTGATCTAATTACTCGAAACAGTATCATCAGCAGCAGCCTTCTTAAACTCAACAACATCCTCCGCCTTCATGGGATAAGTATGTTCCGGCGCAGGATAACTCCTCTCCTTCACCTCACTCCGATACCTCTCCAGCGCCCTCGAACTCTCCCCCCAAAGATCCCCAAACCTCTTGACAAATTTCGGCAAAAACCTCCCAGGAGGAAAATACCCAGCCATATCCACCTGCACCAAAACCTGTCCACTCGTCGCATTCCCCGCCCCAATCCCAATAGTAGGTATGCTCAACTTCCCCGTCACAACCTCCGCAACCTCCGCAGGAATCGCTTCCAAAACCACCCCAAACGCACCCGCCTCTTCCACCGCTTTCGCATCAGCCAGCACTCCCAGCGCCCCACTCACACTCCTCCCCTGCACGCGAAAACCTCCCAAAGAATTCTGCCTCTGCGGCGTCAACCCCACATGCCCCAAAACCGGAATTCCCGCGCCCGTAATCTTTGAAATCTGAGCCCCCATCCCCCTCCCCCCCTCAAGTTTCACCGCATGAACACCCCCCTCCTTAACCAACCTCATCGCCGACATCAGCGCCTGTTCCGCAGAAATCTCATAAGACCCCATCGGCAGATCCCCAACGATGAACGCGGCCTTCGCCCCGCGAGAGACGCTTCGACAGTGCAGTAACATGTCGTCCAGCGTGACTTGGGATGTGTCTTCGTAGCCCATGGCTACCATGGCCAGACTGTCTCCGACGAGAATCATGTCCATGCCCGCGTGCTCTGCGACGTGGGCTGAAGGGAAGTCGTGGGCTGTGATCATGGTGATGGGGTCGTGGTTTCGGTACATGGATTTGAGGGTTTGGAGGGAAGTTTTTTTGCGGTTGGAGGAGGTTCCTGAGGCGCTGTGGGAGGAGTTTCGGGTGTTGGTGAGGAGGGCGAGGGGAGTAGGTTGACGTGACGTTAGGATGCGTCTTCTAATGAGAGCACGCGACATGCTTGCTTGTTGGGTGAGTGGTTTGTCTCTCAAGGGGGTTTTGTGTTTTGTGCTTTTTGATGGGTCGAGTCTGATAGAGGTGGTGGAATTTGGGGCAGATCCATTTCTCGCAGACGGGGAGGGATGAGGGATGAGGGAATGGACTGGTTTGAAGCTGTTCACAAGTTTACAGTGCAGACCTGAACACGACCACAAAGAAAGTCCTCGGCTTTCAGATCTAGACCCCTGCTTACACCGATAACCGAGCGCCATGCAGCAGCATCGATCAACAACAATGGCCGCTCAACTATGCACAGGCTTTGAAGCACCGATTTATCGCATGGACGACGTGAAAAGATGCGAGACAAGCAAGACAGCATACGCATTGACGCATTGCGATCTACAAGAGTCTCAGACGGCCCAATATTGCATCCATCCATCCATTATGTTCTTCCATCCGCCGTAGAGCTTGGCCTTGGCGTCCATGCTCGGTCCCTTTCACACAACTACTACTACTACTATACAGTCTATCATCAACCATGAGATCTCAAACAAAAAAGAACACGAAGAGTCGTGTTTGTTGCTTCCTTCCTGCGCCACGCCATGCTCCCAAACTTTCAAAATCCAAATCACCGCGCATCCCATATGTGCGAGCTACCAGTGAGCCATCTCTGCAGTTCAATCAATATGGATAGCTGGACAACACAACATATTATGCCCACATCCAAAGTGAACTCGATCAATGCACGCCGACCCTTCTAGCCATGGGAGATGATAACGCGAGCACCTTCTTTGCCGAGGACTCCTCGCTCCTTTTCTTTGGCCTTCGGGCTCCGGTCACGACCTTTGGACTTTCGCAAAAATCCTAGCATGCCAGATGGTCGTTCGTTGCGTCCTTGATCGTTTTGTCCTACCATACCTTGACTCTGGTTGGCCATGTCACTCCAGCTTCCCTGCTCGTTGAGCACAACCTGCACACCTCCTCCCTGTGAGGTGCTTCTCATAGCTCCTCGCGGCCTCGATGTCTTCGGCGTGACTTGAGCTATTGTGTCCTCATATCTGATCACCCTCGTCGGCCCGTTCATAGGCTCTGACGTCGACGGCAGCTTGGTCGATGGGTCTGATGTGCGCGGCGGAAAGTACTCGGTCGATACCGGTCCGGTGACCGTGGCGCCCATCTCGAGAGCAGCTGCTGGCAGAGGTGGTGAGCCATCAGGTGAACGTGTGGCAGAACGATTTCGTGACGCACTACCCGGTGGTGTTTGTGACTGTGGTGTCGGAATCGACTTGGTCTTCTCCAGATGTTTGGCCAAGGCAGGGTCTATTTGTGAAGGTGCATCCCTGTCTCTCGTGTTTTGACGAGATACGGACCTGGATGAGCTTGTAGTCGGCTCCGCAGTCGACGTCGACAGGATAGGGCTTCGATCTTGTGGGACCGTCGTATAGTTGAAGGGCTCGAACATGGTCTCGATCATGCGATGCAGCTCATCAGCTCGGATTTCTTGTTGCGTTGCATCTTCCCTCAACTCGGCTCTCGGCTTCTGCTTTCTAGCGCGAGCTTCTAGCGGCGCTTCCTCCAACAGCAGCTCTTCCAGATCGTAGGTGGCATCGAAGTTGGTCTTTTCGCTGGATGGGCAGAACACTGGTTCATATTCTTTTCTCTCCAAAGCTTCGAAATCGATCTCGCGGAAGAAGGGGTTGTCAGTAAAGGTCTCCCATGATGCAGCACCTATCCTCAAGCTTTTATTCTTTTCCAATAGCGAGCTGATGGCGTGAAGACATGGCATTGACACAGGTGGCGAGGTGACCGGGAATGGCGGATCCGCCTTCACAATGGCTTGCGCTAAGGCATCGTGATGGTTCGCCTCGAACGGTCGTTTGTTGTATATGCATTCGTAGAAGAGGACTCCCAATGACCACCAGTCCACTTCCGAGTAGTAGCCTTTGCCAACGTAGACCTCAGGAGCCAGATAAGCCAAAGTGCCGGACTTGCTCGTCAATGGCTTCCCAGGAGTAAAGTCCGAGGCGACGTTGAAGTCTGCAAGATGGACATGGCCTTCGGAATCCAGCAATACGTTATCCGGCTTCACATCTCGATGCACTATGCCCTGCTTGTGAACGTATCGTAGAGCACATCCGAGCTCTGCTATCCAGAAACGCACAGCTTCTTCTGTGAAAGTCTTTCTGGAAATGTGAAATCTGAGGTCGCCGCCATTCATCAGATCCACAACAAGATATCTGCAAGACGCAAAGTCAGCACTTGCCGCATTTCGTTTTGACTCTCACAGCCAAACCTACAAATACTCCATATCTTGGAAACTGTAGCGCAAGTTCACCAAGAACGGGTGGTTCAGGTGCTCGAGCATCCTGCGCTCGCGTATGATGTTCCGCACACTTTCTGACCGTACCACCTCATCCTTCCGTATGTACTTGAGGGCGAACGTCAAACCGGTATCCTTCCGCTCCACAATCCTGACTTTTCCAAACGCTCCTTTCCCGACCACGCGCAGCAAGCGAAAATGATTGAGGTTCACCTCGTCGGTGAGGACGAGGGGCTTGCCATTGGAGTTGCCCATTTGCAGCGGTGGGCGCGAGGGTCGACGGTAAAGACTGGGGCGACTGCGACTTTCACGACTACCTCAAAAGGATGGTGTCGTTGTGAGCAAGAGGTCCTAGCGATGCTACCTCCACAGCGTCATCCTCCTGCAAGCCGCTCGTGATTAATTTCCAGCAGTACCCGTACTCCTCGCGGCCTCTCCGTCAGAGCAGGCGCAGGCACTGAGCTCACCACACGCTTGTGATGCTGGCCGCCACGCACGAGTTGGAGAACGCCAGGCCGTTTCACCAAGAAGCTGTTGACTGCACAGTACGTTGCACAGCAGCAGCACCCCGTCCCAGAGCGTTTCCAGGCGTTCGGTCGGGTAGGGCAAGGCTGGTGGGCTTGTGGACAGTGACTGGGGTGTGGTCGCTGGTCAATTGCAGATGCGATGCGCAATATGCAGTGCAGTGAATAGTGATTTGGCTGTTGGGGGATGGCCGGGTGCCTCAGGTGCCAGGTAGGCAGGTGCTAGGTGGGCCTCTGATGCGGAAGCACTCCAGCGCCCGATCAAGCAGCGTCGTCCAGATGGGCGCGACTGGCTCGTTGGACAGCAGGACAGCTCGCTGCACGCACCAAAGCACGCATACGACTCGCTGAAGATTATTGTCGAGAGTAGTCGGCTGCTGTTCGCGGCTGTCGCCAGGACTCACAGGAGAGGGGAACGTGGGAAGGGAAGGGCCAGGAAAGCCAAGACAGTGCACAGAAAGTCTTGAGATAATGGCGGTTGATGACCACACAATCATTCACCAGCAGACCGTCAGACTCGGAGGGTGAGGCTCGCTTCAAAGGAGCAAGGCAGGTAGGTAGGTAGGTAGTCGTAGTTTATCTAGCTGGGCTGGGCTGCGCTGCGCTCCGCTACGAGTTCCTGGGCTCCTGTCTCACAGCTCACGCAAGAACCAGAATCACGCATCGCCTTGTGATCACACGGCACAATCGTAGAATACCTTACCGACGCACGTTTTTCAGCACTAGCTTATGCTATCACTAGTCTCCGTCCATCGTCCATTCCTCCTCGACACCACCCGCCGCAAGGCGCAACGACAAGCTGAGACTGCGTACCACAACCGTGCTCGCACCTCTCCTGACTGGATGGATTGTCACTCAACAAACTGCCGGCCATCTCGCCTTCCCATCCCAGTTAACTCTGCGCTTAAACAAAAATTCGTTGATGACCGCCGCCGCAATACATAAGCAAACAGCAAGCAATGCATAATAATCAAAACCAACTCCTTCCCATCCTTCCTCCTCTTCCTCGGTTTGTTTCATCTGCATCCCCCTCCGCCCTACCAACCGCTTGCCACGTGGTCCATGAAAAAAAAGGCATAGCAAATGCAAGCCACCACCAAAAGGCGTCGAATGAGCGTCTCGGAACCTGCTTCTAGAACATTTCCTTAATAGCTTCTCGGGAAAGCTACAATCCTTCGCGCATTTCTTTGAGATTGTAATGAAACAGCAAAGGAGTTAATCAACCGCTATTTTTATGGAGAAGCTTCTTTGCCAAGTGCTTGGCGGCCGCTCTTTCTGCGTTGGATTGCTACAGCTGGCACTGCCTGGCAGTCATCTTTGTTGGAGGGGAGGAATGTTGTCCGGCTCTGATTTGTCGATGATAAGGGATGCCCCTTTCGATAGATCACGTGACCAATACCTCTGAGCTTGCCTAATCGTAACATATTGCCTGATCGAGCCAGCCTGGTACACATTTGGGCTTGGCTTGGGTGCATGCGAGGAGCCAGATTGGAGTCATAAGTTCGATAATAAATGCGTGGCAAATGGAGCTGAGGATCATGCTATATAATTTGCTTCCATTCTCAGCGCCTTCGCTTCATCCAAACAAGGCCATAAGTATCTCGCGTTCCCGGATCCAACTCCCCGACACCTTCACTTTGATGATATCAAGATTCATAAAATTCCGTGATCCAACGCCACCCCGCAGAAGCAAGCATGTGGAGCCGCACCAAACCCCTTGCTGGCTAATAAATATATGGGTTGTCGTGTCCGCTCATACTTCATCCATGGTGCCTGCCGGTTCATCGTCATCATCGCTGTCGAAGCTACCAACACTGCTCATCTCGTCGCTGTCATTGGACTCGCCTCCAGCTTCGTCGACGCTCTCTTTGGTAGCATATTTGGTGACGTACTCTGCAGATGTCAGCGTGGAACGTACACCAAGAAGACAAGACCCGTGTTCTCACCTTTCACCTTGGCATCGTAGCTTTTTGGCTCCCGCATCATGAGAGCAGCTGCCTCACCATTCAACGGATCTGTAGGATTGGGGTATCGAAGTAGTTGGGGGAGAAAGACCTCGAAGATGTTGACCATGTCGTACATCGGTGACCAGGTCTGGTTGATGACATCCAGGCAAACGCTTCCTGATCTGCTGCTGTCAGTCCTGTTTGTCCAGTGATGCATGCAGATGTACGTACAGCTCATCAATGTTGGGGTGAAATATCCTGTTGACAAAGCCTATACTTGGGCTCTTGTAGGGATACTGATCAGGTAGCTCTACGTGAATCTTCCATAGACCGCCCTCGAATGGAGCTGCTCAAGAATCAGGAATATGCTCATTTATCAAAGTTGAGTTGGACTTACTTTCTGAAGGGCCCTTGAAGCGGACATAGAACTCTTGCCTAGAAGAAAAGTCAGCTTATGGTCGTGAATGGTTGAAATCGCAGCGGTTGGTCGCATGGCTCTGACGAACACTGTCGAAAGAGGTCAGTCATCATGCTCCATCTCAGTGAAGCATAGTGCTAGGAGGAAGGGATGAGCAACATACTGTTATCATTGACCAGTGTCACCTCGTAGTCGCTCATGAGCATCTTCATGACCTGTTGCCCACGTTGTCAGCCTCGTATTCATGCCTTTTTTGATCCACAACTTCGTACGTCCGTCTCGATTCTGCGCTTCGGGCTGCTCATCTTGCCGCCTTCTCCCTCCGATCTTCAAGGTGACTCCTCAGCCCAAGCTCTTTAGAGCGGTACGCAGTCGCTTATAATGGATGATGTTTGCCGATGTGGTTGCTGCTACAGATCGCGGGAGTTTTGGATTGGATTCGCAGAAGCAATTGACTTGGCTGCTTTCACGACGGATGGGCGACTTCTTGAGGTAGAGTCGTGCTTGCTCGGGTGATTGGGATCACAAGATGGCGTAGCTTCCTATGCTTCTTTGTCGGTAGTCGTTCGTTTCAGGCTTCGTATGACGTCTCAGCTCAATGCTTAAATGGAAGATTTGCAGAAAGTCCGTAGGCGGTAGAGTGGCATGCGGTGTAGTTTGGCAGGTGCCGAGGAAGGGAGAGTCGTCAGAGGATGGCGAGCGACAGTGGGACGGTTTGGAGACGACGTGACTGGCAACTGGAGGTGGAGCGTGACCACCCAGGTCCTGAACCCGTGACAGCCCGAAAGCCGGCGATTGCTCAAAGCCGCGGGTGATCCCTGGAAAGCTGATATCAGAGACACGACCTTGCTGGTCGATTATCCTGAAACCAATATCCACGCAATCAATCACATCGCAGGCTTTCCGTGTCAGTGTTCTGATCAGCATCACCTGTTGGGCCTTCTCCAATTCGAGCTACATCATAAGCAATAAGCATGGGCATCAGAGCTGAAACAGAAACAGGGCACATCAGTTCACGACAGTCCTCGAATTAGAATTAGAACACGGTCTTGCCAACAGAGTCCTACCACAGACTTTGCTAAGCAGTGGTGCCAGGAATGGTTAAAGCATTCTTCAGACCGGCGGTCATCGCCTCAATGCCTCTATTGCATCAGCCTCCTTCATGGCTGTCCGTGTCAGCACCTCTGGCGAAGTTTCCCCAATCACAACGGAGTCCTCTATTCTAATGCCCAGTCCTCTGAAATGCGCCGGCCATCTCTCCTCGTTCGACACGTAAACTCCAGGTTCGATCGTGATGCAGTGATTCTGCCGTAATCGTTCGCTCCTGGAATGACCTGGAGCGTCATGGACGTCCAGTCCAATGTAGTGCCCGACATGATGCGGAAACAGCTTATCCATAGCATCGCCAGTCACATCGAAACCCAACGACTTTAGACCATCTCGAAGCCCGTTCTCAGATATCCGATGTAGTTTGTCCAGAGTCATATTCGCATCCTCATGACAGAGCGCAACGCAGCTCTTCTGCACGTTCAAGATCATGTTATACATGTCTTTTTGCGCGTCCGTGAAACGACCGTTGACAGGCCACGTCCTCGTAATGTCCGTGATATATCCACCATACTCTCCGCCAGCATCGACAAGCACAACCTCACCCTCCTGCAGCAGAGCATCATTCCTAACATAATGTATACTTAACGCATTCTTCCCTCCCGCGATCACAGGAACATACGCCTCCCCATCAAGTCCATTACTCCTGAATCCATACGCGAGATCCGCCCAAAGCTGTTTCTCACTCGCCGGCACCCCTTTCATTGCCTCAGTAATCACACTCCCAGAAACACTGCCCGCCCTCCTCATACAATCCAGCTCCGCCTCACTCTTCTTCAACCTCAACGCATTCAGCACAGGTCTCAAAGGCCTGACACTCGCAGCCTGCAACAACTTCGCCAACCCATCAACCTTGGGCAGCGAATTCCCTGCGACGAACCGACTAAACGCACCACCTTTCATCACACTCCCGCCTATATCCGTAAACACCTCCTTAGCACTCGCGAGAATCTCAGGCATCACGTTCCCAATATTCTCAACATCCCCTGCTTCATCCGCATTAAACACATCTTGCGCCGCTTGAACTCCCGACCTCGCTCCATCCCATAATTCTGCTCTTTCGTCTTTCGGTCGCACGTACAGGTGAAACGTGTATTCTACATCGCTTTGTCCCTTTTCGATGACTGCGACGGCTTCGGGCTCATTGAAGCCTGTGAGGTAGAAGAAGTTGGGATCTTGGTGGAATTCGTAGAAGACTGCGCCGGAACGGAATTTCGTGTTGGCGGAGGCGAGGATGGCGACGCTGTTTCGTGGGAGTTTGCGGGCGAGAGCTGCGCGACGGTGATGGTATTCTAGAGCTGAGATTCCTGGGGTGAGGTGGCCGGGTGCGATTATGTGCGGGTGTGTTTCGTGGAGTGGCTGGCCGAATTGGATTTCTGAGGCGGAGACGATTTCGTGAGGCTTTCGTGAGGATGTGCTGAAGAAGGAAGGTCTGCTGCGGAATGTGGGTGATGGTCGTTGTATTACCCGTAATCGCGGCACGAGTGTCCTCTTCATTCTGGATGGTAGAGGGGTGTGATGTGAATGGGATCGGCAGAGAAGATGTGGAGTGATATATAGTGTATGGGCCGGAGCATCGGCACGCGACTGAGTCTAACTTTTGTGTCTTCTTGGTGTACTGTAGTCGCCTGCTCACACTGCAACGCTATTATTGAAAATATCTACGTCGCATATGAGAGTGCAGCGACTTGATATTATGGAGTGTTCGCGTGATCTCTCAACAGATCTCGGACGACCCACTCTTTTAGAGTGCCGTACATAACCGCTGCCGCCCGGCCTTCTCACCTTCAAGGAAACCATGCCGATCGGACGCCAATCCATCAACCTTCTGACGCTCTCAAACGATCAATATTGTCTCTTCTTGTCTGTCCTCGAGGTTATGCCTTCGCGCTCGGCATCTTGACATCTCCAATGATTGGACGTAATAGCTCTGGCACAATTGTTCCAGCATCGCCTTTGAAGAACCAGTCACCAGGCTCCCAGCCGCCGGCTGGAGCATCATTCTCGTCCATGTTCACAACACAGACTCTGGCCCCCGTCATTCTCGCACGTGAGATGTTGCCTGCTGCCGGATATACCTTAGCTGAGGTACCAATAACCATAATCAAATCCACATCTCCCGCATCGAAGTAATCATCAACATTCGCGAGGACTTGAGTAGGAAGCTGTTCTCCAAACCAGACAACACCAGGTCTGAGCAAGTCATTGCATCTAGGGCACTGGGGAAGATCTTCAAGTGGGATGTCGGCAATTTTGATAGAAGCATCGCTAATATCAAGCTCTTTGCCTTTCTTGCCTTTGCCCAATGCTTTGTTTGTCGTTGGGTCATGACCATCATGTGGGATGTCGAGAGCAGGCACAATTGGGTCCACGAAGTTCTCTTCCTGGTATTCACAGGCTTTGTTGTTGCACTTGACTTCAAAAAGCGTGCCGTGGAGGAGTTGTAATTGTTCTCTGGGATGATTCGCTCGTTGACTCAGTCCATCAACATTCTGGCTGAGGTGTTGAAAGCCCGGTAGTCGACGAGCGAGCTGGGCGAGAGCGTAGTGGGCAGCATTTGGATCTGCTTGCATGGCCTTGTGGCGACGGTAGCTGTAGAATCTCCAGACTAATGCCGGGTCCCGATTGAAGGCACCGGGAGTAGCGAGGGAGGTGGCATCGTGCGAGCGCCAAAGACCGCCAGCGCCACGAAAAGTAGCCAGACCAGATGCTGCTGACAGTCCTGCTCCTGACAGAGCAATCACTCGCTGGGTGTCCGTCAGTCCTCATGACTGTGCGGCATTCTGAATTGCCTGACAAACCTTGCACCCGACCAGGTACTCGTGGAACTGAGCGACAGCTCTGTCGCCTTTAGCAGAGCCATCTGATGCCATGATTGGTGCTGTGAAGCTGTGGTTGAGTCGTTTCCAGCTCTCAGAAAGTGAGACAAAAGGTAGAAGTTTGGAAATGCTACCTCTATATGGCGGGGAGGGGGAAAACAGCACATTCTGTCGCTCCAGTGACCGCGTCCATGACCAATGCGCCGAGTGCATGGACGATGGAGCTCCCAGGTGTGTTACACTGTCTGCGAAGCTTCAAAGCCAACGTCGGAGCCCGGGCCGATCCACAACGCAGCGTGCTTGTTGCATCTCGACTTCGTTTCTTGACGCGACGTTGATGCGGCGTATCCGTTTGCTGCGCCCCAACATTGCTAATTTGCTATCCGTATGCTGTGCCGGCCAGGAAAGCATGTGGTTGGGCTGGGGTGATTCACCGCGATGGAGGCTGACTGGAACGAGGCGGCCAGGCTGAGGCTCCCCGGACCTGCTCCCAATGCACCACCTTCGCAGCTGACAACGCTTGCTTTCGATCCCGTCCAGGAGCTGCTGTGGACCGGCAACGAATATGTGAGTCTCGAGACTACTCTGAAATTCCTTCAACTGTGTCGAGAGTCCATTTCCTAACTACGCAAACACGAGCGCTGCGCCATTCTGATCGTCCTACAGGGACGCATTACTTCATTCTACGGCGCCGAGTTGCAGCGATATACATCGTATCGCGGACATGTCAGCACGGCGCCACGCGGTGCTCCCGGCAATGCCCACGTCCAGCAATTTCTATTCTGCGAGAAGGGCGTGGTGTCCGTTTCGGCCCGGAGCATTCATTTATCCTCCCGGAGAGGATTGGCGCAATGGCATGTTGCTCAGCCTGCCATGAGCGACTTGCAATGCATGAGTTTCACGACCCGTGATGCTACAGAGTTGATCGTGGCCGGCTGTCAAGCTCAACTGTATCGCATTGACGTGGAAAAGGGGACGATCCTGGACACGCTCACTCCACAACCCCCGGCCATGTACAAAATGATGAAGCTCGCAGGTCAATACATATGCGCTGCGACTGCTGATGGCGCTATTCATCTTCTCGACTCCAAGACTCTGGCTCTCCTTCACAGCTGGAAGGCCTACGCTGGCTCGGTCAACAGCATGGACGCCAGAGGCGACTATCTCTTGACTTGTGGCTGGGCCCAAATGCAATACCAAGGACTATCGCTTGAACGCTTAGTTCGAGTCTACGACTTGAAAGCACAGAGACCTGCGCCACCAGTGCCATTCCCGCTCGGCGCTGCTTTCGTGCGCATGCATCCTAAGTTGACTTCCACGTGTATCGTCGTATCCCAGAATGGACTCATACATTCGATCGATATCCAAAATCCAGACATGCCGACCATGCGCTATGTGCAGTCTTTCGAAGACAAGTTCCTCGGAGTGGAACTTATGCCCTCTGGCAAGGGCTTTGCTTTGCAAGACAGTAATGACCAAGTGGTGCTGTATGGCTCACCTTCCAAGTTACATTTCACTGAGTATAGCCAATCGACAGAGTTCGCCGACCCGATGGACAGCCACAAATCACTGGATTGGTCAGACCAGATACCTCTCAACACCATTGGAATGCCGTACTATCGCGAAGCCCTCCTATCCAGCTGGCCTAACAGTCTACTGCATCAGGTGGGTATGCCACCTCCTCGAATCGAGATGGATGCATCTTTTCGCCCATTCGAGTACGGCAGAGTTGGCTTGAATTCGAAGACTGGGCGCCGATACGAGGCGCCTGATATCAAGGCCCAGCAGAAGAGTGCAGATGTCATGGTCGGTCCCAAGTTCCTGAGTGAGAAGCCGAGAGACGAAGGTGCGAACGGCGACGCCCGTCGACGCATGAGTGAAGACCTTCTCAACGCCATGACGAAAATGAAGCTCGATGGTAAAGCAGGCACTGACACGAGACTCCTGTATCGTGTAGTGGAGATCAAATACAGCCGATTCGGGGTTGAGGATTTCGACTTCCGCTATTTCAACAAGACGAGTTTTGCTGGACTGGAAACTCATATTGTCAATTCTTACGCCAATCCTCTTCTGCAAATTCTTCGCTTCACCAACACAACTCGAAATCTAGCGCTTCTGCACACAGCCCGGAACTGCAGCGCAGAAGATTGCTTGTTCTGCGAACTCGGTTTCTTAATCGACATGCTCGAGAAAGCACAAGGGCTGAATTGCCAAGCAACAAACTTTCTCAAATCCATCAGCAGGCAACCGGACGCTCAGGCACAAAACGTGCTGGAATCGTCTGTGTCGAATGTCCCATTGACTATGATGGTGCAGAACTTGAACCGGTATCTCCTGCAGAAGTTGGAGGATAATTTCAAGTTCGCAACGCCTTCCCATTTGAACCACTTCCATTACGCATTCGGCACCACCGGTCTCGATTTCACACGCTGTGCACACTGCAGCTATGAGAGCCGAAACGACAGAGTCTGGTTCACGCACGACCTCGTGTATCCACCAAGAAATGCAAAGCATCGCGGCTCGAACAACATGCGAACATTCTTCTCGCAGGTACTCAAGGCGTCCATCGAGAGACAGAATCAGCATCGGGGCTGGTGTTTGAGATGTAATGGTTACAAGGCCATGACTTCTCATCGTGCGATACATGCGCTTCCCGCAGTCCTTATGCTAAACGCCGCAGCCAACACCTCTGACGCTAAACAGCTTTGGGACACACCCGGCTTTCTCCCTAGGGAAATTGGAGTGATTGTCAACAACGGCAGATTCTTTTGCTATGAGGGACAGGATTTGCAGCTTCACCTCCAACGAGGACAGTATAACATCACAGTCTACCAACTGGTGGGAGTTATCAACGACGTGAAGCCTGAAGAGTCAGAGAAACCTCATCTGGTAGCTTCCATCGACGTCGGCATGGCAGATCCTGATCCAACGCAAAGCGGCAACTGGCATCTGTTCAACGACTTCTTGGTCCACAAGCTGCCGACGGATGAAGCGTTACGTTTCAATTCACAGTGGAAACTTCCGTCGGTAATCACATATCAGATCAAGTTGATGTCCCATCAGATCGACGACAGCTGGAAGCACGAGATGGACACCCGCATCTTGTACGACAGCCCGACACAACCAGCGCTCTCCCCAGACTACTGCTTCCGAGCACTATCTGACAATGAGCCACTGCCAAACGAGAGCTCCCACGTCGCGATTGATGCCGAATTTGTGCGGCTGCTGCGGGAAGAGATTGACGTCGGCGCTGATGGAACACGAACGATGACAAGACCCGCGCGACTGGGCTTGGCAAGAGTATCGGTTCTGCGAGGCGATGGCCTTGACCAAGAATTGCCATTTATCGACGACTACATCGCGGTCGACGAGCCGATCGATGACTATCTGACGCAATACTCAGGTCTGCGTACAGGCGACTTGAATCCTGAAACCACACACTTCCAGCTTGTCAGTCTAAAGCAGACCTACAAAAAGCTCTGGATCCTTCTGAACTTGGGCTGCAAATTCATCGGCCATGGCTTATCATCAGACTTCCGGTAAGGACATATCGCCTCTCGAAGATCGAAAGCTTACTGACCATCTATCTAGCACGATCAACATCCACGTCCCCGAATCCCAAGTCATCGACACCCAAGACCTCTTCTCCCTCAAATCTCGCACCCGACGAAAACTCTCCCTACGCTTCCTGGCCTGGGTGATCCTCAAATCCGACATTCAAGCCAATTCAGGCATGGGACATGACAGTATTGAAGATGCCCGAACGGCGTTGAGACTCTGGCGGAAATACTTGGAGTACGACAGTGCCGGGGTCCTTGAGCAGATGATGGATGAGGTGTACAACACAGGAAGGAGTCTAGATTTCAAGCCACCGAGTGATCGTAAACAGCCTGATACGCCTACGCCTACGGCTAGTGCGCCTGGGACGCCGTCTAGAGTGGCAGTGAGACTGGCGACACCTGCGCGGAGTGATTTTGGAAGTCCGCAGAAGCGGTTGAGTTGACTGATGCGAATGAAAGAAGGGCCGGGCAGGATCAAATGAAGCTGGAAGGACAGACAGCAACAGTTCGTTTGGTCATCGTGGAAGTGACAACAAATTCTAGTCCTAGGGGGAAAAAGTGGCAGCAACAGACACTTACTCATTGATCTCTGACGGCATTCGTATCATATGTCCCTCAAGCAGCCGTTAATCAACAATTACAAGTGTATGACAACTTCCTCTTCTTCTTCAAGACAGCTATCACGATCGAGTTATATTTGAACATCGAAAGATACTGCCACTATACCGGTTACGCACCACCAAAGCAGCCAGTCACTGAACTGTACATGTATCATGTCAAGAGAATAAGATAAGGTAAAGTCCTCTTGAGATCCAGCAGATGCGCATCTCGCTCTGAATTCCACTAACATCTTTCTATTATAAATAGGGAGGACAGCGAGCCGGGCACTTACTAATACCTTCTGAAACCATCGAAAGTCATACAATAGCTAGCAATCGACCCGGAAAAATCATGAAATATCACTCACTTCAACAAGACGCAACAAAACCCTTGAACCGTGATTTCTTGATTTCATCATCTCTCTCCATCGACCGAAAAAAAATATTTTCCCCAAGTCTTTCTCTTTCATTCTCTTATCATCTCTCTCTCTCTAATGCCTTGCCTAACTTAGCACTGATCGCTTCCATTCATTCATCCTTCATCCAAGAAAAAAAAAAAATCGTGCATGCGGCGCACGTCCAATGCCATGCATGGTATATCAAAAAAAAAATCACCTCTTTCATCAAGTACCACACCTCAAAAACGTCAATGATCTGTCTGTCTATTGCACAACCGGCCCAGCCTGAATCGTCTCCGGCGTAGCCTCATCTTGATATTTCTTGAAATTCTCTTGGAAAAGTTCCGCAAGCTTGGTAACTCTAAAGCAAAAGAAAAAGTGACCATGTCAGTAAATGCAGTTGAAAGTATGAAAAGGCGTAGAAAAGAGGAACTTACTCGTCTCCAAAATCCGCAGTTCCAGTCCAACCCTTCTTTGGATTGAGGAGTTCGTCGGGGACATTGGAACATTGCTTTGGTACGGAAAGGTTGAAAACGTCATATGTTTCGTACTCGGCTTTTGCGAGTTCGCCGCTGTGGATGGCGTCGAGGATGGCACGGGTGTATTTGAGTGGGCAACGTTTGCCGCCGGTGGTGGCACCCGCGCCAGTCCAGCCGGTGTTGAGGAGCCAGGCGTTGGCGTTGTGGTGTTCGATCTTGTCTGCCAACATCTTTGCGTAGCGCATTGGGTGGAGGGCGAGGAAGGGTTGTGCGAAGCAGGAGGAGAAGGTTGCTTGTGGTTCTGTGACGCCTTGTTCGGTGCCTGCCATCTTGGAAGTGTAGCCGGAAATGAAATGGTACATGGTTTGGGCCGAGTTGAGTTTTGAGATTGGTGGGAGGACACCGCGAGCGTCGCAAGTGAGGAGGATGATGTTTGATGGGTGGTTGGTGGAGATGCAAGGGATCTTGGTGTTCTCGATGTACTCGATTGGGTAGGCGCAGCGGGTGTTCTCGGTAAGAGTGGTGTCGTCGTAGTCTACAACACGAGATACTGGGTCAAAGACGACGTTCTCGAGGATCGAACCGAATTTGATGGCGTTGAAGATGTCGGGCTCCTTCTCGGCGGACAGACCAATGCACTTGGCGTAGCATCCACCTTCGATGTTGAAGACACCTCGATCACTCCAGCAGTGCTCATCATCACCGATCAAGGCACGCTTGGGATCTGCGGATAGCGTGGTCTTTCCCGTTCCCGAGAGGCCGAAAAAGACAGTCACATCGCCGTCCTTGCCTTCGTTTGCGGAAGAGTGCAGAGTCAGGACGTTGTGCTTGACTGGCATCTCGTAGAAGAGGACGGTGAAGATTCCTTTTTTCATCTCACCTAGCGGAAGAATCAGCATCGAGAATTAGACAATGCCTCATGAGAATGATACTCACCAGCATACTCAGTACCAAGAATAACCATCTCCTTCTCCTGAAAGTTGATAGAAACCGAAGTATTCGACGTCATCGAAGTCGTATATCGATTAGCCGGGAAAGCCCCAGCATTGTAAATAACATAATCCGGATGAAAGTGCTCGAGCTCTTTGCGTGACGGGCGGATAAGCATGTTGTACATGAAGAGCGCATGGTAAGCACGAGCACAGACGACTCGCACATTGATGCGGTAGCGCTCATCCCAGCCAGCATATCCGTCGATAACGTAGATGCGGTTTCGCGTGTTGAGATAGTCGACGGCGCGTTCGCGGTTGATTCTCCAGACCTGTGCCAATGCCAATGTCAGTCACGTGCATGTCAACCATTCACTCGGGACTGGCGCCACGCGACTCGTGCCCGGTCTGGTCCGACAATGCGGGGCTCCAGAGCCGAGATCAGAGTTCGCAGGGCCCAGGAGGCGGCTAACAGCTCGGCTATGCGAGGGCCATGACGTTACAGCACAACCCCGCCAAAGCAACCCACGAAACGCGTTTGCGTGCATCTTTCTGTTTCATTGCGTGGAGCGAGGCAACGTGCGCGGGTGTAGACGCAGACAGGAGGCGAGGTGTAGCAGATACTGACCTCTGGCGTCATGGGCTTGTTGACTGGTCCCCACCAGACCTCGCTCTCTGACCCTTCCTCCTTCACGATTCGCTTGTCCGAGGGCGAACGGCCGGTCTTGGCTCCGGAGTATGCAGACAGGGCACCGGTCGATGTGATGGCGGAGCCGGTCTCGTAGACCAAGGCATCTTCGTAGAGGGCGGCGACCGAGGGGTTGGCAATCTGTCGGACGTTTGGTCAGCAATGGAGGCGTCGACTTGCCGAGGAAGTGCTGCACTCCGGGTCGCGACTTACAATGGCCACGCGATCGTAGTCGATGTGCGCTCGGTCGTGCAGTTCTTCTTCCAATTCGGTGTGCTCGTGCTTGGGCCTGTGAGGGAGTGAGACGTTGGTATTGCTGCAATCATGTGTTCAGGGCCAACCTACTCGACACCACCAGGGTGCAGAGCCGTCTTGTTGACTCGTTCAGCGACCATTGTGCGTGTGGACCTCTTCAATGAGGGCGAGTGAAAGTTGCTCTGTTGCTGCTTGGGGATGCTCTCTTGGACAAAGGCGTTGGAGGCGTCTGGAAGAGCAGGAGAGATGTCTCGAACAGGAGCGGCTGCTCTGCCACTTATAGTGCCTGGGTTAGATTGGAACATTATTTGCGTCGGAACACTTCCTTGCGAGCTATACGGCAGTCGAGCTATCCTCATCCTAGCATTACCCCATTGAAAGCCGTGATTGGGCGCTGCTCCGGTCGCAAGGCGTGGTTTTGCTCGTTCGGGAACTTTCGGAGACGCCTGGGGAACAATGTCTGGAGAACGGCTAACGAACCAACGATGCGGGCATCAGTCGCTTTGCGAACGACAACTCGCTCTCTGCATGCCGATAGAAGTTGCCCTCGTTTCGAGCTTCTTAGTCAACGGACGTCATTCCACATTCAGCAGCCGAGGGCAAAGAGACGAGACGTATCCTTACAAAACCTAGCCTAGAGCTTCTCTGCCAAACGTCATGCTCGAGCGAAGAGCAGGACGTGGACGAGTGCACGCATCTCAGATCAGACTACAGCTGACGTCTCTGCCACTTAGTGTAAGAAGAGTCGCACCAGATGCAGATGGATGCTGTGATCAAGAGACGCAGGAACATCAAGAACACAGCCAGATCTGGCTCAGACTAATATTACGTAAGGACTGTGAAAAGAAGGAAGTGTGTTCCCACGAGTGATGACGCGTATTGGTATGAATTATGTTCGTACACGCTTATCTCAGGATTCTGGAGAAGACGACCGCCAACAATGACAATACTAAAATCCTTCGCCACAGGTACTTCTTCCCAAGCGCTCCATGCACCGCTCCAATGCAAACCAGTCAATGCGCGTTAACAATACTGAACACACTGATCCAAAATTTCCCAATATGCACACACACACACAAAAAAAAAACAGGAACCGCGTCGGCATGCTCGTCAAGTCGTGCGGCAATAGATCTCTGTGCTGTTGCTGTCGTTTCAAGCTGCTGTTGTCGACATTCTAAAGGCGAAGAGCTGAAGCACGTGGAGTGTACTCATACTGTGTAGCATTAGGTTTATCAGGCGTCATTCATTTCAGTAGCAGATTCTGTTTCCAACTCTGCTCCGAAGTCTTTGCGGGAGCTGTAAGTCTGTCACTGGTAGGCTCTTCGCATATGCTCGATCCCGCTTCATCTCAAGGGTCCGGGTTTTGCAGCTTCTCTTGTTCACTCGGAAGCCGATTCTGCTCCGCTGTCTGTCGGCTCTCGCCTTCTTCTTTTGCTTGAGCGTCATCGATGGCCGCTGCGACCTTCACTCCTTTCGCAGGAGCAGTAGTTGGGGGCAGTTGGCTAGGGGTTGTATCTGCTTGGAGCATGTCCTTTTGGGCTTCATCGAACCATCCCCCTCGTTCCCATGAGCCAGGTTTATACAGGTTTTCTATCCTGACTTGTTTGTCGACGATACCCTCCATGATCTCTTGAAGGCGCTGGAATGAAATAGGCTTCAAGATCCAGCCATCGAAGCCTCCGTCAATGTAATGTGGTCGGTCCCTTTCGATGAGTGATGCGGAAACAGCAATTACTGGAACCCGCCCGTTCATAGCAGCACGTTTCGAAAGCAGATCAGTGGGGTGCGACTTCTCAAAGGACCGGATCATCTTCGTCGAGGTGAGCCCATCAACGATTGGCATCTGTGAGTATATTAGTGCTGAAATGAGAGTAAAATATCCCAGCCTGTACATACCTGCATGTCCATCAGGACAATGTCGAAGAAGCCAACCTTATCGCAGTAGGTGCTTGAGCATTCCTCTCCATTGACGGTCAAAGTCACTTCGTGGCCCAGCTTTTCAAGTCGCTTCTTCATGATACGACTGTTGACGGGGTCGTCCTCCGCCACCAGCACATTCAGATGCGATGCATCCGGCTGATCATCAGGCTGGGCATTCAGGGGTTCGGGCAGCGTTTCGGGCGCAGCAGATGGCGCACTGATAGGCCTTTCACTGGCTGAAGCCCTTTCGCTCTTGGGTGATGCGATATAGTCTGAGATTCTCACAGGACGTATTGGCTGACCTTGATCTGCGACCGAAGTCTCACCAGGTCGCAAAGATCTGGGAGGCATCGTAGTGATTTCCATGCTCTTCACACGGGTCTTCTCTGGAGAGGCGTTGGGTCCGGCCTCGCCAGTGGTATGTCGCTTGCTGAGTCGCGGCCGTGCATGGGTCTCTGTTCGACTATTGGATTTAGAAACGCTGTTCTCATGCCAACCATCCACTCGGTGAGGCTCCTGGATGGCTTCGATAAGCCTATCAGCCTCGCTTTTCCCACTCCTGGCGGAGGCTGTGCTGAGCCCACTAGCGCCCGACCTTGCGCTCCCCAGGCTGTTTCTGCTGACGACGCTCTCAGTGCTATTCTTGCGGATCATACCCTCGGTGTGGCGATCGTCGCTCGAATCGCGCCGATTGCCGCTCCCACGCTCGATGAGGGTCATCATGTCATCTGTGGGTGGCGTGTTCGGGCCCTCCGACGCTTCAGCATGCGGTGTGGTGGAACCATGAGAGCTCGATGCTTCAAGCTGCGGCTGCTTCGGTTCTGTGACAGGCAATTCAAACGGAAACTGTATCACGAACCGTGATCCCTTTCCTTCTTCCGACTTGAGACGTAGCTGTCCATTCATGTTACGGATAACACGTGCAACAACAGCCAGCCCAAGACCTAGGGTTTTGTTCTCTTTCGGCTCTTTCGGCTCCGGCGGTGCTCGATCGGCGCTCATAGAGTCAGAAAGCATGCCTTCACTTTCCGTCTGTACTTGTTCTAGCTCGCGGAAAAGAGCATCGAGCTTCTTCGTGCTCATACCAACGCCCGTATCGGCTATGCTGATCTCAACATCAGCGTGAGACTCACTGCGTGATGTCAAGTACATGTCGACTTTCACTCCACCATCGTTCGTATTCTGAATCGCATTGGCAGTGACATTGCTGATGGCCTGACGGATTCTGCGTTGATCGCCAATGACTTGTTTTGGCAGACCGGGATGGTCGTTGATCTCGTAGTATATGTTTTTCCGCCTGGCATCTCCCTTGAACATGTCTGTAGCTTCGTAGAGAGTGGCGCTAAGATCGAAGACTTCGTCTTTGACAAGCTCGCCACCTTCTTCGGTCTTGGTTAAATCAAGGAGGTCGTTGATCACGTATATCAGCGATTTCGATGCAGAATGTGATTTCGCAAGGTTCTCTCGTGTCTCTTGGTCCAAAGAGCCTTCTAGCGCAATTTCCAGATAATTAATGATCGCATTGAGCGGTGTGCGAACTTCATGGGCAGAGTTTGCGAGGAGCAGCCGAGTCAACTGGCTGTTCTGTAATGCTGCCTCCTTCTGCCTCCACACCTCGATGAACTTTCCGTAGACGAGGCACAATACAGCAGCCGTCTCGATCTCTTCCTCAGACCATTCCCTGCATTTGCCAACCACCGTCTCGCTCCAGGTCTTGAAACTTTTGCGGGGCTCGAGATAACCTTCTGTGCCTTCTTTGATATACTTTTCGTAAGGATTGCCTGCCCACTTGACTTCTTTGAGCTGGCCTTTTCGGAAGAACACGATAAAATCCTGCCCACCCACTGAAAGAGGAACCAGAAGCAAACCGGCAATTTCGGCGAATCCAGGCGGGTATCGCAGGTCTGGAAAGTCTTCTTTGATATCTTGCGAGGTCATGACACTTGTGATGCATCGCATGCGCAAGTACTCCAACATGGCAAGTGCTTCCTGTGAATGCTCCAGATGACCCAATATCTTCGTCTCGTCTCTGATCGATAGCAGGCCAAAGTCGGCGTCGAAGAGCTTGAGCAAGTCTTCTGACGAAGCAATGATATACCCTGAGGGATTGTTTTGTGTTGGAACAGTATTGATCAGTTTCCTTGCTTGCAGGCGAGACGCGTATGACAAACGTTCAATGTTGCGAGAGGCAGAGTCACCAACCAGCCGGCACATCTTCCGGATGGGGAATGACACTCGCATGCCCTTCGAGCCGTACGAGTGACAAGCTATGAGACCCCACAGCTCCTCAAAGGCGTTGATGGAGATCGACATGGACGATCGAACGGCCATGTTGCCCAGGTACTTCAGATGGATGGGCGACATCGCTCGAAGGTAGGAATAGGTGAGATCCAATGGGGTTTCCAAAACCTCCATGGTTCGGCAGACAAGCCGGGCGGTCTCATGATCGCGGTCGTAAAGCATACGAACTTTGTTGATCTTGTAAAGCTCTCGAGCTTGTTTGGGAATGTCTGATGCTGGGAAATTGAGGCCCTTATATAAGTCCTTGGTGGCTCGAGGATCGACCAATTCCGTGACCACTCTTCCGTTCCAGGACTGATCGAATTGGTATATCATCACTCTGTGAAAGCCAGTAAGCTCTTTAACGACACCCACTAATATCTTTAGGAACTTCTCGAGATTCGTTGCGGATGCGAGCTGCTCCTGAACCTGGGACATGATATTGAAAACTTCCATGGCTGCAGCTTCGCCTTTCCGCTTCCGAGCACTTCGAAGCACACGCAAAGGCTTGCTACTGTTTTGTGTGCTTTCCAGAAATTCGCTTTCGGTCGGCCGACTGTCGAGAGTATCTTCGGGAGGCTCTGGTGTCATGTCGTTAGGTGGCACCAATGGATTCACCGGATCGTCTTCTAGCTCAAATTCGCATATGATGAGATTCGGATTGCGGTCGTTGATGTGCATGGCGCACCAGAATTTCTGATTCTTGCGCTGCGCATTTCGTATGGAAATCGTGAAGACTTCGGGTCCATTCGTAATGACATCGGCTTCCTCGTCTCGAATGAAATCTACGTGGTCCAGCAGATTGTCTGTTTGCTCCTCGGACAGGATATCTGTAAAGCTGTCGAGCGAGAAGAGCTGTCTTGGTGTAAATCCCAGCAGCCGTTTGGAATTCTCACTGACCACCTTGACCACGAGTCTGCCTTCCTGCTCCTCTTCCAATGCAATCAAGAGACCAAAGCCTTGCACGGCGCCGGGAATGTGGATTGGTTCGTCCTCACACCTTTGCAAGGTCTCTCCGTGCCTTCCTGTGATGATGGCATGCCCGCCTTCCGTTACAACATGCTTGAATCTTGCAGTCACCAAAGGTCCAGTCTCATCAATGCTGCTCTTCGTACTCCTAAACGATGGCGCTCTGGCAGAAGCAGGTCTCGTGCTGGGATTACTTTTGCCATCTAGGCTATCCGTCTCGTTGAGGATCTCGTTGATAATTTGGTGTCCGGCAGGCATTTGTGGACCTTCGGAATCCATGGACGTCGTGGTAGATGTGGATGGGTGGCGGCTCGGGGAAGCATAGGCATCCTGTCCTGCTGGAGAGGGCGTAGATTCCACGCTCACGTTCCGGACTCGCGAAGTGGATTTGGCGTGCGCTGAGTGTTCGACACCGACTGACATGCGCCGAGCGTGGGCAGCATTCTGGAAGTATCCCTCGGCCCTCTCAACCTTGGTCGTGGGCGTGGGACTAGGATCAACAGACACCACAGAGCGGATGGGAAACACGCGGTCGGCCGCCGTAGGATTAAGTTGGCCGTCGACATTGGCGGCTGGCGTGTCGCCAGTGGTGTTGACACGAGGCAGTGGCAGCGGATCGTCTTTGGAGAAATTGGGCTTGTTTGCGCGCGGTGAATGCGGTGCGTCGTGCGTGTCGTCGCCCAGACTGGAGGCACTAGAGGCGGCGGTCATCGGACTGGTCGATGAAGTCTCCTCGGTGTGACTGCTGGGCCGCCGGGCTCCGCCATCTGGCCCGGAAGACATTGGCCCAGGCGACAATGGCCGCTGCATCCCTCCTCCACGCGGCAGTATGGGGGGTTACTGTATTGGTGCTCCAGAGAGCAAGTGCCTGGTGCAGGCCTTGACAGGGATATTTCCACGCTACACTGGGTGCATCAAAATTTGCAAGCGAGCAATGACTGCACAGTGCAGAGCGTGACTTCGCCGGCCTCGCCTCTCAAAGGACCTAAAAGCCCTGGTTGGCCGCGGCTGGGTGCGAGCGTAATGGTATGCTCGGTCGCATCGGGCTAAGTCATGAGCGGCGATGAAGAGGCAGTGGCAGTGGCAGTGGCGGCGGAGGCGGAGACGTGTCTGCCAGCGGCGTGAAAGCGCGGAATTCGACAAGTTGCTCTAGCAGGGCAGATCGCTCGATCGCGGGTCCGGAGCGCTAGTCAGATGCGCGTGAGCACGAGAGAAGGGAGGCGGCGGCGGCGGCGGCGGCGTCGGCGGCGGCGGTGGTAGTTAATAGGTCAGTCAGGTCGAAGCACAATGCTGTGAGTGCGAAGTCGAGGGTTATGAATAGTTCCCGTGAGAAGGTGAGGTGGGTGTAGACGTTCGGGCAGCGCCACCGAATGTCTCAAAGGAGGTCCGAGGGGGTCAAAGGGTTGTCGTGTTTGGGGCCGTCAAATCGCTCGATGCAGTGGAGCGTGCAAATAAGGTTCGAGAAGGCCGTGTGCATGTCACAGACACAGAACAGCTCATTCATCAAGCATATTTCTGGGTGAATAATGGTATGTTGTCGTGGCCGTCGCGACTCGTGCACGCGCATGCTACGGATCCGGATCACATGCGCCACCGCCAGCGCCACCGCCAGCGACAACAACAAGGCTCTCACGTGTCACAAGCATACACACTCCACGCGGATTTCGGAGAGCGGATTCCAGGCTGCCAAGCAAGCACCACGAGATCAAGAACAAGCACTGAAGCGTGCCGTGCTGATCCAACGCCCAAACACGAATCATTCGCAGCGCAGCTGTAGCTCAAGCCAATCCGCTTCACCGCCCCTGGAGCTCACCATTTTGTGTGCGGGAAAAGTTGGTGTCAAAAAGCTGGGAGTTGATGTATGTAATGATGATGCATACATGGATGGAAGTCGGCCTGTGACCAGGGCCAGGGCCCCTGCTGCTTGTGGCTGGGTGATGTGGCTGCAGCATTTCTTGTCTCTCCCATGTGAATGCATCTTCAACCAGGACGGCCGGACCTGTGCACCTGGTTAGACCATCTTGGCGTGCTATGAACTTTGGTCAGGACCGAGAGACGCCGACGCCGACGCCGAGCCGAAGGCAGCCGAAGAACGCCACTGAACTCGTGGCGCACTAGCGACGGAAACATGGAAGCAACGGTCCGTCGCGTGAATTGCCGCGACAAGACGGAGAATCAAGAGGCGAGGCCAGCCATAGCGAAGCTGAGTCCGCGCATTCATATGATACAACCATCAAATTGCCCCGCAAGCACTTTGTCCCTTCTGTTCTTCTGACACATCACGTCGGGAGAGTACAGAACCCTACGAGCATACCTACCTTATTACCAGCTGGAGCCTTTGTCCATCTGAACCTCGTCGAGCACGCCGCAACGTAGGCACCGGTCGGCCTAGTGATTGGTCTACTCATAATAAGCCTAGCATTACCGCCTTGCATTCTTGCGCTTTTCCAATCACATCTCCTCTCATATGAATCGCCACTCGCGACCTTTGCGAGTCTTGGTCCGTTGTAACAGAAGGACCGACGGCGGAAGCGTTCATATCAGAAAACGCGATGGCACACCTGCGACGCCCGGGCAGCAGCAGTGATCGCGCCGAGATTGTGCAGCTGCATGCAGCACCCTACAATAGCACGCGCGAGCTGAATATCGTCTTTGCGAGCCTTGGCTGCACGGACAGTCGCGTAGTGAACCAACTCCTACCACGAATCACCAACCTACCCGATGTATCAGTGAAAGCGGTGCTCGATAGGGCCTTTCGAGGCCAGGACTTCATCCAGGCATCGTCGTCATGCCTGACGATACCCAACGCAACAAGGCAGTCTGCAATTCGCGATGTCGCAGAAATCGAACAAGAGGCCGCAGAATTATGCGAGTGGGCGCATCTACTAGTACTGGCACCTCTCGATGCCCACAATCTGGCCAAGATGCTGTATGGACACACGGACAACCTGGTACTGGAGTTGATAAGGAGCTGGAATGTTTCCAAGAAGATTCTGTTGCTCCCCGGCATGTCTTCGCCAATGTGGGAGAATCCCATGACCAAGAAGCAGCTCACCAAGATTCGTAGGAAATGGAACTGGGTGCAGGTGCTGCAGCCAATGCTTTGGAATTTTGTGGACGAGCGGAAGAAAGTCACCTCATGGGAAGCTGCGGACGAGCTGGTGGACGCCATCAGTAACCAGGTGGACCTCATGAACATTGGCGCTGGGCTTGATGTTGCGCCTAGTCAAAAGTCCACATTACCGCATGGGATAAGAAGGCCTGGAAGCTTGCTCCCGCCTGAGCTTTGGACCATGATCCTCGATTTCACTAACGACTGGGAACTAGCACAGACGCTGCACATCTATACGAATCTACCGCCGCCTGAAGCCTGGACATCTCACATGAAATCGAAAGGGCCGCTTGGGTACATGGAGGAACTCGAACTAACACTTCTCCGTGGTGATTTGGCGGATGTGAAGCACTTCGTAGCTCAGCGCAGTGTACCACGATGGCTCTCGAAACTCTCCGTGAAGCTAATTATGCGCTTTGCGATGACTGACCTCTTAGCCCACTTGGAGGCGAACCACAAGGATCTATTCTGGGCTGCGTTTGGTCACGCATTCCTCCCTGTCAAGGCCTCAGCTGTCTTTGGCCGCACCGAAATTCTAGAATTCTGGCGAACATCCCCGTCCTTCTTGACTAAGGAATACGACGCCGAAGCGCTGGATGGAGCATCGCGAGCGGGATTCATGAACGTGCTGGAATGGTGGCAGCACTCTGGTCTACCCTTGAAGTTTACTGAATCTGCGCTTGAGCAAGCCAGTGGCCAAGGTCATGTTCAGGTGCTCGAATGGTGGAAGGCACAATCTACTGCTGTCGACGATACGAATGCCAGCGTGGACTCGTCCAAAGTGCGACTGAAACCCGGCAAAAGCATCTGCTATGCGACACAGAATGGTCATGCAGATGTCGTTCGCTGGTGGGTACAATCCGGTATCGCATTTCCACACGAGGATACAGTTGCCAAACTTGCCAGTACGCACGGCCATGTTGAAGTGCTGCGAACCTGGCATGAGCTAAAGGGTTCGAAAATGATCTTCGACAATCAGGTCCTCGTTGGAGCTACGAAAAGTGGCAATGTCAAAGTACTGGAGTGGTGGAAACAGTCTGGCTTGAAAGTCGAATACAAGACCTGCGATGTGGAAGAAGCGCTCGAGGATGGCCATGAAGGCGAACGTGGCATGGAAGTACGCAGATGGTGGGCGAGAAATGGCCTCAATCTGGGCGTCGGGACGAGCGAGTGGATGAAGACCAAACTGTTGAATTCTTGAGAGCAATTTCAGCGAGCGTGGTGTTTGGGTTATCAATGGCTGCTGTGGGTATCAAGAATGGACTCATGCATAGGATCTGGCGTTGTTGCTATCACGCGTTGTTGCTATGCTAAGGTGATGTTCGATAGATCGTAGAGATAAACCTAATTGTGCCAGACATATCTTCTTCATTCTGCGAAGGCCCTGACCTGTGTACAGCACGATTAAGCGAGATGGCGGACGGCGGTGATCCCTGGAAACGGGATCTAACTGGTCAAAGCTAGCGTACTGCCTAAAGGAATTATCCGTACCTTTAAAAAGTCTACGTCTAACGCTTTCAAGCTAGCTGCCGTTTACGGGGATTACCCCCGTCCGCCATCTCGCTTAATCGTGCTGTATTGGAGGAACCAGGCTGCGTGCCACGTGCACATGAAAAGAGGTCCTCGCTCACTCCCGACTCCGCTCACCTTGATGGCCCTCTCTCTACCTTGACCTTGCTTGACCTTCCACCACACCTCCTCCCACGAAAACGCAACCCCTTTCAAAAATGTCCACCGTCCTTCTGGAAACAACAATGGGCCCCATAACCCTCGAACTTTACGTTCAACACGCCCCGAAAACCTGTCAAAATTTCAAAACCCTCGCCAGCAGAAATTACTACAACAACACGATTTTCCATCGCATAATCTCAGATTTCATGATTCAAGGTGGTGACCCCACAGGTACGGGAAGAGGTGGGGAAAGTATTTGGGGGGAAAAGTTTGAGGATGAGATTCGGGGGGATTTGAAACATACTGGTGCTGGTGAGTGGAAAGAACGAGAAAGAGGGAGAGAGGGGGGCTATTGGGTGTGCTGACGCGCGATATTATCTAGGGATCCTGAGTATGGCTAACTCCGGACCGAATACGAATGGGTCACAGTTCTTCATTACGCTTGCGCCTACGCCTTGGTTGGATGGGAAACATACGATTTTTGGGAGGGTTCAGAGTGGGATGAGGGTAAGGAAGCGAGGGATAACTTGCAAGCAACCCCGATGTCTGAGACTTTTGCTGACCTTTGAGTTATTACTCTTACAGGTGGTACAGCGCATGGGGCTTGTTAAGACTGGAGCTGAGGATAGACCGGAAGAGGAGGTCAGGATTGTGTCTGCTAAGGTGGTGCAAGAGCAGGATTGAAGGAATTGAGCACAATTCGCTAGGTTATCTGGCTACATTTTACGCCTACGCCTACGAGAGAGGACCATTCGGATGCAACAACACTTTCGAGAATCCTTCGATACGCTTGTCGAACTTGTCGTATGCCATTGGTGCATCTTCGAGACCGAGTTCGTGGGATACGACGAAGGATGGCTTTGCGCGGCCACTGATAATCAGGTCGCGGAGGTATCGATTGTACGCTTTCACGTTACACTGGCCGGTACCTGCAAGAGAAGTCAGAGATAGTGGAGTTGCAGAAGTGGATGAAAGCCTACCGAGCGACAGTCCCTTCTCGAACAGCTTTCCGAAACTTAGCAGGATCTGGCCTTTCCCTGACTGCGCGTCTGGTGCGCCTGGGTCGCTGGGCACATAGAGACCTACAAGAGGAGAAAGGAACATCAGCATTGATCATGCGAATAATTGAAGAGATATTAGTCTCTCACCTGGGATTCCGAGACCTCCAGTGGGACGAGTGACCATGATCAGTTGGTCGAGAACGATGTTTGGCTGTTCCTTGTTTCCGCCCTTGTCGACTGCCTGGTACCCAACAGCATCAACCGCGCGATCAACCATGCCACCATTCTTCTTGATGACTGTCAAATTTCTTAGCATGGCCTGCTCACCACATCAGAATGGGTTTGCTTACTCTGCTCGACTGGGTCGCCGTCACGGAAGTTGACAGGGATGCAGCCAATCTTTACCGCCTGGTCTAATCGCTCCTTGACTTGGTCGACGACGAACACATTAGACGCGCCACGGATCACCGCCGAATATGCAGCCACTGTTGCACTGGTCAATGTAACATCCGGGACGACCTGCCCTTTCAGAAGCAGACTCACTCAATCCAACAGGACCAGCACCGAAGACCGCGACGGACTCTCCAGGCTTGAATCCACTGAGGACCAGACCGTGCCAGCCGGTTGGGAAAATATCTGCTAGGAGGGCAAAGTCCGCTTCGTTCTCAGTTCCTGGAGGCAATTTCAGGCCGTTGAAATCAGCATATGGGACTCTCAGGTATTGAGCTTGGCCACCTTGATATGGACCCATGGCCACATATCCGTATGCTCCCTGCGATCGGATCAGTGTTCTGGCGCTTCGTGAGCAGCTCCCGACTATTCCCGGAATGCTGCTCCCATCTTTCGCTTGATTGTACTCACGCCCGCAAATCCCGGATTGACGCCTGTACAGAATGCCGTCTTGCCCTCCTCGCAGTTTTGACATCTTCCATCGGCCACATTGAATGGTAGGACGATTCGATCTCCTTTCTTCAAGAGGGTCACCCCGGGACCGACTTCGGTGATAATGCCCATGTTCTCATGTCTGCAAGATAAGTCAACATTGGAATAAGTCGAAGCATTGTCGACCATGCAATACCCAAAGACGAGACCAGACTCTGCTGCCGTTCTCCCTTCGTACATCTACACCCTGGTCAGTTCTGCATTGTCATTCGGAGCCGGAAACGCACATGAAGATCCGAACCACAAATGCAGGTGGTTGTGACCTTGATGATCGCATCATCTGGATGCTGGATCTTAGGCATGTCAATCTCTTTGACCGAGACCTTAAAAGGTCCGTCGTAGTGCAATGCCTTCATCTTTCCGTCGGCCATATTTGCGGGCTGTAAGTGGCGATTTCCAATGCTCTTCTCGAGTAACTTTTTGAGGATCGATCGATCTGTTTAATAGGATACCGACAACTCGATCGAAACTTGCAAGAGATGCAGAACAAAAACCCCTCGCTACGTTTGTTTATATTACGACGCCGTTCAAGCGGGGTCGACAGGTCGACATCGAGCTCTCTCCGCGTCGCTTGCGCGGGGAGCAAAATGAACGGCACTACCTCTACCTCCTCGTCATTCCCAAGACCAAACACCCCTTTGGCACCGCGTCAAATAGCCTGTACTCCGCCGCTGCAAGTCCACAACAGGCCTGGTGTCGGCATTGACGGTACTGCATCAAGCAAGGGCAGCAGTGAGGACGACCGGATCCAACAAAGGCTAGAACTTCAATCATGTGGAGATGCAGCAGCATTGGAGCTCATGGCAAACTCCCGGCAACGCGTTTCCTGCAAGACTGCAATCGATTTCGCGAGTCACGTGGAGCTCTAACACAGCCTCTCTTCTGGCACTCAATGCTGAAACCAACCCTCAACATCCCATCATCAACAACCCGACCATCCTCCTCCACCTATGGCCCACCACCAATCCCTCCCGGCGTCAGCCACTCCATCCAATCCCACCCCACCCCAAACTCCCAAATCGCAACAATCCAAATCTCCAACCCCTCCAAACTAAACATCCTCACCACCTCCCTCCTCACCCAACTAACCCAAACCTGCCACACTCTCTCCACCAACCCCAACCTCCGCGCCGTAATCCTCACAACCTCACCCCCACCCCCAGGAAAACCTCCGTCCTTCATCGCCGGCGCCGACATCAAAGAAATGTCCACCCTCTCTTCTTCCACAGAAGCTCGAACTTTCATCATAAAAATCCACGAAACCTGCACCGCCCTCCGAAAAATCCCTGTGCCTGTGATCGCGAAAATCCATGGGTTATGTTTCGGCGCAGGTTTAGAAATTGCAGCGAGTTGTGATTTTCGAATCGCAACGAGAAATTCCGTGTTCGCGATGCCGGAAGTTCAAGTGGGGATTCCGAGTGTGGTGGAGGCGGCGTTGTTGCCTTTGCTGATTGGGATGGGGAGGACGAGGAGGTTGGTTTTCTTAGGGGAACATGTGAATGCGGAAGAGGCGGAGAGGTGGGGGTTGATTGAGAGGGTTGTGGAGGCGGAGGGGGAGTTGGATGAGGTTGTCGGGGAGTGGGTTGCGAGGATTTGTGGGATGGGGCCCCAGGCTGTGAGGAGGCAGAAGGTGTTGATTAGGGAGTGGGAGAGGGGGTTTGGGGTTGAGGAGGGGATTGAAGAGGGTGTGGAGGCTTTTGCTGGGGCTTTTGAGGATGGGGGGTTGGAGCCGAGGGAATTTATGGGGAGGTTTTTGGGGAGGCGGAGGGCGTAGGGCGGTGGCGAGCGTTCTTGATAGATGTGGTTCTGGTCGGAGATGCCGGGAAGATGCCGTTGTAAGTGAGTATCTCGCACCATTCTCCTTCCTTCCAATTTCCGATTCAAGCTGTTATGGGTTGCCTTTATAGACTCGGAGCCAGGAAGACGTTTGAAATAACAGCAAGACGAAGGCTGGTGGAGACTATTGGCTGCTCTGACGAAGAAGATTTATGTGCAATGTTGCTCGACCTCACCGAATACATATAGCAGGCCCGGCCGTCTTTACCTGCAGAAAGGATCAGTTCTGTGCGGCGAGATACTATCGCCAGGATGCTCGATCTCATGCGCGAGCTGACCGAAGTGCTCCTGGTCATTGACGAGAAGCCGACGCGCCAGCTTGATGGGACCGCACAGATGCGAATCCATGATACTGGGGTCTATCACTTTCTGTCTGGCTCGTGCTGGTCTCTGGCCGATACCGGATGTGAACGAGAGCATGCTGACGCCACATCGGGTTCTCGCAAACATCGTCGTTCATGACATGGGAGGGGGTAGAGAGCAATGGCTCTGATGGCAGCGAGTGCGGTCCTGGAGAAATCGTAATGGAGAGGCTGAAGCGCATGTTGCTTGGTTGATATGGAGGAGCCAGTACACGAAAGTGATAGATCATGCTCGGCGTGTTCGTGCGCCTGGAAGAGCATTGTAGATCTCGATTGCCGCATAGGATTGTTTGTTGCTGTTTCGTTGCTGTTGGCAGTCCTCAAATTTCAGGAAGGAGCCACCTCTGATCACCGACCGAGGACATTGTTCGTGGAGACGCGTTGTATGGTATCAAGCGTCATATACCATACCATTCCGCGGAGCAGGCTCTTTTCGAGCAGTCTGGCTTTGCTCCAGACCCTTGAAGACGTATTGATAAGTCCGAACAGCGTCGTGGCATGATGCCTGTAATGTCTGATGAAAGCACAACAAACAAAGGGTCTACAAGTCCTCCGTGAATACGGTGATTCGGTGAACGACGAGCTCAGGTACCCATGTCCTTGGCACCTTATGTGGCGTGCACAGCCTCGATAGTGAGGAAAGATCAAGATCAAGATCAGATTTATCATTACCCGCCATCGGACGTGGCATTGCACCTTCACCTTCACATCACATCAGTGCCAATCGTGGAATGCGCGGTGTGCTTACAGATCTCGTCATTCTCAGGAATCGGGTGACGATTTCGGCTCCAGTTCCAGTTGACGTTACGCCTCAGGGACAGCCTAGCCTCCCGCCTCCCAGTTCGTCATCGGCTGGCCAGGCTAACTCCGTTCTCTCTGGCGCCTTGTCGATCAGAGGTCTGTATTTGTCTTTCGAGAATGCATGAACGATAATAACACTGCAGCATTATGATACTTCTACCTTCCGCGATCAGGCCGCGATGGACGGTCAAATATGTCCTGGTCTCTGCCGTGTCACTCTACGCCAGCTACTGTCTACTCGCCGGAATGCCCTTCCTCTCCCATCCTCTGCCTCGCTACTCTGGCGAATATGACGTTGGCACTATTGACATAGAGGCCCCCTGCCAGAGGCGAACTCTCGGCAATGCCACCTTCAAGGACAGTGGAAGACCCGCTTTCGAGCTGGAGACTGTCCTCTTCTCATTGTACTATCCGGCAGTGAAAGGTTCTGTCTCTCGGCTTGCACACCACCCCTGGGTACCGAAGCCCATCGCATTACAGGGTGAAGGGTATGCGCGATTCGCAAAGATCAACAATGCCCTTACGAACAATGTCTTCACCTTTGCGCTTTGGATGCTGGCTGGAAGCACGACCATACCTGCGAGTGTGGACGTGCCGATTCACGGTACAGTCAAGACCTACCACGATTACATCGCTGAGCAGCCACTGGACAACTACGGCCTTCCACGATTCCCAGTCATTGTCTTCAGCCATGGCATGGCCTCGAGTCGTACCAGCTACACCCACTACTGCGCCGAGCTGGCCTCGCGAGGCTACGTTGTGGCAGCCATAGAGCACAGAGACGGGAGTGGCCCCGGGACCGTGATTATGAACGAGAAAGAGCCACCGAGGCCACTTTTCCATGTCAACGCCGACATGCTAGAGCCAAAGCCTGAGATGGCAGACTTCAAGGTCATGCAGCTCGGGATGCGCCAGGCGGAAGTAGAAGAGACGGTGCGCGTGCTCCAAGACATCAACAACGGCAATGGCAGGGCTGTCTTTCAAAGCAATCCACGCCAGGAAGGTCAGGATCTTGCAGAATGGGAGGGAAGGTTGAACATGGATCGCGTTGTCGTCGGCGGACACTCATACGGAGCCACACTTGCCCTGCAAACGCTCAAAGGCGCTCCTTCTGAACGATTACCTTTCGTAGGGGCCATCATACTGGATCCTGGCAAGCACAGTGGACCATTGAACGACGATATCAATGTGCCCACGCTCATCGTGCATTCGCAGTCCTGGTCAGCCAGACATTCAATCTTCCAGGGCCGGCCGCATTTCACAGTTGTCAAGGACCTCGTGCGCAAGATAATCGACGAGAAGAAGAAGTATGCTTGGTTCATGACAGCCAAAGGAACCACGCATCCTAGCGTCACAGATGCCCCCCTCATCGAGCCCTTCTTGCTCGCATGGACAACAGGGTCCACGATCGATGCTAGGGAAGGCGTTATGCAATACGTCGAGATTTCACAAGAGTTCTTGCATTATCTCGACAATGGCCACCGGCAGTCGATCCTGAGAGAGGACGTTACTCATCAGGAGTACGATGACCCCAATCCTCGCGAAGGCAACGCAAAGGTCACGAAATCCTGGCAAATCCATATGGCACCGAGCACCGCCTGCCCCGCACTAGGCTACTGTGGGCTTGATGATGAGTGAGGAGACAACAGATGCACGAGGTAGAGAGCAATACGGATACAAAGGTGCTCCATTGAGATGGACTGCGCCGGCTGTGGCTCAGTCTGCTCAGCTCAGTCTGACAGCGGCTGAAGGGACTGATTCAGGACGTCACGCGTTGAAGAAGCTACAACGTGCCGCTGGCCTCCCAATGGCACCACTTGAGTAGGCTCAATGAGCCAGAGACGGCAGAAATCGCAGCTTCAGATGCTTGCGGCAACGCAAAGATGTGATGAGGGTCGTATTCGCGGGGGTTGGCTGCAATTAGCTTGGATTTTTGCATGGCTGTTTGAGGATAGAAAGGGAGCGGATGGCTCGGGATTGTAGGATTGGTGAAAAGCAGTCCTTGTGAGGAGCTACGAGAGACGAGGTAGGACAGTACGGGATGTATGATAGCAGTAGATTAATGATTAATGTGGCAGTGAAGCCTTCTCTGTCTCACGAAGCTCTCGCACTCTTGTTCACGGACACAATGTGCTCGCGGGCATTGTTGCCTCGGTGGAAGATGTTCGGTTCTCGCCGGGTAGTCACCCAATGCACAGGCCGGACCCTTGTCTCGGCCATGCAAAACTTAAACTCTCCCTATAGAGCTATGTCAGTTGGCAAGTCAGCCTGGTCGACGGTCGGTGGTGAAGAAGTGTGCACAAAAGGAGGATACGCGTCGGAGTGGGGCCTTCAGTGGCACCAGAGATGGAGATCCCTTTGAAGATTCGACGAACGAGAGCGTTCATGCACGTACCCCTGCACGACAAGGGCTTGCAGGACGCGCTTTGCTGTAGATAGCATAGTAGATTATCGCTTGCTAGGCCAGTATTAGGGATAGCGCTATTGCGAATTTTTGCTTGTTAAACTCGCTCCGTAACCGGCTCTTCTTTAACTCGCTGCTTGTCCGATTGACTTCTTATAGTCTAAAGCCTATTATTAAGCCGCTCTTTTATGTAAATAGCTTCTTCTTCCGCCTATTATTCTCAGCCTATTGCTAGAGCCGATGAGAACGACCGACACTAGTCCAATATAGACGACGATGCCGTACTCGATATAGGTGCGCTTAGTATAGAACTAGAAGAGGTTATAGACGAGATTAAGTCGCAAGAGATAGTCTCGGGTTATAAGCAGATTAGGTCGCTTTATAGTGTAGAATACGAGCCAAATAGTAGAGATAATAAGCCTCTCGTTATAGGTAATATCGTTAACGGCGTATCGACTAATAGTAATAGCACTAAGCTATTAGATGTTAGCAGTTTAGCTTAGGCTCCTAATTAGGCGAGGTTTATAGACGGTGTAAGATATAGCCCTCTTATAGGTTCTTACTACGAGGCGGAGGTCCACCTGCCTCTAAATAAGGTGTTCTTTGCCGGTTATAAGAGCTATAAGGCGTATAAGAAGCTGACTTCTAAGGACTGCTAGAATCTTCTATAGAGATACTTCTAGTTATTATAGACTAATAAGGTCTATAAGAAGTTAGCTTTCTACTCGAATAAGTATACGAAGGACCTAAAGTTCAAGAAGATAAACAATAGGACTAGTGTTATCGAGTCTATTATATCTAGTACGAAGTGGCGGCTAACTTATCTATATAAGATGAAGATCTTCGTAGGAATAATTATCTATATGTCGGCGGTCTAAATGGACGACAAATCGGACTTCTAGCGGACTAATAGCTATTAGCCATCGCATACTATTACTAAGAGTATGTCTTTACGGAGGTTTATGCAGTTAAAGGCGTGCCTATAGTATAGTAAGCCTATCGAGTCGAACAAAGGCAACCCGCTATAGCTATAGGTTTAATAGTTAGCGGACACGCTAAGGGCTCAAATATCGAAGGTATATATACCTAGCACTAACGTAAGCCTAGATGAGGTTCTCGTACGGTTCACTAGACGCTCTTCTTATATAATAATAATGAAGGGCAAGCCCTGCCCTATCGGATACTATATGCTAGCTCTATATTATGCTGGATTTATCGTTTCTTAGTTATTCTCGTTACCTACTAAGAAATAGGGATTTGAGAAGGCAAGGGCACCTGCTAGCTTCGAGGGACCGGTTATAGTCGACGAAGAGCTCTCTAAGACTTAAAAAAAGTAGCGCTCGCAGCGCCGCCGCTAGACAACGAAGGGCGATAGTTAGAGTGCTAGAAATGAAGGTAGAATGGTAAAGAATAGTAGTGTTAGTAAGAAGGTTGTCCCTGCGCCGAGCCTTTACAAGCTCGCTAATCTTTACGCGGAGCTACTAGCGGTTACAACCGGACTAACTACAGCAGCGGCTTAATTAGTTAACCTAAAGTCTTAGTTGTCTAGGCTTTATAAGGCCGTTCTATCTCTGCTACTACAACTGCCCTTCTAGCGACGATTCTACTATGTTTACTTAGACAATCTGTTTAATAATATACCTCTCTTTGCTATACTGCGGCATTATAGCATTGCTGCGACTAGTACGGTACGTACAGGCTCGAAGAGCTAGCTATAGGTAGGAGCTCAGTTCTCGACACCCTCTAGCAAGACTATTAATCTACATCGCAAGTCGACTAGGTTTCCCTTCGATACACAGCTTTGTAGGGCAATTTATAACGTAGTGGCCCCCCTCTAGTAGGACAGAAATCTCGTTCAAATGCTAACGACTAGCCACTAGCCGCCTAATAGAGAACCGAGGGAACGACGGAAGCCGAGAGACACTAACACCTACATTCGTAACTACGTACGACTACACTAGACTAAGGGCAAGGAGGTTAAACACATACCTAAGTATACGGCAAATTACAACGATTATATAGGTAGTATAGACATCTACGACTAGCTTAGGTTCTATTGTAGTACATAGCATAAGGCCTTCAAACTATAGTACCCGCTATTCTATTTCCTCCTCGACGCGGCTATAATTAACTCATTCTTGCTTTGCCGCAATACTACAACGGCTAATAGCGTACGAGATCCAATCCTTATCTAACAACGAGACTTCCGCATGCGCCTTGCTTAGAACCTCGTCTAAGAGGGCTTAGCTATATTAGGTCCTATCCGAGACGCAGAATTCAAAGCCGCCGTCGAGTTGAGGTCTAGTTTGCTACGTAACAGAGGCAGGTTTGCTAAGGGTAATACATACGTGAATTATAACGCTAGTTTACCTCGTCTACGCCGCTATAGGTTTAATAAGACAGCCGGTCTTCCTAAGAAGGTCCCTCGGTTAGACTACAGCTATAAGCACGTCCGAAAGCGCACTCTTATTAACCCTCGAAGGTGCTAGCTTTGTAGGCTTACAAGGACCTCTTAGCGGCTAACTTAGTAGCCTATTAAGAAGGAAGGAAGGCGAGAATTTAATGCTACTAAGACTTGCCTTAACTGTAGACCGGAATACAACCTCTGTAAGCTCTGTTTCTACGACTAGCACAATATAAGAGATATAAGAAGCCACCGAGAGGCTTAGAGGCCTATATTTGCGGATAATAGGCTATCCACTTCTACGAGTACTTTAGCTATTGCAACGCCGGCTCTAACGCCTTCTATTAAACCTGCAACAGCGACAACAACAACGCCTTTAGCTCCTTTACCTCCTTCGTTAAATCTACTATATTAGACGCTAATTAATTAAACTCGGAGGCCCTAACAACCTCTTCCTTACTTTAAGAGCCTTCTACGGTCGGATTAGGCTCTTCCTTTACTATAGTATCCTTACTACGAGCGGCAACGGCTTGTTACTATTACTATACGTTCAAATCTACCCTTAAGTCCTTTACCTATACTTCTACCTTATCGAGGCGCTCTATAATAGCCTTCTGCTAGTTACTAGCAGTCGATAGTCGCTACTTTAATAGACTTCTTAGTAGCACTAGTCGCTGTACCTCTTCTACACTTAATTTAATGCCCTTCGAGCGGAGCCTACGGCGCTAACGAGACTCTTCCTTAGTGCGGAAGTGCGTCCGTAGCTATTATATAAGTTAGTATGCCTTTATCTACATTCTATAGGTCTATTAGTCTATAAACTAGTCTCTCTAGTGTGCTTAGCGGCATTGTATTCCTTTACTTGCTTAGGTTTAACTAGCAAAGTTAATCTCTAAGGTTGACTTTGCGGCTTATAATCTACCCTCCTTGCTAACCTTAATCGACACCCTGTCCGGAGCGAGGTCGGCTACCGCTACACGCCCAATCGGCGTTCGCCGCGTCACTAAATTTACGTGGAAAGTGGAACCATTAGTAGGACTAGTTCGCCAAGAATCACCGGTATGACTTTTAAAGGGATGCAGCAGACTGCCGGGCGCAGGTGCTGTGAGGAAAGCGAAAAGGGATCGAACATCATACATATTACATGCCCCCATCACCATTCTCCTGCTGATGCTGATGCTGATGCTGATGCTGATGCTGGCGCCGGCGCGAGATCATCTACCGGGGCAGGGCAGGGCAGGACTATATAACGCGACCAGGTGTCGTGAACACCACCTCCGTATTAAATTTACTTCCCCTTCTTCACTGCCGCCGCCGCCGCCGCCTCCGCGCATTTTCTGCTTCATCACTACTGTACTCCTCCTTTCGCACGACGCGTTCCATTCAAGCTTCGCCTCGGCATCCGTCGCACACCTTGGCAACAGTATGCTGCTAGGCCTGCCACGCAGCACCAAAGCCGCCATCTTCGTCACCCTCTCCTTCTCCTTCTTGCTCTTTCTGCATCTCATCGGCTCCTTCCCCGCTCTGCCAATAAAATGGAACACCGCACAACATCCCACGCAAGTCCCCGCACATGGCCAAGGGGAAGCGAGCAATGCCGCCGACAAGGCTGATTTGCTCTCCATTTCGGAAAGCTTGCCCTGCCACGAACTGCAAGGTGGCGACGATGTGCTCGTGGTCATGCGCACGGGAGCCACCGAAATCCAGGACAAGCTGCCCGCCCATCTGAACACCACCTTCCTATGCTACAAGAACCTCGTCATCTTTTCCGACTACGAAGAGGACTTTCGAGGTTGGAAGGTGCATGACGTCCTGGCCAATGTCGACGACGACATCAAGACCACCAACGATGACTGGACTCACTATCAGCGCATTCTCAAACTTGGACGCTCGGGCCTGGATAAGTCGGAGCTTTCGGGCAACAATAGCTATGATAGCGGTCCGTTTGGCAAGAATGAAAACGCTGGCTGGCGGCTCGATAAGTGGAAGTTTTTGCCCATGATGAATTCGACGTATACCATGTATCCGCACTTGGACTGGTACGTCTTCGTGGAGCCCGACACGTACGTGGTTTGGAGTAACTTGATTCAATGGCTTGGCGAGCTCGATCCAACCGAGCCGCTATATTTTGGCAGCGAGACTCAGATTGGGAATGACATCTTTGCTCATGGCGGTTCTGCATTTGTCCTCTCGAGGCCAGCTCTTGAAATAGGTGTTGAGTCGTACCGCACCCGGAAATCAGAATGGCACGATTACACAGCTGGTCACTGGGCCGGCGACTGCATCCTGGGCAAAGCTCTGCACGACAATGGCGTTGAGCTGACCTGGTCGTGGCCCATGTTTCAAGGAGGAAACCCTGCACTGATGGACTGGAAAGAATCGAAGCCTGAGCGAAAGCTTTGGTGTCTGCCTGCGCTATCGTACCACCATCTCAGTCCAGACGAACTCCGAGAATTGTTTCAATTCGAGCAGGATTGGATTCGCGAAAAGCACCTCGGCACTTCTGGTCATCCTTTCTTCGGAGACAGCGGTGACAGCCCGATATTGCACCATCGCGATGTTTTCAAGCAATTCGTCTTGCCGAATTTCTCATCCACACGCGAATACTGGAACAACACTGCAGAAGAACACCTTCCGGAAACAGAAGGCACACACAGAACACTGGGCCATTGCAAAACCCTTTGTGAAGCGGATTCGACTTGTCTTCAGTACGCGCTTGGTCCGGATGGCTGCTTCATTGGTCATGAACCTCGTCTAGGCCGTTCACATGCAGGGTCAGAGTCTGGGTGGATGCACGCTAGGATTAAGGACTGGGCGAAGGATTTGGACCACTGCGGTGAATCTCAAGGCTGGTCCGTGAGCTGAACATACGCACAAAGACCTTGGCAGCTCAGACAAGCTCCAACACCTGAGACGCTTGACATCTACGTGCACAGATGAGCAACGTCGCACGGCTTCATGCGCTCAGCTCCTGCGGTGCTCTGCATCAAGATTGGCCGGCGGGGCTTGCTATGTGCATCATCGCTGCTGTGCTACCCATATGGCAATGCCCTACACACCCTTCCAGATTCCTGCGATCGATGATCCCACCGGGCTGCCTTCGAGGCGATTCGACAGACGGTGCGAGTTGGAAGGATAATGAAGACGATTGCGGACGGCAACATAAACATAGATCATGATTTTAGAGGGCAATGAGGAGATCCAAGGCACAGCGTACTCGCATTTGGACCGTATTCAACGGAAGAATGGATCGGTCTGAAGTGGACAGGGCTGATATCGACGCAATGCTTCCGCATACGACCCATAGACTACGCTGCCAAATGCTCATTGCGGCTTGCAGCGTCCCGCCGAATTCGAAGAGGCGTATCGTGTAAGATTATGGGTGAAGAGAGGACAGAAGAGCCAGCAAACTAGACCGGCGGCCGGTCTGAGACTTGCGCATATACAAGACGCCCAGCCTTCTTTCATGCATAATGTGCTGCATAAGCTAGCGCGGTGGCTTTGTCCCATCGAACCGCACCCGCCCACTTGGGGCACAGCCTGCCGAGGGCTGAGCCGGAGCTGAGCGATGCGGACTCAGAATGACTCATACTCTCTCATTGTCCCTCATTCCACGTCTATTCATAAGACGAATGATGCCTTAGCAGGTACACGTCTTTCTCCTCACACCAAGACCCGGGACATCGAATCCCATCTCCCAGACCCAAAAACACACCTCTCGCGCGGCGTCGGCGTTACAGACGCCGTCACCTTTCCATCTCATCATGGTCGGCGCAGGAGCAAGTGCCGGCTGTAGCAAGCAGCTGCGGTGCCGATTCAACGTGGAATCTCGAGCTCGACGATACTTACTTTGATTGGGACGCTTTTACGACGTTGACGACATCGCAACATTTGGATTTTCAGACGAATACGGATGCTGATATGCCATTGACTGCTGTAATGGAACCTACGACTTTCCAAAATCTTATTATGGATGGGAGTGGAGATTTTTATGATCCTTACACTACTACATCAACGGCGCTGTCTGCTACCAACCCTCGTCCTCCTTCTTCTTCCGATCCCTCCACACAACAATCTCCCAACGACGACGACGACTTCATCCTCTTCCCATCTCCACCCCACAATCACACCACATCCTCCTCCTCCTGCGATCACTCTCCCCCCAACGCCAAGTCTTCTTCCAACCCCCACCTTTCCCCATCCTCCTCATCAAATACAGGAGCATCTTCGAACAAAATCTCTAAACGTCGAAAAAACACCGAGGCCGCGAGACGGTATCGACAACGGAAAGTCGATCGTGTTACGGAATTGGAGGAGGCGCTTGCTGCTGTGCAGAAGGAGAGGGATGAGTTGAAGTTTAGGCTTGTGAGGTGTGAGGCTGAGGTTGAGGTTTTGAGACGGGTGGGGATGGGGAAGTGAGGAAATAAGAAGGGATGGGATAGGTTGGGGGGGGGGGGGGTGGTGAGGTGGAAAATTTAGGGGGGTTTCGATTTCTTTGTATGTGTGTGATGAGAAATTCATATGTAAATCCCGCCTCTTCATTTCTCCTAGAACGCATGTAATACGGAAGGCTATCTAACCTGCACGCTCAACAGCTACATGTCCAGCTACCTAGCTATGCTATATCAATCAATACTGAACGAACGTCTCGAAATTCGTAAAGTAGAATATACGAGTTTGAGGATTCACGCTCGCTGGCTAGAATTCCTGACGAGAGGTCGAATGAGAGTGAGTACGGTATGGGGATTTTGAGTGAAGGGCTTGCTTGCTTGCTTGTTTCAATAAATCGGTCCTTGAGTTTTGTGATTTGTATGCGTGGTTTTGATATTACCTTGACGCAGGATGCAGAGGGGAACGCTGCCTAGATATGTTGGAGTTCTAGATGAGGCTGGGGGGGCCGCGGGATGTGTTGCTTGTCGGGCATCAGCGACGACGACTATAGACTATGATGGTGTTTGACACTTTGGATCTGAGGTTGACTTCCTTTGGGAGGCTGGCTAGTATTCAGAATGTCTGTCCCAGGTGAGGGGAGGGATTGTTTCCGAGGCCCGACGTACAATGCCGCTCCAGCGCCAAATCCTCCAATTATTGAGACGCGGACAAGTACCACAGCGGAAACGAGCTCGAATTTCTGATCGAAACTAAACCGGTTTAATTTTCCAACTGAGAACATCTACAATCTTGGCAGGCGCGCGCGGAACTGAGGGTTTTACATGGAAGGCATTACCCCTGCCTGGCCTCACATCCAACCATGCATCGTAGAACGCCTTTACTTCCGTCTTCATCTCCGGCCTAGAAAGTCATGTTACCTTGCTTGTAATGCGATAGAAAGTGAAGGTGAGATATACCCTCCACTCTGCTTAGACTCACGCTCACGTTGTCTCTCACGCTCGAAGAATTCTTCTCGTTGCTTCCGTTGCCGCTCCGCCGGATGTTGCTGTAGATGACGCTCCATCTGTGCTGGGGAGCGCATGGCTCGAGGTTCACGAGGGAGCGGTTGGGGAGCGGCGACTTCTAGCTCCTCTACGCTTGATGGAGGGGGCGGTCTTTTGATGGGTGGCTTTGTGGGCGATTGGGAGGGAGAAATGATCGATTGGGAGCAGGGCCAGTCTTTGGATGAAATCTCTCGCTCCGAGTCTGAGCTGTCGTCTGCTGCGCTCGATGAAGATTCGGCGTCATTTTCCGGTGTAGCTGGCTTTGAAGGAGGTGATGTTGTTTGGGCTCCTGACTGTGACGGCTTCTGCGCTTCAGCCGAGGCTTCGGCATTCCACTTTGACAGCAGCTCGATCGGGACGTTTGGATGGACGGGTGTACGGCCTGGTGGTGTTGGATGCCATGATGAAGCACATTCGAGAAGCTTGCGCTGATTGTCCGGGATCTTGCGACGACCGTATTTCATGTTGTCACTCTGTGTTGGTCGCGGCTTGGTAGGAGTCTCCGCAACAACTGCAGTGCTTGGCTCTTCACAAGGTGCCGGAGCTAGTGTGGGCTCGGGTGAGGCGTCACCCATTCTCACATCAGGCATTTCGCTTCGTGCGTCGCTCCGCGCAGCAGTGGGCAGCCGTGCGCTCTGCGGCGGAGGCTGGTGAGCGGTCTTCGATGGCACTGGCGCAGTTCCTTTGCCCTTTGGCTTGCCCATCAATTCCAAGAGATGGTTGGCTCTCATCGGCTGGTCTAGATTCACGCCCCTTTCGATTTCGTATCCATCGCGTGTCAACGAAGGGCCGCTCCGTCGTGGTGGCTGGGACTGTGGTACCTGACACGGACGCATGTCATCGTCATCGTCGTCGTCGATCTCGATTGGAGGCGGTCGCGGCGGCTGAACCTGCTCGCCTTCCTCGGGCTCTTCTTTGATAGGTGGCACGCGTATGGTCTTGACGTTCTCGAGGAGCAGTCGAATATGTTCATTCTCTTCGATGGGCTTCGGATCGCCATCTATCTTGCGGAGATGATGCTTGTAAAGAAGCTCTTCGATGTTGAGCTGTACGAAACCGTCGGCTGGGCCAAATGGCGTGCTGACAACCGTGACCTTCTTGATCTGGAAGACATCGCCGGTGACTTCAATATCGAGAGACTCATCGGTAGCTTCCTCAAAAGCCGCCACAGCCTCGTCCGAGAACTGCGCCTTGACCCTGGTAGCGCCGTCAGAAACGAAGCCAATGGTGGGATCCTTGGACGAGAGAACGTTGATTAGTTGAACGTCACAGCCATCTGGAGGCCGAGATGTGCTGCGAAAATTGCTCCCATCGTCGCTGAACCGGGTATCAGGATCAGCCTTGACACCGTCATCCAATCCTTGCCGCCAGGTCAGAACGTGCGAAATCTCCTCCCAAATGTAGTCGGCGAGCCACGCCTTACGTGACTTTGGCGCCATGCTGCTGCAGGTGTGGTGGATCTCGTGCGTGCATTGCGGGGCCTTGAGCAGAGGGCTGTCGATGGGGCTCGACTGAGAATGGTGAAGTGAAGCTCGAGTGGTGTGTATGTGGTTCGCGTGTGCGAAGGGTGGTGACGGTGAAGTCTGAATGCGCGCGTCGCGTCGCGAGGTGCATTCGTCCTGGCGGCGTCGGAGTCCGGCTCGGCTCCCGGCAAGCTGGATCGTGCGTCATATTCTACACCACTCTGCTGCACTGCACGAGGTCCGCGGAGGAGACTCGCTTCAGCTTCAGCAGATGCGGTGCACAGCTCGGACGCTGCGAGAGCCATACCTTGGCGCATATTCGAGATGCTAGACGAATGTCCACCACGACACGCCGCCGACCAGCATGGCACCTCCCGACACCAGTTCGCCGTCGTCTTCGAGCAACTTCATACCATTTCTTGGCGCCAGATCGCGTCGAGGCTCACTGGCCTCGATCGCGTCGCGGAAGGAGCTGGACAAGGATGTGCTGCAGCAGGCACTGAACGACATACATACACATGAATGCAAGTCGGTAGGATTGACGTCCTTCCATGACTTCGACGGCGCAGGAAGCCGGGGAGGAGCCAAAGAGCTTGTCAGTAATGGTGTCACGGGACTGTACAACAAGTTGCGGCAGAGCGTGGTTGGCGGTGGAAGTGCGCCTGCGCCTGCGCCTGCGCCGGTGAGAGACAGTAGCAGCGCCAAGGTCAGCAGGCCCAAGAGCAGCGAGTCGAAGGAATCGCTGCCTCTCGTGTCACCGTCACAGCAGTCGTCTTCTCCAGCCGCTTCGAGGCCCGATATCAGAAATCTGACTATCAAGAAGCCGCCGGCTGACATCCAGCCTGCTCATGCCTTGAGCCTTCCCGCTTCTCCACACGTCCGTAGTTTCTCAAGCAGTGAGTCTTCCGAAGTCAAGCCAAGCACGCCAAAATTACATACCGCAGATGGACAGCCAATCCCGTCCGATGACGTCCGACAGAGACAAGCTGAGGGCTTGAAAGTGATGCTGCCGAAAGATATTCCCGTCCATGCTCCAAAGCCTTCGCGTACTGCTCAGGATGCGCCCACCAAGGAGGATCTGGACAAGGCGCGCAGTGCGTGGATGGACAATGATCGCAGTGAAGTAGCCACCGATGCATTGGCGCGTGTACTCTCGCATCGTGAAGTGCCGATCACTGATCGACCGGAGCATCTCAAGCGCATAAATATCGAGGACGACGAAGCCATGGACGACTCAGATGATGCGGACGGCCTGGACGATCCGCTGCCTCAGCCGAGCCGGATTTTGGTGAATGACGTTCCCCGTAAATCGACTCCCGCCCCAGCGAAAGAGCAACGGGATCCAGGCAGGCCGCCCATGCCCAGAGCTGGTCCTTCTCACCTGCCTGGCTTCGATCCATCCCGTGCGTCATCCACTATGGATGGCTCAGAGCCCGATTCAAGGTCGAGTTCCATGGCTCCACCGCTTCGCAAACCCGCTCTAGAACCATCTCCCAATCTGAACTCAGCCTTGCAGCGTCGAAGGGCCGGCCTGAAACCCATGCCAAGTGCTTCATCCTCGCTGAACATCTCCAGCATCACGTCCCTCAAGCGTAGAGTCCTTGCCAAGGACTTCTGGATGAAGGATGAAAACGCAAAAGTCTGCTTCTCGTGCGGACAGAGCTTTTCTACCTTCAGACGGAAGCATCACTGCCGCACCTGCGGACAAATCTTTGATGCTAATTGCACAACACTAGTACCAGGCAGGCCCTTTGCGCTTCCAGGCACCGTGCGACTATGCAACCCTTGCGAAGAGATTATCTTCGGGGATGACGACTCGACTGTCTTCTCCGACGATGATGACTATCAGCGAAGCCCGATGGTGCAGAATTACGACAGCAGTCCTGCGATACAACGCTTCGACGGACCTGCTTTCAGCAGAGTCGATACTGAAGTACAGACTCCTTCCATCGGTATCCCCGTCTCACGTAGAAATCGAGAAGCAAAGAGGAGATCGGCTGTAATTGAGTTCGACGCACAGCCAACACATGTGCTGGCGCGTCCGAGCTCGTCGCACTCCTTGATTTCCCTGAGTAGACGTCCTCGGTCTTCCAGCCATCATCGTCGACGGCATTCTCGTCTTCAGCCGACACGTCTTGGCAGATCCAGTGTCGATGCTGAGCGTGGTCCATTTCATCAGCAGCATGGAAGCGAGCATCTTGAGAAGAAGCCAACACTTCCGACTTTCCACAACGACAATGTCATTGATCCTGACTTGGCTGCATTCCTTTCGGACGACGGTTCAGAGGACGAAGACCAGCCAAATATACTCTCCGCCGTCAGCGACGCGCACGCTGCCTCTCCTGGCGATCGAGAAAAGCTTGGCTTCAGTAATCTCTTCTCAACGGGAATACGCAAGGGGCGATCAAGAGGCACGGATCGACGCGTTGCACCTTCGAGTGCACACGATCTTAAAGAGGAAGACAAAGGCACACCCAGGTTGAAGCGCAGCCGGAATATGAGCAATGCCTCACTGACATTCAATCGCACATCGCCAAGGCGCAGCCGCAGCAATCTACTCTTGGGGACTGCAGAAGCTGACGGACATCACGCTCAGCCCACATCACCCCTCGTCACGGCGGGATCAACGCATGCCAGGGTAATCTCAAGCTCAAGCATGCAGCATGATCAGCCGAAGGATGACCTAGAGCTTTACCCTGCCAGCTATGAACATGTGAAGAAGCTGCTCTCGCAGCTATTGAAAGATCACAATGTGCCGAATCCACACGCATGGCAGAAGGCTTTGGTACCAATTCTGATGAGATGCACAGATGACGTAGAGCCTGATGTGCAGCAAGGCGATGACATGGACATCCGCCATTACGTCAAATTGAAGAAGGTGCCAGGTGGGCGTCCTGGGGATACAGCGTATGTGTCTGGCATTGTCTTCAGCAAGAATATTGCTCTGAAGACCATGGCTCGATCCATCAGTCACCCGCGCATACTCATTCTAGGCTTCGCAATCGAGTACGCTAGGCACGAATCGCACTTCATGAGTCTGGAACCTGTGATCGCGCAAGAACAAGAGTATCTTGCAAACATTGTCGGTCGCATTGCGAAGCTCAATCCACATGTGGTCCTAGTACAGAAGCATATATCTGGCCGGGCCCTGCACTTGCTGGAAGAGCGAGGTATCACTGTCGCATACAACATCAAGGAGTCCGTCCTGGCAGCAGTCGCCCGCGTTACCGAAACTGTCATGATCAATTCTATCGACAAACTCACAATTGATGCATCACGATTGGGATATTGCGAAAACTTCGAAGTGAAGACGTACGTTGCTGAAGGTCATCGCAAGACATACATATACTTGTCCGGTTGTGAGCCGGATCTTGGATGTACAGTTGTACTGAGAGGCGGCGACACTAAGACCTTGCGCATCATCAAGCGCATTGCGGAATTCATGTGTTACGTGGCCTACAATCTCAAGCTGGAAAACTACCTGCTCCGAGACTCTTTTGTGTCGGTACCGGCCACAGCACACAGCCAGATCGAGGCCCATGACAATCCTATCAATGGCATTGCAAACCCAGACAACAAGCAAGAGACTATCAATCAAACCCTTGCTAAGGAAATCGAAGGCGGCAGCGACCATGTTTTCAAGTACGATGAATACGAGAAGAAGACACGGCAGCGGATTCTGTCGGCTTCGCCGTTTGTCATCTTCATGCAGCCCTACATTTTGACGCAATTACGAGATCTAGAGCGAAGACTGACTACCTACAAAATCCTTCGAGACACCTACGCTGCCGCCGATGAACAGGGCGAAGACCAACCAGAGAGCAATATCAGCGAACACTTCAGCTTGGTTCGACCCGACATGGTGAATGCACCCGCCTCTAAGGACTTCCCAAAAGCTGTTCGCGAATATTTGCATGCAGTGCACGAGGCTCAGCTCGAGAAAGCAGAACACATGTTTGAGACACAGGAGCGCCAGTGGCAATCATTTCTCGATGGCAAGCTTGATCCATTCGATCCATTTTCACACCAAAAAATTATGGTCTTGTACTCGATCGTTAGCAGTATCACGTCCGCGCCATGCTCTGGCCCAGGACTTCTTGGCATAGGTTTCTATGCGTCGTTCCAGAAGACTGAACCGAACCATGACGAAGATATCACGTTGGGCCAGTATATCGAGGACCTCACCTATGGCGCAAGTACTACTTGTCATGAGTGTGGTAAGAAGATGCTGGATCACCATAGACAGTACGTCCATGGCTACGGACAGCTAACCGTCAGTTTGTCGCGCCAGCCTGCAAAGATGCAGGGCTATGATTCGATCATCCTCATGTGGTCGACGTGCAGGCTCTGTCGTCAAGAGACGACAGTGACGCAAATGAGCGACCACACCTGGAAGTACAGCTTCGCCAAGTATCTGGAGCTCAGTTTCTGGAGCTCGAAGCTGCATCCGCGCGCCGGTCTGTGCAAGCACGATATTCACAGGGACTTTGTGCGTTGTTTTGGGCTGAAAGACATAGTCATTCGCCTGCAATACGATCCAGTCGACATCTATGACGTTGTCGTTCCGCGAGAACGTGTGACTTGGAAAGTTGAGGCTGACCTCACAGTCAAGAATGAGCAATTCACCCACTTTGAACAGCGGCTCGAGGCATTCACAAACAGCGTCAGGCGGCGTCTTGAGACCATCAACGTGGACACCCTCGATGAGAAGACCGCTGCCGAAGCCCACGCGTTGGTTGATCATCTAAAGTCTGTGGCAGAGCAGGATCATGCCGATCTTCTGCACAAGCTGCAGGTCAAGTATGCCACCAGCCGGTATTATGAGCTGACTCCGCTCAATCGAGCGCTTCGTTTCATGGACGAAAAAGCAATCTGGTGGGATGCCGAGTTTGAGAAATTTGAGAAGAATTACTTCCCCTCGGAAGGTGACATTCGCAAACTCGCTGCCCAGCAGCTTGAACAAATGTTCAAGTCGCAACCGCCCGCCGTCAGCGTTGCAGGGAGCGAAGTTGGCTCTGACACCGAGGACGGGACAGAAGTGCGTAAGAGACCTGGAGCCTCAAGGCAAGCAACACAGGATGAGCTGCTGAAAGAGAAGGCCCAAGACGTCATGTACTCTGTTGTGGAGGAGCATAAGGCTGCAGAAAACGAGAAGCTGGAGCCAGTCATTAGCAACGACTCCGAAATGACGCTTGATGCTCAGCTGACACGAGTGCCAACGCCCAGAAAGGAGCTGGAAGAAGTGGTGGAAAGAGAGGATGTTAAGCACTTGGATCTCGCGATACCAGCGCAGGCTTCTCCCCCAAGTGCTGCAAACACGGATGAGAACCTAAACTCCTCTTCTCTGGCTGACACTGCCGACCACGATGCTGGTGATCGGGAAGAGCCATTCGCCACACAGCCGAAGCCTCTTAGCTCGGGTTTGCTCGAAAGAATCGAGGCGATACGAAGCACCCGTGCTGCTGGCGGTCCCGATATTTCTGACAACGAGTCGAAGATCCCGCGACTATCTGATCTGCAAAAGACAGATGGGCAGCGGAGGAGGGACGCGAGCCCACGTCCAGTAGCGCCGGCACTACTACGCGCCACCTCTTCACCTGGCCATCCAGCCCACGCCCTCCGCAATGGCGAGGAATTGAGCGCGGATCATAGCAATGATGCTGTGGCAAAGAACCAGAGCCATTTGCAGGCCCCAGGTCACGACAAGCCATCGTTAGAGCACCGAATTTCCGATCGCATTGGTATGGGACGGCTCGCCACAAAAGTGGGCAAAGTTGCTCCTTCCCTCATCCCCCGCAGCATACCATTCAAAGACCACGGCGAGAGTCACAAGATTTCGTCGACTGTCTCTGCCTTGGCCAAGCATTTCGACCAAATGTCGCGTGAATTCGAGGAAGCACGAAAGAAAGAACGCAGACAACGAGATATGAGAAGTCGTCACAATCGTGCAAATCCACTTGCGAGCTCGATGCCTGTTGTAGAGATCTACTCGAACGCAGCCGACGCTGTTGGCGAAAAGAAGCAAGAAGAAAAACTAGACCAACGGGCCAGAAGTAGAGTTGAGGCAGAAGTTGCAAGAAACCAGCCAGAGGACGTACCTCTTGTCGACAGCGATCAAAAGTCATTTATATCGGGGAAAAATCCGCCAATGGATGAGGAATCTGGAGCAGCGCCCGGCGCGGATAACGTTCCTGGCGAGCTGACAGATGCAACAGATGCGGAAGCCAGCGACACGGACCACGAGCGCACACCAGGTCGTAAAAGAGATGTGTTAGATCCGAACAACGGCCCTGTGACGAGCAGTCATGATTTGCTGGAGCTCGGATCTGAGCTCACCATACCGGAGCATAGGAAAAATGTCTGGTTTAAATACTTGGCCGAATTCTGGAGCAAGCGATCCGCATCTGGTTGGGCCAGCCTGGAGTATCCACTACATCCTACCGAGCACGTCTTTGAGGACTCCGACATTATTGTGCGCGAAGATGAACCATCTAGTGTCATCGCGCTAAGCTTAGCATGCGCAGACTATCGAGCCAAGGAGGCACAGTTCCGCAATAAGCCGAGTCGACAGCCGTTCTCGAAGCATAGCCATGGTCACGAGCACATGCGATATAAACACGGACACCAGCACACCGCATCTCATTCAAGTGCAGGCCCACTAACGGATGAAGAGATTCTCAGTACAGATATTGAAGCCAGCTTGCTTAGTGATACTGGAACACATATGAAGTACTCTTTTACCCATGGAGCTGTCAAAGCGAATTGCAAGATCTTCTACGCGGAATCTTTTGATGCGCTCAGACGCAAATGTGGTGTGGCGGACCGGTTCATGGAAAGCATGTCTCGATGCCTCAAGTTCGACTCTAAAGGCGGCAAGACCAAATCGCTCTTCCTCCGCACTCTGGACAACAGGTTCATCATCAAATCCCTGCAGGAGGTCGAGCTGAAAGCTTTCACCAAGTTTGCGCCTGACTACTTCAACTTCATGTCCTACACCCTCTTTCATGGTGTGCCGTCTGTCATCGCTAAAATGTTTGGACTCTTCCAAGTCAACATCCGCAATCCAGCCACAGGCGTCGATTTCAGCTACTATCTCCTAGTCATGGAAAATCTCTTCTACGAACGCAACCCCGACCGTCGGTTCGATCTCAAAGGTTCCATGCGAAATCGCAAAATCGAATCAACAGGCCAAGCCGACGAAGTCCTGCTCGACGAAAACCTCGTGGAAACAATCTTCGAATCGCCACTCTTTGTCCGCGAGCATTCTCGTAAGCTCCTCCAAGCTTCAGTTTTTAACGACACACTGTGGCTCTGTAAACAAAACGTCATGGACTACTCCCTAATGGCAGGCTTCGACGACGCGAGGAAAGAGCTAGTCGTGGGGATCATCGATTGCATCAGAACATATACTTGGGACAAGAAGTTAGAATCTTGGATCAAAGATCGAGGCAAGAACAAACCTACCATTACTTCTCCGAAGGATTATCGAAATCGGTTTCGGGTCAGTATGATGCAGTATGTCCTCCAGGCACCGAACTGTTGGCATCAGTTTCAGGCACAGTTGGGCATGCCCAAGATGTTGCCGGAGGAGAGTGGGTCTACTACTGCTGCTACTGGGAGTGGGACTTTAGGTGCGAAGGAGGGGGAGGAGAATGCGGAGGCCAGTGCGAATGTTTCGTGAAAATGGAAAAGAGGTGGTGACTCATGAGATTATGATATGATACGACAGATTGGACGGCCGCTGAGAGGAGGCGTGTGTTGAGGCATTGGCTAAGGGAGGTTTCTTTTGGCAATTAGCGTGGCGTTTTGGGTAGCTTTGAGGTTAGCATGACGACCTTTATTCAATCAAGAGCATGGTTTCAATGAATATGATGAGCTTTCACATACTGGCCGCTGGGCATGGGGCCTGTATTGGCACGTGCTGCAGCGGCCTGTGATCCCCCAATCAGTGCCTGTTGTTATCATTCACCAACCGTGAGGCCGATGCATAGATTGCAACGTGCAAGGGAGCCTCGTTCGACAACAGCTGGGCTACTAGCCTACTCATCATCGAGTCGTCGCAGGTGTTGAGCGTCAGGTAGCCGTCGCATTTGACGAGCGCGAATCTGAACAAGAAATCCACCTGTAGCTTTCTTGATGGTGTGCGTGTCCAAATCTCACGAGTTTCAAAGACTGCTTGCACAGCGCGGGTGAGATTGGAATGTATCGCATCGATTTTCGTTTGACAAGCCTCGAGGTTGAAAACGCATTCTGCTTTTCCTTCTTTATACTGTCCCAAACGACTTTGCTGTTCTCCGATCGTGTTCTGCAGATCAGGTTAGCATACTGCCACAGTAGGCTAGCGATTTGCATACCAGCATTAGTGGCGTCTCCAAAAGTATTCGCTTCAATGTCGAGGTAGCCGTGCCAGCTTCGCATGCGATACAACAAGAATCAGCGGTATTCTGAGCTTGGTCGAGATTTGAGACAGATGCTGGCGCGGACTCCAGGGCGAGAATTATCTTCAGGTCAGAAGATCCGACTTCTCTGCGTCGTGAGCGCGATGGGAGACTCACCGTTGACGTCCGTGCTTCGTGGTCTGTGGCCATACGACAGCACGCAGCCATCCATCCGGTCCGAGAACACAGGCGCCATACTTATCTTGCAGTCGTGGATGCCGCCGAATTGCGAGCGCGAGCTTGTCCGGCTGATCGCAGATTTTTGTGACTTGATCGAAATCTCCTCGTACGGCCAGATCGACAAGTTTGGGTATCTTGCGCAACTTGCGCTCTGTCGCTTCTTCCACAGCATCGTCGGCCATTGTCTCACCCTTGGCCCGGGCGACAGGATATGGAAGTGTGATCGAGAGATCATCCCCCTCAAGTTCAGTTGGCGTCGGCGCAGAAGCATGAGTTCTCCGGGATGCTGCACCGGCTACAAAAGCACGGTATGGGAATGGGTGACCATTCGTTCGTTGCCGTGCCACAGGCTGCAGCTTTGTTGAAGCTCCCCTCAGACCGCATAGCAAACTTCAATGAAGGCTCAAACGCGCCTCCGACTGACTGAACAATAGCCCCAGTGTCTGACCATCGTGTCAAAGATTTCAAGAAGGCTCATGTCTGCTCTGAGGCATGAGCACATCTTTAAAAATCGCTGCCACTTCCGCGACGCCTTGGATACGTTTGCCGAATCGAATGGAAGGGCGCTGTTTGCTGCATCAAGTGATTTGCCGTTTCATCGCATCTGCATGTGCATGCGCCACACACACGCTTCACTTCACTTCACTTTACTTTCCCCGGCCATCCACAATATTGCACACTTCACTTTATATACCTTCACATGCCATCATTCTTTCACCCCAAGCCCTTCTTCGCCTCCTCATATCAACACCGCAACGTCGCAAACTTCTACACCACTAAGACTTCACCAAAATGTGCGGGCCCCTCGTCGTCACCTGCTTCGAGCAGAGCCCCTACGAGCGTGAGGGCCAAGGTATCAGCCACCACTACATCACACTGCCTGAACTGGAAGTCCCCTGCATGAGACCAGGTTCTGAAGGCTGCAAGAAGAAAAGCTGTCCTCTCGTGGATTTCCAAAACCCGCCGACGGCGTGTGCAGGTGGGTCGTGTCGCGGCGAATGTGTGATCTTGATGCTGATGAGTGATAGCTGTTGTGCACGGCTTGAACCCGAGGGGACAAGCAGGTGCTGATCTCTGCTGCCAGACGCTGCGGAAGTATGGCACTGCGTTGCACAAGTTCAATTTTGGGGGAGAGAAGGGAAAATCGTGGTTGCGGACGTGGTTGGAAGGTTTGGTTCGTGGGTCGAAACGGAATGAGATTGTCACATCTTAAGGAAGAAGAGCACCCATGAACGCGAGCAGAGGTCGATGGGGCGAGGAAGAGAGGCTTGGGATAGCTTCTAGCATGAGGCCGAGCAGAAAGACGTGTGTCTGTACCTCCAGCGCTTTGGAGTTGGAGACCGAGACCATGCACGGAAGGTACTGAGCTCAAAAAAGTCATTTGGTAGTTGTTAAGCTGGAAATCAAGAAGCCCGAACGCGAAATTCATCCGATAGCCTTGCCCTTGCCCTTTCCTTCATAGGCTTGAGCAGGGACTTCTTCTTCATCGTCATCGTCAGAGCTGTCTTCGTCCTCGTCATCCCAGCCGAAAAATGTCCTTCCCTCGCCTTTGCTAGACGCCTCGGGCTTCACTTCCACATCTGAGCCCGAGCTCTCCTCCTCGTCCTCATCCTCACTATCTCCACCATCTTGCTCCATAGAACTTTCCGACCCAGTCCTTTCAAGCAAGCCTTCTCTCATGGCCTTTATGACAGCCTGCCTGGTCTTCTCCTCAGCTTCCTCCTTTTGCTCCACATACTCAGCATCAAGCCTTCCTTTATTCGCACCACCTTTCCCACTCTTGATCTCCTCTGCCCGTCTCTCCGCAGCTTCAACAACCTCTTGCCATCGCTTCTTCCTCTCTTCTTTCTCCTTCCTCTCCATCTCAGGCTTGATGGCGAGATAGTCAGCCAGACGCTTCGCCTCATCCACAGTGCGCAGGCGACGTCCATCCAGGTTGCGGTTCGAGCCATTTGGGTTTGTGTTGTTATTCTTGTTCTTCCGGCTGCTCATACGGCCACCAGCGGCACGAAGTTGCGAGCCAAACCCACCCTTACCACCACATAGTCGGCGCGAGAGGCGGAGAGACAGAATGGAGTCGTTTGGAGAGTTCAGCAGGGAAGTGATTGGTGCCGAATCGCCGCGCAATAGCTGCTTGTTGGAGACAGTTGTGAGTAGGAGTCGGTCATCCTGGACGGGCAACCGAGCAAATATGCTGCTGTAGACATCGCGGATTGGGGTTGATGCCCTTGTGGGGAGTGAGAGAGTGCGTGGTAGGTCCAGTCCAGCGAAGGTCGCCAGGAGAATGTTGATAGTTGCCTCAGGCTGGGCCATATCGAGTGCTTTTAGTGCAGCCTTGAGAAAATGATTGTCGCGGTCGAGGTGTGCAATCGTCAAGAATTGCCGGTATTGATTGTAATCACAAGCACCGACTGAGGGCGTGAACGAGAAGTAGACGACGGCGACGGCGAACATGACTCGAGTGCCAAGCCCATCGGCGGTTCGGCCTCCAATGTTCCGACACACACAAATCTCCAATTGAACTTCTGCCGCAGACGCCCACAGCATCGACAAGCCAGGAACATCATCTGCTCAACACCCAGCGCAATACCGCCAAGATGTATGATATATCTGACTGCGCGATTCAAGTACTACATTCTGACATTATCTTCGCAGGCTGATCCCAAAGGCCGACCGCAAGAAGATCCACGAGTACCTCTTCCGTGAGGGTGTGCTCGTTGCGAAGAAGGACTTCAACCAGCCAAAGCACGGCGAGATTGACACCAAGAACCTCTACGTGTGTCTTGATCACATCTGTATTGTCTTTGCAGCAACTAACGTTCTCCCCTCAGGTCATCAAGGCTTGCCAGTCCCTCACCTCCCGCGGATACCTCAAGACCCAGTTCTCCTGGCAATGGTACTACTACACCCTCACCCCAGAGGGTCTCGACTACCTCCGCGAGTGGCTCCATCTCCCAGCTGAGATCGTCCCACAGACCCACGTCAAGCAGCAGCGCAGCCACGCTCCTCCACGCGGTATGATGGGTGGTGATGACCGTGAGCGCCGTGGCGGTGGCCGTGGCGGCCCACGTGGTGATCGTGAGGGTGGATACCGTCGTCGCGAGTACGGTGACCGCGAGAACAAGGAGGGAGGTGCTCCAGGCAGCTTCAACCCAGAGTTCCGTGGCGGTTTCGGTCGTGGTCGTGGCCGCGGCGACGCTCCACCAGCTTCGTCCTAGGAGGACAGCGGCTGGAGCGCCGACGACGCCGCGACCACTTCGGCAGGTGGGAACTGGGACACTGGTGCTGCTGAAGCCTCGACTGAGTTCGATGCAGGTGCTTCTGGCAGCTGGTAAACGACTTGAGAAGGGGAGAAACTGTGCTTTTTCATGAGCGCGAGCTTGGCTCAATGGAGTCGATAAGTCAGAGAATCCAAGCCGCTACGAGATTCGGAGGTGTTTCTTTCCTATTCGCTCCGCCTTGCGACGACCGAATCCTGAGGGCAGACTGGTAGTTCAATGAGAATGCAAATTGAACTGCCGCACGCCCTGACTTCCCTGCTACCCGCTCTGAATGTTACGTCTACAATGCTGCTTCGTAGCCCATGGCATTGCTCGCTCTGTTTTGAAAATGCTTTTGTAGTAGCTTGTGGGCCACGCCCTATCGGCCGGCCAAACAAAGTAGGTTGCCGCCGCCATCGACAATTGTCGCCCTCACTGGTGGTGTTCGAGAGTGTTATTGCTCCCAGGCTTTTGGTAACCTCACTACCATTCGGCGGGAGCACGATCTACCCCTTCGCCTTGCCTTTCAATCGAGTGCATTATCAGTGTCGTCTCTTGGCTTCCAAATAAGCTTCGCGATCTTGCCGAGGACGGAACGAGAGCACCTACCAGGCGGGAAGAGCACACTTTAGACACGACTCTCACGAAAATGATCACCACAACATCATGTAGAGGCATTATTGGGGCCGCGCAGCGCGCTCTCAACATTTCTTCTCGACATACCTTCAGACATGCGAGGTCAGCATGGCGATCTCCACAGCTCACATGCAGATCCTTTGCGGTGTCTGCGCGATGCGATATTGCTGTGGCAGAGATGTCTGAGCAGGACCTTGCCAGCATCCGAATCAACCAGGGCCGCTTGATGAACGACATCCACTCTACTAGCCAATGGGGCAAAGGAGAGAGATGGGGCGAGTAAGTCATTCCCTTCGCGCCGCTTCCCGACAACGATGCTCTGATGAACTTCGTAAATATGCACACCAAATTTACGTCTGCCCTCCCTCGTTCGGAGGACTGATGACTTACACGAACGGCCAACTGAACGCATCCACATCTTGTATTCTCACAGTCATAGATGATTCACAAGAACCCGGGCTGACATTGTGCGGTGCAGTGGACCTACAGATATTGGCATGTCTCGCCTCTCCCTCTCTGACACTGATAAGCAAGCTCGCGACTGGTTCGCCGCGACCACGGAGGATCTGGGCTGTAAAGTGCACTATGATGCCATGGGAAATCAATTCGCCGTGAGGCCGGGTCTGAATGCAGGTCACGCTACATATGCTGGTAGCCATCTTGACACACAGCCCACAGGTGGTCGGTACGATGGCATTCTTGGTGTTTGCGCTGCTGTAGAGATGTTAAAGACTATGAATGACAACTGGGTCGAAACTGCCTACCCTGTTGGAGTCGTAAACTGGACCAACGAAGAGGGAGCTCGCTTCCCAAAGTCCATGGTTGCTTCGGGAGTCTGGGCTGGAGATATACCGCTCGAAGACGCGCACAATTTGAAGTCCGTCATACCTGCTAATGACACTGCCACCATGAAGTCCGAGCTAGAACGCATTGGATATTTGGGCTCGACTCCAGCGAGCTACAAGAGCACTCCTATGGCTGCCCACTTTGAGCTGCACATTGAGCAGGGGCCGATTCTCGAAGCTGAAGAACGCCGCGTTGGAGTGGTCAAAGGCGTGCAATCGTACAAGTGGTTCACGGTGACTGTCAAGGGCCGCGACGCGCACACTGGCGCGACCAGCTTCCAGCATCGAGCTGATTCTCTTTTGACTGCTTCAAAGATGATCCTTGCGTCTCACAAGATTGCGCATCGGCACAAGGCTCTAGCCTCGACTGGAATACTGACCCTCAAGCCTGGCTCCACAAACACCGTTCCTGGATTTGTTCAGTTTACTTTGGATATCCGTGCCCCGAAGGACGAGACTGTCGATGCTGTAGAGGTCGAATGTAAAGCCGCATTTGCTGCCATATCCGCAGGCGAGAACATCGAAGGCGTTAATGCAGACTGCGCCGTCTCTAGCCGACATTGTGATGTATCTTGGCGCACTGATTTCGTCTCTCCGGCCACGTACTTCCATGACCACTGTATCAAGTGCGTCCAAGACGCAGGCGCAGCACTCTATGGCGAGAGCGAAGTCTCAGGTCTCGATATTGGCAGCTGGGGTAAATTCATGACGAGCGGAGCTGGTCACGATTCAGTGTACACCAGCAAGCGATGCCCAACAAGCATGATCTTCATACCCTGCAGAGACGGCGTCTCACACAATCCTGCCGAATACTCTAGTCCTGATGCTTGTGCCGATGGCGCAAATGTCCTGATAGGGGCCGTACTACGATATGACCAATTGAGAGGAAATAGAGGATCATGAACATACTCCAGGTAACGTCAAGTACCACAAACACAAGACAAATCTACATGTATTCTTCATAACTACTCCTCGTCATACAAATTACCCCATCCTTTCTGTCCACAACATTCTTCACACTCAATTCCTCCTCATACATCTCCCGCGCTTTAGGATTACTCGTCAAAAGCAGGAGTGTTCTAAACACAGGAAACTCCCGTATCTGCTCACGTATACACTTCACCATCCACCGGCCTAGCCCTCTCCGCTGATGCGCCGGATCTATATACATGTCTGTGAGGTAAACGACTGTGACGTGATCAGTCACCAAACGAGCCATACCGATCTGCCCCCACATGCTCTCATCAGATTCAAGAGTTGGAGATGGAGTTCGCGGAGATTCTGGCTCTTCGGATGACTTTGGAGGTTTGATGTTTGGAATTTCGAGGTAGAGGCCAAGAGTCAAGGAGTTGGCGAGGAGGGTTTGGAGAATTTCCGCAGACATTGGTTGCGCCCATGGCATGTGATCTGATGCGAAGGCTTTGTTGATGAAGTCGTGGTCTAGGAGGTTGGGGTCGGTGGAAATTTTGTAGGTGCTTTCCGAGGTGGTGAGATCCCAGGTTCGTATTGGCAGTTTTGAAGAATTCATGGCTTTGGGTACTGCTGCTGCTATTATTTCTGATAGGTATGCTAATGACTATTTCTTAGGAGCGATGATGCTTTGATGGAATGCCTCGGTGGTACACAGCACAGATGACTCAGCTTGCATTCATCCCACCATGCTGCAGCTCGCGGCTTTCGATTCAGCTCAGCCTTCCATCAAGAGTATGCGATGCACGTCGCGACTGCCATGTTCACCCACAGATTAGAGTTCGTGCGATACTTGGCTTGAAGGATCTCGACTTTCGATGTCCAGCAGCATGGAAGTCGACGCGAACACGGCTCAGGTCGAAGCGCTAATGAACGATTCGTCAACTACACCGCCCAAAATAATGGTTGTTTGCACCGCAGCTGAAGAGATGCTTACTGACATTCGGCTGGTACTGGGTGGCATCAGGGCCAAGCATACACGTTATATAACCCTCATGGAGAATCAACCATTTCCGTAATCCCTTCCAGCATCAAAACCACAAAACCTCCAATCTAAGGCTTGATAACAACATGCTTCCCTGGCCCAGCATTCTCCGCAGCACAATCCCAAGCCTCCTTCCACTGCTCCAGTCCGAATTCCCCGACTAGTTCTACATAAACCGTCAAAATCCCACCCTCAATCATCTGCACCAAATCCCTAACATCCTCCCTCTCATACATCCACTTCCCATACAGTCTAAGATTCTTATGCATAACAGTCGCATGCGGAATGGCAATATCACCTCTATACCCACCCATCAAACTAACCCTAGCACCATGAGATAATGCCAGGATCGCAGATTTGATATGAGTACTTTCTTCAGCTTCGGGAGGTCCGATGTCGAAGTATGCGTCGATTCTCGCTTTCCCGCCGAAACAAGCTCTAATCGCTTCAGAGTCCGCGGAAATATCGCCAGTGATGGGAACAATTTCTACCCTCCCTTCTTTCTTCAAACCTTCCAGCTTCTCCCGATTCCTTCCCATAGCAATGACCCTCCCACCCATCGCCAAAGCCACCTTCACAGCCGCAGAACCAAACGGTCCCGTAGCAGGCGCAATAATAACCGTTTGTCCAGCTCGAAATTCAATATCTCTGAGTCCACCATATGGCACGAGAAGTGTAGCAATAGACGCCAGCTCCTCAACCCTATACCCCAAACTTTTAGTAAGCTGAGTTTCATCTAACAACGTGAGGTTCTCAAGTGGAACATGAGCAAACTCAGCAAAACTCCAATCCCTCCAAACCTCCCTCATCAACTTCTTACTCCCCTCCGTAAACCCCTCCGTCACAGCACAAAGAAAAACATCGCTGGGCTCATCGCTACTTCTCACAGTCGTATCCAGAAAACCCAAATCTCCGAGTTTCAGCTTCGTAGCATCGGGACCTATGGCGGAGACTCGGGCTATGCCGGAAAAGCCTGGGATTATGGGGGTTGGGAAAGGGTAGTTTTTCTTTCCGTTGTAGATTTCGCGGGTGTAGGAGAGGACGTTTGAGGCGAGGATTTTGACGATGGCGGAGCCTGGTGTTGGGCGGGGGCAGGGGACTTTCTCGACGCTTGGAGGTGTGGATGTTGAGTGGAGGACGAGGGCGCGCATGGTTTCTGGGAGGGTAGAGGTTGGTGATGAGGGGGTGGGTTGTTCGAAGACCATGGTGGATGTAGCTGTGATGGGAATTCCGTCCGCTTCAAGGCAGTCAATGGTATTTGTAGAGATCGATCTGTGTGCTTTAGCTTGCCCTTAATCGAAGCCATGTTGGAGACGACACCAGAATATATGTAAAAGAGTCTTCGGACTTCAAACGGAATTAGCTGGTGTATCGCAAAACGTCGATGGGTATCATTAGAGGCTATAGCAAGTACTCAGCAGCAAACTAGACTGTCTTGGGTCTCCGAGGTACATCGCAAGGTGCTGGATCTTGACCTGAATGCAGACTTCTGAATCAGCCATATCCAGTTGACGGTCTGATGTGAAGAAGCTAGTACAAACGCGGTTCTTGAGGTTTAGCGTCAGATGTTGCTGACAGGTGTGGCTGAAGGCTGTCGGTGCAATTGCTGGAGATGCGTCGGCTTTAACGGAAATTGGTTCTTCACCATCACCTGTATGCAACCCAGCTGTGACGACTATTGCCGCGTCGACTGCGCTGAGCAACTACAGGTGCTCATCCTGTTGGGTGATGTGCTATTGCTCTGCAATGCGACCCACGCCCAATACGCACCAGTAAGCCAGTTCCTTGTGTATGGTCTCTCCCCGTGCTTTCTTCTCGGCGTCCTGAATCTCGGTTGGCTCATGCTCCCATTCAACACGGACGAATATTGGAACCTCCAATACATCATCATCCTCGCTCAACTCTTCCTCGTCTGTGCTTTTCTTCGAGTCTGAAACGATGCTTGGTCGGCGCCTGCTCAGACTGCCAGGAACGATTTCGATGACTACAGATGTTGAGTTTCTGGTCTTTTCCCAGATCTTGCCAGCCTCTGGCTGGCGATCGGTGTCGGCAGATCCAGTCAGAGATGCCATGGCTGCTCTTCTGCTGCCATCACGGCCCGAGCTGATTGTTGACGCTTCAAGAGCGTCATCCCACTTGTCACCATTCGCACCGATAGCGAACGTTGGACAAAGGATTGTGACTTTCGACGACACCTTACCTGGAGTATTGGTGGGCGTAGCCAATGTGACTTTGACCGGATCGAAGATTGGATTGCGAACCGTAAGGACGTATTGCTGTGTCTGATACGGCCGCAACTTTGACTGATCAAGAGGCTCGGGTCGGAATCGAAATGATGGGTTTGGAGCAGGAATGACGGGATGCAAAGGTCGCAGCAGTAGTCTTGGCATATGAGATATGGCGAGCAATCGGATCTTGTATCTTCCGCTGCCAACTTTGGGGTCTGGCCGAGCAAGAATCTGTCGACATGTCCGACAGCGCTTGCCTCTCTTGACCTTCAATGGAGTCGCTATTGGCCATAGCTCGTCTGTGAAACGAGCCTCGTAGTTGTGAGGTGATGTGAAACGCTGTTCAGGTGCAGCTGTCCCATCTAGGTCCAGCCTCTTCATCCTGCGTAGAACATCATCGTCTTCGGGCACCTTATCGGATGTGAATGCAGATAGCCCTTCTGCCAAATTGCCTGCCTCGCGCATCGGCTGTGGCTTCTCCCGCGTCTTCTTGAGCGCACTGTATGACAGCCCGCCATAAAGGCTCATAATGCGCGCTAGATTTGCGGGTGAGCTGTACGGGCTATTCGAGTAGGGGTTCGGCTGATCGCTCGACTCGCTCAGCTGTTCCCGGTAGAACTTGGTCAAATTCGCGAACGCAGCATCGTGCGCAAGATGTCCTGGTTCTTCCTTTTGTTTGCCTTCTGGAGACTCTTCATCCGTTGCACCTGCGCTTCTCTGCCTCCACAGCTTGTTGAGCTGCTCTGTGATCTTGGTCGGCTTGCTGAACTTGATGCCGATTTCCAAACTGCTCCAGTCGCAATACTGGCACATGAGAATGTACTCCCCATTGTCTTTGGAAGCGTCTGTAGGCTTGAGGTGCTTGTCGGGCTGCCGGCTGAGCACAGTGATGTTCAAGTTGGCTTTGCAAACCGGGCAGTCGTAGCAATGCCTGGCACATCTACAGATACCCAGTCAGAATGTATCCCCTCTATGTCTACGGTCATCCACCTCACTTTACCTGTTACCGTCACTCTTGACCCCGCTGCTGGCGACCTCGAACATGCAGCTGGGACAATAATAGTACATCATCTCTTCTCCCCAGCATTTCTGGCATCGTGACTCGTTGCATTCGTCGCAGAATAGTAGCTGGTCGATCGGATATAGTGAGTAGTTTGCGCGCGGTTCGTGGGGATTGAGAGGTTGCTTGTCCTCCTGCTGCTCTTCCACATTCTGCGACGAACGCTTGCCGAACAACACGGTGGCAGGGTCGTTCAGGTATTCATTGCACTGGCAAGCATAGCGCGTGTACGGAAACGTGAGGTCCATGATCGCGATATAGCAGCATGATCAAGGGCAGTAGGGATGCTGGCAGTTCACTCGTATCGATGCGTGATGCCACATATGTGCTTGGCTCGAAGTGAACACGAACTTGACAGCTTGGCGTGCTGCATGTGAAAATAATATGTAGTCATGAAAGTCACCTCATGCATCAAGCCGCGCAATCTAGTGGTGTCAAATTCAGGCAGAGATGATGCCTGAAGATAGCCCCTGATCTGAAACGAAGTATCCTTGGCGAGACAGAACTACTTGCGATGCCTCGTTTGATCATCATCATGAAGTTCTCGAAAAGACGGAGCTTCGAGCGTTGAGATTTCCACGAAAGCTTGACGAAAATGTTGCTGATGCATCACTGACATCCTCTCGAGAGAGACTCCTTCACCCTCACTCACTGTAGAGCCTGCGCTGTCGCTATCATGGAGACACCTCAAACCAAAGCGAGGTTGAGAAATGTTCCGCCGTTCGACCCTCTTGTACCGACCTTGGTGTGGTGTTTGCAGGGGCGCGGCTGCTGGAAGGTGGCACCGAACATTTGCCAGGCGATTCCAAGTCTTGGCCGACTTACAAGGCCATTCTTTACCGCCTTCACTGACTAATAAAGAAATGCCAAATTGAACATCTTGTGTCCTCCTTTCTCGACTACCATACTTCCGGACATCTTCTTCGTCCCGACAAAGTGGTTTGACATCTGGAATATGGACATCGGTAATGGCGACCAGGATCTGCCACGCAAACAGCATATATTAGCGAGCATCCACCCACTAGCTTTACCGACTGAAGACCTTGGTACAGCAGTTGGGGTGACTACACGCAAAACACGACCTACGAGTCATCCTACTCTGGCTCGCACTTCACCTCACCACAATGTCTCCAAAGACGATCTTCCTCCTGGGTGCAACTGGCTTCGTAGGCAGTTATGTGACCGAACTACTAGCACAAGAATACCCAGAACACCGTCTTATCGCTCTACTCCGAAATGTGACACCAGAAAGGACCCAAGGACTCCGCTCACTGCACCCTGGTGTCGAAATTCTGGAAGGAAATCTCGAAGATCGTGAACTCGTAGCCGCAACAGCAGAGACTGTGGACATCGTCATCCACGTCGCACATTCGGACCATGAACCTTCTGTTTCTGCGACGCTGGAAGGTCTCACCAAGCGATCGGCTAAAGGAGGAGAGCTGCCGATTTATCTGCACATGTCAGGCTGTGGTATTCTAGCAGATAATGCTCGAGGAGAATACGTCCCTCCCTCCAAAATCAAAGAATGGTCAGACATTGATCTCGATTTGAATGATTGTCCGTCTGAGAATACGCATCTCCCGACTGATAAGGCCATTTTTGCAGCTGGAACTAGGGAGGAGAACCGCATTCGCACGATCATTGTGTTTCCGAGTCTGATTTATGGAATTGGAAAGAATAGAAGCAGATGTGGGATGTGGGTTCCGATTTTTACGGAACTTGCGAGAAAGGCTGGCCATGCTGGGACGTGGGGACCAGGGGAAGTTACGCAGTATGCTATACATGTGAGAGATGTGGCGAATGTGGTGATTTTGCTTTTGGGTGCTGCTTTGGATGGGAAGGTTAAGGGTGGGGACGATGGGTTGTGTAAGGTTTATCCTGCTAATGATGAGAATGTTGCTGACTGATTCTGTGTAGTTTTTGCGACAACAAAAGAACCGAATATGAGTTGGAAAGAGATAAATGATGTTCTCGGGGAAATCTTGTTCAAACGAGGTGAGGTGAAAGAATCGGGATCGAAGCCCTTCCCGCCGGAGATTACTGAGCCGCTTGGTGATTGTGAGTAGTATTCTTACGTAATATTTCTGCAGGTTGGAGACTGACTTGATCCAGATGGATGGTCACTACTGGGCAGTAATGGTTTTGCGCGACCGGACAAGCTCACCGCAATGGGATGGAAGCCGGAGTGGACGAAGAAGATGCCACTGCGGGATGTGATTTATGAGATGATTGAAGATGGCATCGATTCATATCGGACGCATTAAAGAGGACCAAGAGGCCAGATGGTCATAGTGCAGCGTCCAAAAGTGGACGAAACGCATGGCAGACACGAAATGGGAGGAGACTGAGACGTAGGAGAAGGAGAAAGCGCCTGAAGCTTGAGACAAGCTCTTGAGCTACGCCCTTTTAGTGTCTGCGTCTAAGTAAGGCATGAGACTAGTGAACCTGCTCGAAAGCTTCCTCTTCGTCCTGACCTGACCTCCACCTACTCCGATCCTATCAAAGACACGTTTGCCGTAGGATCAGCACTTCACGCATGTTCTGCGCTCACAATTTCTGCCACAATACAGCGATAGTTATACACATCCCTCTAACAACAGAAGTCGCCGCTCGATGAACGGCCACAATCCGAATTTGGACACGCGGCCTTGCACGCTGCATACTACGATCGAGCATTTTATATCAGCATTGATACTCGAGGAAACATATGCACTACCTACAGCTGTCCAGCATGCCCGTTTTCCTAAGTCCAGAGCCTCTGCTTCAGGAACAGCGATGGCGTATGTCGATACGATGGTAGAAAGGAAGACGAAGATGAGGCTTGTTTTGTAGTTCATTTTGGATGTGGGCTTGAGAGTAGAGAATTGTATCGATGATAGTAACTTGGTTTCTGAATTTTTCAGTGTTGAGAAGGAGAAACACGTTCGAAGATGTGAGATCCGACTTATATAGTAGAGCTCCTATCGACAAACGTCGGAGCAAACCTTCCAAAGAGAAAGAAGCAAGCAAAAGCGGGAAGTTCCAGAGCAAGGCCATAGGCACAACATCGCCATATCATCGGATAATCCATATAGACCAGGGCGAGCATAGAAGAAAGGGATAATGCACAAGACAGACAGGTAGATCGGACTAGCTGCGCCGCTCCGCAACATCACCGCTCCCGCCTTTTTCGTCCAACCGCATCACCCCACAGAGTTTGATAGAACCCCTGTGCAGTGGTCAGAATCCCAATGGCCGGTTGTCGTTTCACACTTCGCCATCACATTCACAACAACAGCCCGAGTCCAAGCGGCTAAACACCCCGAACTTTATCCCTGTGCAAGCTATATCCCATAATGATCCAGACCACTGCCGAAAAGCAAGGTCGTTTACAGCGTCTTGAAGTGAAAGCGGATATCAGCGGCCCGCAGAATCCAAGATTTCTGATTTGTTACGAACCATGAAGTCCAGGATTGGGGAATCCAGCGCGTTCACTCCGATGTGCGCAGACGCTGTACGTGAAGTGTTGCCTCGCCCATACCTTGGGAACTACCAGCCTGGACCAAAGAACAGCATTGCCGCCGTTCTTGGAGTTCTTATCAACACCGGGTCTATTCACATCCCTGCCTCTGGAAGCAAAGGAGCCGTGAACACTGGCGTTACAACTATCCTCGAAAAGAATTCTTGAAACAAGCTTGCTATGCTGGCATTTTCCGCTTCAATGGAGCCGGCGAGATGACCGGAAGCCATTGAATTGAAGAGACTGGACTCCTGCAAACGCCGATTATCATCACGAACACTTTCGCCATTGGAGCTGCTCATCAGGGTGTGTGTGAATACTGCGTCAAGATCTCGTAGGATGAAATTTTGAGAGTCGACTTTTTCACCTTGCCTGTGGTTGCCGAGACATATGACGGATTGCTGAATGATCTCAGTCAATTTGCTGTCAAGCCGGAGCACATCGTGCGAGGAATCTAGAATGCTTCCTCTGATCGAGTCCCTGAGGGAAATCAAGGTGGAGGTACAGCGATGATCTGCCATCAGTACAAAGGTGGCACTATACAGAATTCGCTGCGACATGGGCACCAAGAATGGTGGTTACCTTGATCTGCAGCAGACCCCAAATCTTGAGGTTTGCATGCAGCGATGAGAGCGGACTGTCGCTGGGTAACATTCGATGGGAATGTCAATGGCGGGGGAAATTGCTACTTCAAGCACACCAGCGGAGGAGATGTTCCCAATTCAGGTATCAAACGGGAGTTGAAGCTGGACTGAGCGAGAGGAGAGGAGCTTGAAGGTGGTGAGCGGATCTTTGCGTGTCCCTTTCATTAATTCGGCATTCACAACCGACAGTCTTTACAGCTCGTTCATAGGCACTCAAGGTATCTGGCCAGATATGCTGCTATGTTCCTCAGTGAAAGCGTCATGCTACGTGCCATTGTGATGTCTGCCAAAGGTCTGGTTAGAGACGCAAGATCTCTGTTCACACCAGCGGTGTTCTTAGTCACCATCGACCAGACTCTACCTCTTTCCAGGATGGCGACATTTTTCCGGCACTGGAATCGTTTGTGGAGTCTTGAGGCAGAGTCAGCGTCCGGTGTAGGATATGATATGAGATGAGATGAGATGAGTAAAATGTGGGTGGCTGGTGTCTGGCTTGCGAGGCACAGTCACTCAGCTCCCATCTCTGTGCAGCGTGGGTGGCAAATGTCTGCACTCCCTGTGACACCGTCTGCGGCCAAGCAAGGTCTCAGAATGGGCGGCCTGCAGCAGCTGAAAGGTGATGTGAGGTCAGAAGACAGCATGCAATTCTCTCGCCAATAATATCGCTATAGCAGGGGTCGGCGAGAGCCCTACCTCCTTTCAGGCGCTTCGCATTAGGTCTGTGCTCTCGGTTATCTCGGTTCTAAATTGATACCTGAGGCAAGCTGAGTCTTAGCGAAGCGCCTAAACTCAAAACGTTGAAAACGGACACTACACTCCCGAGAACACAGATTTGGACATTGAATAGCACAACAACTAGAGGTCTAAGCGTATTACATGTATAAAGGGGGTTCTAGAAGGCACGTAAGTGAATGATTTAGGCGTGTTACGTAAAAAAAATATATAGAACTGCGACCTATAGAAAAATAAGACTGTTTTTACGAAGGGATAGTTATATAAGCTCGCGTTTATCGTGCGAATACCTATATTAGACAATCTACTAATACTCGTATCTGCTATTTAAAACATATAATCCCTTTAAGAAAGACCTGCTCTATTACTTCTAAGTGTTTTTAAATGCGTGTCTTACGCTTTACTTAGTCTATATACCTTAGCTTATAACTAGCCTATACGCCTCTTGTTTCTGCCTATAAAGCCGCGCTCTTGTCTCCTATTACTAGAACCTTCGCAAACACTCTACTAAGCATCGCGCAATACTGCTAGACCTTTATTAAGTCCTAAATACTTTAAATAAGCATTACTAAAGCCTCCGCCTATATTAATCTCCGCCGCTACTAAGAGCGATACTCGAGTGCTACTATATATCTTCCGATAACACATCTTCCGACACCGCCGACTCTTACAAACACGCTATATTAGTCCGTATAACTATAACAAGCCCGCTATGCCCGGCGAATACTTAAATATATCGAAGCGCTAGTAGAAAGCGGCAAAGGTTACTACTAGTCGCGGTCGTAGCAGTAGTCGCGGTCGGCTAACTTATCGTAGATTAGGTCGCGGCGGCGGCGGCGTTAGTGCTACTAGCCTATCGCGTTAAGAAGATTAGCTAATATATTAACCTCGAGCGCCTACGGTTTATCGTAGCCCTATTATATACGAAGAGCTAATATAGACGTGCGATCTATCTCCTATATTGCCTGCTATCGATGCTTTAGTATAAGAGTAGGATACTTACTTTAGCGTCGCCTATACTGTAATTAAGAACGAGGATACGCTGCTTTAATAGGTTTAGTAGCTAGTCTAGAATGCCGGCTAGTATAAGGCCGCCTTAGTATACTATCGCTAGATTATCCGCTACGGTCTTCGCAAGGTCTTAAGACTGCTACATCCTTCGCGCGACTCTAAGCCCTCTAACCTATAGATTATAGTAGTTCTCGCCTTAATCTTCGGTTAATAGGATATACTTATAATCGCTCGTACTAGCGTAGGTAAGGCATTAGTCTTTTAGGCCTTTACCCTCCTAACTAGTATAATAACTCTCTAGATTGTGCCTCTAACCCGGATTGTAGAAGAATAGGGTACGGATATAGAGTAGGCTATACGCTAGCTCTGTCTAGAAGAATACGCACTTATTAGTATATACGTATTAACCGCCGATACACTTAAGAAGGACCTAGACATACTAAAGGACATTAAGAACGGCAAATACAACTATATTATCTATAGCCCTAAACAAGCTATAACTCTAGCATTTTAAGATGTCGTGCGTACGATTAAGCTAATACTAGGTTTATAGGTATAGGATAAGGCTTATCTTTATCTTAAGTAGAAGAACTTCCGCAATAGCTACGGTACTATTTATTTACTTCGGTAGCTAATAAGTATTAACACCGTACTACTAGCGTGTTCCGCTACAGTCTCCGATAAGACTAAGAAGTATCTTATTAATAATAGTCTCTATATCTAGAGTTTAGCTACGCTATATACGTAGATTATCCGCGGTAGCATTAATCGTCCGGATAGCAAGTACATCCTTTAAATTCTTAAGCAAACCGAGACTAATAACTTCCGGTATCTATACTTCGTATTATATAAGGCAATCGATAATAAGGGCCTCGCAACTCTATAGAATATTTAGAAGATAATAATCTTTATCGACAGCCGAGGCTCGGTAGATAAGGGTCGTTTATAGCTTATACTATAGCTTATTTAGCTTACTAATTATGTTAAAGAGCCTGCCTAGGGCGACCGCAAGTATATATAGGATAGTGCGCCGATAGAAGCTAGAGCACTATATACGATTAATGTGCACGAGATTGTCGGCTTCTATACCGCTTATATAGCTAAGATCGATAAGGATAAGCGATATTAGGAGTTTAAGAAGCTAGATTCCCGCATCCGCATTCTTTAGGGTATACTAGCGACAGCAGTTAGCATTAACATCCTAGATATTAAGCTAGTCTGCTAGTGCAAGTTCCCTATTACTAGGGATCTCGATAATCTAATATAGAAGCTTAGTCGTACGGCGCGTATCGCTAGTCTTACTACGCTTGCTATTATCTTCTTGCCCTAGTATATCGACGATGCGTTTAAGCGTATACTAGCTAAGTCTAACTATCGATTAATAATCCTAAGAGAGCCTACTAGTGTTCCTACTACTAGTACCGCTATAGCTTAGGCCTCGGCCTACTACCTAGTAGCTATTATACTAGTCCGCCTAAGCTACCTCCGATATATTACTATCCCTAGCGAGGATTTTAATAAGGATAATACCGATACTCTATTCGATAAGTTTAGTATAGACGACGAAGAGGAGGGTAGTAAGGAGGACGATGCTAACGACACGACCTACGTTACTAGCTTAGGTAGCACTAGCAATACTAGCAATCCGGGTCCTAGCAATACTAGCAATCCGGGTCCTAGGCTCTTTATCGACAACCTATTCTATGCGGTAGTAGAGAAAGCGATCGCCGACAACGCAAGCAAGAAGCCTTAGAATTCGAAGAAGATTAGGTAGCGTAACGCTATACCTAATATCTTAAGATATGTCTAGAATACGCGCTATTACCCTAACCCCGAACACCGCCGCTGCTTCTGTACTATAATGCTCTAATTCTATAAGGAAGATTAGTATATATTCCCTCCGGATAAGGAGGTTGTCGGCACTAAGAACTACTATAGTATGTATAATCTAGAACTACTAGAGCTGCTTTTCTAGAGAGAACTACTACCGACCCCGAAGCCTATTAAGGCTCTAACTGCAAACTCTGTATAGGCCTTTGCCTTGCGAGATCTCTCGAATTAGGTATTATAGCGTGTTAAATAGCTCTACGAAGACCTATATAAGAACCGCATATTCGAGGTCGTGCTATCTAACTTCCTAATGCCGGATCTAATGCTATAGGATCTGTACGAGCTCTTTAACGAGAAGTATAGCAAGGATGTCGAGAGCTTTAGTAGCGTAGACGAGACTAAGATCGAGGAGCGTATACTAGCATTTATATTATAGCTCCGCGAGAATAATAAGCACTAGAGAGACGTACTACTATAGGATCTAGTCTAGGAGATTAATCGTGTCGCTAAGCAGGTTCTTACTAATCGTGCTACCTAGGTTAAGCAAGACGAAAAGAACAAAGCCGAGAAGGCTACAAAGGAGGCTATAAAGGAGGCTATAAAGGCTAAAGCTACCGCCCGCGCTATAGCTATAGCAGATGCTACTAAGCCTAGTCCTTCTTAACTAATAATATAGGTATAGCGCCGAGCATAGATCGAGCAGAATATAGCTAACTTAGCTAAGGTGTCGTAGAAACTTCGCAAGAATTAGCTTCGCAAGACTGCCGCCGCTAATCGATCTTAGGGTCGTAGTAGACGTACGGCAGAAGACGAAGACTTCGAGGCAGTAGAGCGTCTTTAGTAGTAGGCAGCTCGTCTCTCTAGCCTAGCATCTAGTCGTCGCTTAAGTCGCTCTACTCGTCTATCTACGCGTAAGTTAGCTCGTCGGCGTAATATAGGCTAGTAGGAGGGTAATAATAAGGAGGATAAGCTACTCTTTAGTCGTTATTAATTTAGTACAATTACGCTAGCGGTCCTTAGATATAGATAGAAGAGGGAAGAGGGAAGAGTCTCGTATAGGACACAATGCTAGAAGGATAATATTAAAATAATAGGCGGCGAGTATAGATTAGTAGATTAAGAATGCTTTCTGCTTCTATAGTCGTTCGGGGAGAATCTAACAGTATCTTTAATTAGTACTGCTCCTATTGCTAGGTCTTTAAACATATAGTAATCCTTATCCGGGTTTAAGACGGCTAACTAGGCGCGGCGTATAGCTTGTGCCTAGCTAATAGGCGTTTGTTATCGTATAGCTATATTACTCTATGCCTGCTAATAGGCGTTTGTTATCGTATAGCTATATTAGCGTATAAGCGTGTCCGGAAGGATAAGCGCAGTACTTATCGTCGTTACCGGCTAATCTATCTATCCTTAAGCGTGTCCGGAGACTAAATATAGTGCTTATCGTCGCTAGCAATTGTAGCCTTAGGCATTTAACTAGACTAGTAGCAGTCGGCGGTAACGTATAGCCGTTATTATTGCCTTGCTATTGTCGTAAATGGCGCAATACTATTAGTAGAGGCAAACCTTACCTGCGATGCGCTAATATAGACCTACGCTTCCTAGTTTAACTTCTTCTTCTTTTTCTTCTTCTTCTATACGCATACTAACACACTAACACCCCTAGCAACATACTAGCTGTCGGCTTCTTAGCAATAGTGTCGATACCTCTTTGTCGCATATAGGTAGCTCTATAGCGATTAATACTATTCCTTACTAGTTCTGCGACTTGCTATCGATAGAGCCGCTTATCTAATAGTTAAGGTTCCTCGGTAGGTAGTTTATTTAGTCCTTTTAGTCTCCGATAGGCTTTATCGACGCAAGACGTTGCAAAGGCGACTCTCCTAGCGAGTAGGTTTTTTTCTATAGCTTTAGCGGGCGCCGACTACGCATTTAACCGAAAGAGTATAGTTTTTGTTAGATCGCAGTCTTGTCTTAGTGCAACAAACTGCGGGTCTCGGGTAGATTAGCGGAGGTAAAAACTCTTTAGTAAGGTATACCTATAATGCGGCTAACGGTCTAACTCGGTAAAAACTCTTTAGTAAGGTATACCTTAAGTAGCGGCTCGATAGCGACTCTCCTACTAAGTAGATAGGATAGGTTCGTAGCATTGCTATAGGCCTAACTCGGTAAAAACTCTTTAGTAAGGTATACCTTAAGTAGCGGCTATAGGCTTCCTACGTTCGGATTCTTTATAGGATAATATACGCGCATCTAGTTAAGTCGGCGTAACGCCTTCGTTAGGACTGTTAGTTATAATAACCTTAGTCGTTGCGTAAGGGCCTCTAGTATACTTATTAAGCCTAAAGGCGCTTAGTCTTTACTGCTACACGACTGCAGCCCTTTGCGTATTAAGACTGCTATTCGACTATAGTGCGCACCGATCCGAAAGTATATTAAGACTGTTATCCGACTACAGTGCGCCTCCTTTTGTTCTAGCAAGCGTATCGACATTGCTATATAACTATAACGCGCTCGACAACCTCTTCTGCGGTATCTCTAACACTAAGGGCGCGTTATATCTATTATTATCTAGGTACTAATAGGTGTCGCTTTAGCGAATAGGCTATTATGTTTCGCTTAATAAGTCCCGTCCTATATACCTTGTCTTCGGTTATGCGTGCTATAGTTAGTAATAGAATGCGCTAATTGCTACGTATACGCGTATATATACTTGTACTTATTACGCGTACTTATAGCAAATAGGCTATATATAATTCTAGTATATTTCGGGGCGTATGCTTCTATAGCCGCTTAGTGCCGCTAGTTAAACAGATCCCTAGACGCAATTGCTCTTATTTATACTATCTTATATAGCAGCTAGTCCTTCTAGTAGATCGTAACTAAGATTTAAGCAAAGGAGGGCGTTAACGTAAGAGGGCTATTATAGCTTCTCGAAGAGTGCTTACGCTCGATATACGTTATTGCCTCGCGTATCTATCTTTGCCGTATATGTTATAGTGCCTACAAGAGCACGCGGTACAATAAGTATAGTATTAGTGTTAGTATCTCGACTTCTCGACTTCTCGACTTCTCGACTTCTCGACTTCTCGACTTCTCGACTTCTCGACTTCTCGGGCTTCGGAGGCGGTTCTTAGTGCCTAAGGCGGCCGTCGTTATCGTATTAGACACTTTTGCTAGCGCTATTTACTAGAAATGCGCTTAATCGACGTATCTCGTCGCAGGCTCGTAGTAGCGTAAAAGTAGTAAAGTCGGTATTATATTTTATTATAATATGCGGAAGGAAGTAGCTATAACGTTTAATCCCGCTAATTAGGCGCCCTGCTATACTAAATCCGGGTCTTAGCGGGACTCGATATCCTAGTCGCTTCCTCGACTTTACGGTTCCTACTTCCTCGCAATATAAGCGACTATTAGCATACTAGCGACTATTAGTATACTAGCGACTATTAGTATACTAGCGACTATTAGCATACCTAAGGCTACCGGCAAGCGCGTTAATAGCTAAGGCAATATGCTCGACTACGAGAGCAAACCTACTTAGCGAGCTTACAAGGATATAATAGAAGAAGGGCCTGCTTAGCGAGCTTATAAGGATATAATAGAAGAGTAGTAAAGAGCTAGTATATAGGTTAGCTATCGACGTACGACTAAGACTACCGACAAGCGCGTTAATAGCTAAGGCAACGTGCTCGACTACGAGAGCAAACTACCGCTAAGCAAGCGCGTTAATAGCTAAGGTAACGTACTCGACTACGAAGGGCAAACCTGCTTAGCGAGCTTACGAGGACATAATAGAAGAGCCTGCTTAGTAGCAAGGATAGTATCCGTATCGCTAAAGAAGAAAGAAAGCCGCGGACATGAATTTTAATATATATATAGCTCTTATTGTTATGCCCTTATAATAGAGTAAGGAACGATATAAGCTACAATTACGACTTTACTTTGCCCTCCTACTATTAGCTTTGCAACACTTCTAAGCGTTAGATTACATGCTTTAGATCCGCCGAGCCTTTATATACTAGTAGCATCGACTATTTCTAAGTCTAGGTTAGCAAAGCCCTTATCGTCTACGAACAGCCTATATAGGAACGCCGTATTATTATCTACTACGCTAGTAGCGACGGGACCTCGATTAGCACCGCTATTAATACGTTCCCTCGTATTAGCACTATCGATCTTATCTATACTATTAGCAGTAATATTAGCCGACGTGCGAGTTACGCCTCTAACTAGGCGCATATTAGCCTAATATAGTGCCTCGATAGCTAGCACGATTTAAGCTACGCCGAGCTACTAAATGTCGTCTAACAGGACTCGTATATCCTCTCCTAGGCTATCCTATAGCTAGACTTTAGCAAGACTATCTTCGATTAGCTTTAGAGTAAAGGCTACGATATAATTGCTAATCTTCTTCTCGGTATAGTAGCTAGTGCTCTTAGGTCCTAGGCCTTCGAATATATTACGGATATTCTTCGAAGCCTCGCGGTTCTAAGAGATAAGCTCTATAGTAGTAGCGATGTTATAGGTCGAATTGCTATAGGCTTTAATGTCGTCTACGTACTCTTTATTATGCAGCTTAAGCAACTCGTCGGTAGTAATACTCCTACCGCTATCTATCTTAACTACGGAAGACTCGAGGATTGTATCCTAGAGATCCTAGTACGCTACGCTACTTAATAACTACCGTATATATACTATCTCCCGACCGTAATTGAGCTAATAAGCGCTAAAGAAGTTTAGTATAAGGATGTTAATTATACGTCGAAGATGCCCGATATCTATCTTACGGATTGCCTCGTAGACAGTAAGGTAGTTGTCGATTTCAATTAGTATACGCGCTATAGTAGTAAAGTTAGGATCGACGACACGGCCGGTATTATCCTTGCTAACCTATGCTTTCTAAGTAAGGGCTATCTCGTAGACAGCTTCTACGACTTCTAGGTACTGCTTAGGAGTAATACGGTTCTTAATTATATACCGTATAGCATCGATATAGCTCTTATTAGCTAACTTAGGATCTGTAAAGTCTAGCTAGCTACGGTCGATAAAGATTCGAATAACTAAGGCTATAATGCGACCGCGATATAATCGGACTACGACCTGCTTAATAATATAGTACTAGTACTTCTTATTAGTTAGACGGGTTACGCTATAGTACGTAGTATTATCCTAGTAGTTATAAGCAAGCTTCTTGCCCTTATCGTAGTTGTTCCGCAGATAATAAGTCTTTATAGAGGTATAATAGGCGTTTATCTCGACGTAGAATATCGCTACGATAGGCACTATAAACTCCTTACGGTCGTAGGTACGGGTACTCTCGATACTGCCGGCTTAGACGCTACGAATACGCTCGACAGTTAGCTAGTCGCTAATAACGATAATAAGCTAGTCCTAGAATGCTTTATTGTCCGGATTAAGCTTAAGAAACGACTAGAAGATATCGTTGTATACTTTATAGGTCTCCTCGATCGAGGCCTTATTATAATCTAATACCGGTAGCGAGATAATAATCGTTCTGCTATCTTTTAGGTTCTTAATACGGATCTTGTACTATAGCAAACGCGATGTCTTAGTGCCGCTATTCTTCGTTAATTTATAGCTATTAAAGTCGAAGTCCTCGAACAGCTTCTTTAGCTCCGAACCGAATATAAAGCCTATCGCCTAGTCGATATAATATAGAGATATAGCCTTACGAGCGGCATCCTTCTTATAGCTACGTAAGATAACCTTCGGATTTAGCTTCTTCGTGCGATCTAGCATATTCCGGCGGAGCGGCTTCTTTATCGCGCGATGTCGAGTAATATAAGAAGTAGTTATATTTCTCTACTTCGTAGATTGGCCGATAGCTTATATACTATAACGATCCTAGGAGATATAGTAGTTATCGTAGACAATAACAACCGGCTGCTTCTTTATCTTCTTAGCTAGGGCAATAGCACGCTTACGATTCTCGATAGTAATCTTGCGAGCGACTGTCTAGATTATCGAGTAGGCTAAGTATATACTAAGGCTGCTAAGCACATTTACGATACGCCGCTTAATACCGGAAGTATATAGGAACAAGCTAAAACCCTTCGCGAAGAAATAGGCTTTCTTTAAGGCTATAGACCGAGCTACTATCTAAGTAATAGTATAGATACGCTTCTCGTGTCGGCGGTGCTTATCTCGTTCTTCGGCGGCATCCTTATCCTCCTAATCGTCGTCGTTATTATCGCCTCCGCTAGTAGCTAGCTACGATATGTCTATACTAACCTTAGCACGCTTATTTAGTAGCAGACGCTCGAGCAACTTATACTATATTAGAGCGGTTTCTTAAATAATTTCTACTATATCTATAAGGTCGGCTAGCTTAACGGCCTTTATCGTATCGTACTTATTAAAGAACTTCTGTCCGATAAGCTTCTTTAACTTAGAGCGCAACTCTCGACCGCTAATTAAGCATTCTCGAGCAAAGTTATTTAGAATGTACCTAATACGACGTCGATAGGTCTTACTGCCTAGCTTCTCGACCTACCGGCGGAGGAACTTTATTACGCTTAGAGACTCGATCTTAAACTGTGCTATTAGAGTCTTAAACTTCTCCTCGTCGGTCTTATCGGCTACTATACGCTACTATCGTGTCTTACGCTTATTAGCAATAGCAGTAGGAGCTTTGCCTCGCTTGCCGCTATACGTACGTAGTCTATCGATAGTGTCTTCTTTATCCTCGCGATTAGATTCCTACTTATTAGCTAGATTAAAGCCTTCGACCTCGTTAGCTATTATCTCTATCTCGACCTTATCGTCGCTTACTCTATCCTCCTATTCCGAAGCCTCGCTCTCGAGGTCGTCCTTATCTTCTTATTTAGCCTAAGAACTAATCTCTAGGATTAGCGCTTAACGACGAGCTGCGAGGCGACGTACCTATCGGCTAACTATAGTCTATATACGATCGATATCTAATGTTAGTAGTGCTACGCTTAGGTCGCTCGATATGTTTCTAAGAGGGCCCGAAACTAGGCTACTACCTATAAACGTAAAGGTCTACGGTAGTAGATCGTCGAGGTCTATATCCTCTAGTATATCGTCGGATATAATAGCGGGCGGCGATGTTTGTTTAGTTAGTAATTAGTATGCTTCTTGCAGCCTTGTCGGCGGATAATTAATATATAGAAGTAGTTAATATGCAAATAACAACTTTGCAAACAAGTGTTATAAGATAGAAGAGAGTAGGTTAGACCTAGACGCAACTAGTCGCGTAGTATATACAAAAGCACGGACCGAGAATCTGCGGGAACATACGCTAGCGTATATAACTATCCGTACCGCTTCTTTATAGGTCGACGCGTTTCTACTACGCGTTTACGAACCTCAACCTTCGAACATTAACCTACAACCTTTAATAATAACGTCGACCGCTCTAAAGCTTATATGTAGAAGCTAACACCTCTTCTACGATAGATAAGAGCTATAGCATAGTATAGCTCTACTTAACGACTACCTCGAGCCGTAGACTACTAGCGACAATATGTCCGATCTCTACTAGCGCATCGCCCGTATTAATCTACTTAAGGGCACTAAAGACGCCGATATCGAGGCGCTTATAAGTAAGGAAATACAAGAGCTAGTTACTAAAGTTATAAAGGTCTCGTCCTATACTAATTAAGTTAAGCGCGACATTATTGCAAACATAGTGTCTCGTATACTTAAGGAAGGTAGTATCCTTTACGGTATCGAGCTAACAGAGTTGCAAGTTAGTACCCTATATAAGCTTGTCTTCGGAGATAGTAAAGATATATAGATAATTAATATCTAAGGCGATAACAGTATTATCTCTAAGGCCTTCGCTATACTTATCGGAATATATAAGCGCGGCATCGAGAGCGGCAATACAACTACTTCTTCTCGCCGCACTCTTACTACTAACCCTGCCTTCTATACCGGCATCGTTTCCGATAGTCTACTCGAGATATAGGACTAGCAGTATACTACGCTAAATAACCTCGCTAAGTACGCTTAATATCTCGGTCGTACTGCTCGTAGTAGCGGTATTGTCTAATCTAGCGTTATTAAGGTTTAGGTCGTTGTCGATAAGACTAAGAGTACCGAGTCTCGTACTACGGTATACTAGTCGATTATCGAGGGACCCGAGAAGGACTTAGTTAAGGCTTTTAAGGAAGTCTTTAATCGATACTAATCGCGGTATGTGTTTAGTCGTATATTGTTTAGCTATATACTAATAATTTATAGGACATATATACGTACTATAAGCTCTGCTAAGCGACCTCCGCTTATCGACTAGAATATAATACTACTACGTCGTATAAGGGTTAGTAGCTAAGCAGTAAGAGTGTGTACGAAACTTTAAACTGAACTAAAGGGAGTACTAAATCAATATAGCTGCTATCTATATAAGACGAACTATAAAGAAAGGAAGAAGGGTACCTTAGAGGGAGAGCCCCTTCCTTAGTATTCCGCCCTGCGGCCGTCTAGCGCGTCTAACGCGTAAGTGTAAGTACGTATGTCCGCTGTCTCGCAGCGCCTTTATCTCCTAGCTAACTTACGTAGCGCGCGTATACGAACTCGTTTAACCGCTCTTAAGTAAATATGTTTCTCCTAGCTCTTCCCTGCCTTCCGGTTCCTTCCTACTACTCGGATCTGTCCTACGACTCTATATATCTCGCTTACTATCGTCCGTATATACGTGCGCATAGTTTAGTATAGTTCCGTCGTTCGTATATTAATATGTAACGTATTATTCTACTATATGCGGCCTCCGCGGGAGTCCCTAAGATATTACGTTATACGGCTAAGTAGGCGACCTAGGCGTACTAGGCGTACTAGGCGTACTAGGCGTACTAGGCGTACTAGGCGTACTAGGCGTACTAGGCGTACTAGGCGACCTGCTTCGCTAGGGGCCCCTACTACTAAGGCAACTCAAATCCGATATTACTTTATAGTATAGCGGCTGGCTTATAGGACTTGTCGGTGCTTTCTAGGTAGCTACTATAATAGTAGCCCCCCCCTCGTTTTGCGCGGAGTTCCTACGACGCTAAAGGAGGTCCGTATATAATAGGTACTAGTGTTCTTATCCTAGTTCGGGTCGGAGACCTTAATCTAAATTCTATTCGTACGCTTCTCGGAGAAAATATTCCGGGACAGCTCCTTCTATTGTCGTATAGTCGGTATAGTCTCGTAGGAATTCCTCGATTGCTTCGCGGGCGAAGATAATATAGCGTAGAGGTTCCTAGGTCGTATCCTCGTCCGAGTACCCCTCCTATTATACCTCTCCCTATAGCCCGGGAGGATTAAGATTTCCGAAATTTGTGTTACTAAAGCTCTATTCGATAATCGCCCGCACTGTACCTAAGGCAGATTCCGGCTCGTCTTCGGCCTAATCGGTAGCCTCGGTAGCTTCCGGCATCGGCGGGATGTCTTTAGAGTCCGCGATTTCTCCGGCGGTTCTTAGATTAATAACGTATTTAACCGGGTGAATGTTAAGATTTTCTAGGAGATCTAGTTCGTATACGTATATGCCGACTTTCTTTATAATCCGGAAGGGTCCTAGATTTTTCTAGTCGAGCTTTTTCGAAGGTCGGTTAGTTCTAATATATCGCGAGTCGAGGTAGACGTAATCTCCGACCTAGTAATCTAGCGCGGCGCGTCTACGCTAATTAGCATAGTGCTCGTATACTTCTTAGGTATACCTTATCTCGTCCTAGAGCTCTTAGTAGGTCTAGGCTATTTAAAGAGCGAAGGTATCGGCGTCTCTTTCTAGATCGTTTACCGGGGGCTCTAGTTCGATCTCTATTAGTTCTATACCGGTTCGGGGGTAAAATCTAGTAGAGGCGTAGAACGGCGTAGTCTAAGTTGTAGCCGATTCTTAATTATTAATAGCAAATTTAATAGAAGGCGTTAATCTTAGCTAGTCGTTTTAGTAGTAATTGTAGAAGCACCTAATAATTTGCTCGATCTACGCGTTAGCCCGTTCGGTTTACCCGTCGGTCTACGGGTAGTAAGCCGTTAAAAGGCGCGCTTGAATTTTCAATCGTTCGTAGAGGCGCTTCTAGAAACGGGCTACGAAATTCGGGCCGCGATTAGATACAATTGATTTAGGTAGGCCTATATCTTTCTATACGTCCCGGTAGAAGACCTAAGCCGTATTCTTTGCGGTTAGGCTACGGGCATTTAATACCTTCTTACGTTTCGTAAGGCGGCAAACTACGACTAGCATATTTTAAAACTAGAGGCCGTTAAAGTCGGATCCTTTCGGTAGGCCTATAATAAAATCCATTAAAATGTGTTACTATAGTCGTAGAGGGACTTTAAGAGGTTTTAGTAGCCCTTGCGGCTTACGCGTATCTGCTTTCGCTCTACGGTATACTACGTAGTTCTTAACGAATCGGTCGACATCTCGGTATAGATTAGGCTAGTAGTACTACTTCCGGAGCTAAGATAACATCTTAGCTCGACCGGGATATACTATTCCGAGAGAGTTATAAGCGGAACGTATAATCTAGTCGCGTAAATCTTCGAAATCCGGGACGTAGAGGGCATTTCTAAATATTGCACGGGGTGCTCGCGGTAGAGTTCTACGGAGCTCGTACTCCGAGAGAGAAACGTTCTCGTACAACCGCTCCTTATTCTATAAAGCTTAAATTAGACCTTTAGTAAAAGCGTCTTCGGCGTATGCTGTCGTAAGCTACTGTTCGAGCTAGGTAGGTTCGAGGAGGTCCTATACTTCCTCTTCGCTTTCCTAGTCGCTATCTAAGCTTTCTAAACTCGTATCTTCGTCGTCCGAGCTATCGTCGTCTCCGAGAAAGGCGGGAGCGGCTATTAGTATAAAGGATACTACGAGAGGCTCTAGGCCGGTAAAGTCGTCTCCGAGGAGCTCGTATAGTTCCTAGCTAAGGTTATACTCCTTAAGGATAGACTGTTCTTTACGCTACGGACCTCGATCCGAAGGCGAGTCTCCGTTACGCCTCGTAAGTACGTCGGCCTATAAGTTTGCTTTACCGGGCGTATACTAAATAACGAAGTTAAACCGGGAAAGAAACTTACTCTAGCGTACCTGCCTACGGCTAAGGATTTTACTCTTAAGAAAGTAGATAAGGTTCTTATAATCCGAGCTAACCTAGATCGGTAACTTAGAACCTTCGAGTTCCGGACGCTATTCTTCGAAAGCCTTAACGATTACGAGGAGCTCTTTATCGTAGATATCGTAATTGCATTCCGCGGAGGACATTTTCTTAGAGAGGTAGGCTACGGGCAGCTACGTATCTTCTAGGGTCGTTCGTTAAAGGAGAACGGCGCTAGTTATATCGTCGGAAGCATCGGTTTCTAGGCGCGTTTCTTTATCGAAGTCGAAGTACTATAGGATCGGTACGGTTATAAAACTTTGCCGTAATTAGTCGAAGGCTTCTTAATAGGCCGGTAACTATTCAAATTTAACGTCTTTCCGCGTAAGTGCTGTAAGTAGACGGGCGATTCCGCTGAAATTCCGTATAAATCTCCGGTAGAAGTTAGTAAAACCGAGGAAGCCCTAGACTTCTTTTACGTTTCGTAGTACTCCCTAGTTTAGAACAGCTTCGATCTTGCCGGGATCTATTCGAATACCTTCTAAAGAGACAATAAGGCCGAGGAATTTCACCTCTTACTTATAGAATTCGCACTTATCGATATCGATATACAGTCTAGCTTCTACGAGTTTCTTAAGTACCTTTTCGATATGTTCGTAGTATTCCGCTTTCGTTTTACTATAAATTAGGATATCGTCTATATACGCCGAGACGAAGGCGTCTAGGAATTCTTTAAGCGTATCGTTAATATATAATTAGAACGTACTAGGTCCGTTATAGAGCCCGAACGGTAAGACTAGGTATTTAAAAAGGCCGTAACGGGTTCGGAAGGCTATTAACTATTCGTCTCCTTCGGTAATACGGATCGCGTTAAAGGCGGCGATTACGTCGAGCTTAGTAAACTAGCGAGCCTTCGAAAGGCGTTCGAGCGTTTCGTTTACGAGAGGGATTAAGTAGCGGTTCTTTTTCGTTAACGCGTTGAGGCCCCGGTAGTCTACGTAGAAACGGAGACCTCCGCCGGGTTTCCGGGCAAATATAACTAGTACGGCTGCTTCGGAGGAACTAGGGCGGATAAAGCCCTTTTATAGGTTGTCTTCTAGGTATTTCTTTAGTACGAGGAGCTTATCTCGAGATATCGAGTAGAGAGGGCCGTACGGCGGCGGCTTACCGTCGATTAGCTCGATTTTATAGTCGATACCTAGCCGGTACGGTAGTAGAATATCGGCGTTCTTCTTCGAAAACTAGTAGAGTCGGTGCTAATGCTCTTTCGGTAGTTTCGTTCTTAGATCCGTTAGTTCTTCGTCGAACTTTCGGATAGCCTTTTCGATATCCTATATTATTATAGCGAAGATCTAAGTACGTTTATCGCGGGCAAAACGCGAGAAGGCAGCCGCGCTAATAGCGAATACGGTACGATCTCGGGGAGTATCGGAGGTAGAACTAGATTCGTTAAAGTAGTACTTAGCGCAATACTTACTCGTAAAGGATAGAGATTCGAAGGCCTAGTCGATAACCGGGTTATACTTTTTAAGCTAAGGAAGACTAAGAATAACGGGGTAAGTCTTCGGGAGTTTCGTAAGGAAAAACATAATGTGTTCGGTATACGGGCCGATAGTAATAGATAAGTAGTAGATCTAGGTTACCTTGCCGGCGGCCGCGGTCGTACCGTTAAACATTTCTAACTCCCGAGCGTACGTAAGGTCTTAGAACGTTAAGCCGAGCTCTCTCGCATAGTCGTAATCTATAAACGAGTAGCCGGTTACGCCGTTGTTAATAAGAGCTATAGTTTTTAATAATTTCTTTTAATTTCCTATTAACGTTTCTACTATAAAAGGCTAGTAGACTAACTCTTTCTCTATAGCCGAGCTAGAGAAAGGGAAGGTAGCAGTAGATACTCTTAGTTTTAGAACAAATAAACCTTATAAGCGACTATATATAAGGTTTAAGCTTTTCCCTAGCCGCTCGGAGTAGCGCTAGCCGGTAAAGGCGTATCTAGAGTCGTAATATTCGCAGCGGCGACTCGCTATATCGTTAGCGTATTTAGCTAGCCGACGAGAGACAAGTAGAGGCGAGCAATATATCCTTTTACTCCGTAGTAGATGCATTCTCCTACTATACGGCGACGCTGCTTCTTTTCTTCCGAAAGCTTACTATTTACTAGGGGCGCGCGTAGACGGGCGCCGAGCGAGGTAGCGCTTAAATCTATCGGATCGGCGGTAGGCTAGGCGCCTAGCGGTATTAGGGCTATAGCCGGAGCTAGTGCTAAAGCCGGCGTCTAAGCTGTCTATAACTTCGACGGTAGCGTAGCGAACGGCGACGTAAAGCGACCGGCATTCGTACGAGCGCCTCTGCGGTTAGCGATAATTTTCGCGAAGTTTCGAGTCGTATTGTCGATACGTATAAGTAAGGCGTACAGTTCGGTAATGTTTAGATTCTCCGTATCCTTATCGCGGACTTATAGCATTATCTCTTCGCTAAGGCCGCGTACTAAGATCCACTTAGCGACGTCTAGGGGGTATTCGGCGTACCTAATCTCGTATTAAAAGGCGGTATAGTACTCTTAGTAGGTCTTGTTTGCTTACTTAAGTTTGTCTAAGTTTAGGCGCGTAGTTTGCTTACGGTCGGGGTCGCCGAAACTAGCGTCGAGGGCCTTCTAGATAGTAGCCGTTATAGTTGTTTTTGTATTTTCTAAGAGGCTATAGTAGGAATCGAGGGCGGAGCTACCGAGTAGAGAAAACATAAATCCGGTCTTTAAAGCTTTAGTCGGATAGTAGTCGGCGTTAGCGAGAAAGCGGATCTTAACCTATATCTTAAATTCTTCGTATACTTTACGCTTGCCGGTAAAGCGTTCGGGGTCGCTTAGCTTCTTACTCTTATTCGAAGTAGGTATAAATAGGTAAGAAGCGGGTACCGTAGCGCTTAGGCGAGTAGAGGCGAGCTACGACTAGAGGCGGCCTACCTCGTCTTCTTTTTCCGCGATAGAAGTATTCGCGTCGCTAAGAGCTATACTAAGGCTAGTACGGGAGACCGAGAGGAAACGAGTAGCATCTTTATAAGCCTTAAGCAGGTTAACGAGCAGTTCCGGGTCGGTAGCGTAGGCGTAATCTAGCTATTCGCGCGTAGCGAGGATCTTATTCTATACTAAGCTTAAAAAATCGGGTACTTCGTTAGGTCTTATATTTTAAATCCATTCGTCGGGCGTATCTATCTTAATAGAGGCGTTTTTTAAGGTAGTTCGTAATATAAGGGTTAGTAGCTAAGTAGTAAGAGTGTATACGAAACTTTAAACTAAACTAAAGGGAGCACTAAATTAATATAGCTACTATCTATATAAGACGAACTACAAAGAAAGGAAGAAGGGTACCTTAGAGGGAGAGTCCCTTCCTTAGTATTCCGCCCTACGGCCGTCTAGTACGTCCGACGCGTAAGCGTAAGTACGTATATCTGCTATCTTATAGCGCCTTTATCTCCTAGCTAACTTACGTAGCGCGCGTATACGAACTCGTTTAACCGCTCTTAAGTAAATATGTTTCTCCTAGCTCTTCCCTATCTTCCGGTTCCTTCCTACTACTCGGATCTGTCCTACGACTCTATATATCTCGCTTACTATCGTCCGTATATACGTACGTATAGTTTAGTATAGTTCCGTCGTTTGTATATTAATATATAACGTATTATTCTGCTATATACGGCCTCCGCGGGAGTCCCTAAGATGTTACGTTATACGGCTAAGTAGGCGACCTAGGCGTACTAGGCGTACTAGGCGTACTAGGCGTACTAGGCGTACTAAGCGTACTAGGCGTACTAGGCGTACTAGGCGACCTACTTCGCTAGGGGCTCCTACTACTAAAGCAACTCAAATCCGACATTACTTTATAGTATAGCGGCTAGCTTATAGGACTTGTCGGTGCTTTCTAGGCAGCTACTATAATACGTCGCATCGATATAAATAGTATATAGAATGTCTTAGAATTATACGCGCAATAAGCGCTAAGTGTTTATAGGTAAAATAAAGGGGGTATAATTTAGCCGGCTTCTACTACTAGCTCGTAGAAGCATTAAAACAATATTATATAGTATTATACCTAGCAAAGAATCTACTTAGAATTGTACGCTCTATAACCTCTAATAGTTCCTTTCTCGAGATATTAGTATCGTAATATAGGTATCTATCGGCCTATAGCTAAAGCCGGCTAGCTATAGGCTAGCTAAACAAACCCGGCTTAGGAGATTAATAGTATCTTAACGCTACAACGTCGCACGCGATTCATTTTTGTAGCGTTAAACTTATAATTATACGCGCTATAAGATGCACTTCTAACAATTCTGTATTTCGCGTTATGCGCTGAGTTGGTTATTTTAGCTATCCAAATCTAACAGTTTGTATTCAGACCCTTGCTGCGTAAGGCGTTTATAAATAAACGGATAATGTCACTTAGCCTGCTCGCAAGGGTCTGATGGGAGATAGCGAGAGCCTACCCTTCAAAAATTGCTGCACCTTGACGCCATTTTAAAGAAGTCGCAACGTTCAAGCTTTCTGCCAGAGTTTATTATTATTTGGCCAAACAACCAGGACATTGCGAGCAGCAGTTTTATGACGACCTTCGTTTCAGAACTTGATTGACGCCCGACCTGACTCTTCTTACCTCACCCTGCGTCTGAGCGGTCGGCGCAAACAAGACGACCACCCGCTCCGCTCACTTCCGTCCTCACAGCAGCGAGCCAACCTGTTCATATAAGCTGAGCCAGCTCTGCCAGCCGCCATGGCTAGCGACTACGCAGACGACCATCGACAACCACGTGCACCTCGACGTGACCACCACCGCGCACCATACCCAGATTACGGCCCAGACTTCGCAGGCATGGATGACTATGGAGCAGATGCACGTGGTCGGCCAGCGCCAAGAGCTGACGACCCACATGCTGCAGACTTGCCACCGCCTCCACTAGGCGAAACACTCAAGCCAGCTCTTAAAAGAGAGGGCAGCCGCAGCAGAGTCTCGCCGGACACGCGACCACAATTCGAAGACGGTGTCTCGGCGCTCGGGCGCGGTCCACCTGATCTGGAGCGCAAGAACAGGCCACGCGATAAAGAGTTTAGAGACCGCCGAGACGGCTACGAGAGCGACGAAGGCGACGCACACAAAGCTTCCAAGTACACACCTGCCGGAGGTCGAAACCGCAGAGACAGAGGCGGCGCAAGAGATCCTCAACCTCCCTATCCCGACAGTATGGTGGGCTCACGAAGGGGAGGAGACCCCTACGACGATGCTCCTCCGCCGAGAAGAAGGAGAGACCCAGATCCGTACGAGGACGACTATGCTCCGCCACGACGGCGCCGAGACGATCCACCGGTGCAATACGGCTCTGATCCAGTACCGGCGCGTCGGCGAAGCTCTCGCCCACCTCCACGGCGTGGAGACCGGTATGATGACTACTCAGACGACGATGACTACGACCGGAGACCGCGCAGACGTCGCAGCCATGATGATGCGCGCAGGAGGCCGAGAGAGTATGACGATGATCGATACCATTCAGATGAACCACGAAGGCGGCGCGACGATGATTACGATCGTCCACGGAGACGAGACAGAAGCAGGAGACGAGATGACGACTATGATGACTACGACAGCCGGGTCTCACGTGGCGACCGTGATAGGCGCCGGGATGACAGGCAGCCGAAGGAAATCAAAATCGGCAAGTACGACATTGGACCTTGGGTGGAGAAAGGTCAGAAGCATTGGGTGACACTTGCTCCCATCTTGACGCCAATCGTGATGAATCTGGCGAGGAAGCATATGGGCGGCGGCTCGAGTGGTGGTGGGAGAGGTAGCAAACGATAGCACGACGACCTCGAACGCTACCTCCACAGCCGCTCGCGGCATTGAGAATGTGCTTGCGGCAGGCAGTACATTCTGGGTCACAAGAGTCACAGCAATTCGCAGAATCGAAGCTCAAAGCGGAGTGCAATGAAGGAGGGAGCATGGGACGTGCTGGAGGACTTGGAGGACTTGGAGGACTTCTGCTATTGAGGGCGCACGCGCGATCTAGAGAAGGAACGGACAAGGCGAAGGCTACATGTAATGACGAGACGACGAGACCTGGGAGGGACACATTGCATTCGGGAGTAGGCGAGAGGGCTTTGTAGCATTCGATAAGCATTCTCAATCCTGAAGAAATTTCTGATAGAGGTAATGAGGTGGCACTGGCGTGCTGATTGCGAGACAGATAGCCGCCGAAATCTCAATTGACACGACCCTGATAACGACGCGTTCCGACTGCTCTTGCCTTCGTCGTCGTTGCATGCTGCCTGGGATTAGCGGTGACCTGCAGAAACGACGATAACGCACGGGCTTTGGCGGGTTTGCCGCGAACAAAGTCAACGCAACTCTTCTTTCGCATGCATGAGAAGGCGCATGAGACAGCATATCACCCAAGATGTCGCCACAGGAGCACTTGATGCATCAGGCCCAAGATGCTCGAGAACTCCCTGAGGCCAACAACAAGATCGCCACCACGCCAGATTACCACGCGTACACATATGAGTTCCTCAGCGAGCTCGGCGATGAACACAATCTGGGTTGCAAATGCTGCCGCTTCACGTATGGGAAAGGTTGGTCCACAAGATCATCAAGTTCCAACATCTTGATGCTGACTTTGACGGACAGATCTGCCGGTACCAAAGAAGCTCGGCACTGAAGAGACGCGTTCTGCTGCGCGTCACTTTACGATCTCGATCTTCAAGGACTGGACTCAGCTGAACGCCATCATCAAGAGATTCGAGGCTACAATTCAGAAGAGATGGATGTCAGTGCCTTATGGGCCCGTAGTCGCGTAAGGTTTAGTTCTAATGCGTTGTCACAGGAAGAAGAGCGTCAAGCAGAGACGGGAGATTTTGCTCAAAGCCTGGCCTGGAATGTCTCAGACCCACAGACCGGACTTCGAAAACATGCGGTCGATAAAGAAGCAGGCTCCTCGCACACGAACATGTCGGACTGAAGCATATCTCTGGCCACAGATCAATCTCGAAGATCTGCAATCGCGGAATCTGCTGCTCCATTTCCTCAACTCGCGCGGCCGCAATCTACCTGACACCTTCCGCATTGCGGACGCCAAGGCCGCGCATTTGGGAGATGGCTGGAATCGGTCTCTCGACTATGAGCAGTACTTTGAGGACTACTGCTGCGAATTCCACTACTATGAAGATCATGACCATGAGGGTGAAAAGCTCTGCTTACTATTCGAAGAGAAATGCTCACCTTCACGCTACGGTCAAGTCATCACCAATCATATCAAGGAGCTCCTGCCATGTCAATTCAAGTTCCTCCGACGATCGAACGAAGGCCTGCTGTCTCTCGAAATCCAACAAGGTATCTACCGGTTTCTGCTGTCCTGTGCGAAGCACATTCTTCACGATGTTGCACCTGCCCAGTTCTTCCTTGCTCCTTCCATGCCAGAGCCAGCGGTCCCGGAGACACGATCAAGCGAATACCATTCCTTTTCCGCTCACTCGCTCGAGGAATGTTACAAAGTGCCTCAGAAGCTGGACTTGCATCGCTTACGCCTTTTGGTTGACAGCCGCCGTGCTTCGGCGGAAGATCATGTGTGGTTACTGAAAGAGGACCCTGCCTACTTGATGGATGTGCTGCGAGAATGGAAGGAGCACGGAGTCAGTCATGACGATCGCCTCTGCAATTGCAAAGACTGCTGGAATACATGCGCGGGCATTGCTCTCACTTACTCGCTCGAGGTATATGTCTTTTGGGACGACCTCTATCGGAAACTGAAGGCCATGCCAGAGATCGACGTACAGCTCGCCCGCGCTGACAACGAGCGTGTCAAACTCTCTCGTCAGGACGAAGATCGATGGTCAGCGCTGATGGATGTAGTGTGGCATTTGGTTGTGCAGCCTATCTCTCACCTGGAATCGGGCATTCCATGCTCGCCTCGTCTTAGGCACCGGTACTCTTATAGCGCGGACCAAGAGAGGAAGGAGCGATGGCAGTTGAGGGCCAGCGCTTCGGGCGCCGAACGACGTATTGATCAGCTCTGGTACTCGATTTGTCGCGAAGAGCAACGCGATAGACACGGCTTGTTGGGTCTCATCCAAGAGTTTCAGTACATGCTAGACACCGATGCCGAAGCTGCCCAGTACATCGACCCCTGGCTGACCACTCACTTCTCCGACATTGCCCTCTGCGCGGAGCTCATGCATTCGGTTGATGCGCTGGCACCATGGCTCGATGAGAACAAGACAGCCATGCTACGTTTCCGTCCCTCTGTGGCGAAGCAGGTTCAGAAATCGAGTACCTTGCAATCCAAGCTTCGACTCGGCATCCACCGCGTAGCATCCGGCGACTACCTCGTCTGGGATCCTACGAAGAAGGGATGGTTTGAATATCCCATCGACAAGACCTCGAGCCAGGCGAACAACTATCAAATGCGCCTCGCAGAGCTTCGTCTCGATAAATTTTGGAAGAGGCTGGAGGGATGCTTGGCAGAAGTCGAGGCCATCAGTATTGACAACATGATCAAGTGTCGCTTGTCCCAGCCACGCACGCTCTTCCGAACAGCTCCATGGGTCGAGCCACCTGTCACAATACCCACACCGCCACCTTCTCCCAATGAGAAGAGAAGACGATCGGGGCCGCTGTGCGAGATCGACAGCAACATTCAGCATGGATCCAACGTAACTCTTGCCAAGAAAGATCTGATCAAAGCGCACCCGAAAGACAAGAAGAAGACGAGAGGCACCCCGGCTGCTCAAGACCCGCGTCTGCCTGCTCAACATCTTCCCGTAGTGCCGAAAATGGACAGGGTCGCCGTACCTAAGCGAGCATACAAGACGCTTTCGACTTTGCTGCCTTCGCCTGCTGAGGCACAACAGCCTCGGCCAGAGCTGGCATGGGAGGAGATTCTGTTTGCATTCAACGCCATCGGTCTTCAGCCCACAAAGCTCTACGGCTCAGCTTGGATCTTTAGCCCGGTCCCCAAAGGTGAGATTCGCGGCATCGATCGAGATGGTGTTATAACTGTTGGCAAGATGGATCTTGGGCGTAGCATTCAATTCCATGAGCCAAAAGAGGTGAGAAGAGGCCAGAAAGTACCGCGGGGCATGGTAAGCCTGATTTGTTGGTGATTGACTTGGCAATGGGAGGCAGCTAACATCGCATAGGTGCGGACTTTCGGACGCAGGCTGAAACACGCCTTTGGATGGGAACATGCTGAGCAGCTGTTCGAAAGTGAATGATGCTGCGGGAGACTGACTCCGATAGGTCCTGTTTGAGCTATCAGCTCCGCTTCACTGCCAGGGCCACGCAATTGAATTTCCCAGGAGGCTCGCAGCATGTTCATCGCTGAACGAAGTATGCAAGAACCGCATGTCCGGGCTGATACTTCTTGGCAGCAACTATTTCGCTATGTGGTCAGACGCGCGGCAAAGGATGGGATGCCTTAATTTGCATGTAATTAGCATCAGCGGCTTTACTAACTGGCGGCTTTGCACAAAACAACAGCCGTTTGCTCATGTCATGATGAGGGGCCATGAAGGAGGCTGTGCATTCGCTAAGGCACACCTTTATGTTGGAGCCTGCTTTAGTGGAATCCGGCAAGGCATCAACATGATGAGAACAAAGACGAAAGCATAATTAATCACCATGTCATGCATGAGGTACCTGGCAGAGCTGAACGTGAGGCATTAGACCTTGTGATAGGCTCATCCGGATCGAAGAAATGATCTGGTGATCTCGTGGGTGTGGTTGTTTCAAAATCGCCGTCAACATTTGATTGGTGCGTCAGGTGAATGCCGGTCTGCCGAAGTGACCAGGAATAGAAAGCAGTCGTCACCTTCCATAGCCTCGCAGTGGAGCCAAGCCTTGCGCGAACGACACGGCCTGAATGATGTTTGGCGAACAGTTCTCTGGGAGTACTGTAGTAGTTGTACATCACGCGCTCGTTCCCGTTCGGCTGCCTCCTGAGATGGTAGGAGACTTTCACTCTTTCTTTGAACACCGTCGTTCTGTCTTCTTGCCATCACTATACCTTGACCGGGCACGCCGCGCGTAACCAGAGCAGAAACACGCAGACTCGAGTACCTGCATGACCACGACCCAGCCCAACGCCCAGTATGCTCGATGAAAATCTCCCCGCCTTCTTCCTCAAACCTTCCTCGACGAATGTCAAACATCATCGTGATTTCTACCTCTCACACCACGGTTCCGACCCAGCGCCAGCGTACCTGTTACAAAATGCCGACCCAAGCAGTACGAACCTCGCGCATAAGAACTGCTATGGCGCAGCCTTATTTGATGCCTACAACCCAGAGGTTCTCTTTGGCGAAGCTATGGCCAGGCCGAACTGGACACAGCCTACGTTGAGCCAAGAAGAGATCAAAAGAAATGGAGGCATCGCGCCACCCCCTCAACCAGTGCTGTCTACTGAATGGGTAATACAACTTTACAATCCAGATCAGCAGGTCGGGATAGAAGTCAAAGAAGGTAAATGGGGTGCTTCAGACTCATATGAGTTCTCCATGCCGGTATGCTCATTTCGAACGCCTTCTGCTTCGAATCTGGATCGAGGACAGTCTGATCCTGCGAGCCTGGCTATCACGCCGAAGTTGAACTTCGTCTGGAGGAAGGAGAGCAAGTTGGGCAAAGATTTGACGTGTTATATGACGGGAAAGTCTTCAGATCAGGCAACGAAGAAGAAGAGCAAGCGGGATCCGGATATTGCGATTGCGCTGTGGAGGAGTGTGAGAGAGCTCACAATCTACGAGCCAAATATTCAGAGACTAGAGATCGAGGACCCGAAAGGGCTTGAGGTCGTCCTACTCCTGAGCGCAGTTGTGCTTAAGGATCTATATTTTGGTAGCAAGGACTCCGTGAGGGACGTCTTTAATATCTCGGACATCCCCAACGAGCGGAAACTGAGCGGCGGAGGCAGGAAGCTCTCAAATCCAAACCGCGCAGCAAATGCCGTAAGCATAGTAGGCAACCCAGCACTGAGTCACCACCCTCCCAGCATGTATGGTGCTTCAGTCGCCGCACCACCCGCACCAGCTAGAAACGACGCAAACCGAAACGCTCTACCAAGACTCGAGACCCGTCCACCAGGCCAGCAGCCACCTGTGATACGAAGACAATCCCTTCCACCACCCATGGCCGACCCGCGCTCCCAGTGGTCCCTCGACGCCGAAACCGCCCGTTTAAAAGCCCAACAAGAAGCCGAAGCAAAAGCCGAGGCTCGACGCCGCCGCGAACGCGAAAGAGCAGATGAAGCAGAAGCCAAACGCCTGCAACGCCAACTCGAAGAAGAAGAAAAAACCGCCCGACGCAAACAGGCAGAAATCAACAAGGAAACAGAACGTCTGAGAAAAATCTACGGCGTCCCACAACAGCAACCTAATACCAGTCGCCCTAGTTCCGGGAGGAGATATAATGGTGGTGGTGGTCTAGCGCCTATCCCCCAGGGAAGAGCTACGGCGAGTTCGAGTGCCCCGCCGCCGAGAGGTAGTAATGGGCTTTATATGCAGCCTGCTGCTAGTCAGAGTGTTATGATGAGTGGTGCGAATCCTAGTTCTAGTGTTTGGAGCTTGGGGTCTGGATTGAAGCCTGCTAAGAAGAAGAGTTCGTTTTTTGGGTTGAGGGGTGGGGATAGTGAGGTGAGTGGGAGTGGGAGTGATGGGAGGTTGAGGAAGAAGGGTAGTGCGATGTGGTAGGTAGTCAAGAGGGGAGGTGTGGTTGATGAGTGTTTTGCTTTTTTGTGATATGGGATTAGCGTGGAGTTCTGGGGTTTTAGATACCATAGTTCTACGATAGCAGTACGCTGCGATGCTGATATGCTGTGAATGAAGCATGTTTTGGATTTTCGTAGCCGCCTTATATGGTGAGCCAGGGTGTGTTGTAGTTCTAACTACTGCATCCGAGAGCGGTCCCGCACTGCAAGCACATTCAGCTGCCAATTTTGTGGCGTATGCATGTAGCGGCGGGGAGCGGAGTCGCGGACTACATGTAGATGCGGGCCCCGGATACTTCAACGGAGCTGCAGCCTTTCTTTTCACATCGAGCTTGTGCTTCTACTCCTGCGCAACAACATGCCCGTTGCGTGAAGAGGCTCTTGCACGCGACAAGTCTTTGCTCCAGACAGAAACTGGCAGTACTTCATGCGGGATGCGACCTTGGCAACAATGATAGGACTACTTAGGTAGTCGCCAAGTCACGTCATATTAGCAAGACAATACTGTTCAGCTTGAGGCAGCCATCGCATAGGTATTCGCCATGGATTTCAAGCACCATGGCAGCGACTACGCCAGTAACACTGTTTACGGCGGCAAAGTTCAGTTCGGCGATAGCTACAACTTCAATTCACAGAGCGAAGCAAACCAGAAGGAAGGCCTCCGTTCTGAAGCTCTCAAGGCCCTTTACTGGACGGACCCAGAAGTGGATCTCACTAAGGCCCTAGATCGGACAAGAGCTGGCCGCACGCCAGGAACATGCGAATGGGTTTTGAGGAATGAGGATTTCAAGGCATGGCAGGCCGCGGAGGCGCCCCAACTGCTCCTTGTCACGGGAGAGCCTGGGATCGGCAAGACTGTGCTCGCCACGTTTCTCGTCGATCATTTCAAGCCGCAACACGAGACGAAAGACTCAACTTTCGCTTACTTCTTTTGCATGAATGCAGAGGCTCGACAATCGACCGGCCTCGGCATCCTCCGAGGCTTATTGCTATTACTACTGAGGAAACAGCCAGCACTTTGTGATCATTTGTTGAACGACTTCGCAGTGAAAGGAGAGAGCCTGTTCGATAGTATCGAATCTCTGTGGCCAGTATTCGAAGCCGTCATTACAGATGGCATCTTAGGCAATCTTCTTCTGCAAATCGACGGCCTGGATGAGTGCGAAGAGAATTCTCGCGATCTTTTGGTGTCCAGGTTTGGTGGCCTTCTGCGAAAAGGGAGCTGCAAAAGAATGAAGGTCGTCGTTACCAGCCGTGTCATTCGAACCGCTAACGACCTGGCAAACGATTTCCCAGGGGCTACACAAAGGATTATGATGGATGTAGGCAAAGTCAACATAGACCTACAGCGCTTCATCGAGTACGAAGTAGAGGACATAGCGAAGCGTTGCAACTGGGACTCGGATCTCAAAGCCGAAGTCAACGAGCAGGTCAAGAGTCGGGATGGTGGGACATTCGTATGGGTGTCGCTCGCGCTAAAGACTGTGTCGAAGAAAAGACCTCACCAGGTCATCCATGAGCTCTCCCAACTACCGCTAGGCCTTCGGGATTTGTACGCACGTATCCTTCACGAAATACCATCGGATGAACGAGACACAGTGTACCGAGTCTTGGTTCTCGTGGTTGCCGCTCGCGCGCCCCTGTCTCTAGATGAGATCTCGATTGCGCTACACTTCTACCCGGGACGCCGTAGGAGGAGGAAGCTACCTACTGGGAAGGAGATGGATCAAGGCAAGCATTGGGTACAGACTTGCGCCATCCTCCTTCGCATGAACGAAGAGGATGGTCGCGTCCGCGTCAATGTGTTTCATTTGACGCTAAAGGAGTTCTTGACAGGCCAATCACTGCCTCCACATGTCTCAAGTTATCGCATCGATCAAAACCAAGCTGAGCAGACTCTCTTGGAGATCAGTACAGCATATCTCCTCTCTGAAGAGCTGGATGCTATTGCAATTGATGCTGAGAAATTAAGGGACATGGCTTCGGACAGATTCAAGTATCGAGAACCCGAAGAATTGGTGCATCGTGAGGAAACCATACCCCGCAAGAAGCCTATTCGCCTTCTTAAGAACAAGATACTGCGTGGCCTCAAAGGTCGTCAGAAAGAGAAGGAAGGAAAGGGACAGAGAGAAGAGGCGAAAGAGCAAGAAGAGAAGCATAGGCCATTCGAGCTATGTAAAGCTTGGTCAGAAGTTGAAGATAGGCAACTCATACTGCTCGAGTCAGCATATCGGTTTCAAGAAGACTGGAACGAGGCCACAGCGATGAAGCAGATTCGAATCATGATTCTCATACCCAAGCAAAGGAAGCAGGCCCGGTATACGAACGATGATTTCCTGTTTGTTCTGCGCTTGATGATCGAAGACTCATCGCCGGCCACATCTCGTGCAATCTCCATTATTTGGCACTTTATGATCGTGAGAGAATCGGGCAATCCTGCCTCTTTTGATTATTTTAAGTTAGAGATGTCTAACTTGCACAACGCTATTGCGATGGCTGCGAGATCTGGGGGATCTGGGAGATCTGACATGCTCGAAGCATTCGTCCGATTGAGACATTTGCGTGGCCTAAGACCCCGAGTAATACTTGCTATGGCTATGCAGACCTTTGTACCTGAAGGAAAGCCGCCGGCCCAACAGGACCGGGACGCATTCGATTTGCTGTTCTATACAGCGAGGCTGGATTGCATTCCTGACGGATCGTCCCTACTCCATTCAGCAGCTTCAATCTGTTGCTCTTATCTTGTGAAGTGTTGCATTGAGGTAGGCGATCAAGTCTCCGCACGAGATGGACGTGACAGGACTCCTCTACATCATGTCGCGGCAATGGCTTTTTACGACGACCCTGGACGTGAGGCGATTCTCTGCGCGCGGCTGATCCTAGATGCTGATTCTGAGGGAACCAGTCTTGGATCCAAAGATGAGGACGGGAGGATCCCTCTTCATTATGCCTCGGCCGTAATGGGTGAGAATCTGCAGTTGCTACCGCTTTTGATCGATGCGACTACAGATCAGACCCTAGTTCTGGCGCAAGATAAGTGGGGCCAGCTTCCTCTACATTATTCAATAGCAATTCGTCATCATGGCGGGGCTGCTTGCTTTACGAGCAAATTCGTGGCTGCACTGCTTCAGGCAGATCATGAAAAGAAGTCGCTACATATTGCGGATAACAGTGGCAGGCTTCCAGTGCATTGCCCAGCCTTGGAGGGCTGCCTGGCGTGTGTCAAGCTCTTGGTCGAAGCTGACGTCACAAGATCGAGTCTACTTGTACGAGATCGGGATGGAGCTACACCGCTTGAATGTGCGCAGCGGGGGCAAGAGGATCACGAGAGGGAAGGGTACAGAACGGAGTATCTGGAAGACAAACTCAATAAATACATTGACGTCGTTCAATATCTCACCAAGGCTACGGCAGAAGCGCAAAGACTTCAAGCGAATGAATCGAAGGTAGCCGACTCGACAGCAGGCTCTTCAAGCTGAATCTCACATATCCAAACCCTGAGCGACATTCTCGAAATTCCACATCCCTTCGAGAAGTTCCATGACCACAGTCTAAGCCGCTTCTTCCCGCTCACTCGAACTTCGACTCATCCTCTATGCAGCAGACAAAATGTCAGTATCTCGGGAGGCTTTCGAAGGATCGGATATACATACCATTTTCCGGGGGAGTCCAGGTTCGACCGTAGAAGTATGGATCACGCTTCTCGAATTTGGATTCATCCTCTATTCAGGCAAGACGTTAGTATCTCGCCTGGCCAAGAGGCTTTCGAAAGATCGGATCGGATGTACACACCATTCTCTGGGGGAGTCCAGGTTCGGCCGTAGAAGTATGGATCACGCTTCTCGAACTTCTCCTCATCCTCTGTGCGAAAATCAGCAAAAAGCTGCAGGACTAGCAGTGCCGAGACTCAATCTACCATTCTCTGGAGGAGTCCAGGTTCTACCATAGAAATATGCATCACGCTTCTCTTCTCGCTTTTCGAAATTCGGCTCATCCTCTGCGAAGTACGTTAGTGGTTTGGTAATATTGCAGGCTTAGTCCTGTCCTTACCATTCTCTGGAGGTGCAAAAATACGATAGAGGAAATATGGATCACGCTTTGCGACCTCGGCTACAGCTCCTGCACAAATCGTCAGATCACCTTACGTGAGAAACGATGAATCGATCGAGGTACAGGACGATTAGGGGAGATGGGGGACGGGAGTACTCCCTTGATATGCAATCTAACTAGTCAATGCTAGCGTACTGCCTGAACGAATTATCCGCACCTTTACAAAGTCCACGTCTAACGTTTTCAATGCTAGCTGCCGCTTACGGGGATCACCCCCGTCCGCCATCTCGCTTAATCGTCCTGTACTTACTCTCGAATGGAGTCGGAGCTGCTGCGACGACAGTCGCAAGGCTGCAGAGTGCAACGATATCGAGGAGCTGCATGATTGTCGAAAATGTCAAGAAGGTTGCAGACCCGGATGCGGTATGATGTTGGAGACCGTTACGTATCTCACTGCTGGTCGTAAACACCACTCACATCTTATACGACAATCGTGACGATGCTCATCACACAACCGGCAATCACCATTTTGTTGTGTTAGAATACTCGGGAATGTACGAGTCTAGTTGGATTTATAAGCAAGAGAAGGAGAAGGAAGTTGCGAGGTCATTCACTTACGGCTTAGTAATAGCTTGTGATTCTTGGCGCTGGGGTATATAAGTAGCTAGTGAGTCCTTTATTCGAATAGCAAGCAATTCTATCGGTTTACCGCTTATCTACAACAGTTATGAGCCCGGAACGCAAGTGAAGAAACAAGAAAGTTCGAGAAATTACCCGATCAGGCAACCCGCTTGCGCAAGGTTAAACCTTATCCGACGTCACTCCGCAAATCGAAGAAAGCGACTAACTTCGAACAATAATAAGATAACGGTTATTGCTCCGCTATAGACGCCGGTCTATAGGCGAAAAGAACCGATTAATACGAATCAAACGATCTAAAAATATCAACGATACGACCGTTACGAGTCGAGAAATCTAACGATAAAGATGTCTACTACCGAGACGACTATCGGCGCGGTAAAGGGAATTCCGCAACTTACTACCGAAAATTATACTATCTAGATCGATCTAATTCAAGACTATCTATCCGGATAAGGCCTTTAGAGGTATAGGTACGGTATACCGGAATCTATAAGCCAAGATACGGCTAAAGCAAGAGAGGCTAAAGAAGAAGACGCAAAAGCGGTTGCGTTTATTAAGTCTACGGCCGGGGATAAGCGTATACACCTCCTAGGACTACGTACGACTAAGGAGGTAATCGATAAGATAAAGGAAGTAAGCGAGGTATCGACAAAGGAACGGGTTTCGACGCTACTCTCCCGTTTCTATTCCTTTAAAGCACTTAAGGATATCGATACTACGGCTTCAGCTCTTACGCAAATCCAATCCGAGATTAAGGCCGCGGATAAAGACGAAGTTCCCTCGGAGGCCTCTAAGAAGGCAGTCCTTATTTCGTCCTTAGGAGAAGAGTATTCGTCTACCGTATTCGCCTTAAAGGCGGCCGGTTTATCTACTCTTTCCTACGAGGAACTAGTTTAGCGACTACGGGACGTTGAATATACTATTACTACTTCTAAAGGCGACGAAGTAGTAGCCCGATATACTAAGGAAGCGGCGAAAGATAAGGCCGGTAACGGAAAGAAGGGCAATACGACTAATACGCCTAACAAAGCTAAAGGAAAGACGTGTTACTATTGCCAAAAGGTCGGGCACTTTAAACGGGACTGTAGGAAATATAAATGGGACTAAAAGAACGGAAAAGTCTAGGAAAATAAGGAGGAATCTAAGATCGCGGCTTAGACGGCTATCGATTCTACGACTCGACTATCTAATAAAAGGGATTGGATCCTAGACTCCGGATGCACTAGACATATATCTAACGACAAGAACTACTTTACGGACTATAAGGAAATAACCGGAAAAGTTACTCTAGCGAACGGTAAAACAATAAAGGTCGCGGGATCCGGTACAATCCTCGTCCGGTTTAAGGGAATTCCGACTACGATTCCGGACGTTATATACGTACCGGAGATCGGTTATAACCTGCTTTCGATAAGCCAACTCTCGGAACGAGGTATTACGACTCTATTTACTAAAGAAGGGGCTATACTTCGAAGAGGAAACGAAGAACTAGCAAAAGGAGTACGCGTCGGAAGGTCCTACGTTCTAAAGGAATCCGAGTCTATCGGGACTTCGAGAATAGCTACTACTACGACTAAAGGTACTACGCTACTTTGGCACCGACGCCTAGGACATCCGGGAGACGAAAAACAACGAAACGTACATAAAGTACTACTAGGAGTCCCGGAGCTTTCGACGTTAAATAAGTCTTGCGAGACTTGTATTACTACGAAGTCCGATAGACGACAAAGTCGAGAAGAACCCGAAAAGGCAGACTATTGCCTAGATAGGGTATATATCGATTTTTGGGGTCCGTATAAGTATAGTACCTTAGGAGGAAACAGGTATATACTAACGATTATAGACGACGCTACGAGACGGTTAGATATCCGTCTTACTCGCTATAGAAGCGACGTATACGAAGCCTTTAAGGCTTAGAAAAACGAGGCCGAACTCGAAACCGGGAGGAAACTAAAGGCCGTAAGAATCTGTAAGAAGGGTTATGTTAGCAGGTAGATAGGGTAGTAGTTAATTAGTGTAGTATTCGATAGAGATCTAAGAGGAGAGGGAGGAAGGCAGGCTAGTTGGCCTAACGCCAAGCGCTAAGCCCTGCCTAAGGCATTAGGACCCTAGCTTTACTCGGCCTAGTTATATACTAATTCCGTATAGCCTCTAACATACGCTTCCCTTCTAAAGGCCGCGCCCTCGTGGCCTGTCTATGTCCTACGACCTCTATTGTCGCTGACTCAGCGAGTCTAATAAGCTGCTTAGCCCGCGCTAAATTAAACACTCAACTACCTAATTATGTAACTATATTAAACCTTACCTTCTAACACAATATCCAACTCTAACTACGCTATCCTTGCATATAATAAAGTAAAGGGATATAAGGCTATAAGAATTGAGGGCTATCGACCAATTACAATACGAGCGCGCCTTCCCTACTATAATAGGTAGGCGTACGAGGTATTGTAGTACTGCCTCCGTTCTAAGTAATGTCGTTCCGAGTTCTCTACGTCTACTCTAAAAGACCTAGAAATGTCCGCTCCGAGGGTTTATCCGTTCCGAGGGTTGTTCTTGTTATTACGAGGACTATTATTTACTATCGTAGTTTCACTAGCCTAAATTGGTTAGGTTTAGCAGCCTTTAAGTATTAACTAATTATATCTTTTTAAAAAACTTAGTTCTTCTAGTTTCTATAGGTAAAGGCTATTATAAGTATAGTAGTAGAGGTTCGCCTCGCTTAAAGGGTTAGATAGATCGAGGAGTAACCTATTGTCCGCAAGATCGACCCCGGCTAGCTTAGCTCCGTAGTTTTGCCCTTAGTTAGTCTATTAGTCGCTCAATCTTTTAGGCGGCTTAAAGTTTTAACTTAGCCTTAAAGTTTTAATCAAACCTTTGATAGGTTTAATCTTTTAACTTAGTTAGTGCAGTACTTTAGGCTCGTAGTGCAGGTAAGGTTAATAATAGTAGCGAGTAGATAATATTAATAACGGCGGCGCTAGTCGTCTTAGCGCCAACTTTACCTTACTTCCAATTTCCTTCTTTAACTAATAACAACTCGGTAATACCGTTACTAACATAGCTGTGCCCTTCCTTTCTTAAATAGCAATACACTCCGCAATACTATTACTAATATAGCCGCGCCGGCCGCCGGCGCACTGCTAGCTCGTAGCGCGACACTATCGTCTTCGATAGGATAAAGAAATAAGAGGGGGACCTAATACTAGGAGAAGGCCCTATAGGGCGTATTAGTAAAGAGGTAGAGCCCTTAAAAGAGCATGCGATTGGTTAACGCGTTATAGCGCGCTTATTAACACTCGGTGCGCGTTTACTATAGTAGTATAGTCTTATTATCCTAGTTTACCGGCCCCTAATTAGTTAGCTAATAGCACCCTAGGGGTAGTATTGTTCCTAAGCCTTAGTAATATTACGAGCTTTTAGCCTTCTTCTTATTCTTTACGCTAGTCTAATACTCGTTCAATAACTTAGCTATATCCTTAAAGGAATCTTTAGCCTCCTACGAGTCTTATTTAGGTAAATAGCCTTGCTACCTTAATAGGTATTCCTTCTTGCCCTACCTAGTTCGGTGCTTTAGGATGCGTTCTATAGACTATAGCTCTTCACCGTCGGCTAGTATCTCTTTATGTTTAGCAGGGGCTTCTTTATTAGAATCTCCGCGGTAGTAGTATAGCTTAAGGAGGGAGATGTAGAAGGTATTATAGATAGTATAGTATAGTGGGAGCTATAACTAATAGGCCTAGCTATTGCCCTTCGGTTCTCGGATTCGGAATAGGCTAATATACCTTAGTGCAAGCTTAGGCCTTGTTTTGCTATTAGGTAATAGGTGTTTGCGGATACGGAGGTTCTTAGTGCTTAGCATAACTATATCGCCTTGCTTGAAAGTTATTAGCGTATAGTGTTTGTTATAGTAGGCCTTCTAATATGCCTAGGCCTTTGCTAGTTTGTTAGCTAACTTAGCGTAAATCTCTCGCATCTTTTGAACCCTCTTAATAGCCGCTAGCGTCTTAGGTGTTAGTACTTAACGCGCTTCCCTTTCCTTACGCTCGGCCTCGAGCGAGGTAAATAGATCTTATAGTAAGGCGGCGTTCTGGCCTATTATAGCTATATATAGCGAGACCTTTGTTAATAAGTGCACACTATTGTTGTATACGAATTTAGCTAGTTATAGGAGGTTAACCTAGTTATTAGGGTTCTTATTAATGTAGCTGCGTAGGTACTGCTACAGGGTAGCATTTTGCCTCTCGGTCTAACTATCTGTTTGTAGATAGAATACTATAGACAGGCGATGCTTAAGTCTTAGCTATAGGCAAATCTTACTCTAATAGTAAGATATAAATGTCGAGCCTCGGTTAGAGACTATCCCCTTAGGGGTTCCCTAATAGCTATAGAAGATGTTATTCTATAGTGATTTAGCTAAGTTAATAGCTGTCTAATCCTTCCTAGTAGGGATATAACGAGCGCCCTTAGTGAATCGGTCTACGACAACTAGGATAGCATTATATACATCCTTACTGCCCCTACGCTTAGTAGGCAGGAGGCCTATAATAAAATCTATTATAAGCTTAGTAAATGGCTTCTTTAGAATAGGAAGTAAAGACAACTCGCTAAATAGTAAGTGCTTTAGTGCTTTAACTCGTTAACATACGGTATACGTATTTACGTAGTCCTTTATGTCCCGCTTACTATTTAGCTAGTAGTATGTACGCGATAGTAACTCGTACGACCTCTCTATACTATAGTAACCGGCAAGCTTACTATTATAGTGTCGCTTGAGAAGCTCTTGTCGGATCGAATGTTCGGTAGGGACATAGAGCCTGCCCTTATAGCGCAAATAGCTATTAGCATTAATCGACCAATTCTTGCTAGATCTAGTCTTACGGCCACTTCTAAGCTAATCTATACGAGCCGTAGTAAAGGCGTCCCTCTACTAAGCACGTAATAGCTTATCTATAAATGCTCGGCTATTACCGTCTGCAAGTTCGCTTAATAGTACCCTCGCTGTCTTGCGTAGTACGTACTATATACATCTAGTAGCACTAGCAGCCGGATTAACTACATTAGTGCTATCGCTATTACTATATATAGCGATATCGACTAGGGAGTTATTATAACTTCTCCTATCTGTGTCCTTAATACGCACTATTAATATAGTAAGAGCATTAATATGCTTTAAGCCGTTGCGGAGTCCGGTAAGCCGCTTATCCTACGCCTACCTTACTATAAGGTCTATAGCAATCTTGTACTATAGGGTTAGGAACAACGAATTAATGGATTGGGTTTCGCCGTCGTAATTAGGTCGCCTCGATAGGCTATTAGTAGGGTTGCTTACGCCTAGCCGATATAATATATTAAAATCAAACCTAGCGAGGTAGACGGCCTATCTAGCCTATCGACCTATAACCCTAGTAACCTTCGTAATTCTACGGAGGTTGTTATAGTCCGTATAGACCTAAATAGTATACTAGGCACTATCGAGATAGTAGCGCTAGTACTTAAAGGCCTTAACAATAGCTAAGAGCTCTTGCTCGTAGGTCTCGTAGCGACGTTCTATATTAATTATCTTCCTTAAGAAGAAGGCAATCGGGTGCTAATAATAGTCTTTATTAGACTGCTAAGACATAATAGCTAAAACAGCAAACTACGAAGCGTCAGTCTTAATGCGAATTAGTTTACTTAGTACGAAATAGTGTAGTAAGGGGACTTTAGTAAAGCGTTGCTTTAGACCGTTAAAAGCGGCTTGTGCTCTATTAGTCTATTTGAACTCTCTAGATAGGTTGGCCTTGGTTTTAGTGAGTTTAGTTAGGGGCATTATATACCGTAAATAGCCCTTAATAAAGCGACGATAGAAATTAGCGAAGCCGAGGAATAACTGTAGCTCCTTAATTGACGTAGGAATAGGCTATTTAGTAATAGTTTTAATCCGATTAGGATTAGCCTTAATACCCTTAGTTAATACGAGGAAGCTAAGGAAGGACACCTCCTTAGTAGCAAAGGTGCATTTAGAAGGCTTACAATACAGGCTATAGGCCTGTAGGCGGTCGAGGACCTTTCGTACTACGGCCTAGTATTCTGTAATGTTAGGTAAGTGTATATAAACTAGGATGTTATCTAGGTAAACTATATAGAGGTGATCTAATAGGCCTAATAGGGCCCGATTAATATAGGACTAGAATATAGTAGGGGCATTAGCTAGCCTAAATAGCATAACTAAGTACTTAAAATAGCTATAGCGAGTGCGAAAGGCTATCTTCTATTCATCGCCCTTACGAATACGGATGCGGTAATAGGCGTCCTTAATGTCTAATATAGTATAGTAGTAGGTACTAGAAAGGCGATCGAGGGTCTTATTAATAAGAGGAAGTGGATAGCGATCTTTAATAGTAATAGCATTAAGCCTACGATAATCGATATAGAGACGCAGGCTACTATCCTTCTTTAGTACGAATAGGATAGGGGCACTAGCAGGGCTATTACTATATCGAATGCGACTATTAGCTAGGTTTTCCTCTAGGTACTTACGCAATATAGCAAGCTCTCGTTTACTAAGGTTGTAGAGGGGACTAAAAGGAACCTCTTTGCCCTCTATAATATTAATCTTATAATCCGTCTCTTTAAATATAGGCAACGTCGATGCTAGGTAGTGTTTAAATACATCAATATAGGTCTCTCTAATAGGCTCTAGTATGCGAGCAAGCTAATTAGGATTATTAGGGGGCGCAGGTTTATCGTTATTACTACCGAGTAGATCGGCAGTCGGATTAGCTAAGGCGGGGGTTAGGTTGCTAATAAACAGGACCCTAATATTATTAGGACACTCGCTAATATCGATGTGTTTAATGTCCTCTCTCCTAGCGATTCCAAATCGCTACTATTAAAGGCCTAGGTCTATAACTATAGCGTAGTACTTAAGAACAGGGTTGCCGATAACAATATCGGAGAGGAGGCTGTCTATCTCTACCGTATAGGTAGTAAAGTCTAGTAGGCGTTTATTTCCGAGGTCGTCCTTTAGAACTATAGGAACATAGTAGGCCCTATAGGTTAAGTGCCGAGCGTTATTAAACTAAGCAAGGGTTAGCATATTAGTTCTAGGCAATTGTCGGAGGTCTAATTGCTTAGCTAGGCGATGGCTAATAAGGGCACTAACCGAATTTCCTAGATCTAGCATAACCTTAGTCTTATAGTTGTCTCTATATGTGTCCTATATAAGATAGGTGCGTATAATAGCTAGTACAATGTCGATGGTTTTACGCCGTACGAGGCTAATAGTTAGTGCGGCGCTTATTCTTTTTTCGACTAATAGGAAGGACCGACAGGGGTAGCATTAGCGGCTGAAAGGTGCTTCCGGTGCTTAGCGGTAGCACGGTCGATTCGGGCCTAGTCCTTAGGTTTGTCGCACTAGCCTAGGAGATAGCTAGTGCTATTATAGTTGAAGCACTTCAACCCGGTTAGGGGATTGCTATAGCCGTTATTGCTGCTATTATTAGTTAAGCGATTAGTACTATAGGGATACGAGCCCCTTCTACGGCCCCTATTATAGCCTCCTCTATATAGCCGTCGGCTACGGCCTCTTCTACGGTCGTTACTGTTCCTATTGTTAGTATTGTTATATTAAGTAGAACCTTAGTTTCCTCCGCGGGCACTACGGTTACCGCGATTAGTACTAGCTAGTCGGATCCTCGATTCTAGTCTCTATTAGAGTTAAATAGCTCGTTTAGCCGTTTCTACTTCGACTATAAATTAAATGTATATTAGGTTAGCCTATTTAAACACACGGCGGCGGTCTAATTTAAGGACTAGTTCCTATCTCAGTTTAGGTCGTATCTTAGATATCTAGATAGAGTCGGTTTTAGGTAGCAAATCGTCCTTAAGAGTCTTTAGATAGGCCTCGAAGGATCGAGAGGTTTAGTCGGCCTTTTGTTTAGTACGTAGGTATTAGTCTTAGGCGTACTACTAGCGTAATATAGGGTTACTAAGGGTGTTTGGTGTAATAGTCTTATAGTCTTGCTGTTAAATAGCGGTCTAATTATTAAGAGAGTTAAAATAGTTATCCTAGGTGCGTTTTAGGTCGCTATTAATGTATTGTATAGCGTAGACGACTAATGAATAGTCATCTAGCAGGGCCCTTAGTGCATTCCGCTAGTTCAATTTACAATTGCGTATGTGATTATTGTACTACTTGCGGCTAGAGCTATTAAACACGGTACAATCCTTAAGTTTAGCATCCTTCTTCTAGACTAGGACTAATAGTAAGGAAGGCCCTACTGTCGGCTTAGTGTTAGTTATTAGGGCCTCCTAAAGGCGGCGGATTTTGAGGAGGTTCTCCTTTAGCTATTGTTCTTAGCGTAGAGCAGCGAGCCTATTCTAGGTAGCTTCTTAGAGTCTCGCTACTAGCTAGGGGCTAAAGGCTAGTTAGCTATATCGTCGATTAACAATATTGTTAAGAATGTCGTTAACAGGCAATTCTAGATTATCGCCTAGAACTATAGGTTCTTCGGTAGGCCTAGTAGCAGGCTCTTTAGTAGGAGGCACTTTAGTAGGTACTTTAGTAGGCACTTTAGTAGGCACTTTAGCAGGTACTATACTACTAGCGTTGTCGTTGCTAGCGCTGCTAGCGGCAGCACGGTTGTTGTTGCTTCGTAATAAACCTGCTATTATAATAAGGGGTAACACTAATAATGTATTATAGGCCCCTAAAATGCTAATATAGCGGAATTAGTAGGTATCGGTCTAGTATGCTTGACTTAGTGTAATAGGCCGTATAGAAGGCCTTGCTTAATAATTAGTACGGTTGTTTCGATAGAAGGGTACGTATAGGTCTCGTTCTTCGGGCGTAATATAGTCAAATCGATAGTTCTCGTAGCTATACCGCTAAAAGCTTAAAATAAGGACTATCTAGCTACTACCCTTAAAGGGTAGATCGAATACTATATAAGAAGGGTTATATTAGCAGGTAGATAGGGTAGTAGTTAATTAGTATAGTATTCGATAGAGATCTAAGAGGAGAGGGAGGAAGGCAGGCTAGTTAGCCTAACGCTAAGCGCTAAGCCCTACCTAAGGCATTAGGACCCTAGCTTCACTCGGCCTAGTTATATACTAATTCCGTATAGCCTCTAATAGAATCGACAACGCTCCGGAGCTTATTAAAGCTCTTAAGGCCTATCCGGGACTACGAATCGAAACAACGACGCCCTATACTCCGGAACAAAACGGAGTAGTAGAGAGACAAAACCGTACTATTATAACTAAGGTACGGGCAGCTTTAGAAGGGTCCGGATTACCTAAACGATTTTAGGGCGAAGCGGCCTATACGGTTACCTATTTATATAATAGGCTACCTATTAAAGGAAAAGATATAACTCCCGAGGAGCTCTATACCGGAAGAAAGCCTAGCGGAGAACACTTACGGGTATTCGGCTGCCTAGCCTATCCGTTTATTCCTAAAGAGAAAAGGAAAGACAAGCTAGAAAAGACGGCATTCCCTAGAATCTTCGTCGGATATACGAAGTCTACGAAACAGTATAGGATTTATAATCCTAAGACGGACGCTATCGGGATCTATACTAGCGTTAAATTCGACGAATCGACTAAGGGAAGTAGCCTACTATCCGGAGAAGAGCTACCTACCCTACGGCCTATTACGGACAACGACGACGGAGATATCGATATCCTAGATAAAGGAGAGTCTCGAGAAGTAGAGGAAGTAGAGGGAGACTCCGAAGCCGAAGATAATACTACGAAACCGTAAGACGAAGAAGACGGTTTAAATAAAAACGACGACGAAAGGTCTACTACTCCTACGGCTTCTACTACTACGGATTTAAACGAAGGAGAACTACGAAGGTCTACGAGGGTCCCTAAAGCACCTAAGAGACTAAGGGACGAAATAGGGCTAGCAGCTCTAAAAGTCGACTATCGAAAGGCTTTCGAAATACCTACCTCCGAGACCTATACGGAGGCTATTACCGGCCCTTACTCCCGATAGTAGAAAGACGCTATTAAAGAACACATCGAGTCCTTAACGGCTAACAATACCTACGAGATTGTCGACTATTCTAAGCCAAAGGACGGAAAAGGGCAAACAAACGTTATTACTCCGAAATGGGTTTTTAAAGTAAAAATACTACCGAACGGACAAATCGATAAATTTAAGGCGAGATTAGTAGGAAAGGGCTTTACGCAACGCTACGGAATCGATTACTTTAAGACGTTTTCTCCGGTAATACGTCTCGAAAGCCTACGCCTTCTCCTAGCTATCGCCGCTAGTAAAGGACTTGCTATATTCCAAATAGACGTAGTAAGTGCCTACTTACTAGGAGAACTAACGGAGGAAGTCTACCTAGCTATCCCGGAAGGCCTAGATGTTCCCGGAACTAATAAAGTACTTAAACTCCTAAAAGGAGTACCGGGACTAAAACAATCCGGACGAGTTTGGAATAAGACTATTACGGCCTTCTTTGAAGAATACGACCTCTACGCTATACCCGCGGATCAATCGGTCTTCGTTAATAGCGACTATACGCTAATAGTCGCGTTGTACGTCGACGATTTTATTATACTAGCGAAGACAGAGGCGGAGGTTAAACCGCTAAAGGACGGGCTTATACAGAGGTTCGAAATGAAGGATCTAGGTCCCGCTAAGTTTATACTAGGCGTACGAATCGAGAGAGAGGCCGACGGATCTATACTACTAGATTAAAGGCACTATATCGAAAATACGCTTAGAGAAGAGGGCTTAGATCTAGACGAAACCTTCCGAGTATCGACTCCGGCAAACGGATATACGAATTTACTACCTATAACAAAGGACGAGGAGGTAGTAGACGTCCGGAGATACTAACGACTTATCGGAAAACTAAATTAGACCGTACGAGCTACGAGGCCGGATATATCTTTTCTAACGCAGAGACTAAGCCAATCTACGGTAAATCCGGCTAGGAGACACTACGACGGAGGTATCTACGGCCTTAGATACCTAGGGAACACTCGGGACTACTATATAAAGTATAGTCCTATCCCGAAGAACGAAAACAATACGAGTACTCTAGTTACTCGTCTACCGGTTATCTATACCGATTCGGATTACGCGGCGGACTCAACTAGGAAGTCAACGATGGGATATATATCCCTACTAGCCGGAGGACCTATATCTTGGTCTACTAAACTATAAAGGTCCGTAATAACTAGTACTACGGAAGCCGAATACTTAGCGCTATCCTACGCCGTAAAAGAAGCTATTTAGATCCGAAATTTCCTCGAGCAAGTCGGATACCTTACGGAAGACGACTATAAAGAACCTACGATTATCTACGGGGACAATAAGGCGGCTATCGCTTTAGTACGAAATCCGGAATTTTATTCTAGAACGAAACATATCGACGTAGCAGCACATTACGTACGGGAACTAGTCGAGGATAAGCTAGTCGATATAAAGTATATTCCGACAAAGGACTAACTCGCGGACTTCCTTACTAAGCCCCTAATAAAAGGGAAGTTCGAAGAAAACGTAAAAAGAGTCCTAGGGACAATAAAAACGATTAAGAAGGATTAGGACTTAGCTATTTAGTTTACGGCTAAATAGCTAAGTAGAGGGAGTGTTAGAATACTCGGGAATGTACGAGTCTAGTTAGATTTATAAGTAAGAGAAGGAGAAGGAAGTTGCGAGGTTATTCACTTACGGCTTAGTAATAGCTTGTGATTCTTGGCGCTAGGGTATATAAGTAGCTAGTGAGTCCTTTATTCGAATAGCAAGCAATTCTATCGGTTTACCGCTTATCTACAACATGTTGCTACCCTAGCTTTTACTATAAGGATGCAAAGACTAGGCCTTGCTAGTTTCCTACTCCTATACTAGCTTAATTACGAGTCAGGTAGTATATAAGGCCTCGCAACCATACCGCACCTCTACCGCCAAACTTTTCTACAAAATCTGCTACTTGCTAGTAATCGAGTCTACTATCTAGTGTATCGTATATATAGCGTGTAATACACTATGTATATAGCCCTCGAGGTCGCATACCCTACCTCCTTTTAGGCGCCCCGCTTTGTAGGCTACCTAGACCTTCCAACTTGTGTAATACTTCCTTCTATAATAAGTAAGTAACTGCTATTCTAATCAGTTCTTACATTATCTGGCACTATACTATATATATATTAGCGGTCTAAGCGAAGCCTATAGCGGAGCGCCTAAGACTAAACCGTTCGTCCTCTATACAATTACCTGCATTAGATTCGGATATTTATATCTATAGCATTACAACTAAGACCTAGAGAGACAAACCTAGAAAAAGGGTCCTACGCCTTAATAAGAAGATAATATATTCCTATACAAAGCATCTGCTAATACGAGAACTGCAGGCTCAATCTTCTATATAAGAAGACAAGTTGTCCGTAGAATCTACGAGAAATCCTAGATTATCCGCCGCTCTAAGGCTAGAGGATTACTACAATACAGACCTATATATATTGTCGATACTAAGGCCCTTCTACGAGCCGATCTCTAGGATCTCTAGGTAACTAAATAAGCGTTAGAGGGTGGTTGTTTGTATTGCAGAATAGGAGGGCAAATGCTAAGACTTTTGTCGCAATCTGCCTTTAGTCGCAGCAGTTAGAACGCGACAACAACACCTTTTTACGTACTATCTTAGAGATAGAGGGCCTTGTCTATCGCATTAAGAAGGGCCTCGGGCTATTAACAGCGTTATATTCTCGTAGAGGTGTTAAGTTGTAGCCTCGTAGGGCAAACAGCTGTATTCTATAGGCTGTTTTAGCCCGGTTTGTTCTTAGGCTTGTAGGAGAAGAATTAGTTGCGTACTATTGAAATGTCGTGAAAGTCCAATCAAAGCTTAATCAAAGTCGTCGTTACGTAATTCTTTATCCCGCAAGCCTGAATGGAGGTAGCGCATGCCTAGTATATACCTATAGAGGAGTTATATAATACGCGGATAACAGCCGAGATACAGGCTCAGCGGTCGGATTTTCTAAGATATCGAGGTATTAATATGGGCCCTCTCCTGTGTACACCTAGTATACACCCGCATATTACATAGTATATACAAGGGCGATTGCTAGTCCACGGTGGATTCACGTCCCTAGTACTTGCTCTCAACTTGCACCTCTCACAAGCCTTCTTTCCTTATCATGGTTCTGGCTGCTTTCTGGCTCCATCTCGGATACGCTTACGACTTGCATATCGTATTCTCATGCCATGCGGCCCCGCATGTGTAGTATCACATGGTGGGCATACGCGATCTAGACCTACTGTCACGACTCTTGAGAAGCTCTGGTAGCTCACCTCATTCCACCTCGTCACCAAACAATGGAACGACCATCTCGATGCTCGAGCGAAGGAGAATGGCAAAGCGAAAAAGACAACCTCCTTCCTGAGTCCGAATACATCCCACCCTCATCCCATCGTCGCTCAACCCGATCAATAGCACTCATCATACTCTCCATCATCACCACAAACCTCCTCTCAACCCTCCTGACCTACACCCTAACCAAATCCTCCACAATCTCCTCCTACTCTCAAGACCTACCCAGCAGCAAGTCTATCCTCCCCCTCTTCTCCTTCAATCCTCACCTAACTGACCTCCCATATAGCCCCAAACTTCTACCCAAACCTGGACCGCACCCTCCACAAAACCCTCTTCAGCAACCACATCCTCAACCGCACATCCATCTATTCCGCCCCACCTTCAATCCAAGTCGACAGAGCCTGGAACGACCTCGGAGTCAAAGATCAAATTTTCCTGTTACCGGAATCTTACGGGAAAGAAATTGGTTTAGATCCTCGACGCCATGTCTTAGCGCCTGAGAATGCGCTGGGAGAGGGAATTGGTGCGAGTTATGGGGTTTTTGTGCAGGGGTTACATGATATGCATTGTTTGGTAGGTCAAGTGAAACGCAAGGTTAGTTTGTTGTTGGGAGTGGATGCTGACGGTGCTATGCACTGTGCGCAGAATGAAATCCGAAGAGCGTTATATTTCAATAAAGATTACTACCGACAATTCGAAGATGATTCGTTGACGCCCGAGTGGAGTCGGAGATCACATATTCGTGAGTCGTCGTATCACCCGCTGGCGCTTCTTTCATGGCAAAGACTGACGTTTTTTTTTTCTTTTTTTCCTTCCCAGGACATTGTCTCGATAACATGCGAGAGCGAATCATGTGTTCAGCAGACACGGGCGTGATTCCGACCGTTTGGGTGAGTGAAGAAGAAAATTATCCGCTTTTTGGATGGCAGGAACATAAGTGCCACGATTACAAGGCTTTGATGGACTGGTTTCGGAATTGGCACGCGAGTGATTTGGCGAAGAAGGTTGATTGGACTGGGAAGTTGAAGGCGCCTGATGGTGTGATTTTTACGGATTTTCAGAAACTGGAGATGTGATTGCGCGACTGACATGATAGATCAGGCTAGTTAGTCTAGTGCTTCCTTCCCCATGCAATCTTCATGCAGCATTTTTGGAGGTCGGTGTGCATTTGTTGGTGTGATGGCGTGGTTTTACCGTCAAGGAGCTTTTGATCGGCAGATGTTGAGGTTGATACAGAGTGTTAGCCACTAAACGCGGACCGTCGATTCTGAGCAGCGCTATTCGTTGAAACCTATGAAAATGCAGGGATGCCGGACTATCCACTGTTACTCCGATCAAGTCCGATGCGTACTGTACAGTACAGACTCTGTACTTATCCGACTATCTACGATGCTGCCGATTCTAGCGTCGTCGTGGCATATCATCGGACGGTCCATACCAGGTGTTGAAGTTCGGGGCTGCGGCGGCGATACCTTCCAGGTGCCTGGATAGAATTAGATAGCGGCCAAGAACGATGTGCTTCCCACCATGCTTTAAATGGAGATGTTTTCCAGAGCATGCAGAGATCTAGCGACGATTTGTGACGCATCAGCTCAGTCACATGACTGTCACATGACTTCTTGGGATATGAAGAATTTTTACACTGTGTTTTAGTCCATAGAATAGACAGAACATAGGCAATCAACGAAGCGAATTGAACCGCCGACAATGCAGTATTATGTAAGTAATCCACTGCGCTGTGCGTGATACGATTTTCCGCAAGGCGCCATACTCCCTGCATTGGCCTGCTGAATCACTTCTTCACTCCACCAAACAAACCCAGTTCGCGGTATGATATTCCCATCCCCTTCGTGGCCTAGGTCAAGATTCACGGCCCAAAGGAAGGCTCTTGGCGTGGCATGATCGTATGACTAGACATCGCCCTGGTACTGACCCTGCTGCTCCGCAATGCAGCGAGTCTTCGATCGACAAGTGCCTCGTCTGGCCGAATTGATGCCGCAGAAGATTGGTCCTGACCTGCGACATTGGGTGGGGAGGACCATCCGTGAGGCACTGCGCCGACGGCGCGCATTGAATGGTGATCTGATAACATAGATGCATAGCGAGTCGTTGGCACTACATTCGCATGTTGATCGGCTGCAGCCATGGTATTCGAAATCTCTGTACTGTCGGACGCAGTGACCGAGGAGCGCGCGAAAGCAGGTAAAGCTTGAGTAGATGGGTGCTGGCACAAGTGTGATGTGCTGTGCAGGCGACCTGCTGCATCCTGCGCAGGCGGCTGCATTTCTGTGGTTGCACCATTTCCATCATTCGTCCCGTCTCTTTCAACCCAGCAGTATTCGCAAAACCCATGCTTACCCCAGTACTCGTAAGCTGGTAAATCCGCTTGCACACATGATACCAATCCCAGTGGGCGGCCATAGTAGAGCAGATCCAAGGGGCAGTCTCTCGTGATGCGTCTGCACAACTGTTCCGCACGTTGCTCGACGAAATCGGCTTGAAACTGCCACGGGCTTTCCCCTTCAACAAAAATTCCGGCAACTCGGTTCTTCTTGGCATCTCTTCGCCCATTTAGTGACTTGTGGATGTAGTACATTACTTTCCAGCGCGGGCTTGTGTGTTCATCTAGCCCTGCGGTTGGGATGATATGATTCTTGCTGTTGTTCCCCATAATGCGCGGGCTGGAATGCGATGGTGCTGTCTTGAGATAAAGACAAGGCTGTTCCATACGCTTTAACATGCAGCCGATGTTTGCCAGACACAAAGCAATGTCTCAAGGCGCAACGATGGTTTGCAATTCATGTACGGCCAGCAGCTTCCACATGCTGCGATGCTGAAGGTCCCTCACATGGCATTTTGCTCGACATATCTCCTCATGCTGTCCAGCTGGGTCTTGCCAGTGGAAAGCAAATAGCGGATGTGCTGTAGATCGTCGATGTGCCGGAATCTCTCGAACTCGTGCCTGGCAAAATGGCGCATTTCGTCCTTGGTGGCAGAAGGAGGAATCTTATTGATCGCCCGTACGCAATCGCGCCACAAGGCCACTACTCTCTGGCGTTGTAGGAAATGCTCGAGGGTCAGCGTTTTGCCTTTCATCTTGAGCTTCCTGTCCGAATTGATGGTGGCATATCGCCGCAGCGTCACCAGCATCGCGTGGGACTGTGAGTGCTGTCCAGGAGTGTTGGCGAGGAGGCGGCAAGCTGTACATATATATGTCTTGGAGGTTCTGTTCTGAAAAGTTGTCGTTGTGTTCAGCACGGACTGTGTTGTTGAATTGCCGATGCCGGGTTACGTACACGCCCCAAACGCGTCTCCCACTACGCGTCTTTGGCTCCTATATATCAATATCTTATTAGCACCGCACAATGTCGAAGCGCAAAAACGACGCTCTGCTGGAGAGCACCACCGAGCCCGGTACCAAGAAGAACCGCAAGTTTGATCCTGTTGACGAGGCCAATGCTATGACCAGGAAGGACTTCTATTCCCAGACGAATGCTGCCTTCCAATATAAGCCCCAAAATGATACCGTCTACAGTCTGGACCTCGTCCACGCCGACAATTTGCCCGAAAAACAGCTCAACGATTGCTTCAGTCTGATCGAGCGCACAAGCCGCGATGATTACGAGCCCAGCAGCTTTGGCTGGCATCCACGGAGGAAGCTACGCGAAATGAAAGAGAAGGAGATGCGCTATGTTATGCTTACTGAACGTAACATTACGTCTGAGGCAGGGAGTACAAGGGAGAATGAATTTGCCGGCTTCATGAGCTTCATGTTCACGTACGACTCAACACCGCCGCTTCCTGTACTGTACATATACGAGATACACCTGGTGGAGGGCGCAAGAGGCTGCGGACTTGGCAAACACCTCATGCATTCTGCTGAGAAGATCGCTCGAGACTTTGGGATGAAGAAGGTCATGTTGACCTGTTTCAAGAGCAACAAGAACGCTTACAGCTTCTACGAGCGCCTAGGATACCGCATCGACGCATGCTCTCCGAAAGACTTTGAACTTCGCAAGAAGGTATCCAAGAGCGAGTACGTCATCATGAGTTTGGACTTGCGCGATGCGCCACAACAATCTCGACGATCTGAGGGTACTAAGCAGGATGAGGACGCGCAGGTAACAGAAGACGACACGGAATGCTCTACGAGGCCCGCTGACACCCTGAAAAGCTCGGATAAAATCAAGGAGAGCTTAGAGAAGTGTCTGAACGAGCTCAGAGATGAGTACGACCAAAGTCTCAAATTTGACACCGCAGAAGATATCGCTGGAGACGCTTTCGACGCAATTAACCACGGCGATACTGAATCTGCACTTCTACATGCCTCCAGGCTGAGGGACCTCATAGAGCTATTTCAGACCAGAACAATCGCCCAGGCAAAGTTTCAGGCTGCTTTGTGGACGCGGACACAGAGACTTAGAGAGCTCCTGAATTCTGTAGTACACAAAGCCGAATGTGAAGGGGCTGTGCTTCCGGAAGAGCTCATACGTCCTGCAGATATGACAGCATCTGGCCTGAATCCTATCGAAAAGAATCTCATGAATCAAGGCATTGCAGGGACTACCACCAAGATTGGCCCTTCAAGGGCAGAGGTGGAGCTCAGTCGACAGCAGCGCAAGGTGAAAGAGCTCGAGCGTATGGTGGTGTTGCAGCAAAGACAAGCAGACCAAACCCGAACAGCATTTCGGGCTCGCGAACAAGCTTTGTTGAAACGAGAAAGTGCTGCCAAGATAGCTGAGGCACAAGTCGCAATCCGAACGGAACAAATCAACGCCCGTGAAGCTCGAATTGTGCAGAAAATGGTAACATTAGCAAAGGCGTATGATCGTGACGCATCATTGGACGCGGACTCAGAGGCACATTCAGACCAGGGCTCTGAAGATGAAGAAGATGGTGAAGAAGCCTCACTCGAAGATGACGAAGACGACTCATTAGAAGAACCGCAGGAGCAGTCCGCAACGAATACTGAATATAGTAATCAGAGTCGACCGGAGCGCGAAATTGCAGAATCTGATAGCGAGTACGACAAGCCTAAAAAGTTGGCAATCAGCAGTTCGCTGGAACTACCCACCCCAGAAATCATGAAGTGGCAGCGACCAAGAAAAGACCAAGTCAGCACATGGCTTCGACGAAGTGGCTCTGCGAGAGAGACCTTTCCCAGTGGCAAGCGTACCTCTGACATGTAACGCTCCAAGCCAAGGATGCAAACCCGAGGCCGCTCATCTTATATTCAAATCGATTTTAATCCGCGGAAACTCGAGACCAATTCGAATTCATTTTCCAATATTCAAGCACGCAAGCATGAATCTTCTGGCGCGCTCCCAATTCTTGACTAAAATTTGACACGTCCATATTCTTCTGGAAATGCCTTGAAGCTGATGAAGCTCGGGAATGTTCGCAGATCAAGCCGGATCCGCGAATCCTGCCGTTCATCGCGGATTTCCAGGCTGTTGCTAGAAGACATTGGAGCTCGCAGAACCTGAGGCATCCAGCTTCTGAAAGGAGGCAGCATTGGAGCTGCGAGGGCACGCTATACAATTCACAAACATGCCCCACGGCCGCTGCCTTAAGAGGAGAGGCTAAGACGTTTTGCGGGCAGCTTCGCCCTATACATTCTTCGATTAGGACTCCACTTTGTCGCGTCTGATGTTTTACACCACTCCTGCCGATGATCCTTCATCAGCTATCGCGATGCTTTCCAACCCTGCCAGAGTCCCAACCACGACACATTTCATATAATCCCATATGACAACTGACTTTACGTTCTTGCCAGCTTTCGACTCTGCCCATTTGCGCAGCTTGATTTAACTGTTGTGCAACCCACTGTAACTGGTTGCTATGGCATAACATCTTTGGCCCTAAAATTCACTCCCGGAGCTCTTGGCTGGAGGATACCATGGGCAGCATCTCCAATCCTTTGGATATCGGCATCATTGGAGCCGGCATCGCTGGTCTCTGCGCAGGAATCGCGGTGTCTCGAGCTGGCCACAAAGCTACCATCTATGAGAAATCATCATTCAAGAATGAAATTGGCGCAGCGATATCCATCACACCAAATGGGAATAGAGTGCTTTCGAAATGGGGGTTCAGCTATGCCGCAGCTGGCGGGACCGACAAGCTGCAGTTCCGGGGCGTTGATCCTGTGTCAATGCAGCTGAGACATAAGACTGACCTGAGGAATGTGAGAAAGGACTTTGGGGAAGGTTTTAATGCTTTTCATCGAGTCGACTTACATCGCGAACTGAGATTGATGGCAGAGAAGGCAGGAGTAAAGATTTTGTTGAGCCAGGAGGTGGTGGACTTGCAGTGCGAAGAAGGCATCATCAAATTCAAGGATGGCAAGGAAGTCAAAAAGGATTTGGTTGTTGTTGCTGATGGTCTGAAGGTAGGTCCAGAATGCACAGTTTCCTTGTCCACAACGACTAACTCGCCACACAGAGCAACTTCATCCAGACCATCACAGACACCGACATCTACCCAAAGAAGATCGGCAAGTCCGTATTTCGAGGCCTCATTCCCATGTCCGACATCATGTCTGACCCCATCATCGCTCCATTCTTCGAGAACGAAGGCTCAGGTTTCTTCTCCGGCTACTCACCCCTCAACTCTGTTATGTTCATGACGTATCCTTGTCGAAACGATGAGATCATGAATGTAGCAGTCTTCCATACTACACGACCCGGGCACGAAGATGACGAAGGATGGAGTTCGCCAGCCACCATCAAGGAAGTGTTGAGTGTGCTAGACGGCTTACATCCTTTCTGGAGCCAGATCGTAAAGAAAGGAGATGATGATTTGTTCAAATGCTTCCCGATCACATTTCGAGATGCGATTGCAAGGTACAATAAAGGAAGAGTCATCTTGATGGGCGATGCAGCACATCCTATGCAACCTACTCACGCTCAAGGTAAGACTTGCTCGCACGAATACTTAACCTGCTAACTTTCTCTCTCCCCAGGAGCCTGCGTCTCAATCGAAGACGCCGCAACCCTCGAAGTCCTCCTCTCTCAATGCAACTCCCCGGACATTATCCCCTCCTTATGCCAACTCTACTCCGACTTCCGCATCCCACGCGACAATACCACCCAACTCTACTCGAACGTCATGTTCTACAAAAACGACGGTGACCCCGAAGCCGGGAAGAAATACGAAGCTGAAATCCGAAAGTTTTATCCCGCTCCAGACGAACTTATGACTTTTGTTCAAACGCCTTGGGAGGGTCCGCATCAGAGGCTTTGGTATGGGTATGATGTTTATCAGGAAGCTGGGAAAGCGGTGGAGTGGTGGAGGGAGAGGGATGGAGAGGAGAGGTTGCCTAGAGGAGTTGTCAAGCATTTTTTTAATTTGGGGACTAAGGAGGGGGGATGTTGAGGGTGTGGAATGAACGGCCTACAGTATGATGCCTATGCCTTGAGGTTTTGAGATAGCTATAATTGTGTCACCAGCTCAAAATATGCTATAGCACCAAGTTCCGTCATCGTCATCGTCATCGGCTGCTTGAACTCCAGTCGCTTTCGTATTTCACCGCTCGGTCTCGCGCCGTGATATTCCTACCAACGGATATACCGAACACTCAAGTCCGGAGGTGACACCAGCAACACCCGCTCCGTTCTCGCAAATGTTCTCTAACTTGCTTCCATTCAGATCCGGGCAAAAACAAAATTCTATTCCAACTGCTCGACTTTTCGCCCGGTTGTAGAGAGCAGCGGTAGTAGAACTAAATCCAGGCCAGGGTTGCTGATTGCATCATCAATCGGCAGCACATACCACCCATGACCGCCACTGTCCATGGCTAGCTATGGCTATTGTAACAACCTTGAAGGACATAGGTAGAACAAAACAAATTAAACTCCCGCCGGATTCGTTCCTTCCTTCCTTTCTAAACTCCAGTCTTGAGATATTATAAATAAGAAGAAAGCGCGACTCACGGCTCACTCTGATCTGAAGCAGACAAGAATTTCAAGAGTTCTACTACTACCTTCAATCACCATGACCTCGATCATCGACAAAGCAAAAGAGAAGCTCCACATAAGCGGCGGCCACAACGAAAAAATTACGATGGCAGGCCAAAAGATTCATGGTACGGGATATGGTCTGATGGGTCTTACTTGGAAGAAAACACCGCCACCGCAAGAACAGTCTTTCGCAGCTATGAGTGAGTTTACAAGTTAAAATTTCTATCGTGCGTCTTGTCTAATGATACACTTATCTATCTATCAGAAGCCGCCCTCGACGCAGGAGTTAATCTCTGGAACGGTGGAGAAATCTACGGAACTGCCGACTCCAACAGCCTCCATCTCCTCCATGCATATTTCACCAAATATCCTGAAGATGCTGAAAAGGTTGTGATTTCTATCAAAGGTGGGATGAAGTATGGAGAACTGAAAGTTGATGGGAGTGCGGAGAATACTCGGCGCAGTATTGATGAGTGTTTGAAAGTTCTGGATGGCAAGAAGAAACTCGATATTTGGGAATCTGCTCGTGTGGATCCCAATACACCGATTGAGGTGACGATGAGGGCTGCCGAGGAGTATGTGAAAGCTGGGAAGATTGGTGGTGTTGCATTGTCCGAATGCAGTGCAGACACGATTCGTCGTGCGTCGAAGGTTGCTAAGATTGAGGCTGTCGAGGTGGAGTTCTCGATGTGGTCGACTGACATTTTGGAGAATGGCGTTGCACAAGCGTGTGCAGAGCTTGATATTCCAATCGTTGCGTACAGTCCTATCGGCCGTGGATTCCTCACAGGACAGGTGAGCTCGTGATCTGCTGCTAAAAGAGCTGCGAGCAGGTGCTGACGATTTGCAGGTCAAGAGATTCGAAGATATCCCAGAGGATGATATGCGCCGACATATGCCTAGGTTCCAGCCTGAGAATTTCGACAAGAACCTGAAACTTGTCCACGAGCTTGAGAAACTCGCCCAACGAAAGAACGCTACGCCAGGTCAAGTCGCTCTTGCGTGGGTGCGGGCGCAGAGCCACAAGCCCGGCATGCCGCTCATCATACCTATCCCAGGCGCATCGACTGCGGAGAGGGTGAAGGAGAACTCGAAAGAGATCAAGCTAAGCGACAATGATCTCAAGGAGATCGACAGCCTGATTGAGAGCGTTGAGATTGTCGGCGGTCGATATGACGAAGCTCAATCTGCCCTCAACTTCGGCAGCACTCCACCACTGCAGGAGTAAGTGAGAAGCGTGTGCTGTGATGAAGTCAGCCTCCCACGCGAAAGAAGAATGCATGTATTGAGTTTGCGACAAGGACGATGCCAGAAAGGAAGTCAGATCAAGTGTAGTTTAGAATAATCCGCATTCGGCTTCTGAAGATAGCTCCGAAGAGAAATCCAAGGAACCGTAAGCATTGCAGAATTCTTGCCATTCATCATAGGGATAGGGGAAGGATAAGTCAAGCGAGAGGGACGCTTCGAAGACTCACCATAGGTTGTCCAGACCAGAGCGCGCAGAGATGAGGCATGTTGCAGTCCATTCCTCTGCTGTACAGGATTTCCTGACATTCGTCAAGCCCATGGACACACACGCAGCCTGATACCCTTCTCTTCATATCTGCATGGAGAAGCATTCCGCATTCCCAACCAAAATAACACCTGACAAGAAGCTACTCATCCTCACTTCTCACCCCACGATATTGGTTATATTCTCCGCCCCAAAAACCTCCAATTGCCTATGCCCTTTCCTGAGAAGAAACTCAATGGCCCCAAAATCTTTCCGATCCATTCCAAGATTCTTCTCGAATTCTCTTCGGGCAAAATTTTTGAAATTCTCGCGTGTGGACGCGGGCTTTTTTCGTGCGGTGCGGAGACATTGGCGGTATAAGGAGAGGACGTCGCGTTGGAGGCCGGAGAGACGGGGCATGATGTTAGGGGGATTGCGGCGCGCGGAGGGCCATTGTTGATTATTGCGTTAGTGAAGGGATTGAGGACTGGGCTCGGAGTCGAGGACTTCATGACGATGGAGCTCGGACCACAGCGTGGAGAATATACTTTGAAGCTTCAGTGCCTTCTATGACAACATCCAAACAACCACACTCAATATGTAGTCGTACTTCCACCCATCTCCTCAACCCCAAAAAGATGCCCTCCCAAACCCTCGACCTCCTAATCCTCGGCGCAGGCTGGACCTCAACTTTCTTAATCCCCCTCCTAAAATCCCAAAACCTAACCTTCGCCGCCACAACCCGCGACGGCCGCAACAAAACCCTAAAATGGTCCTTCGACCCCATCAACCCATCCTTCACCTCTCTCCCCAAAGCCCACAACATCCTAATAACATTCCCCCTAACCGGAACCTCCCAATCCAAAATTTTAGTCTCAGGTTACACCTCCCACCACAAAACCTCCCCCTCCTCACATCTCTTCATCCAACTGGGTTCCACAGGAATATACCAAATCCCTCAACCGTCACATTGGACGTCAAGATCTTCAAATTACGATAAAACGAACGCGCGTGCGATTGCAGAAGATGAAATTTTGTCATTAAACCACTGCGTGTTGAATTTATCAGGTTTATGGGGCGGAGATCGAGATCCACGGACTTGGGTTTCGAGGGTAGCGAAGACGAAAGCTGAAGTGAAGGGGAAGAAGAGTGTGCATTTGATTCATGGAGTTGATGTTGCGAGGGGGATAGTTGCGACGATGGGGAAGTGGGAGAAGGCGAAGGGGCAGAGGTTTTTGGTGACGGATGGGGTGGTTTATGATTGGTGGGAGTTGTTTGTTGGGTGGGCGGAGGGGAGGGAGGAGGGTGAGGGGCCGAGTGAACAGGCGGAATGGGTTTACGAGTTGATGTGGGAAGAGGGTGTTAGGGCTTTGCCGAGGAGTATGGATGCTCTTGGGAGGTGTTATGATTCGAGGGAGTTTTGGAGGACGTTTGGGTTGGTGCCTTTGAAGGCTAGGATTACATACAGAAAGTAGGTCCTCTGAAGTCGACTGATGTGCTGTTTCAATCTATGCATGTATATACGACCCACTATCTATCTCGCACTGCTTCGAAAGGGTATCATCCAAACATCATCAAATCATGTTAACACGTTACGCATACGCATACTCATGCCTTCCAACTCATACACGGAAACCTCCATCCACGTTCCCCCTCCTCGCTCGAAACGTCCGACTCATCAATAGGCAGCCGATTCTCCTCATCTATAGCATCGTCACCCATCGCCATACGTCTAAATTTCTCTCGAATCCGCGGATCACGTTCCATCTCTTGCACAAGCTCCAACTCCAAATCCTCAGCATTGGTATTTTGATTCCGATAAGTCTTTGTGAATTTCCAAGGCGGCCAGAGTCTAGCCGCGATGAGATTCCTTTTACTAGCACCATAAGCCAACTCCATCGTGACCAGAACAGCGAAAGCGATGACGAGTGTAGCCCACCAATTCGGATCTCGACCAAAGACGTACTGGAATCCGCCTTTGACGTCGTATGGCGAGAGGTTGTTGCCGTAGATTGCGCTCATGAAGCCGTTCCAAGCGAACCACCCGCCGACAGTAATGAGGAAGGAGCCGAAGACGATTAAGGTCTTGTAGTGAGTTTCGATCATGAAGAGCTTCCAATTTGTCCAGACGATGCCAAGTGTGAAGCACGCATCGCCTAGGGCAAAGAGTCCTGTGTCGCCCATGATATTGTACTTTCCGTAATTGGCCCAGCATATGAACCACACTACCAACCCGTTAACGGTCGCATGAAGCATCCAGCCAACATACATGGTGAGGTTGAGTCCTTGGTTCCTCTGGCCATACACGTATAGCTCTGGGATGGCGAGAAGAGTTTCTGGTCGTAGATCCTGCTCAAAGATGCCCGGAACGATGACGCACAAGCTAGTAAATAAGGTGTTCAGAACGGTGAGCGACCATTGCTCATACAGTGACGTGCCCGTATATCCGTTGTATCTCTGAAACAAAGCTTGCATCATGTAGAAGAACATCTCTTTCCAGAACGTGAGGAGGACGAATTTTGCAGTCCGCACATACTGATATCGCCCGTGGACCAGGAGCAGTCTCTGTAGGAACCGGAATTGAGCGATGCTATAGTCCGCAACACGCGCCGCTTGCAGACCTTCTTTTCCAGAAATGCCGACACCAACATGCGCGGCTTGAATCATGGCAATGTCATTGGCTCCATCGCCGATCGCTAAAGTCAAGCCAGGCAAGCGAGCACGAATGCCTTTGACGATGTCGGCCTTTTGCGATGGGGATGCGCGACAAACGATGGCAGAGTCAACATTGGCAATGAGAGTCGTGAAGAAGAGCTGCGTGAGCTGCTGATCCGCTTGCACCACACCAAGTGAGTGTCCATCGATGACAATGACTCTGTGAGTGTCTCCATCATGTACGATCTCAGTCATCTGGCCATGGAGGTCGCCTTTGGTAGAGTCCAAGATGTAGATGAGCGACGCCGGTTGACAAATTCGGGCAGCGTGAGCAATGTTGATAGCAGTCTCCCGCTTGTCTCCAGTAAGCATCATGACTCGAATATTCGCCCTTTGCAGGCGATCAATGGTCTCAGGCACACCCTTCTGAAGTTTGTCCTCAATGGCTGAAGCACCCAGAAGATCAAGATTCTGCTCCACGGTCTCGGCTGCAGCTTCAATCTGTGCTTGGCGGTCTTCGAGCGATGTACACGCATCGCGATAGAGCTTGCTCCAAACGGCGTACTCCTGCTCATCGATGTACTTGTGAGAGTATAGCAAGGTTCGCAAGCCGTCCGTTGCGAAGTCGTCTATGTGTTTGAAGCACCTTGTGAAGAGCTCGGAATCATCGATATGCTCAAGATCTCGGACATCTTTATGGAAGCTCGACTTGGGGATTTCTAGCGTAGCTCTGGTGATCGCCAAGGAGCGGCGAATGTCTTTGGAACTTCGCGACATCTGCAGGCTCGGTCGACCGCCGAAGCTGTTTCTAGGCTCCTCGCTCTTTCGAGCCACACTGCGTCTGATATCCATGCTTCGTCTCACCTCCATGGACTTTCGAGCAGCGAGCTCAGATTGTCGCAGTCGTGGGATGATGTGGCTATCGGCACCTTTGCATACAAGCCATATACGACCATCCGGGCAGCGAACTGCAATGGACATGCGCTTGCGCTTCGAGCTGAACTCTATCACATCCAAGATCTCGTACTCCTCGACAGATCCCGTATTTGTCTTGACTTGAAGCTTTTGTGAAGATCGATTGACAAGCAGATAGCCCAACTCCTGTGCCGCAGCAACCAGCGCGACTTCGTCTGGCGACGCGGCCTGGAAATTGATGCGGCCGTCTTTGACCTCTGGAAGAGCTGTGTGACAGACTGCCATGCCAAGAATGAACTCCTTCGCGCGACGTGCTACGGGCGTCGTAGACTCTCTCGCAATGAGCTCAAGCAATTCTGCTGTAGTCCGAGATGGCGGCTCTCGACGGTCCGACGGTCTACGAGACAGCGCCTGGGATGGGCGACCCAACGTCTGTGATATTCGGCTTTGAGGGACAGGTGAGATTTCACGCTCCTCGACTCTGATTGCAGGCATATCGGGGCCACTTTTGGCTTGGCTGTCGTCGGCCGCTTGCGCAGTCGTAGTGGGATCTCCATGAGTCCAGATTAGTCCTGCCACGCTCATAGCTCGAAATCGCATGACGTTGTCTGTAAGCGTTCCAGTCTTGTCCGAGAGAATGTAGCTGACCTGGCCCAGATTCTCGAGAATAGTATTTGTGTTACAGGTCATTGGTGTGTTTGATTCCTCGTCGTACATCTCAACATCGCCTTGAACCATGAGCATCTGACCAATCTTGACAATTTCAAGCGACACGTAGAGTGCCAGTGGAATGACATTATTAAACATGATCAAAAAGCCCACGATGATCTGTTTGAATGCAGGGTAAGCATTATTAAGATACCATGCGCCAGATTCAAAGCGATCATGCCAGAGAATGTAGCCAATCGAGCAGCCGACCGAGAGCACCACGACATAGAATATAAGTGTCAAGACAACCTGGTTGGCGTACTTCTCCAGACGAGGCTTCTTTGCAGTCGGATGGTGGTTCGCATTCATGCGAATCTTGCACTCCTCACCGGTGTTGACAACTAAGCCGTAAATGTAGCCCGTGTTCCGCAGGACACTGCCACGAAACACCACCTCGTTGAGCGTGATTGGTAGTGACTTTCCCTTGATATTAACCTTGCCATAGAAATCGTAAAGATTTTTGTTTGGGTCCTCGAGATGGAAATCAGCGCTGGCCTCTCTGAGCGATGACAGCGATGAGCACATATCCAACAGATCCGGTAGAGCCTGCTTAGTCTTGAGGTTTGTCTCGCCGTCCAGAGCCATCGTATCAATGTACGCAACGCCATTCTCGCCGTCACTGTACAATAGCACAATGTCTGCGGGAATTGCATCGTCACGCTTGAGTTTCAAGATGTCTCCGACTTTGATATCGTGCCATCTGGTGTCCGACCAGCCAAATAACTCATCATCGTCATCATTCTCCTTCTCTTCCACAATTCGCGGAGCTTCAGACTTCGAGCTCACTGCCAGCGCTCTTGAAAGCATGCGTGCGAACATGCTGGTCGGCACCACATGCTCCGTACCCTCAGCACTACCCTTCAATCGCAACACTTTCGCAAAATAATTATTCTCCACCTTATCCATACGATGCCTCTTGAAATCATCATATCCCTCCTTCAGCACCGTTAACAAGATAAAGAACGTAAGCGGTAAGATGGTAGTATAATTTCCAGTGGTAGAAAGTCCAGGAATGGTCTGAGGAACACCTATGCAAATGAAGTAGAAATTCGACAATCGCGTCGCCTGCCAAATGATCTGTTTCGGCAGGAAATCCCAGATCGTGTATCTCGAAGATCGGATCGTGTTGGATATGAAGCCGTGGCCATGACTTCGTCGTTCGTCGATAGGCGGGGCATCGTGCGTGGCGCGAAGAGGTACGTATCGACCATCTTTGGAGGGCGGAAGAGGTTTCTGGCGGAGGATGAGCTCCACGAAATAGCGCTGGTAGCACGACGCTGCTGGTTGTGCAACATGCTTGCTCCAGATGTGTTGGAGAGCGCTGGGCTCGTCCATCGCCGCACGACCCATGTAAACGTTATCTTGAGCAGGCCAGCATCCTCACCATCTAACACTCCGCAAGCGATTGACAGCGACGGAAAGGACAGGTAACGACAGTAGTTTTACACTGGCAAGGCAGAGTGGTAGCACGCTTATTCAGCCACATCCACCACCACCTCCGCTTTCCACATAGAATAGTCGATTTTCAATTGGTCGCATTTTGCCTCCTGCCTCGGAGCCACCTTTCAGTGTTCACGCGCGTCGATGCCACCAGGTCTATATGTGCATGTCCGAAACCTTGAAGAGACGGGAGGCGGCCGTAGACCACAAGACTAATTTAGAAGCCTTTGAAACATTCCTGATCCTGTATGAGGAAGATGACGATTGCAGTAGAATCCTTGAAAGGATCAAAAACGGCATGAATGTGGTGAGGAGCAATGGAAAGATCCAGTGGCAGCATAACAATCATAAGTAGTTCCCTTCATAGCATTTTGCATTGCCTTCGTATTCTAGACACGAACAAAGCTGCATCGTACTTTTCTCAACTCCACAGCGGAAAGACACGAAACTTGCAGCTCTTGCCCATTGTTCCATTCCATTCCCTGCCAGTAGTAGTGGTAGCTCAAATGCATCGACTCCCCGGCCATGCCCAAACGCCGCCCGCCAGGTACAGGAAGCAGCAGTAGAGATGACAAAGCCACTCTACTTCCTGATGGCACGCTGGTAGAATGCAAGCTCCTCGCCCTCCAGAATGTACCCATCCACACGACCAGACTGACCGGGACGGCTAGCAACCACAGCATAAAGACGGCCAGCCTCAAACTGACGCTCAAGAGCAGCCTCGACCTTTCCAAGAGCCTTGTGGCGCTCCTGCTGCTTCTTCTCCACACTCTTGCTCTTCTTCACCTCCTCGGTCTCAGTCTTCGCCTGGCGTCTACGACCCAATGGCTGACCGTAATGAGCCTCATACCACTGACGGAAAGGCGCAGCATCGACCTGGATGATGGCGGACTTGGTAAGGGTGTTGGTACGGACGAGCTCGTTGTTGGAAGGGTGGAAAGCTACACCGATGACGCGGACCTTGCGGGCGATACCCTCGCTGCCCCAGGAGAAGTTACCGGAGTCGATACGGAGGGCGCGGAATTTGCGGTTGCCGCCACGGGTGCGGACGAGGTGGACACGCTTGGCGCCAATACGGGTGTTGGCTGGCTGGCGGCCCTTCTCGAAAGCTCTGTTCTCATCACATCAATAAATGATGCGGTGTGGCAGGAGACATTTCGGGTTATGCATACCTCTTCTTGCGATAGTATGCGCGCTTAGCACCAGAGGCGCTGCGCTTGTGACGGGAGTCACGAGAGATACTGGGAAATGGTCAGCGTGTGTTCTGGAGTAGGGAATGGAGGGTATTGGTATAGAATGTACCCCATGATTGCGGTGTTGGTGAAGTGTCTGTGGGAGAAACGTTAGTGGACTGTCTGACAGGATGTAGACTGCAAGCATTTCCAAGTCGCTGTGGTATGTATGTACGTACTGATTGACTGGTCTTCACCGGGTGCGCTGGGTGTGTTGGGCGATGTCGAGTGTCGTCGTGGAATTCGAGATTGTCAAGGTCTGCAGAAAGCCAGGTCCGCACAAATGCCAAGAGTTGCATTTTGATCTTGCGCTTGATTCGCTGCTTCACGATGGGCACTAGTGGGAAGACCGTCCGCATCAAAGCCTAATTGAGGGTGTCTTTCGAACAGCTTACTTCGATTTCTAGATCTACACAAGTAGAGGCTCACTTTCTGCGCTCATACTATCAATGCCCACAGATCCATACACTTTCAAAGGCACAGCAATCTCAAACGTATCAGCTGGCAGCCACTCTTTACCAACAAATACCGTGCCTCTCTCATCACTGCCGAATTCTTCGAAAAGATCGTGCTCCTCGTCGCTACCACCATTGCCTTCAATACCAAGTCCTTGCACATGTCGCTGAGTGGTGAACTCCACCTTCAGGCGCCAGTTGAGATTGACACCTGTAGTCTCGAATGTTGGGACAGCGCTGGGTGGGATCGTGAGATTGAAACTGATCTGTCTGGCAAAGATGGTGTTCTCTCTTGCTGCGGCATAGACCCTGCGAGTGACACGATTGATTGAGCTGGCGCTACGCAGAGCTAGAGACGGGTCAACATGCTCGGCTGATTCGAGCTCGATGAGGACTGAATAGGTTGGGGCTTGTTGTTCGGCGTCTGCTGCAGTTGAAGGTGCAGTGAAATCGAGGGTGCCCGTCACAGCTTCGCCGATCCTGTAAGCAGGTCGCAGAATAGTCAGGACCGCGACAGGCTCGCCTGATCTAGCAATGTTGAAACGATTTGCGCTCTGAGAGCCAGATTGCCGTGGATTGCCGTTGCTGTCGACTAGATTCGATCGCAAAATTGCGAAATCAATCGCCTCTCTGATATTGGCTGGAGGTGTCTCGATCATGTTGCTGTGCCTCGAGAGGCTGGGTGATGCTGGAGACGCAGGTGAAGTCGGCGAAAGGAGTATGCCGTTCTCGTCGACAGCCCGCTCAAGTAGCCTCTCCGTGTAGCGTAAAAAGTCCTCTAGACCCTGCTTTGGGTTCTTCTTGCTCTTTGGCTCTTTCGTAGATTGAAACTGCGGCCTCCCATCTGGTGTGTTGGGATCAGGCAGCACGCTCATCGTTTGCGCGGCATCTCGTAACAGCACGTAGGGCGACATCAGGTCGTGACCAAGCAGATCACCCCGACTGTCGTAGCTGCCAAGCACGCGAAAAGGTACTTCAACACTTTTCACTTGCTGCCCTTCTGGCCTTTGCACACTAAGTGCCAGATAATACGCAACCTTGATTGCCCTTCCTCGGTGGCTCGGCGGCAAGCCTCTGGGCAACGAGAATCGATAGCTGTAGCTTCTACTTTCACCAGGTGCGAGGCGAAGGTCCACGAAGAGCAAGCTTTGCGGTGTTGAAAGCAGAGGTATTGTTTTTGAACCAGCGCTGGCCTTCATCTGCGCCATCGAGCTCATCTCATCGCCGCCCAGTAATCCACCTAGAGACTCGCCAATATTACCCCAGCCAAGAGCGCCAAACAGGCCAGACGAGCGCTTCGACCGTTCGACCCCTACTACGCCGCCTCCACCTTGGACACCTTTACGCTTCACCTCCTCAAATGGGGCAGCATTGACAAGACTACCATCGAGAGTAAAACTTCCCATCGTCTGCGCATAAGCCATCATGAGAGTCTCCGGCTCCGCAGGTTTGTTTTGCGGCGATCGAGAAGCCTGTCGTGAGTGCGAGAACTTTGGAAGTAGGCGGCCAAAGGTCTGTTGGGATGGTATTTCCGAAGTCAAAGTTTCGTCGCTGTGATTGCTCATCCCATAGAACTCGCTGCTGGTCCGAGGCGTTCCTTCTTGCGATGTTTCTGACATTACTCTTGATAAGGGATTCAAACTGCTCGCGCCACCTGCTTGCCACGCCTCTGGTGGTCGCGGTGAGACCTGCCGCTTGCCTGAATGCATTGTAGAAGGGCTGCGGCCCAGTTTTAGTCTATTCGCTGCTTGAGATTCCGCAGTCGGTAGTGTGCTTGCGCTCATTGGAGGCGAGGCTGGAAACTTGAAGTCCTTGAAACTGCTTTTGTCTTGCTCTTCCGCACTTGCATGTTTTCTCAGACTGCTTTGCCTTGTAAGTTGTGGCGTATTGCCAGTTGAATGAGTACCAGGTCTTCTCCGCCCTGGTCTGATCGGTATCGCTTGTCCAGACGGATCTGTTTCTATCGTAGGTGTAGTGGCTTCGTAGAGAGGTGATGGTTGACGCGGCGAGAGCATCCCAAGGGTGGCAGGAGATTGCGCGCTCAAGCTTGGTGTATGTGTGTATTGCAGACTCGCACTCCTGCCATGCGCTTTCACAGGCCTCTTACCAAGAAGAGCAGTGGGTGTCCTTCCCTCACTCACGGCTTCACTACCCATTGACATGATGGACACACTCCTTCCATGACCTGCGCCGGGTTTTGCACTGCCCGGTGTTGGCGCCTGGTACGAGCTCGGGGGTCCATTGCTTCCTCTTGAAGATGCATAAACCACATTCAAGGAGAGCGTAGGTCGGTGGCTCCGGCCAAGAGGTCCTCCCTTTGTGCTGGCTGCGGTGGTGGACGGCGCTCTTGACAACGGGACTGGTTTGCTGACTTGAGCCGAGCTCTTTCTACTGTGCGGAACTGATCCAAGTACTCGCGAAGTCCTCCTGCTATGGGTGGTACTGTTGCCGTTGCCATTGACTTCATTGTCCTTCCTTCGGCTCGACAGCTTGGCTATGTTCTTGAACGTGATGATGCATTCAATCTCCTCTCCTGCGTACACAGTCGGCTCCTTCCAGCGCACATAAGCTCGTATATTCGACTGCGAGGGGGTGGTCGGCGGCATTGTGACGAGCGGCAATACTGGTATCGCTGGTCCTCTGTGGTGGACGGCAGCTCTTTCATCAGCTTTCCATGGTATCGGCGCGATTGCAGCATTCTCTCGGTGTCTGATCACATCTGGTCCCGTTTACCACCTGTCCGAATGCAAAGGGATCTAAGCTGTGTGCATCTTCGTTCTTTGTGCCCAAGTCAATGATGGCAAACGATCAATAATGCTGCGCTCATCGCGTATTGGTTGGTTGTGCAAGTACGTACTACTGTAGCGGAGCGGAGCGGGAAAGACGCAAAGCACCTTCCACCGGCTCCTGGCATTGCGACAGCGCGAAACAGCGGATATCCCTGTGATCCACAATTCAGGGACGGCCAATTTGGTTGACAAACATGGATACGAGAACTATATTCGTTGAGCATACGAAATGCCTGGGTCAATAACGTCTCCAAACACCTTTTCTATGCTGCGCTTGGCACCGTCTGTGTCGTAGCAGCATCCCTCACAGCAACATCCTCTGGCTTCACTCTCGCTAGCCCCTCCTTAGCGTAGAAATCCATGGGATACGTTCTGTGTTCCCATCCTTGTCGCGCTCCAAGTACAACTAAGGCCTCATACGGCGTCAAAAGCGGACGTGGAAATGCGTAGCCCCAATCTATGCTCAATCGCGGACAAGCCACCTGCACCCAGCATTCCACATCCGGCATCATGGCAAGCTTGCCGGGGAATATCTCGCTGAGCAGCAAGTTGACCCATGTGATACCTTGCTCGCGGAGGTGGTTCTCGATCAAAGTCATTGTGTGTGGATTGCCTTGCCTACCCAGACTTCCTAGGATCAGACCCCATTTGCGAGCCTTCTTCGCCTGAGTGAGAGCATTTGACCGATCGCTGAGCAAGGTGTCGTGATCGTAGGTCTCGTGTGTCAGTCGCCGTGAGTAAGGATCATACCGATATGCAGGTATTGAAGGGTTGTGAATCATAGCGCTCTCCAGATGGAATCGACCATCGCCGAGATACAATATGAGGTCCACGGCTTGCTCCTTGGTCAGGTGAGGTGAGGTACAGCCTAAGATTTCGCCTTTTGAAAGTGGCATAATCTGCGGCACAATGATGTTGTATCCTGCACTCCGCAGCTGCTGAGAAGTACCGTGTAGCGTAGCATTGAACTGAATGGTACCTACCATGGCGATGGTGCTGCCTGGCTTGAAGTTACGCTCGATAGTAGCGAGCAAGTGTTCGAGATCGATTTGAATATCGACAAACACGTAGAGTGTCTGGATCTTGGTCACGTTGACGGGGATCAGACACGAGTGAGCGTAGTGAACGAGCATGTCACAGCCTAATGCTCGAGCGGTGTAGTCATCGATGCAGCAGGCTCCGTAGGTCACGTCGCCCATAATGAGCGTGCTTGCACCCGGACAGAACTGTGTCAGGATGTCAGAGATGGTGGTGGCAAAGAGCAGAAGTCCTTCGGGCATCTGGAGAGCGATCTTCTTCGCGCCCGAAGTGCGTATCCTGTGGATGGTCTTGTGCAGCTCGAAGTTGTAATTCTTCGGCAGCAATGCAATAGCATCATTGATGTCTTTATCATGGAGAATGTCGTCTGGCACATTGTTCAAGGCACGAGCTGGCCGCCTCCTAGGCGCAACTGTAGCTCACGTCAGCTTGACTGTGCAACACGAGATCATAGTTGAGACTGCACCCTGCACTGCGCCGGTCTCCTCGATGGAGCCATTGCTGGCTTCCGCTCCAGCTGAGGCTTTTGCATGCGCTGCCTTTCTGCCGATGAATCGTCGCTTTGGTGCTTTCGGTATAGATTCGGTGTCGGCGTTGATAGTGTCTTCGGTTACTGTAGAGACGTCGGGCCCCAGGTCTGCGATCGCGCGGTCCTCCTCCATGCTGCGCTTCCGACAGTAATTCAGTGGCTGGGCGTTCGATGTCGAAGGGCTGTTTTCCAAGCGCACGTGAGTTGGAACGAAAATGCTTGCCGCGCTTCGGGACGCTCTAGCCTCTAGCCGTGTAGCATGGTGTGGATTGTACAGTCAGCAGACTTAGCAGAGCTTATTATTACTGTACCTGCAGTGGACGAATGCAGGCTGCTGTGCCTGATCCCACCACTGCACCATGAGTTCTGGGCAAGGCAAGGCAAGGCGCGTGGTGATGTTGCACCATGTGCACGCGTGGAGAACTTAGCCTGCCAAGTGGGCAAAGAAGCCGCAAGCGTTGAGTTGAGATGAGATGGCAGAGTGCGCAGACGGTGTTCAGAATTGTGACGAGTGACGACATAAACGCGCCAGCATCGTTTTGCCCCCTGCCGAATGGCTGCCAGCTCTGACTCCGGGCATCATCAATGGCAGCAGGCCGGATAATAAATAATCCTCGTGATGACAGAGTGAAGAGTGTGTGTGCATGGCATGGCATGGCACAAATAGCGGTTCAGCATCGGTTGCGCTATTCTGCGAGTTATCTGCGTATCAACAAGCCGTGCAGAAACGGCCATGGGTGGGGACAAGCCCCTGGACATAGAATCTACCTAGCTTGCTTTTCGCACTCTCCGACGCACTCTGCTGCCACTGCGCTTTGCTTTGCTACTGTCTTTCTCCTCCCCTCCCCTCCCCATCGACAGACCGCAGACCGCCTCTCACCGACGCTCGTTTCCAAAGGACACCACACAAGACAGCAGAGAGCGCGGTGGCAGGTGGCAGGTCCACTCACCACTCACGCCGAGCGCCCCGACACTCCTTCACCACTCCATTTCGACATCGACTCTTCGGCGCACACGCGTGTACACTGCGCCGCCCATTCCAGCATCGCCGCCATCGCCGCACACGCCCACCCCTCGTGCAATCATGGATGGAGACTCTCCTCCACCACGGCACAACCCGCCACACATACGTCTGAATTCAGGCAACCATGACCTGCTGCAGCTGGCATCGAGCGCGAGTCCAGACAGCACAACTCGTCCTGCTTCCACACGCCAGCCTTCGTCGCGATCTCTCACACAGCCCAGTCGCCCTGGCACTGCGCCGTCATTGAGAACCGCTCCCAGCGGCCATTCACTTTACCATTCAGCAGCGCCAGCTGAATCTGCAGAGCTTTTACTACCGCCTCGAAAAGTAAACACAAGACGATTCAGGGACGATGACAGCCCGCTACGCTCACCCATATCTCCGGGAGGCTACAACAGCCGAAGAACATCGTGGTCATCAGAAAGTGCGGGCAGCAGAGACAGCAGATATGCCGGTCCATTTGCCTCGCCATTCGACGATTCCCGCGCTCCTTCAAGAGCCGGCAGCGACGACGCCAATGTCAACACTCAGACTGTCAGCGAAAAGTTTAACATTTTACCTTCGGCAGGGCTCTTGCTATTTCCTGAGGATGTAGAAAAGGACGATTATCTGCACAATCCAGACCCAAATGACCCTCCGGACAAGCTGAGCTGTGCAGATCTGTTCAGCAAAAGAGGTCTCATGAATGTGGGCAGTTTGGCCTTAATCACCCTTGGACTGCTCATTCTCTTCATTGGCTACCCCATATTGTAAGTGCAAATCACTCTCGCCCTAGTCCAGCGACTGATCAATTCTGCAGAACATTCGTGCAAAACAAAATCAACCCTGGTGGAAACTCGTGTTCTTCCGACCCTGACTGTTTATCCGATGATGTCCCTCTTTTGAAAAACCTGCGCACTGGTCTCATCGACCCCGACACTCCTTCCAATGCCATGACCAGAACTGGAGATAACGGCAAGAAGCAGCAGTTGGTCTTCAGCGACGAGTTCAATGAAGCCGGACGCACATTTTACGATGGCGATGATCCTTATTTCCAGGCAATGGACTACTGGTATGGTGTCACGATGGATCTCGAATGGTATGATCCAGATGCTGCATCAACGGGCAATGGAACATTGAACCTCAAATTTGATGCGTTCAAGAATCACGACTTGAACTATCGCTCTGGTATGGTCCAGTCGTGGAACAAGCTTTGTTTCAAGGGTGGCTATATCGAAGCCTCGATTTCTCTCCCCGGACGTGGAGACACAGTTGGCTTTTGGCCAGGGTTCTGGACCATGGGTAACCTTGGCAGACCGGGCTACGCCGCAACGACTGATGGAATGTGGCCGTACAGTTACGACCATGTCTGCGACGTAGGAATAACGCCCAACCAATCCGATCCAAGCGGAATCAACTGGCTCCCTGGTATGCGTCTGCCCGCTTGCACATGTTCTGGCGAAGACCATCCTTCTCCAGGAAAGAGCAGGAGCGCACCAGAAATTGATGCTATTGAAGCGTCAGTCGAGTTCCTAGCGCCAGGCGCTGGCATTGGTGCTGCATCGCAGTCATTTCAGGTCGCTCCTTTCGATGTGTGGTATCAACCACAAGCCGACTGGATGGAGATCTACGATCACCGAATCACCGAAGCAAATTCATACCAGGGTGGTCCGTATCAACAAGCCATTTCTGGCCTGTCGGCATTGAACAATGACTGGTATGATGGAAAGGCATACCAGATCTACGCGTTTGAGTACGAGCCGGGTGCGAATGGGTACATCACCTGGTACGTGGGTGACAATCCAACCTGGAAGATCTTTGGAAAGTCGGTCGGCCCCAATGGCAACGTCGGTCAGAGAATCATTCCAGAAGAGCCGATGACGATCATTGCAAATTTCGGTATGAGTAATGGCTTCTCTGCCATCAACTTGACTGGTATAATGCCTCTGCTTCCGGCGACGATGCGGATTGACTACATCCGCATCTACCAGCAAGATGGAGACGAGATGACATGTGATCCGGAAGGATATCCGACCACAAACTACATCGCATCGCATCCGGAGCCTTATGCCAACATCAACATCACGCACTGGTAAGTGATAAAGAAGTGGTATTGAAGAGTGCCGCTAGCTAACACAACAACTTTCAGGGAGCAAGCGGACTACACATTCCCACAAAACTCGTTCATGCACGGCTGCAAGGCTGAGAACTTCCACGACAAGAAGAAAAGATCAGCCCCTCAATCTGCAAAGTTGAAGCGGCAAAGATGAGTTGCTATTCATGACCTTGAAGCTTAAGCAGGGAACGACCACCAGACGTGCCCACTCACGCGAACATGGCTTGAAGATGGTGATGACGAAAAGAATTTGTATTGCATTGCGTTGCATTTTTTGAGCGACACTTACGGCTGGAGCTGCGCTTGCAGCTCGCCGAGTACCTAGACGAACGACCTGGAGCTCTGTGACATGCTCGTCACCAGAAAGGAGACAACAGAACGCGGTTCAGAAACACCTGTCCAGACAAATAATTCCGGATAATTATCCTACCTCAACAACGCACCACATGTCAGCAAGGCTGCTGTACATTTCGACGCCGAGCACGCACCGGCACCCCCTCGATTGTAGATACCATCATCATCGCACACACGACTTTTGAATTTTAAACTATCACTTGCATCGCATATGCACCTGGAGCTCGGCGCTTGGATATGATCACTCGGGGCATGGGAGTCTTTCGGAACCCAACATTTTTTGAGATGATAAAGCATTTTGTTACAGCGTGATTCATGGTACTTCGAAAGGCAGAGAGGAAACATTCTCGCCTGACCTGGATAATTTTTAAATCGACGAAAGAAAGAACGCAAGAAAGGCTGGTCTCGTTTGCATGCATATATATACTTTAGAGCTGCGATGTGTCTGTTTTTTTGTTCCCGCTACGACGGGATCTGTGAAGGAGAGATTAACAAGGCCAGGTACTGTAGGGAAAAGTTGGAAGCAACACGCGAGGAAGACTGGATGCATGAGTGCGCGGCGGCCGGACAGTTTTATAGAGATGTAGGGCGGCGGAATTGAAATCGAAAGAAGTGCTCTTATATAACTTGCCCGGTTTTACCTTTTAATTTTCCTGCGGTAATAGAATTTTAATCCGGCGTTTCTACCTCTACCCATCTACTAACTTCCCGAATTAGATTAGGATGAAACTCCCGACCCTATAATTCTCGAGGTTAGATCGCAAAGACGGCTATAATAGCGTAGAGGGAAGGGACTTGTAGCGTATTTAAAGTTGCTATCCTAACAAAAGAGCATGTGACAGCAAGCTCGCTTGCTTGCTTTGCTTTCCAGCCAGGCACCACGATTGTCAACATCTACGTCATAATCCCTCGCTTCTACCATTATTCAATAAACTTGGCTGCGATTGCCATTAACTCTTCACACAAAACACCTTCTTCTTCCTTCAATCCAATCCACACCAACCCCCACCACCAAAGTTCCAAACCACCACCTACCTCCCAACCTCCAAAAAACAAAATGCCCCTCGTAGTCCCCGGCCTGCAATCCAAAGACGGAGCAGGAGACAAAACTTCAGAATGGATGTCGAAACTCGCGGGCAAGAAAATCGGGGAGAGTCATAATGAAACTGTAAGATTTCCCTTCCCCCTCCCAGCCTACGAGTAACGAGTAACGTTTTTGATGGAGACTTTTGCGAAAACGGATCTTCCGAAACAACATCGTGTGGTTAAGGAAGGGGATATGATGACTATGGATCATGAGCCTGAGAGGTGAGTGGATATGAAATGGAAGGGAGGAGGGAGGAAGGGGTGGGTGCTGATGTTTTGGATAGATTGAATATTCATACTTCTGAGGATGGGACTGTGAGGAAAGTTACTCATGGTTGAGTAAAACGGGGAGGGGAAAGAGAGATGATGGGCTGGGGGTATGAGATATGAGATTCGGGACACTGAGGTCTGATGTAAGTGACCCAAGACAGTCAATTTGTTGCCCACTGCAGTGATGATATAAATTATGCTGCTGCGGTTTCATTAACACCCTGGCCTCCCTCAATCGCAGCCTTCTTCGCCTTCCTCGCAATCCTCCTCGCCATGACACCCTCATCATGCTGCATCTTCTCATGCTCATACTTCATCGTGACACGCTTGGTGAACTCTTTAGTCAAAGCCTTCTTGACATGTTCCAAAACCCTGCCTTGTTCCTTTTCCGTCAAAATGACATCTGGAGCTCCCATGCGTTTGAGTTCCAGCTTCAACGATTGAATAGCTTGGCTGTTTCTCTCGTGGGTGCGCTTCCACGCTCTGTCGTATTTTTCGTCTCTGATCTTTGCCTTGATGGTGTTAATGTTTGCTTCCACATCTTCATCGCGATGTGTCTTAGTGTTGAGCTCGTCGTCGGCATCGGTTGGTGAGTTCGCTTCTTCGTGATTGGTGAACACGGAAGCCAACCATCTCTCCAGCGACTGGCGCTGAGCTCGTGCTGCTTTCATGTCTGAGGCTTGCAAACTTATGACTTCCTTGATTTGTCGTTGCAATTCATCATACTCCTCCAGGTTCAGAAGGTTGATCAGACGTCGTCTTTGAATATCTTCAATCATTTCGAGAAGTCTCCCAAGCTCTCCGCCCTCGAGACGAAACCGTTCCAAATGTTGTAAGCGGCTGATTTTTCTGGTGAGCTTATCATATCGTGGCTTGTTCGCCCGCTCTTGCTCCTTCTCAAGCTTGTCCTTGACTTTCTGAACCCGGTCCGATTTCCAAGTCGCGAACATATGGGAGTTTGCAATTCGGTCTTTGGCCATGTTGACCCAGCGCTCCTTGGACGGTCTGGTTCGCACCCAACCTTTGTCTGTCAACATAACATGCTTCCTCGGTTCCACTCTGAACTTCAAAGGTGGCAAGTCAGGGTTGTGCTCAATCTTGAATGTATCGTCAAGCACCACAGGCTCAGTCTCAATCTCTTCCGCATCCTCTTCTGCCGAGGAAACCTCGACGCCTTCTTCCACAGCTTCGGTCATTTCAGGATCTTCAGGCAACCCCAGAGCTGCTCTTTCGTCTCTGAATCTTTTCTTGATAGCTGGAGTCTGCATAATCGCCCACCGCAGCCACCACCCCGATTCTCCCAGCTCTCTTATGCGCATCTCCTTTTCGCCCAGTAGATACTCGTCAAGACCTCCGAGCTTGTCGATCGTCCTCAGCACCCTAGTAGTGACGCGGATCTGGACATGGCGGTTCAGAGCGCTGCTCCACAGTCGCTTCGTGACAATGTTCGGGTTCCATCTTCGACGGGTCTTGGTCTTGAATTTTTCGCTGACATTATTTCCGAACTGAACTCTTTGGCCGCCATACAGCCCTTTCGCAGACTGCTTGTACCATCGCGTGGGACCGTAGGGATATTCTGGTAGAGCATCTTTCAATGCTTCAGGATGGTTCTTGTCCCATTGCAAAGAAACGGCACGCGGAGCTGACGTCGAAAAGGCTCGCTGGCATTGACACAGCGCCTGCGATGTTGTCTGACGGCGCAGCAGCGCGGCCATGGTCAGTAGTGGATGGAGATGGTTGGTGGTAATGCACAGCATCTCCCAAAGTTGTGTTTCGGGAGAGCTGCTTTCTCCGCCGGCTGAGCACTGAGACAAGCCATACATCGATCTGGTCCTCCCACTCCCTATTGACATTGATCGATCAATTCTCCATTTATTCCCTCACAAACCGCAAACATGGTCTCGTTATCGCAGCGAATGCGCAAACTGCAGACGCGCCTGCTGGAAATACGCATAGGCTCCGGCGCCCTCATATTACCGAAAGAAGTGAAACGAATAAATATGCGATTTGCGCCGCGGATGAACCAAGGCCATATGGGACCAAAGTATGTGTAACGAAACATGAATTTTACTCCAAAGATCACATTCTGATCAGTTATAGAAAATTCTGGCGCCACGAACTCGTCCGTCTAAAATACCACAATCCATCCGTATCCATGACAGTAGACCGAACAGCCCTCCAAGAGGATCCAGCCGTAATGTCAATACACTTCTCAAATTCGTCACCCTCCTCCTCAGAACCTCCTGAAGAAAGGATAGAAACTATCGACATGAAAAACTACACATCCTCGGAAATCCTCGATGCCGTGGTACGACTGACAAAAGCTTATCCTGTGGAACCTACGCCCAAGGATTTGGAAGAGATGCGGAAATTGGAGGAACAGAGGGCGAGGAGTGAAAAGGATAGTAAATTGAGTCAGGAGGTTCGGGCTAGGGCCAAGAGGGAAAAGCAGTTGCTTGGGCAGGCTAGGGGTGAAGTTGCTTCCCAGGAGGTATGAGAAGGGACTTTGTGAAAGGAATTAGGACTGGAAGACGACGCTACAGCTGCTACGTTGTGCGGGAATGGATGGCATGGAAACGAGGTGCACGAAACGCAGGGTTGGTCAGGCTCATGAGATGATTCGCTCTGCAGCGCAGCGAGGAATGGGAGAGGAATGATAACTGAGCATGGCGAGAAGGAAAGGTGTATCATGCTGTACAGTATTCGCATCGCTCAGAGGCTCACGGCCATGCTACGCCTCAATGGCCATACCCTGCCACCAGGCCATGCAACCCAGCACGAAGACGATCACCATCACATCAACAAAGATGGTCCTCGCAATCGTCAAATACCTTCCCAAAACGCGAATGTAATTCGCATAAGGCTCCGGAATAAAGCCGCTATTCGCAACAGTCGCAAGCATCCCTCCACCTTGCAACTGTCCCTTCTCCACAAAATACCGCGTCGACTGCAACACCAGTTCCGCAGACGTAAAGATAATGAAAAGTCTCGGTCCAAGTCCATACCCAGTTTCTTCCGTATACACATTCTGAGACCTCGCGAGTTTCGTACCGTTGAAGGTCGAAGATAGACAGATATATATAGCCAATCCGAAAGCGAAAATCGCATGTACGATTCTCCAGATGTAGGCGGAAGATGTCGCTGGTTCGGTAGGTTCTTGCTTGGCTCCGGCTCCTGCTGCGCCCATCATGGCTTTGAGCATAGGTGGGAGATCCTGAGGATCATTTGGGTCTCCTCCCATACCTCCCATCATTTGTTGCATCATTTTCATCAAAGGGTCATCATTCGCTCCTCCTCCTTGTGCTTGACGTTCTTGCTCCATTTGGAGCATAGCAGCGGCTAATGGATTTTCTTGAGGATTTGGAGGTCGGCCTGTGGTGGGCGTGGCTGCGAAACTGTTGTCTCGACTGATGTCGACTTCTTCTGGATCGTCGGCCATGCTGGCAGGCTTGGGTGCATTGGTTGCTATATAACGAATGTGTCAGTCGGTGACACTGCGGTTGCGCGACAGTCCTTCTTACGTCCTCCGAGCACTTCATCGGGCGGTGCGACACCTCCATTCAGTGCCTTTATCTTTGCCAGTCTGTCTTCGCCTTGCTCTGCCATCTTTTTCTGTCGCTTTTCGCGGCGCAAACGCGCCTGACGCTGATTTGACGTCTCGCCTTCGGGACCATCACTGCTGGTGGTAGCCGCAGTGTCCGCCATGACTTGCTGCGGGACTTTCGAGGTCTGTGGAAGAAGTGGTGCAGGTGTGGTGGAAACTTGGACCGGGATCTGCTTAGTCTCAGGTGCACAGACCGCCTTGGCACGCTATTCCCCTTCGGGGGCGATGCCGTAGGCAGTCTGAGGAAGCATCTGGGGGTTCTGGTAGATAGATCTTAGCTATATAATGAACATTATTAAAACAGCTGAAAATAGGTGTTTCTAAGAAGTCTGACGTTATCTAATAGAGTGTCTAGTAAGTAGAATAGCGGAAAAGTGCCTCTCTATAGTAGAAATTAATACTAAAGGCATAAGGGGGTACTAGGGCATCTAGTAATTAAATTTGAGTAGAGAGTAGTATATTTCTAAGAAAACAACGCTTTTTAGAAGCCTAGAGGGCTCTTAGATAGATTAGAAGTATATAGTCTAAGCTAGAAAGTTAAGAAATTAAACACTAGAAGCACGCACTCTAAGCTAGAAAACTAAGAAATCAAACATTATAAACTCTAGAACAGTAAACCTAGAAGCCCTAGATGCATACAGAAACCCCTAACCTTACTAGACGCTAATTAGTCGCTCTTAGTACTACCGCATATCGCTATTATATCGCTAGAACTATTACGCTAATAGTCTAGCTTATTAGTATCTTCTCTAGACTGATCTAGCTTACACTGCTTAATAAGGGCTAAGCAGTCCTAAGAAGCTTTATTAAAAGTATACTTAAGGCGTCTAAGGACTCTAGGGCTACTATCGTCTAAATTAATAGCTATAGGAACTATTATTATTAAAGTGCGCTCCTTCTAGTAGTTAACTAAGGAGTCTAGTAGGTTAATAAAACCTATCTCCCTCGGATAGAGAGTAGGTACTAGATCTACTAGGCTCGCTAGACGCGGTAGATCGCGTACGCGATTAAGGTTAGTAGAGGAGATAGTATCTAATATACTAGACATATTAAAGGGCGCGACTAGCGCCCTTATAAACCTCCCCTCCTACTTAGTCTTAGAGTTATGCTTGCGGCTACTTAGAGCCGTATATTTAACCTTCGGGACGCCGAAGACGGTAGAATTAGAGTATCTAGTAATGCTACCTAGGTTTACGCAGTTTAGACAGCCGCGCTTCTAAATAAAGTCTATCTCCTCCTTATCGTCGCTAGGCTCCTTAGCTATCCGGATATAAGGGCACTCGATAAAGAGATTGTTCTTCGGCTCTATCTTAGTGCTATAGGCTATATAGCGGGCTTTAGGCGTTATCTAGTCTTATAAGTAGAGATCGCCCGTAGGATCTGCCGTAGGCATATAGCAGCCCTAGTAGTAGTATATTACTAGACAAGCTAGACGGTAGACTAAGGTATAGGTCTTAAAGGTAGTACCCTACTTAGAGACGAAGATTCTAGTATATATAGTAGAGCGAGGCTTAATCTTGTAGTTTTTATCTAATATCTAATAGACGTTAGCGATCGTTAGATTTAGCTTTAGGCCGTTCGGACCATTCTTCGGAAGTATAGCATTTAGCGCCTTAATAGCCTAAATGCTAACCTAGCGGGTTCGACAGCCCTACTAGGCTCTAATCTAGCGCTTATAGAACTCGTAGTACTCGTCCTTGTCGTTAAAGCTGACGGTCGCCTTACTAAACTAGTCGTCCTAGATAGTATCGAAGAGCCGCCGCTAGTTCTTATCTTTTATCCTACCGCTATAGTCTAGATTAGGTAGACAGGCTAGCTTAACTAGAGGGACGTATAGGGTAGCTAGAGTAGCTAAAGAAGAGGAAGCCTTCGGAGGTATAGTAACAACTTGCTAGTAATAGATTAGCTTATCTCTAAAAAAGTTAAGGTAGACTAAGCCGTTAGATAGCCCTTTAGGTAGCTTAAACTTACGAATAGAAGTAGAGATACTTTAAAAACTCAAAGTCTTAAAGAAGTGTTAGGTACTAGCGCGACTAGAGCGCTACTAAAGCTTCTAAAGTAGCTATAATAGTATAGAGGCTAGAGGGACAGTCTAAAAAGGTATCTAAGAAGGCTAATAATAACTAACTATACTAAAGGTTAGTTAGTAGTAGTAGAAAGAAGAGAGGGTTAATAATCGAATTTAAGGTTCCTTAAGAATACTAGAAGTGTACCTAACCGCCTAACCGGTAAGGGCAGCTACTAGGTAGCGGCGGCGGCGTAAAGGGGTAGTATAACGTATCTAGGTAAGCTTCGCGCTATTAGATAGGTTAGGCGGCGGTGTACGTGCGCGCCTAATTAAAACTAGTAAGGGGATAAGTAAAGGAGCTAGCGGAAGGCGCTAGTAACGATCTAAAGGCAATCTAAGCTTGCGGAGAGCGCTAGCGGCGATAAGATAATATCTAGATTTGCTAGATAATAGCAGGGTATTCGCCCCGAGAGGAGCAGGTTATTAGGGAATGATTATTAAAAGTCTAGAGCTTTAGATAAATAACTGAAAGCTCCCCGTTAAACCCGGTTCTTCTAAGGACTCTCCTTCTAGTTTACGTAGTTCTAGCTCTTTATCTCGATCGAGATCGCTTCTATCGTTTGCTAGGCCTATTAGACCGGGCATAAGATTAGTCTCTGCAAAGCGCTCTAGACTAGGGTTATCTAGAGGATCTAGGAGGGCACCTTCGATATTATAAAGTGCCTAATCGGGTCTAACAAGTCTTTCCCGCTGCTAGACGACGTTCTCGTTGAATCTGTCTAATCTAGATACGCTATTAACCTCCTTTATAAGATTCGTAACGCTAGTTATAATCAAATCCATAGCGTAGAAAGGAAATTCCTAATATTCTAGAACCTGGAGCCTAGTCTAGAGCGTCTCCTAATGCAGGATATTTACTAGATCGTAGATTTCTTCTATCGCCTTTCGTAAGGCGTGTTTCGTATCCGTTCTCTTACTAAACCTAGCCTCTATCTAGTTACGTAGATAGCTAGTAAAATTGGCTAGAAGGGCATATTCTTCTAGATTCTGCTCGATACTAAATACTCTATTTCGCCTAGAATTTAGCAGATTCTTTAGAAACAAGTTCAGCTATTCGTTAGCTCGATTAATCTTAAACTAGCTGTCTTCTCTCCCTATAAAATTAACTAACCTATTAGCTAGGATTGCCCTCTAAAGCTACTAATCCGCTGCTAGACCGTCTAATAACTACTTTATCTATAGTATAATAAAAGCGTAGTTTTTGTATAATCTAGCGTAGAAGATAAGGATATAGCGGTCGATAACCCGCCTAAGAAGGCTAATATTAGCGTGCTTAATAGCATAGTATAGCAGTTAATATATCTTAGCAACCTAGATGAACCTAATATTCGTCTAGCGCTCCTCGTTACCTCGCAAATCCGGGCGCTATATAGGCTTCCTCTTCTTCTTCTTCTCTAGCTTATCGGACGTATATCTAATAGGCTGCTAGCAGTACTTCGCTTTAGCTAGGTCTTCTACGGGATCGGTCGTCTAGGAGGTCTAGGCGGCCTTAGAAAACGCTAGTTTATATATCTTATCGACTAGGCGAAGGAAGGATTCTACGTTATATTAGCCTAGAAGCTTACTAACTTCCTCTCTAGAGGCATTCTAGATACCTAGGATCTTATACAGGAATGCTAGTATTCGAGCCGTAAAGCTGTCTATTGCTAGACGCTCTAGATAGCTATATAGTAGCTAAAAGGAAGGGCAGATCTTCCTTTCTATTAATTTGCGGTATATAGAAAGTGTAGACTTGCTCTCCGTACTATCTAGTCTATCAAAGTTATTGCAGATAGCCTATATTAGACACATTTTTAGATAGAATAGTCCTAGTATTAGTAGCAGCTATATTAACTTATCGAATTCGTCGTCGTTCTATATAGCGTCTTTCCGGAAAACTCGTACGTTCTAAACAGATTTCTAATCGCTATAAACTAATCTAACGTATCTAGATTAGTTGTATAGTAGAATATTATATCCTTTATTAAGCGAGCGGTAGTAAAGAATTTTAGCACTCTTAGCCGCTTTAGTCTACCTAGTACGTATGTCTATAGCTCCTCTACTATTCCCGGCTAGAATTTCTATATAGCCTCCGGCTTCCTTAGCTTCTCTAGCTTGCCTAGCCTACCTTTCCTTTAGTGCTCTACTATACCTAGCCTTCGAAGCTTTAGATCCTCTAGCCTACCTAGCCTTAGGTCTCTAAGCTCCTCCCTCCCTAATAGCTTAACTTTCGGCTACTCGGCTACTCCTAGCTTTAGGCGGTATAGATACTTTAGCTACTATAGCTCTTACTCGCTCTTTTTTTTCAACTTGCTTAGTTATGCTCTTTAGATGTAGCTAGCTTTCTAGAATATACTCTAGAACCCTATGTGTTCCGTTATACGATCCCTCGTTTTTAAATATTAGCTATAAAGACGTATAAATAGACTTCTAGGGCTTTAGTCGATCGATAGCGGGCATCTAGGGGAATTCCGGCACTTTAGACTAATCTAGATCCTCGTTATAGAGCTTATATATCCTCGCAACCGCTTCCTAGTAGACTCTAGCAATGCTAGAGGCAATAAAGTGCCTCGAGATCTTTATAGCAGTGTCGTCGTATTTGTTTCTATCTACACTAAGAATATAGTATAGCTAGAGCTTCTAGTCCTCGTATAGTATATCTATAGATAAGCTAGATCGCGGCATTTTAATAGATTTGAATAGTTTTCTAGTCGTAAAGTGCATTAGATTGTCTTTCTAACTGTATCTATGCTCTCTAGATCGCATATAAGCGTCGCAGTTGTTAAATACGATATAACAGCTCGGGTCCTAGCTAAACTAGGTAATCTAGCGCTTTGCGAGATTATACAGCTTCTTATTTATAGTGTAAATCGTCTATAGAAGTGCGCAGATCCCTAGACCTGCTAGTATGCTTAAGATACGACGTTTCGTACCCTGCGACTAGAGATATATACTAATCTAGTACGGTATTGCATTCGCAGATCGCGTACTAACGTGTCTAGCGAGCGCAGACGTAAGTATAACTATCTTCCTATTAATTATCCGCGCCGATGCTATCTAACGTACCTAGAGGATTCTACGGAAGAATCTGTTTATCTAGGGCGTATAGCACTCTATAGCCTTCTATATATACCGATAGTTTAGATCTTTAGATAGCGTATCGCAGTTCTAGTAGCCAAATTCCTACTAGTAGTGTTAAACGGCGTCTATAATCGTCTAAGTAGGTACTAGCTCGCCTACCTTCGTTTAGTTGCTTAGTAACCGCATTTCTTTCCTTAGAGTACTCTAATAGAGCTAGGTTCTATCTAAAATCTACGCCGCTACTCGTTTTGCTACTTCTAGGTCCTATAGAACATTCGCTAACTTCCTCGCTCTTATAGACGCTATCTCCGCTTACTAGGAGAGATCCGGGGTCTTTTCTATATAGACATACTATTTAATAAAGTCTAACATTAATAGATTTATCCGAGAAGCCTGCCTAACGACCTCGTCTACCTTCTAGCGAAGCGATCGACTAACGATCTCTTTATTTTTCCTAGTTTTACTAGCATGTCGATAGACCTATATCTAGCCTAATCTAGCGGCGTTTACGGTCGATTCGATAAACTTCGCGATATAGAGAGTAGGCGGCCGTATCTTTATACTCTAGCGGCGTCTAGATTGCTCTAGAACCGGCGTCTAGGACATGTTTACTAGTATATAGCATATCGCGATATTATTAGGGGGCGCGTCTAATATTGCTAGGTTACTAAGACGCTAGTCTTAGCAAACAACAACATTACTAGACAACTTAAACTATTAAAACAAACAACATTATTATTAGCAAAGCGCTTAGACTACGTAGATAGTATTAGGAAAGTATTCTACGCGTAGGAAGCAAGGAAAATACGTCTACTAAGCTATCCGGTACGTTAGAAAACACGCTAGTAAGCGACGCGACTCTAGACGATCTACGAATATGCCTAGACTACTTATCTACTACTAGATCCGATCTAATATCGAAGAGACGCCTAATTTCCCTTTCTCCTCCTTCCGCTTAGACTTACTGTCTATATAGCTTCTTCTAGCTCGACTAGCGGGTTTCTAGGCGACTTTTAAGCTGCTAGAGATAATGCTTTCCGCTTCCTTCCTTTTTAAGCATTTAGCGCTATATCTGCAAGTGCTAGCCGCGGTACTAGTAGTCTAACTTTGTACTAAGACTTCGGAGATCTAGCTAGCGATTAAACTAGTATTAACAAAGGCGTAGTTAGGTCTAAATAGAATAATAGCTCGCTTCCTCGCAATTAGGGGCTTTATTTAGATACTACCTAGCGCGATATAGACATTCTAGCTGCGGCTAGCAACTTATCTGCCTTATCTCTCTCCGCCCGCTTTATAGCTCGCTCTGCCTCTCTCTTAGCTTCTCTAGCGGCTCTAATTCTTTTAGCTTCTTCTTCCTACTACCTTCGAAAGCTAATTATAAGGCGTCTAGCAATCCCTAGGCTCTATAGCAGCTTACGTAATGTTGCCTAAGTGGTCTAGAACTGTCGCCTCTATAATAGCTTTCTTAACTACTCTATCGAACCTAGAATAGCTAGGGAAGAATCTGTACTATACTCTTATATAAGCCAACCTAGGATTCTATATAGAACGACCGAGCCTAGAATAGCTAGGAAGACTAAATCCTTCTAGACGGTTCTAGCCCATTTAGACTCCTAGCTAATTAGCTTAGTTTTAATATCCTTCTTTAACGGCGTAAAATCGGGATAAATACCTAGTACGCTAGCCTACTACTAGATATAGAGCCCTGCTAGTATTCGATCTAGGGAGTAGATATTACAGTATGCTTAGACTAACTAATCTAGCTCCTAGTTAAATATCTAAAGGGCAATCTTACGCCGGCAGTCCCTAGGCCTAGCATTAATAAAGCGTCGAAGAGTACGCTCTAGCGTAGCTCGCTTGTCTAACCGTAACTTCGGGCGCTTGTTAGCTGTTTTAGACAGCTTAGCTTACGTCGAGGGCTTATCCTGCGAGATCTCCTATATACGTACTAGGCTAGGTCGATTAGATAGCCTCGCCTAGGTTTTAGACTCGCTCTAGCCTAAAGTCTAATCTTCGATTAGTAGAGTAAACACTCCTTTACTATAACGGTTAGATGCTCTAACTGTACGCCTAGCTCGCTAGAATATCGTTCTTATACTACTATTCCGAGGCAATCGATACTACACAATTCGCTTAATATCTAGAATGTCTACCCTAAGCCCTAGAGCTTTAGTAGCGAATAGAATGCGAATCTAGGAGTCTAGCTACTAGAATTCCTATATAATATTCGCCTAAGTTCGCCTAGCTGTTCTACTATAGTAGATACGACAAATCTAATAGAGCTATCGAGTACTAAACTTGCCTAGCTATCTATGTTAGATAAACTAGCGCATCTGATCGGCAGTAGCGCCTAGACTAGGCCGGCTATTAATAAAAACGACGGTCTTCTGTAACTGCTAGGGCACTGCTAGACTATCCTAAGATACAATTCCCTTAGTTAACTAATTTAGTGCACTGTAATTTGCTAGACTGCTATTAGGGATTATACAGACTCTTATTAGAATCTCCGGACGATCAATCGAATGCTATAGTATATAGGTCCCTTTAGTAACTCGAAATCTAGCTCCCTCTCTAGCGTATCTAAGCGTTATCGGGTCTAGTGTCGCTAAGTAGCTAAATATCTTTACTAAGCTTCCTACTAGACTCCTTAGCTGCTTTAATTAAGTATATTCCTTCCGAAATATACTACCCTCTACGCCCTATTACTATATAAGATAAAATTCATCTATAGCTATTAGACCTAGCGTCTAGCGAAATCTAGCCTTACTCTAAAGCTTCCTAAACTAGTTCTAGAGCGCCATTTCCGGACTAAGCATAATATAAGTGAATTTCCCTATATAGAGGTCCTCCTAGTCTCGTCTAGAGAGCGTAGCTTTAGTATCTAATATAAATAAGAGTAGATTTCTACTAAGTCGCTAGATGCGTTTAGATTGCTCTAGACTAATCTAGTTTAATAGCAAAATAATAATTACTGTCCTCTGCATTATTAACGGCTACGCCTAGAACGCTAGACTCTTTCTAGCTAAGGTCTTCGCAATCTAGACGGTATTAGTAACCTTGTAGACAAGCTAATATAGCGCCTCTACCTGCTCTACTCTTAGTGCGAATAGATATATCTAGCGACATACTAGCCTAATTAGACGCTCTTTACTCGATCCTGCTATTAGTTTCTGCGCGACACCTTCGACTCTCTTTAACTAGATATACTCCTAGAGCTCCTTCCGGGCCTTTAGAAAGGTCTAGCCTTTAGCTAGACGGAACAGCTAGTCTTATATGTTAGCTAAGAACATTTCGATTCTAGTACTCTCTGCTAAGGCCTAGTCGATCTAGTTATCGCTAATACTAAGGGCGGATCGAACCTTACGATAACAAACCTCCTTCTAAAAGATCTAATATACTAACTAATGCCTCTTAACCTCCGCTATATTGTTATCTATACGCGCTAAAGCGTCGCGTATTTAATCGCATAGGCGTCGTCTACATTCCTAGTCTTCTATAGTATCTAGTCTACTAAAAAGTATCTATAGCTCTATCTAGTTGCTCTACTTATTGCCGTCG